>NC_136389.1:84765243-85365243 GCF_965140285.1 Lepidochelys kempii | reverse complement strand
TACATATTCAGACTGCAGTTAAAATAACTTGACAGATGTGAAAACAAGCATTGTACTGACATACAGAAAAAAAA
This sequence comes from Lepidochelys kempii, assembly GCF_965140285.1. NCBI lineage: Eukaryota > Metazoa > Chordata > Testudines > Cheloniidae > Lepidochelys > Lepidochelys kempii. The sequence goes on along the minus strand of NC_136389.1, from coordinate 85,365,169 downwards.
CTGTCAAGAATGGAGGAGACCTCTAATTCACTATCTTGTCTCAGATAATTGCCAATATTGAATACTTCTGAGGAAAGTGCAAGGAACTCTGGGGTAGAAAGTTATGCAATAACGTCCTTTGGTTAAGAAGAAACCTGCCTGGAGAGGAAGTTAGTGGTTGACTAATGCTCTGAAGCATGTTCCCTTATTTATCATCTCAGGTACTTATCTGCTCCCCATTATCAAAGTACCTGAATGCCTCACAATGTTTAATGAATTTACCCTCACAGTACCTCACAGTGACAGGGAAATGCTGTTATCCCATTGTACAGATGGGGAACAGACACAGACAGGCTAAATGAGTTGCCCAAGGCCATACAGGAAGTCTGTGGTGGGGCATGTACTTGAACCAAAGCCTCTCAAGTCCATTGTACCATTTTTATTCTACCTAATGAAGCTGTGCATTACTCCTCATGTTAGTGCGTAGTCTGATTTTTACTAAGATCTTGCCTTAAGATAGCACTGAAGTCAATGAGTTTTACAGATTAGTTATACATTGTACACAAATTTCCTCTCAACAGCTTTAAACTGCTGTCTTTGAGTTTAACTATGTCCCCTTGTTTCTTCTATTATGAGAAGAGATAAATGGGAATCATTCATACCATTCATTGTTTTGTATCCTTCTATCACGAGGATGGAGTACCAGTTCTGAACTGTAGCCCAGGAAAACATGATAGAGGTGTGCAGGAGAAAGAAGAAAGCCATATTGGAGATAGTCAAGGATGGAATTTGAAGAGAGGAACTCCAGACAGAAGCTGTAAACATTCTGTTCAATGAATTTAGAAGTGAAGGGGAGAAGAGATGGGGCGGTCGCTGCAGGACTACATGGGGGTCAACCATGTGGAGGTTTTTTTGTTTGTTTGTTCTAAAGGTGGGAGAGACTAAAGCAGCTTGTACAGTAGAAGGAGAAGAGAGACAGAATAATAAGGACAAAGGGTGAAGAGAAGAATGGGTGAAAGGGAGATTAGTGCCTGGGTGGGGTTACGAGGGTAGGCTGAAGGGTTAGAGGACAACACCAGAGGATGAAAAGCTCCTGCATGAGTGACAGGGGCAATGGGGAAAGTGGTGGGGAGGAAGGGAAGGCTTAGAAGTCATCAAAATTTGGCAGTTTTGTCGGGGGGGGGGGGAGAGAATCAGTAAAGATCCTGTGTAGAGTGAAGTGGGGCTGGGGAGAGGTTTGAGAAAGGAGTCAAAGGTGATGAACAGGTGAGTGGGACTGCGCACACGGGGAATCTGAGTGGAGAAGCAGAGGGCCTGGCTAGGATGTTAGCAGAATTGAAGGAGGAGAGAACAGTAGTGGAGAAAGTAACCATGCTCACTGAACTACTGCCAGATGTTCTGCTGTGAGAATGTGGCAGTGGAGGATGCAGATGATGGGGAAGAGTTAGGGTGGGCCTTGTGATGGGAGAGAGGGGCAAAGAAGTGTGGAGGGGAGTGTAGAATGCAGAGAATCGACAACCATGTCATGGGAAGAGACAACAGGGAGGAGCAAGCTGAGAGTGGAAGAGAAGTCACTAACACTGATGGTCTGGAAGTCTCAGAAGCATAAGATGGTGGGCAGCAGGCAGATATCCTATTTTGAGAGAGACCAGGTGATTGGCAGAGTGGGGGACTCAGTGATGAAGAGGAGATCAGTGCTTGGTGAAGATATGAATGGCTATCCTAGGGAATGGGAAAGTTGATCCAGTTTGCAGGTCAAAAGAAGCAATCTGTTCTATCCTTTACCAGAAGAGTTATCTTTGTATCATCAGCAGAGAACTTTGTCTGACCACAGTCATCTTTAGTACCAGTCAACTTCCCCCCAGTTTCTCCTAATTTAAACTATACGCCTCCACCCTAGCCACAGAAAATTAACAAGGTGTTTTTGCATCAAAAGTATGGCTCCTCTGAATAAAATGGAGACATTTCCTTTTGTGTAGGCACCCCTTTCCCCAAATAGCTCCTCAATGCCTAACAAGTTTTAAACCCTCTTCTCAGCTGTAGGTAGACACTCTGAAGTATCCCCGTTCAGTCAGCTTTGCACTGACGTTTATTTCAGAGACAGCTAGCAAGGAGATCCTGAAGTGTGCATGGAGCTGGGGACACCTTCCCCAAGAAAGCTATTGGGAGTTCAGGAAAACTGATGGAAGATAATGTAGCTTAATTTTTTAGTTATCACTTTGGAGGCTAAAACCAAACAGATTTTACAACTCCTCTACATCCTGCAACTTGGCATAACCTGAATAGAACCAAAAGGCAAAAAAGAGTAATTCTCTCCCAAGCAGCATGAAGTCCCCACTCATCTAACAGAAAACCCTGTAAGGTCCCCTATTCTCCTTGAGGAAGGCTGAAAGGTTACCAATGAGCCCAGTGTCTTCCCCCCCCCCATGGAAACCCATGTGAAAAGCCAGAATTATACCTTATTAGCTATTAAGCTTCAAAGACTTCAGTTTGCAGAAAACCACAATTACAATGTAATCCATGTTGGAAGATTTAACCCCACCTGCTGTGCTGGGCTGTTTCATCTCAGTGACTTTCATCCCATGCAGGACAAGTGCATATTAGAGGTGTTGGTTGTGTGTTGTGGGGTTGTGTTGTTGTTTTGTTTTTTTTGCTTACGTGGAAAGACTCTCCTGACCAAGGGACCCCTGCACAGAGAGATGCAGGAGTTGCAGAGTGCCAGCAGGGGTGCATGCCACGGAACCTCCCACTTCCACCCTGGTTATGGTACAGTCACTCTCTGAAGCTATTTGGAGCAAGAGGAAACAGACTGGATTATTATAAAGCAAGTTATCCAGATAAAATCATGATGATGATTTTCACTTCTGCAAAGTTACCTCCCAGTTTGACAAAGACCAATATTCTCAGTGAGACAAAAATGGATTTTGGAACCACAGGTCCAAGGCACATGAAATGCAAGCGTCATATCCCTAAAAGGTAAAAGGCTTGTTACTGGCTGGCAAAAGTGGCCTGCTCTCTCATACTGGATTATAAGTGTTTACACTAAAGAATTGTAGGAAAAAATTCTCAATGGTTCCAATACCAGTTCAGCCAAATCAAGGTTCGAATTGGTGGGAGCACAAGTATAGACAAGGCTCTGGCAACAACAAAGAAGAAAACTCACTGCTTTTACCGTTTTTGTTAGATAAACCTTCTGGATGTAAAATCTACTTAAAGTTATATCAATTTAACTAAAGCTGTTTAAAAATCACACCTGTTAGTTAAACCAGTGCAATTTTGTTTTGACCCAGCCTTTAAACCACGATCAAGTCACCTTTTTAAACTTCTTTTCAATAACTAAGTAGAATGTCTTAAGTCTCTCATGGTAAGGCATGTTTTACAGACCGCAATTCATTTTTGTAACTCTTTTCTGAAACCTCTTCAGTTTTTCAATATCCTTTTGTAGTATGGATACAAGAAGGGGACACAATATTCCAGTAGTGGTCTTATAAGTGCTACATATACACAACCTCCCTATTCTTCCTCTGTATATTCCTGTTCATACAGCCAAGTTTTGCTAAACTTACTGAAAAGCAAGTGTAACTGAAATATGGTAAAAAATTATTCTGGCTGCTGAAGCCTTTACACTAGCACTTGTGCCAATTATAATGCCGGTTCAGCTGAACCAACAGGAATTTTTGGGGTAAGTTTCCCCAACATGGACAAGGCTTAAAATACATGCCCATGCTTTTTCTAGCGTCACAAAAACAATTAGCAGTTTTACGGCCATGCTTTTTTTTTTTTTTTTTTTTTTGGCGGGGGGGGAGAGCATGCAGGAAAAAGTGAGGAATACTCAAACAACCCATTCTAATGGCATTATTATGATTCACTTCAGAACAACAAGAGAACATCTGAACGCTCCCCACATAGGCAAAGGCTGTGTTTTGCTTTCCAGAGTACTTTCACATGAACAGAAACATTCGTTTAATCAAAACACACCCAAAGCATTCTGCCCACTGTAACCTGCTTCCCTGTAAGATGCCATCAAAGGGCACATCTGCCCAGTAATGTCCCTTAAAAAGTCCACACAGTTGAGATATTCAAACATTTCGCCATCTGGGATCCAGTTTAAATCTTGTATAAAGTCTTTCAAAACAGAAGTTAAACCTACAAAGTCTTCATCCCAATTTCAGCTAGGCTGAGCATCTGTCGTCTCATTACAGTTCAATATTTTTGCCCCAAACCCAAGCTGGGCATAGCCCTTCCCGCTGAGGATCGGTCTTCTTGATCTCCCAGCACCTCTTGCCTAGAGTTTGGCCTTCTCCACTGGACTTCCCCCCCTCTGATGACTTCCCCCTGCTGATTCAGGGCCTCATAGGAGCTTTCTTGCTCCTACAGTGTTTCCAGGCAGCTGCAGACAACCACGCTTATAAGCCCCAGGTGCCTTCCCTCAAGTCCAGTTGGGCAGCAGATAATCAGTCCAGTTACACTGGACCTTATTTCCTCTTAAAGGGGCCAGTCACCCTGTGACAGATGCATAGCCCCCAGCTAAAAAATAGAACAGTGACTGTCCCTTAGGATGGATACTTTGGCATTAGTTGGTCTGTTTTTACCTGTTGTGTGGCTCTGGGAAAACATATCTTCCTGAGTTGACAAAATCTCTGACTCCTGCAGACCAGGATCAGGTGTCTTCTCAGCCTGCAACCCACTTTCAAGCACATCACAGACAGACATTTGTATCCTGCTGGTCTCTTTGTGTTGCTGTGGAATTCTGGGAGAGCTAGACATAACCTCTGACCTAGGAAATTCAATTTATAGTAGTGTTGCAGAACTATCATGAATATTTACCAGCCCAGGTACAAAAATCTTCTCACTCGTCCTCACCACAATAGCAGGGACAAATAAAATATTTTTACCCATGTCAAAATACACCTGCCCAAGGTGAATATGGGGTGGGGGTAAGTAGAATTTAAAGCAGAGTTAAACACTTTTTATTATAAAGTAAACTCAAGATTCTGATTTCCGCTCATTACAAAGTTGCAAAAACAGGTTTTAAATAGAATTTTAAAACATTACTTATTAGGGCTGTGATTAATTGCAGTTAACTCATGCAATTAATCTCAGTTTTAATCACACTGTTAAACAATAGAATACCAATTGAAATTTATTAAAATATTTTGGATGTTTTTCTACATTTTCAAAAATATTGATATCAACTACCACACAGAATACAAAGTGTACACCACCATTACACCACACCAATACAAAGTGGCCACCATTCCAGAAGACATGCTTCCATGCTGATGACACTCGTTAAAAAAATAGGTTTCAGAGTAACAGCCGTGTTAGTCTGTATTCGCAAAAAGGAGTACTTGTGGCACCTTAGAGACTAACTAATTTATTTGAGCATAAGCTTTCATGAGCTACAGCTCACTTTATCGGATGCATACTGTGGAAAATACAGAAGATGTTTTTATACACACAAACCATGAAAAAATGGGTGTTTATCACTACAAAAGATTCTCTTCCCCTCCCCCCCCCCCCACACACACACTACTCTCCTGCTGGTAATAGCTTATCTAAAGTGATCATAAAAAACTCTCATAAAAAACAACCTTCCACACAAACTTCCTCATGGCTGGACTTTACTAAAACTAGACAAGCCACTTACAACACACACTTTGCTTCTCTACAAAAGAAAAAGGACACTAAACTTTCTGAACTACTACATGCCACAAGAGGCCACAGCAATGGTTCCCTCAACCCACCCAGCAATATTGTTAACCTATCCAACTATACACTTAGCCCAGCAGAAGCAGCTGTCCTATCTCGGGGCCTCTCCTTCTGCCCCTCCACCCCCACAAACATGATACAGTTCTGTGGTGACCGAGAATCCTATTTTCGACATCTCCGACTCAAGGAATATTTCCAACACACCTCTGAACAATGTACTAATCCACAGAGACCTCTCTACCAACATTACAAAAAGAAGGATTCTAGGTGGACTCCTCCTGAAGGTCGAGACAGCAGACTGGACTTCTACATAGAGTGCTTCCGCCAACGGGCACGGGCTGAAAATATGGAAAAGCAGCATCACTTGCCCCACAACCTCAGCCATACAGAACACAATTCCATCCACAGCCTCAGAAACAACTCTGACATCATAATCAAAAAGGCTGACAAAGGAGGTGCTGTTGTCATTATGAATAGGTCGGAATATGAACAAGAGGCTTCTCGGCAGCTCTCCAACACCACTTTCTACAAGCCATTACCCTCTGATTCCACTGAGAGTTACCAAAAGAAACTACAGCATTTGCTCAAGAAGCTTCCTGAAAAAGCAGAAGATCAAATCTGCACAGATACACCCCTGGAACCCCGACCTGGGATATTCTATCTGCTACCCAAGATCCATAAACCTGGAAATCCTGGGCGCCCCATCATCTCAGGCATTGGCACCCTGACAGCAGGATTGTCTGGCTATGTAGACTCCCTCCTCAGGCCCTACGCTACCAGCACTCCCAGCTACCTTCGAGACACCACTGACTTCCTGAGGAAACTACAATCCATCGGTGATCTTCCTGATGACACCATCCTGGCCACTATGGATGTAGAAGCCCTCTACACCAACATTCCACACAAAGATGGACTACAAGCCGTCAAGAACACTATCTCCGATAATGTCACGGATAACCTGGTGGCTGAACTTTGTGACTTTGTCCTTACCCATAACTATTTTACATTTGGGGACAATGTATACCTTCAAGTCAGCGGCACCGCTATGGGTACCCGCATGGCCCCACAGTATGCCAACATTTTTATGGCTGACTTAGAACAACGCTTCCTCAGCTCTCGTCCCCTAACGCCCCTACTCTACTTGCGCTATATTGATGACATTTTCATCATCTGGACCCATGGAAAAGAAGCCCTTGAGGAATTCCACCATGATTTCAACAATTTCCATCCCACCATCAACCTCAGCCTGGTCCAGTCCACACAAGAGATCCACTTCCTGGACACTACAGTGCTAATAAACGATGGTCACATAACCACCACCCTATACCGGAAACCTACTGACCGCTATTCCTACCTACATGCCTCCAGCTTTCACCCTGACCACACCACACGATCCATCGTCTACAGTCAAGCTCTGCGATACAACCACATTTGCTCCAACCCCTCAGACAGAGACAAACGCCTACAAGATCTCTATCAAGCATTCTTACAACTACAATACCCACCTGTGGGAGTGAAGAAACAGATTGATAGAGCCAGAAGAGTTCCCAGAAGTCACTTACTACAGGACAGGCCAAAGAAAATAACAGAACGCCACTAGCCATCACTTTCAGCCCCCAACTAAAACCCCTCCAATACATTTTCAAGGATCTACAACCTACCCTGAAGGATGACCCAACACTCTCACAAATCTTGGAAGACAGGCCAGTCCTTGCCTACAGACAGCCCCCCAACCTGAAGCAAATACTCACCAGCAACCACATACCACTCACCAGCAACCACATACCACTCACCAGCAACCACATACCACTCACCAGCAACCACATACCACTCACCAGCAACCACATACCCAGGAACCTATCCTTGCAACAAAGCCTGTTGCCAACTGTGCCCACATATCTATTCAGGGGACACCATCACAGGGCCTAATAACATCAGCCACACTATCAGAGGCTCGTTCACCTGCACATCCACCAATGTGATATATGCCATCATGTGCCAGCAATGCCCCTCTGCCACGTATATTGGTCAAACTGGACAGTCTCTACGTAAAAGAATAAAATGGACACAAATCAGATGTCAAGAATTATAACATTCAAAAACCAGTCGGAGAACACTTCAATCTCTCTGGTCACTCGATTTCTGATCTCAAGTGACTATCCTTCAACAAAAAAACTTCGAAAACAGACTCCAACGAGAGACTGCTGAATTGGAATTAATTTGCAAATTGGATACAATTAACTTAGGCTTGAATAGAGACTGAGAATGGTTGAGTCATTATAAAAAGTAACCTATTTCCCCTTCTTTATTCCTCCCTCTCCCCCCCTACCCCCCACTGTTCCTCAGACGTTCTTGTTAAACCCTGGATTTGTGCTGGAAATGGCCCACCTTGATTATCATACACATTGTAAGGAGAGCGATCACTTTAGATAAGTTATTACCAGCAGGAGAGTAGTTTGGGGGGGGGGGGAACCTTTTGTAGTGATAAACACCCATTTTTTCCATGGTTTGTGCGTATAAAAATATCTTCTGTATTTTCCACAATATGCATCTGATGAAGTGAACTGTAGCTCACAAAAGCTTATGCTCAAATAAATTGGTTAGTCTCTAAGGTGCCACAAGTACTCCTTTTCTTTTTGTTAAAAAAATAATGCATCAATTAAATTTGTGACAGAACTCCTTGGGGGAGAATTGTAGGTCTCCTGCTCTGTGTTTTACCTGCATGCTATAACATGAAATATATAGCAGAAATCTTGGATGATAACTCACCATGTTGTTCGTTTTAAGAACACTTTCACTGCAGATTTGACAAAATGCAAAGAAGGTACCAATGTGAGATTTCTAAAGACAGCTACAGCACTTGACCCAAGATTTAAGAATCTGAAGTGCCTTCCAAAATCTGAGCGGGACGGGGTGTGGAGCAAGCTTTCAAAAGTCTTAAAAGAGCAACACTCCGGTGCAGAAACTACAGAACGTGAACCACCAAAAAAGAAAATCAACCTTCTGCTGGTGACATCTGACTCAGATGATGAAAATGAACATGCATCGGTCTGCACTGCTTTGGATCTTTATTGAGCAGAACCCTTCATCAGCATGGATGCATGTCCTCTGGAATGGTTGTTGAAGGGACATATGAATCTTAAGCGCATCTGGCACGTAAATATCTTGCAACGTCGGCTACAACAGTGCCACGTGAATGCCTGTTCTCACTTTCAGGTGACATTGTAAACAAGAAGCGGGCAGCATTACCTCCTGCAAATGTAAACAAACTTGTTCAGCCAATTGCTCAGACAAACAAGTAGGAGGACTGAGTGGATTTGTAGGCTCTAAACTTTTACATTGCACTCAAAAATAAAACAGTTATGTAACAACAACAAAAATCTACATTTGTAAGTTGCACTTTCACAATAAAGAGATTGCACTATGGTATTTGTATTAGGTGAATTGAAAAATACTATTTCTTTTATTTTTACAATGCAAATATTAATAAAAAATAAATATAAAGTGAGCACTGTACGTTTTGTATTGTGTTGTAATTGAAATCAATATATTTGAAAAAGTGGAAAACATACAAAAATATTTATATAAATGGTATTCTGGTTTTTTTAATCAACTTGACAGCCCTATTACTTAGATGACGGCTTCCTGTCCTAATGAAAACAGGGCAATGCAAATGGAACCTAAAGAATACACTTTGCCAGTTAACAGTGAAACTGGAGAGTTTAACCGCTGTAAGATTTATAATTAAGAGTTACTAATAAAAACTTCGCAAAAAGAAAAGGAGTACTTGTGGCACCTTAGAGACTAACCAATTTATTTGAGCATGAGCTTTCGTGAGCTACAGCTCAGCTCATGAAAGCTCATGCTCAAATAAATTGGTTAGTCTCTAAGGTGCCACAAGTACTCCTTTTCTTTTTGCGAATACAGACTAACACGGCTGTTACTCTGAAACCTAATAAAAACTTAACTTTTTTGGTTAAACAACTTATAATTATAAAACTTACAACAGTGAAATTCTCCAATACCCAACAAAGTCCCTGCTGGGAGTATCATTAGACTCCTGAGAGACCACAGCCAATTCCCTAAAAACAGGGACAGACAGTGACGTGGGTTTCAAAATGGCCTTTAATAAATATATTGCTTTCTAAAGTTAAAAATGAAACACTAACATTTTCTTCTAGCCTATTGCATTGCCACATTAAAAAAGGTCATGTTTCCTTGAATGCTCCTACACCATTTCCACCCCACCCCCCTTCCCAGCCAGGAAAGGATGGGAGCTCTCCTCAGCCACCATTACTGAGACATTCCTTTCAGCAACTTCCACTATAGGAAGTTTTCAAGCAGTGTGACAGGTCACTGAACCAGAACTGCTGAGCCAGCCCTCTGTCACTCCAGCTCCAATTAAGGGAGGTGAATTGGAGCTGGTTGGACCACCTGGCCGTAATTTGGGAAACAGAGACAGCTGCTGCCTAATTAGGCTGCGGCTGTATAAAAACCAGGGGGCAGCAGGAAGAAAGGGAAAAGGCAGGTAGTGGAAGCAGGGAGGTAGCTCTCTCCTTCCTTCCGCCTGCAGAGAATAAAGAGTTACTGAAATGGTGAAAATGTGGTGGGAGCACAGCCTGTAAATAAACTGCACCAGTGGTTACTGAACCCAGGGTCTCTTGGTCTTAATCAACCCAAGGGGCAGGAGCCAAGAGGGCCCTGCAGCACATTGTTACAACCAGTAATCCTTGCTGTTTTCTCAGCTTTCCTCCTTCTGCATGCCCCCACCCAAGGTACCTACAGAGAGGGCAGTTGTTTTACCTTCCAGACTTCTCTTGCCAGCACTGTGCACCTGTGTAACTTTCTCCAGCGGACAGAGCTTCACTCCTAACTATGTGCAGCTCTAGCAGGAGACACAGAAAACATTTGTTACTCAGTTTAAATAATCTGTGCTGACAAGTATCAACAAGTGTTTGGCACTTCACATAACACAGATATCAACACAACCCTGTCATGAATTTACAATATAGAAGGTCCACTGATAGAGAAAACTAGAAAGGGATTGTGAGGTCTGTAGCAAAGAATAGATTCAGTGTCAGATTTTCTGGATTGTTAGAAGTTAGCTAAGAAAAGAGGCACTCATAGAAAGACAGATGTTGACACTTGGGCAACACCACAACAGTGAAGGAACAAGCCCGAAGGAAAAAAGGAAGTCAGAATTCTCCTTTTCAAGCTTTGGGCAGCTTTAATATCATTCCTGATCTTGCACTTCGTATCAGAGGAAACATGCCATCTACAACTCAAAAGGAAACAGAGAGAAATTTACCATCTAAGGAAAAGGTTTTTATGAACAAGACCATTTACATACCCTCATTAGGGTCATTCCTCATGGGATTAGAACAGGTAGGGACAGTGCCTGATGGCTGAAGCTGGTGACCTCTACCCTCTTCACTCAATATTGAGTCTCCCTCAAAGTCCTGACTTTGTGAGAGTTCCAGAGCTCCAAAACCCAACTGCGATGTGCCAGAGTCTAGCACCAAACATCCATGAAGAAAAAAATAATTTATGTATAAATTGCCATTAGAATTAACACCCATTGCACACAAACAAAATAGCTAGCTCACAGACATGTTCCCAGACAGAGGACGCATTAAAGTGCCTACGATAACTATGAGCAACTACCCACGGAGACAGAAACTCAGCTGCTCTCAGTACTCTACAAAAGCCGCACAGCCCCTCTTTGATAATTAAAAAAAACCCAACAACATAATCGGTATAATGGTTGACATTAAAAAGCCATCATTTGCCAACACGTTACCAAACAATGGTATCAGGTAGTGTACAGTATCCCAGGAAATAATTGTGGTAATTCAGCCTCCAAGTGTAGCACTTGTGGGTAAACGCTAACATTTAATGACAACCATCACATCAAGTTTCCTTTACTGCTAGCATAACAAACTTTTAGGAAAAAAAACAACTATTTTCTAATGATCTGGCTACTTCCATGCCCCTCCTAAGCCCCTTCCTGTCCTAAAGACCTGAGCCAGCACAAGGATAAGAATTACTCCACTGACATCTGAGAGGGTGTATGGGTGGGTAGAAAACTGGTAGTTTTCAAACACGCGGCACACAATCAGTATTGATTTCTAAAGCCCTAAAGTATTTGGGGATGAGCTCTCTAGGCAAATTGTTGATTTCTTAACAGTTGCTTCATATTATCTTAATCTGATGGGAAACAGTGAGCCTGCTGAAGGGGAAAATTATATGAATGCAGACACAAGCTAGTGGAGCTCCAAGCAGATTTTAATGCTCTGAGGAAGTCACGGAAGGCTCTAGAGCAGAAGAATTACCTTCAGCACCCAGCAAGTGGGTAGTGCAGTGTGCAGCATCTTCACCTGCCTCCTCAGCAGCAGCTGCTACCATCTCAAGAACCCTGCAGTGGAGAGAAGAGATGATCTGGACAGTCAGAAACATAGCACACTGGGTTTTTTCTTCAGGCTGTTTTCTTAAGTTTATTTTTATTTTTGTTCACACATGGGTCCCTCAGACACCCTCAGCATCTTAAAAAAAAAAAAAAAAAATCAGTGTCCCTTGAATTCAGGGCTGTTCCTCAGTACATCTGAACCATCCCAGAGGATGACACAGATATCCAGGAAATGAGCTAAATTGCACAAATAGGATTTTCTTCTGCATTCTGAACTGATTTGCTATTGTACTGTTACACATCAGTTAACCCCAGCAGCACTGGCATTCCAGGTATGCCACCACATAAGGGGGAAACGTCACGAAGATAATCCCTCTAAGACAAACAGAAATGGAGTTGGAGATGGGGGCAGGGACAAAGTCAAGGAATATTCTATCCACCTGTTCTTCCTGGTAGGCTGAGGCAATCGATCAATAACTTGGCTGAGCGAACCTGTCGCATCCTGATGGGTAGAACTGTCCATGGGCTCTGAAAACATAATAGGCCATTAGAATGGAAGAGAGGCAAACTTCTGGCTATAGGGACAGACACTGAGAAGTGAGGAAGTCAGCAGCGCTCTGACAAGAACAGCTCACTGTTATATCTGCTTAGCCCACTCACCCCTTTCACGGTCACATGCCCTGATACTCAACTCTTCACAATAATTTCCAAAGCCCTGGTACCATCCTCTCCAAAGCCAGCAACCCCCAAATATCTCATCAACACAAGCATTGCAGGAGAATGAATTTTAGAGCAATCGGAGAATGTTAACTTCTCAGAGATAAATAAAAGGTAAAGTTACTTATGGCTCCCTCACCTGTGAGCTGTTTTTCCTCAAGGCCTCTGTCTTCTCCTCCTCCACCACCAGCAGCCAGTTTGCTACCTTGAGGGCTGGTCATCTCCTGTAAAACACATGCACCTGATTTCTACATCTCCAGTTCTTCATTAAGCACCTGGAGAGAATTCAGCCTAAACTGAGCTTACTTCTCCCACACAGCCCAAGCAAACACATATATACTTGCTGGATAGATGCTTGTATTTCACTTCCTTCCTACCTCCCTCAAAGGAGCTTCCACTCACCAATACTGGGCTCTTGCAGTTGGGAAGACGTAGGGCTAGCAGGCTGATGCAGCCATGAGCAGCGTCTTCCTCGATCACTGCACTCTCTGGCTGGGAGTCCTCAACTATCAAGCAGGGAGTGTCCTGCTGAGAGAAGCCTAAATCTAGCTGGCTCTGGCTGGGGTCCATCCACTGCCCTAAAGAGAGAGGACAAAGGGGTCAGTGCAGCTGGAACTTGCTCCAGGTACTGTGGAAGTTATTCTGTCTCCCCCTGGAGCCTAGGCAGAAACAGGAGACAGATACCAGCACGCAGAGGCACCCACCCAAACCAGAGCTTCTAGCTCTCACGCCCCGCCTTGTGTAGGGCCGGTGCCCAGTCCCTCAGCTCCCCATCCTGCACGGTACTCCCTGCAGGCACGGCACAGCCCCGTCCCGTCCCGTCGGACGCCCTCACCTCCCCAGAGCCCGTGCGCCGTCTGCCCCCGGGCACTGCAAGGTGAGGCGGGACAAGAGGGAGGCAGTTACCAGGGCTGAGCCCGGGCAAGCGTCTGGCCCTGGGCTAGGCCCGCACGCGGCGGCCCCGGCTCGGCTCGGCTCGGCTCACCCCGCGGGCGGCCCCGGCTCGGGCGGCCCCGGCTCTGTCGCCCCCCGCCTCTCACAGCCCCCCTCCGGCTCTCACCCCCCCGGCAGGGTGCCCAGAGGGCAAGTGTGACAATCAGCACGGCGGCAACAGGGCCTACCTCAAGCGACGCCCCTAAAGGCGGGGCGGCCCCCGCAGTGTCGGGACGTCGGGACCCCGCGCCGCGCGCCCCGCCCCCCCAGCCAGGGCCGCAGCCAGCCCCGCCGCTTGCCTGCTTCCCGCGGCCGCTCATGCTTCAGCCGCGCCGCTGGGAGCCGCCGCAGCGCGTCCCGCCCCACGCACGGCTGCGTGGTTACCACAGCAACGCCGAGCTTCTCTCCCCGCCCCTCGGGCTCCGGGGCCGGGGAGCCGACCAGGCCCCAGCAGCTGCGGGCGGGCACGGGCCCGGGGCGGCTGCGGAGGAAGCGAGGCGGGGCCGCCCGCGGTGCACGCTCCCAGGGAGCGGCTGGGCCTGCCTCCCGCAAGCCCTGGGCCAGGTGCACTACAGGAAACTGCTCCGTGGAGCAATGGGCTACTTCGGGTGGACTGAGCATGCGCACACGACCTGAGCATGCTCAGTAAGATCTGCTGAAGCCACTGCCCTTCACTCTGCCCTTATTCGCGGTGAGAGTCTGCTGACTGCTATTCACAGGGTGGCAAAGGGGCAAATCAGAGGAGGGGGGGGGCAGGGTCTGAGCAGGGGGTGAAAATTGACCGGTCAAGGGGAGTCAAGCAGCTGGAAGCAGGGTTAGGATAGGGCTGAAGGCAAAATCAGGAATGAGGGGGGAAGAGACGGAGTTAAGCCCAGGCGTGAGGCGCTGCCAGAGGGTAAAACCCTGACACAGGCAGGGGCAGAGGGGGTAACAGTTACCCCGGTGGACTGAGGCACCAGTGCTTAGCAAACAATAGGGTGGGGGGAGCAGAGGGGCTTTTTTATTTCCCCTGCCACCGACAGCACCTCTCAGCATGGGCTTCCCAGGGCTGGGTTCTTAGAGGCACACGCATTCCAATGCTTTTTCTTAAAGGCACAGGCATCCCCATGCCTAGTCACTGCAGCTCCTCTTTGATGTAACCTGCTGAGGTGCATGAAAGCCCCCTAAACTTATTTTTACCAGCTTAGATTAAAACTTCCCCAAGGTACAAACTATTTTACCTTTTGCCCTGGGACTTTATTGCTGCCACCACCAAGCATCTAACAAATATATAACAGGGAAAGAGCCCGCTTGGAAACGTCATTCCCCCCCAAATCCTCCCCAAACCCTACACCCCCTTTCCTGGGGAAGGCTTGATAAAAATCCTCACCAATTTGCGTAGGTGAACACAGACCCAAACCCTTGGATCTTAACAATGAAAAAGCAGTCAGGTTCTTAAAAGAAGAATTTTAATTGAAGAAAAAAGTAAAAGAATCACCTCTGTAAAATCAAGATGGTAAATACCTTACAGGGTAATCAGATTCAAAACATAGAGAATCCATCTAGGCAAAACCTTAAGTTACAAAAAGACACAAAACACAGGAATATACATTCCATTCAGCACAGCTTATTTTATCAGCCATTTAAACAAAACAGAATCTAACGCATATCTAGCTAGATTATTTACTAAATTCTAAGACTCCATTCCTTTTCTGTTCCCGGCAAAAGCATCACACAGACCTAATCACATCAGCCACACTATCAGAGGCTTGTTACCTGCACATCTACCAATGTGATATATGCCATCATGTGACAGCAATGCCCCCTGCCATGTACATTGGTCAAACTGGACAGTCTCTACGTAAAAGAATAAATGGACACAAATCAGACGTCAAGAATTATAACATTCAAAAACCAGTTGGAGAACACTTCAATCTCTTTGGTCACTCTAATCGATTACAGACCTAAAAGCGGCAATTCTTCAACAAAAAAACTTAAAAAAAACCAAACTCCAACAAGAGACTGCTGAATTGGAATTAATTTGCAAACTGGATACAATTAACTTAGGCTTGAATAGAGACTGGGAGTGGATGGGTCATTGCACAAAGTAAAACTATTTCCCCAAGTTTATTCCACCCCTCCACTCCCCACTGTTCCTCAGACGTTCTTGTCAACTGCTGGAAATGGCCCACCTTGATTATCACTACAAAAGGTTTGTCGTCGTCGTCATCCCCCCCCAGCTCTCCTACTGGTAATAGCTCCCCTTAACACTCTCTTGTTACAGTGTGTATGGTAACACCCATTGTTTCATGTTCTCTATGTATATAAATCTCCACACTGTATTTTCCACTGAATGCATTCGATGAAGTGAGCTGTAGCTCACGAAAGCTTATGCTCAAATAAATTTGTTAGTCTCTAAGGTGCCACAAGGACTCCTTTTCTTTTTGCGAATACAGACTAACATGGCTGCTACTCTGAAACATACCACAATTAGTAGTTCTGCAAATTCATATAAGAGTTCCTTCAAAACTCTTGGGTAAATGCCATCTGGTCCTGGTGACTTGCTGCTATTTAATTTACCTCCTCTATTGACTCCTCAGTCTGGGACCATTCCACAGATTTGCCACCTAAAAAGAGAAGCTTGAGTGTGGGTACCTCCCCCAGATCCTCTGCGGTAAAGACTAATACAAATAATTAATTTAGCTTCTCTAACAACTGTCTTGTCTTCCCTGAGTTCTCCTTTAGCACCTTGATTATCCAGTGGCCCCACTCACTGGCAAGTTTGCTGCTTTGGATGTACTCAGGGCTTTTCCTAGCCATTTTGGTGCCCTATGCAGTCCCCCCCATGGGGGGGGCTGGCCCCAGGCCTCCGTGGAGGGGGGGCCAAGAGCAGGCTTGGGGGGCAGGGGAAAACTGCCCCCCAGCAGGAGCCGGCAGAGCAGACTGGGTTGGGGCTGGGTCACTCCACTTCCTGCAGCCCGGTGAGTGCAAGGCAGGCCCAACCCTGCACTCACGGGGCAGCAGGAGGTGGAGTGACCCGGCCCTAGCCCGCTCTGCTTTGCTCCCAGCTTTGGGGGGCAAGGGGGAACCTCCCCCCAGCACTCACTAGCAGCACAGCTGGGAGCCAGCGGCGAGGAGTGGGCTGGGGCCGGGTCGCTCCATTCGCCGCTGCCCAGTGCGTGCAGGGTGCCCTACCCCTGTTGCAGTCCTCAGGGGAAGGGGTGGAGTGGGGGTGGGGCATGTGAACAATGGCTGCTACCTGTAAGTTCTGAGTCATGCATGGACACGTGACTTACCCATGTGACTCTCAAATTCCATCTTGTAGCTGGGATTCTACACGGAGGGGTGTCTACCCACAAGAGAAAGTCTATTTAAATGTCTGGGAGACCCCTCCATTTTGTCTTCAGTTGGCTCAAGAGATAGCCTCTCCATCCCCAAAGGATACCTAAAAGAAACTGGAACAAAGGACAGTAACCACACGGGTGTGAGTGATTGCTGAACCCAGACTAGAAGAAGGCTAGTCTGTAAAAGAGGCTTATTGGAACATCTCTGAGGGTGAGATTTTATCTGTATTCAGTTTCTTACTGTATTAGGCATAGGCTTGTGTGTTTTATTTTATTTTGCTTGGTAATTCACTTTGTTCTGTCTGTTATTACTTGGAACCACTTAAATCCTACTTTTTGTATTTAATAAAATCACTTTTTACTTATTCATTAACCCAGAGTATGTATTAATACCTGGGGGAGGAGATCAGCTGTGCATCTCTCTCTATCAGTGTTATAGAGGGCAAACAATTTATGAGTTTACCCTGTATAAGCTTTATATAGGGTAAAACGGATTTATTTGGGGTTTGGACCACATTGGGAGTTGGGCATCTGAGTGGTGGAGACAGGAACACTTCTTAAGCTGTTTTCAGTTAAGCCTGCACCTTGTGGGATGTTGTTCAGACCTGGGTCTGTGTTTGTAGCCAGCAAGCATGTCTGGCACAACCAGGCAGGGTTCTGGAGTCCCAGGCTGGCAGGGAAAGCAGGGGCAGAAGTAGTCTTGGCACATCAGTTGGCAGCCCCAAAGGGGTTTCTGTGATCCAACCCATCACAGTACCCCCTGGAAGACCTCTGCATACCCCCAGGATTATGTGTACTTCCTGGTTGAGAACTACTGCTTTAGATGTCAGTGATGCCATCAACTCTTGCAGGAGAAACACAGATTCCTGAAGCCAGGTCCTGAAAGGAAAGTAAAACAGGAAATTTTTAAAATATTTTGTTATAAAATATTCTCATTTCTAGTTTTTAAAGGCACTCATTTTTAGTTTAAATTACTTTAATCGGATTATGTATATATTTAAAGGGCTGTTTAGTTTGCTTTTAAATTATGTTGAATTACAGTGGAATCAAGCTACCATACTTACAAGTATATGATCAGATTACCAATAGTTAATGAACTCTGTCAAATGCTATGCTGCTCTTAAAACTGTGGAATACTGAGAGGAGGTTGGAGTTGATAGCATATGTAATGCAAGCCAATTCACTTTTGTGTAGTGTTCTTCAGACAAAATATTTTTTAAGTTTATGTCTGTATTACTGCAGCATATGTAAATCCATAAATATGACAAATAGATTAATAAACACATGTTTATCATACATGCAAAAAACAGGTTAATGCAACCTTAAGTCAGATTTTCATCATACAAACATTAGGAAATTCAGAATTCTCAACAGTTTAGCTGTCCTGTGGGGCATATTACCATAGGGTCTTTTATTACGTGATCAAAACATATACAGTAATACCAAATGCTATCTATGTGCATCTAAGGTTGTAAGTTAAATAGAAATAAATTTATTTGGACAATCTTACTGGAGAAGAATTAACAATATTCATCTTACAAGCCTTCAAGTCAGCAACCATGATGAGGACAGCCATTCCTAATGGTCACAGCTGGAATCAAGAGTCCAGTATGAAGTTGGAACAAGACCAGAGTGAGACCAAAGCTGGAGCAGGCTAAGTTTTGGCACATCCACTGCTATTCTCAGACAGGAGCAAGCTCACAGCCCTCAAGTAACAGTAATCAGGGTGAGCTGCTCTGCTGTGCCTCCTGTGAGGCTTATATACCTACCCTAAAAGTCTCCAGACCAGCTCCTGGGTTGTGGATTGGCTGGAGCCTAGCACAGGAATGACTTAGTGTACCTGGCTTAAGCAGCCTAGTGGGGAGGAGTGGTTGACCTGCTTCCCCTTTCCCCTCCTCTCTCTGGTGTTTTCCCCTCTCTCCCTGCTCATTATGACAGGGGACACAGGTGGTACCCCTCAGGTGGACCCCGCCACCCCTCCCCCGCCTGCCCCCCCATCGCCCCCCCAGCCTCTACCTCAACCACCGCTACCAAACCACCTGCTATCGCCCCCGCTGGGGCACCAGCAGCAGCAGGCAACGGGGTGAACTCCGCTGCTGCCATGTCCCTCGCCTCCTCCAATTCCCCCAGCTGGCACGAAAGGCCAGGGCAGGAAGAAGGGGAAGGGCCCCGCCAAAAAGACTAGGCCTTCCATGGCAGGGGCTGCCCCAATTGCTGCGGCCCCGCCACCGGCCACAGCATCCATCCCCGTTGCTCCCTCCACCAGCTCTGTGGGTGCCCCTCCCCCGGCCCCCAGGGCGTACACCCAGGTGGCAGTGGCTGCCCTGCCTGCTGCCACGTCATCTCTCCCGACCACCGCCTCTGCTAGCATCTATAGCGGCTGGGGCCCCTTCCCCAGCTTGACCAGGAAACATGGTGTCCATTGCCTCCTGGTGCCCACCTCGCCCCACATAGAAACCTACGTGCGGGCGTTGGCGGGTGTGGTGGGGCCCACAGCCGTCATGGCAACCTCCAAAATGTATGGAAAGGTCATCTTCTTCCTAGTATCGGAGGCCTCCGCCCAGGAGGTGGTGGAGAAGGGCCTGGCGGTGGGGGAGGGGGCGTATTCGTCCCCCTGGAGCCGCTGGAGGACCTGGGTGTCCGAATAGTCCTGACCTCTGTCCCTCCTTTCCTTCCCAATGCCAAAAGATTAATCAGGCTCTAGTTCAGGGATGACACATCACCTTACACCTGCACTAAGACAAAATGAAAGGAAGAGAACAACAGCAAGTATTTTGCAACTTGAACTTTAGCAGTTGCTAATAGCCCCCACTTGCTCAAAGGGGCTGCACTTTCCTCCATATTCCTAGCTGTGTGTGGAGATCCTTTGAACAGGTGGGCTGTTAGCAACAATTAGAGTTAAGGTTGCAGAATACTTAGTTATAATCTTCCATTTTTGCATATTAGTAGCTTTCCAATGCATTTGGATCAGATATTTTCTATGCTTGTTCTCTGCCTGAAGGTGAATTGTTTATTTTAACGTAAGTTACATTCTGTCAACCATTTTTTGATTGTGGAAAAATGAACAAATAGTTTTCTTCCATTAAAAATTTCAAGCCATAGAATCACTTTCCATGTTTCTAACTTGAAACCTGGCCTGGATATAGTCCTCATTGAGGATTAGTGGTTTTGCTTAGTTTGAAAAATAATTGTTTTTATTTTACAAAGCTAAGAGACTTTGAAAATTGTATACTGAGAACATGCAGTAGCTTTGGGTAGCGGGGAGGGGTTGTTAAGAGATATGTGCTTAGGTCTTAACACAGATGGAAACTAAGCGTGTTCAGGATCTCACAGGAGACACTGAGCATCTTATAGGGCCTTTTATAAGAAAGTAGTGGAGAGGGAAGAGGAGCTCTGCCCTGACAAATCGCCTAAGAGGTCAGTGAGGAGCAGAGGGTGGTTTGTCAGAACAAAGAGCCTTTCCTCTTTGCTTCTCTCTCCATAGACCCCTCCCAAGCTCATCCAAGAAATCACAATATAAATGGCAGCACAGCTCCAACCATTTCTACTGGGAAATGCTGTCAAAGTTAAATAATATCAAATTTAATCATTTTCAGCATCAAAACCTAAAGCTGTTCTGCTGGTTACTAGGATGGCAATCAGGGTTCAGTCTCATCATATGACTGCCTGAAAGTTTTGGGGAGACCTGATGATTCTTCTGTAACTGTAAACATTTTGCCACTAAAAACTCCTCAAGTTAGAAGGAACTCTACTTCCTGAGCCTTTAATTCCTAGTAATCCTGTGCCCTTTAAAACAAAGTTAGCCCTGTAGACACAGATTCTGATGTAAGGTTCTCTCTCTTTACAAGTTCCCATGGACTTCCTACTTTAAACCTTTCTTGCATAGATTCCAAGGCCAGAAGTGATGATTGTGATTATCTAGTCTGACCGCCTCTATATTACGGGCCATAGAACTTTCCCAAAATAATTTCTAGATCATAGCTTTCAGAAAAACATCCAATCTTGATTTAAAAGCATTATGCAGTTTGCCACTTCTACAGAAAAAAGCGGACATACACCGGCTTCTGTAACCTGAGTAGATTTCCTAAGCACTTCAAACAAAACACACTGTTTTAAGTAAAATATAAAACAGATTTATTAACTACAGAAAGATAGATTTTAAGTGATTATAAGTAGCAAGCATTACAGATTAAAGTTGTTACCTAAGAAACAAAAATAAATTCACAGTCTGCATTCTACAAACTAAACAGGATTTGAATTAAGCAGTGTCTCACCCTGACAGATGGTACAAACAGGTTGCAAATCTTCAATATACAGGCTGGAACTGCCTCCCAGCCTGAGACCACCCTCCCCGGTTCAAAGTCTTTGTCCTCCAGATGTGTTTCCAGGTGTTCAGTTATGGGGGGAGTGAGACCAAGTGATGATGTCACTTCCCCTCTTTTATAGTTTCTTTCAGATTGCAGGAAAGATCTATGCTTGTGAGGTGGGGATCCACCCTCATTGGTCAAGCATCTCCATTGTCTACGTGCTCTCTCTGGGATGGCTGCTGGGAAAGTGAATTCCCTTTAATGGGCGATCAGTACATCTGACTACTCCATTGTTGTACCTGAAAGATTGGTTGTGGGTATTCCCAACCTCACAACATATTTCAGTAACACACACACATAACAATACTTAATAACTTCACATATAATCCAACATGATATTAATGTTCAATAGATCAAGACTTTTAAAATATC
Organism: Lepidochelys kempii; assembly: GCF_965140285.1. Lineage (NCBI taxonomy): Eukaryota > Metazoa > Chordata > Testudines > Cheloniidae > Lepidochelys > Lepidochelys kempii. The sequence continues at coordinate 85,343,360 of NC_136389.1, read as the reverse complement.
TCACAAGCCATACTTTGTATAAAATGAAATTATATGACAATGGTAAATATCACGGTTTCAGGGTGCTGCTTTGAGGTACAGAATGTCACACCCTTGCCTATAGATTAAGTTAATCCAGTTGTAACCTGGAGCAAAACAACAGGATTATGGGACAGGGTATAAATTAGGTGACTAAACAGCAGATGAAGAAAGAGAACATTAAGTAGAGTACAACATTCATTCTTCATTGAAAAGATATCTCTGTTTGGAAACTACTTCCTGTTCTGAGTTTGATATCTAAGGTAAACCGAGAAATCTGCTCTGTTTTCATGTTCACCTACAACACTCTGAGCAAGACTAGAGGAGACGACAAAACATGACACCTGTTTTACTTTACTTTCACCTTCATGAAGGTGAAATGGTAAGAGTGTTACATCTCATCCAGTAATCCCCTCCCTAAAGGTCTTGTAGAAGTCAGTACATTTACAGTCCTGGTTACAAATTAGCTGATTTGCTCTGTATCTCCACTTCTCTGTCAGACTGTCTTGTCTCTGCTCAGTCCAGCACCTATCTTTTCCCTTGTTTGACTTTTGCTCTCTTTTTCTCTCCTGCATTTGTGATGACTTCACAACTAAAATTCCCATCCAAGCCTTAATCATCTCCTGTCTTGCCTAGTGCATCCTCTTCCTTGGCTTTCCTGACACCAATATAACCCTTTTTCAACCAACACAAAATACATTTGGAAAGACCAACTTCCTTGACTGTTACTCTGACCACATAACCCCTCAACTCCACCTATGAATCCGCCTGCTGACTTCTTGCCCTGGCTCTAGAAACTGTGAAGTCAAGAAGAATTCATCATCATCATGTTCCTATTACAACTCTGGCATTTAGGGTAGTGACAAAGCTCCTCCACTCCTGTCTGTTTCTGGCAAGTCTTTCAATGGTTCCCCAGCTGTGCCCCAGGTTTTTCAGCTCAGCTTTCACAGCTCTTCACCATGTTGTATTTGGGCGGCCTCATTTTCGCTTGCCTTCAGGTGTTCATCTTATTGCTACTCTGGTGATGGAATCAGTTTCCATTCAAAGCACATGACCAATCCATCTCCAATGCCTCCCGGCAATGATGGTGCTCAGATCCTCTTGGCTGCACTCTGTCAATAGATCTTGGTTTGAGATTGTTCTGGGCCAAAAGATATGGAGGCACGTTGTATAGAATGAAGACAGTTTGGACGTCATACTTTCTCATTCCTCATTAGATGGGGTCAAAAAGAATTTTTCCATCTCTAAGTGCTATGATTCTTCGCTTTCTTTTTTTATCATTCTTGCTACACAAGTATGACCTTTGGTGTGTGCTTCTGACCCCTTTACCCCAGGTAGAGAGAATGAGTCTCCTTCCAGGAGCCTCATGAAGACAGCAGATCTCGTGTCTGACACTTCTCTACTGTCATACAAGTTAGTCCTTTTCAAATTATGGTGGAGGAGGGGAGCTCAGGGTTTCAGCCCCACACTGCTCCCAGCTGCAGTGGGGGGAGGGGGGCAGCTCGGGGTTTCAGCCCCACGCCGCTCCTGGCTGCAGCCCCGCAGGGAGGCACTGGGGCTCGGGGCTTCAGCCCCGCGGAAGGGTCGGGGGGAAAGGGACTGGGGCTCAGGAACTGGGTTTCCTCTGCAGGGCTCCGCGGCCCCTCTGAAAGGGCCCATGGACCCCTCCCCCGTTGAGAACGACTGACAGCACAAAATATCTGATGGTCTATTAAGAATGTTCCAGTACTGCCGGCTTGGATGGCAGATCATCCTCATACACATTTTTGTAAGGATGAAGTTGTCCTAAAATATCATGCCAAATTCTTGCCTATGATCATGGATTTTTATTTAAATCAGACCACTTATGGAACCAGTCACATGATGAAGAAAATATTACATACTGAAGTAACTTTTGTCCTCCAAATATGTTGCCGCCATAGATTCACACTAACGTTCCCTCTTCCCCTTCACCCTGGAAACGTAAAGGATATGCCCAGGGTTAGAGAGGAGCTAAGTGACAATTTGGGGTGAACCTTTTATATTGTGTGTCCTAGAATCCTGGAACAGGGCAGAGGGCATCCACTTGCACTCTGTGATAAAGTCAGGTTGCCTGGGTCAGGGTCAGGTAATCTGTTCCTTAGTTTCCTCTCACACACTGGACTAATCAAAAGTCCTTTCCTTCTTAAGGTGAACAAATGTTCCGAATAAAAGAAAAATGCATAGTTCTTCACCCCCTCCTACAGGGATTCTCCTACTCTTTTATAAAAGGAATCAAACCAGCCTTCATCCTCTAGCTGGTGTCATGAAGAAGTGCCTTGCCCTGGAACCCTAAATCATACAGCAGCTGTGTGCACTAATCTCAAAACTGACCTGCTTCACTGGGCTACTTCCTACAATGCACCTTGGTTTAGACCTTCTCCCTGGCCTTTCCCTACAAGTCCTCTTCCAAACCCCTCCAAGCTCCTTTTCCAGTCTTGTTCTCCAAAAGGCCCCATAACTGATCTTATCTAGACCCATAGTACTTGAGAACTTTCACCAATCAGTTACTAGCACTCCTCTTTTCAGTTCTACCTCACTGGAGAGACCCACACCAGATCTTGCTTTGTCCCTTGTGTTTCTCCTTCTGAAAGAAAGGCTGCTTCTTACTCAGTTCTGCCCGCTTACTCAGCAAATCTTACTTCCTACCTGCAGTGACATGACCCCCTAGGTCTACTGTTCTCAGAATGCCTACTCTTAAAGGGCCAGAGGATATGCTAGATCAAAGCTTACCCTTAAATGGAACCCTCTGACACTCATCCAGTTCATAGAATCTCAGGGTTGGAAGGGACCTCAGGAGGTCATCTAGTCCAACCCCCTGCTCAAAGCAGGACCAATCTCCAATTTTTGCCCCAGATCCCTAAGTGACCCCCTCAAGGATTGAACTCACAACCCTGGGTTTAGCAGGCCAATGCTCAAACCACTGAGCTATCCCTCCCCCCAGTTGCTTTTAAATGGGTTCTTTTGGGCAGGTGATCTCACCATGGAAATCTATCAAGGCCGTGCATTCGGAGAAAAAAAGTCACATTAGTAATTCACCTCTTTTTCTTATACATGTAACAGTTGCTATCACTGGTATTATGTCTTATTTTACTTGGTTAAATGTTTTAACATTTTTAGATGCTCTCATAGGTCTCCAATTCCCAAGAGGACTTTATTCATATGGACATTTCTTCTTTCTTCTTTTGGCTAGGAAGAGTGGACATTTAATGAACATTGATCGGTTTGATTATTCTGTAGCAGTAGGTCCTGGGCTACAGGACTGGAAAATTGAAATATTGGGGATTACTTTTGTTCTGGCACATTCAAGAGCCTTTTTATTATGATTTGAGGCTATTTGCTTTATTCCCTTTTCATAACTACTTCTAACCATAAATATCTCACTGTTACCTTGCACTCCCACTGTCTGTTGTATTCACCTGTTGTCTCCCATCATACGTTTTGATTGTAAAAGCCTTTTTGGGGCAGGAATCATATTTTCATTACATACGTATAACAGTCCCTAGCATAGTGGGCCACTGATTCCTGACGGGGGCTGCTAGATGCTACCACAATACAAACAAATAAATAATAATATGATAGCAATAAATATCACATAGTAAAAAAATCTTTGGGGCAGATCCTCAGATAATTTAGATTGTCATAGCTTCTTTGAAGTAAAAAATTTGGACAGCAATTGCTATGCAGATTCTATTATATGTATATTCATACTAGAAAGCAAGAGATTACCAGTTATTCCATCTGTATGCTGCTGGCAGGGCAGAAAGGGCATTGTCCATTTTAAAGCAGTCTCATTTGTAAGCGTAAGCAATCTTCCCTAGAGGTTCTAGTCTCTGTGGAACAGCACCATGACGGGGCATTGTTTTTAGTCTTCACTCCAATTTGTATGTCTCCTGTTCCTTTTTCCCCCTCTGGTAGGGAGCCAGCTGGAGCAGCCTCTCTGCACTGCAGTGAAAAGCTGCAGCTCTGGAGCGCTGAGATGTCAAAAAATAATCCTCAAGTATTAAGATGAATCATCTGAAAACAGAAGGTACTTGGATCATGTGGTCTGAAAATCTCGGAAAACCTTTGATCATAGTGATTCTCTTTACTGATGTACAGTCCCACTTTCAAGGTAGAATCGCTTACATTTGTCTTTCTGAAGAAATGTATCTGCAAGTTTTCTCTCTTTACTTACCTATTTACTTGTCTCAGTGCAATGACTTGAGACAAGCTGAACTGATGCAGTCTGGCAAATTACAGCACAGAAAAATAAATTCAATCCCTTTGCTCCACTGCCTCCCTTTGTTTATAAGGCTCATTTCCCATAAAGTGCATAGACTGTGGTTTCATAGCTGTTTTCTATATAAAAATTTCTATCACATCAGGTTGAGTTCATCTCCTGGAGCCTAATGCAGATTATTAAAGATCTTAGTGTGGAACATAACTAACCTATTAACACCATCAGCAACTGCAACCTGAATCATTTGGAAACAGAGGAGAGAAAATTCAATTTTTTTGTTTTGTTTTTCAGATTATGTTGCTGTTAGTGTCTCATGACACAATAGATAGCAAGACTCACATGCACTTGCCAAAATGCTAACTCTTCCTTCCAAACTCTGAGTTTTCTCTTGTGTCCTCAGTGTTGACGTGGAAGATTATAAGAAAAAAAATCCCACTGAAAGCAAAGACCCAGGTTTCTCTGTCATGCTTCTCAAGCAGTAACTCCTCTCAACAGGAATCTTGCAGACTACAGGAACTGACATTTTTAGGGAACACGGCTGATTATTACTTAAATTGGTTTTACAATCACTAGACTTAGACTCTTTCACTAAACTGCATTAACACAGGCCAAATCTCTACTCTTTTGTCAGAAGAGCACAAGTACTGTACTGGATATAATCATCCATACACTCTATATCCTAAAATGGCCATTGGTGGAATTTCCTTTACACAACATGCCAAGCGCTGATAGCCTGAGCTTGGGCTATTTGATAATCTCTCTCATACATTCTATGTAAGTACTCCATTGACATGGCTAGGTTGAATGCATTATCTATCATATGCACAGTTTCAGAGGAGTAGCTGTGTTAGTTTGTGTCAGCAAAAACAAATACAAGTCCTTGTGGCACCTTAGAGACTAACAAACAAATTTATTTGGGCATAAACTCCACACCGCTTCTCGTCAAGTGTTGGAAATGGGTGACATCTACCCTAATTGAATTGGCCTTGTTAACACTGACCCTCCCCCACTTAGTACGGCAACTCCCATCTTTCCATGTGCTGTGTATTTATACCTAACTACTGTATTTTCCACTCCATGCATCTGCTGAAGTGGGTTATAGCCCACAAAAGTTTCTGCCCAAATAAATTTGTTAGTCTCTAAGGTGCCACAAGGACTCCTCGTTGTCTCTGCATATACAACAGTTGTGTACTGAATTAAGGTCCTTTTTTCCCCCTCACATGTTTCTAGCCTCCTGGGTCTTCCATTTTAAGCACTTGCAGCATGGGACACAGTAATCTGTGGCCTTTAATGAAGAAATTTTAGCCATATTTTGAGGGCTCCCCCAGCCCTTCTGATACCAAGGGGATATTATAATGTGCCTCACAGTTAAGAGACCGGTTTCAGAGTAACAGCCGTGTTAGTCTGTATTCGCAAAAAGAAAAGGAGTCCTTGTGGCACCTTAGAGACTAACCCATTTATTTGAGCATGAGCTTTCGTGAGCCACAGCTCACTTCATCCACTCCATGCATCTGATGAAGTGGGTTATAGCCCTCAAAAGTTTCTGCCCAAATAAATTGGTTAGTCTCTAAGGTGCCACAAGTCCTCCTTTTCTTTTTAGTTAAGAGACCCTAACTCTAGTCCTTCCTTAACAGGGACAAGTTCCTGCTTAAATGGAATAAAATCCAATCATCTCACTCACAATCCAGTGACAAAATCAGAGAACAAATTGAAATAATAATGCCCAGGTAACGTGCACTCTGACTAGTACCAGCTCTTGCGATTGTACTGTGAGTATCGCAAGGGTTTTCTACAATCCCCATCTCCTGCAGTCATGGGATTACATGAGAATTGGAACGTGGTTTGTTTTTTTAAAATTAAAGCAAGTTTCTAGCCACGTTGTTTGCAGAGAAAAGCTGGGGAAAAGGTGACCTGAATGTACCCTCAAAAACACGTCCCTAAAAGACCCCCCCAATCATTCTCTAAACCCCATGGTTTCTCCTGACGTTTGCAGGGTTGTTTGGCGGGGCCACAGGGCACGCCAGGAGCGTGGGAACCCTGGCTCGCCCACGGGCGCCTCGGCCTGGGACTCGTGGGCCGCGGTCTCAGTGCGGGGCCCTTCCGCCAGCCAGCTCCCGCCCCGCGCGCCGGGACCGGAAAGGCAACGCGCCGCCCGGCGCTGACCCGACCCGACCCGACCCCGGCGCCGCGGCCCTTGCTCTGGAGACCGGGGCAGCGCGGAACTCCCCCGCCCCCGCCGCCGCCGGACCGCGTGGGGAACCAAGCTCGCGGGCAGCCCGGGGGCGGGGCGGCCAGAGTGCGGCACGCAGGGGGACGTAGGCTAGGGTGGAGTCAGCGGGACCACGGGACCCCGCCCCCCGCTGCTCGGCCTCATTATCTCTGGTTCACGTGTCCACCCCAGCCAATCAGCGTGGGGCTGATGGCTCTTTAAGAGCCGCGCGCCAGTCACCTGCTTCACGCTGCAGTAGCGGCGAGAGGTTGCCATGGAGATCATTGACAGGGCGGTTGCCATGGATACAGCGGCGCCCGGGCTGTCGGGCGAGCGCCGCGGCTGGGGGCTGCGGAGGCACGCGCTGCTGACCGTGATCGGCGAGATCGGGACCGAGGCGGAGCGCGCGGCGCTGCGGGGCGCCCTGGAGCGGGGTGAGCAGCGGGCGCCGAAGCGCGCGGCGGGGCTGTGGCGAGGCGAGGCGGCAGCCGGGGGCACTTGCCGTGGCGGCTCCGGGCGAGAAGCGCGGGGCTGCCTGGGGCTGGGGCTGCAGCGACTGGCCAGCCCCGCCCGGGGCGCGTCAGCGTGCCGCACTGTCACGGCGCGAGTGGCAGGGGCTGGGGTCGCCCGCCCGGCTTCTTACCCCGTCCCTCACCGGAGCCCTGAACCCCCCCCCCGTCCGGGCTTCTTACCCCGTCCCTCACCGGAGCCCTGAACCCCCCCCCCGTCCGGGCTTCTTACCCCGTCCCTCACCGGAGCCCTGAACCCCCCCCCCGTCCGGGCTTCTTACCCCGTCCCTCACCGGAGCCCTGAACCCCCCCCCTCCCCCCCCGTCCGGGCTTCTTACCCCGTCCCTCACCGGAGCCCTGAACCCCCCCCCTCCCCCCGTGTCCCGGCTTCTTACCCCGTCCCTCACCGGAGCCCTGAACCCCCCCCCTCCCCCCGTGTCCCGGCTTCTTACCCCGTCCCTCACCGGAGCCCTGAACCCCCCCCCCCCGTCCCGGCTTCTTACCCCGTCCCTCACCGGAGCCCTGAACCCCCCCCCCCCGTCCCGGCTTCTTACCCCGTCCCTCACCGGAGCCCTGAACCCCCCCCCCCCGTCCCGGCTTCTTACCCCGTCCCTCACCGGAGCCCTGAACCCCCCCCCCCCGTCCCGGCTTCTTACCCCGTCCCTCACCGGAGCCCTGAACCCTCCCCCCGTGTCCCGGCTTCTTACCCCGTCCCTCACCGGAGCCCTGAACCCTCCCCCCGTGTCCCGGCTTCTTACCCCGTCCCTCACCGGAGCCCTGAACCCCCCCCCCTCCCCCCGTGTCCCGGCTTCTTACCCCGTCCCTCACCGGAGCCCTGAACCCCCCCCCTCCCCCCGTGTCCCGGCTTCTTACCCCGTCCCTCACCGGAGCCCTGAACCCCCCCCCTCCCCCCGTGTCCCGGCTTCTTACCCCGTCCCTCACCGGAGCCCTGAACCCCCCCCCTCCCCCCGTGTCCCGGCTTCTTACCCCGTCCCTCACCGGAGCCCTGAACCCCCCCCCCCCGTCCCGGCTTCTTACCCCGTCCCTCACCGGAGCCCTGAACCCCCCCCCCCCGTCCCGGCTTCTTACCCCGTCCCTCACCGGAGCCCTGAACCCCCCCCCCCCGTCCCGGCTTCTTACCCCGTCCCTCACCGGAGCCCTGAACCCTCCCCCCGTGTCCCGGCTTCTTACCCCGTCCCTCACCGGAGCCCTGAACCCCCCCCCCTCCCCCCGTGTCCCGGCTTCTTACCCCGTCCCTCACCGGAGCCCTGAACCCCCCCCCTCCCCCCGTGTCCCGGCTTCTTACCCCGTCCCTCACCGGAGCCCTGAACCCCCCCCCCGTCCGGGCTTCTTACCCCGTCCCTCACCGGAGCCCTGAACCCCCCCCCCCCGTCCGGGCTTCTTACCCCGTCCCTCACCGGAGCCCTGAACCCCCCCCCCCGTCCGGGCTTCTTACCCCGTCCCTCACCGGAGCCCTGAACCCCCCCCCCCCGTCCCGGCTTCTTACCCCGTCCCTCACCGGAGCCCTGAACCCCCCCCCCCCGTCCCGGCTTCTTACCCCGTCCCTCACCGGAGCCCTGAACCCTCCCCCCGTGTCCCGGCTTCTTACCCCGTCCCTCACCGGAGCCCTGAACCCTCCCCCCGTGTCCCGGCTTCTTACCCCGTCCCTCACCGGAGCCCTGAACCCCCCCCCCTCCCCCCGTGTCCCGGCTTCTTACCCCGTCCCTCACCGGAGCCCTGAACCCCCCCCCTCCCCCCGTGTCCCGGCTTCTTACCCCGTCCCTCACCGGAGCCCTGAACCCCCCCCCTCCCCCCGTGTCCCGGCTTCTTACCCCGTCCCTCACCGGAGCCCTGAACCCCCCCCCTCCCCCCGTGTCCCGGCTTCTTACCCCGTCCCTCACCGGAGCCCTGAACCCCCCCCCCCCGTCCCGGCTTCTTACCCCGTCCCTCACCGGAGCCCTGAACCCCCCCCCCCCCGTCCCGGCTTCTTACCCCGTCCCTCACCGGAGCCCTGAACCCCCCCCCCCCGTCCCGGCTTCTTACCCCGTCCCTCACCGGAGCCCTGAACCCTCCCCCCGTGTCCCGGCTTCTTACCCCGTCCCTCACCGGAGCCCTGAACCCTCCCCCCGTGTCCCGGCTTCTTACCCCGTCCCTCACCGGAGCCCTGAACCCCCCCCCCTCCCCCCGTGTCCCGGCTTCTTACCCCGTCCCTCACCGGAGCCCTGAACCCCCCCCCTCCCCCCGTGTCCCGGCTTCTTACCCCGTCCCTCACCGGAGCCCTGAACCCCCCCCCCGTCCGGGCTTCTTACCCCGTCCCTCACCGGAGCCCTGAACCCCCCCCCCCCGTCCGGGCTTCTTACCCCGTCCCTCACCGGAGCCCTGAACCCCCCCCCCCGTCCGGGCTTCTTACCCCGTCCCTCACCGGAGCCCTGAACCCCCCCCCCGTCCGGGCTTCTTACCCCGTCCCTCACCGGAGCCCTGAACCCCCCCCGTCCGGGCTTCTTACCCCGTCCCTCACCGGAGCCCTGAACCCCCCCCGTCCCGGCTTCTTACCCCGTCCCTCACCGGAGCCCTGAACCCCCCCCCCGTCCGGGCTTCTTACCCCGTCCCTCACCGGAGCCCTGAACCCCCCCCCCGTCCGGGCTTCTTACCCCGTCCCTCACCGGAGCCCTGAACCCCCCCCCCGTCCGGGCTTCTTACCCCGTCCCTCACCGGAGCCCTGAACCCCCCCCCCCCGTCCGGGCTTCTTACCCCGTCCCTCACCGGAGCCCTGAACCCCCCCCCCGTCCGGGCTTCTTACCCCGTCCCTCACCGGAGCCCTGAACCCCCCCCCCCGTCCGGGCTTCTTACCCCGTCCCTCACCGGAGCCCTGAACCCCCCCCCCCCCGTCCGGGCTTCTTACCCCGTCCCTCACCGGAGCCCTGAACCCCCCCCCCCCCGTCCGGGCTTCTTACCCCGTCCCTCACCGGAGCCCTGAACCCCCCCCCCCGTCCGGGCTTCTTACCCCGTCCCTCACCGGAGCCCTGAACCCCCCCCCCCCCGTCCGGGCTTCTTACCCCGTCCCTCACCGGAGCCCTGAACCCCCCCCCCCCCCGTCCGGGCTTCTTACCCCGTCCCTCACCGGAGCCCTGAACCCCCCCCCCCCCCGTCCGGGCTTCTTACCCCGTCCCTCACCGGAGCCCTGAACCCCCCCCCCCCCCCGTCCGGGCTTCTTACCCCGTCCCTCACCGGAGCCCTGAACCCCCCCCCCCCCCGTCCGGGCTTCTTACCCCGTCCCTCACCGGAGCCCTGAACCCCCCCCCCCCCGGGCTTCTTACCCCGTCCCTCACCGGAGCCCTGAACCCCCCCCCCCCCCCGTCCGGGCTTCTTACCCCGTCCCTCACCGGAGCCCTGAACCCCCCCCCCCCCCCGTCCGGGCTTCTTACCCCGTCCCTCACCGGAGCCCTGAACCCCCCCCCCCGTCCGGGCTTCTTACCCCGTCCCTCACCGGAGCCCTGAACCCCCCCCCCCGTCCGGGCTTCTTACCCCGTCCCTCACCGGAGCCCTGAACCCCCCCCCGTGTCCCGGCTTCTTACCCCGTCCCTCACCGGAGCCCTGAACCCCCCCCCTCCCCCCGTGTCCCGGCTTCTTACCCCGTCCCTCACCAGAGCCCATAACCCCCCCCCCGTGTCTCGGCTTCTTACCCCGTCCCTCACCGGAGCCCTGAACCCCCCCCTCCCCCCGTGTCCGGGCTTCTTACCCCGTCCCTCACCGGAGCCCTGAACCTCCCCCCCCGTCCGGGCTTCTTACCCCGTCCCTACCCGGAGCCCTGAAACCCCCGCCCCCATGTCCCGGCTTCTTACCCCGTCCCTCACCGGAGCCCTGAACCCCCCCCCCTCCCCCCGTGTCCCGGCTTCTTACCCCGTCCCTCTCCGGAGCCCTGAACCCCCCCCCTCCCCCCGTGTCCCGGCTTCTTACCCCGTCCCTCTCCGGAGCCCTGAACCCCCCCCCCCCCATGTCCCGGCTTCTTACCCCGTCCCTCTCCGGAGCCCTGAAACCCCCCCGTGTCCCGGCTTCTTACCCCGTCCCTCACCGGAGCCCTGAAACCCCCCCTCCCCCCGTCTGGGCTTCTTACCCCGTCCCTCACCGGAGCCCTGAAACCCCCCCTCCCCCCGTGTCCCGGCTTCTTACCCCGTCCCTCACCGGAGCCCTGAAACCCCCCCTCCCCCCATGTCCCGGCTTCTTACCCCGTCCCTCACCGGAGCCTTGAAACCCCCCCTCCCCCCATGTCCCGGCTTCTTACCCCATCCCTCACCGGAGCCCTGAACCCCCCCCCCTCCCCCCCCCATCCGGGCTTCTTACCCCGTCCCTCACCGGAGCCCTGAACCTCCCCCCCCATGTCCCGGCTTCTTACCCCGTCCCTCACCGGAGCCCTGAACCTCCCCCCCCATGTCCCGGCTTCTTACCCCGTCCCTACCCGGAGCCCTGAAACCCCCGCCCCCATGTCCCGGCTTCTTACCCCGTCCCTCACCGGAGCCCTGAACCCCCCCCCCCTCCCCCCGTGTCCCGGCTTCTTACCCCGTCCCTCACCGGAGCCCTGAAACCCCCCCGTGTCCCGGCTTCTTACCCCGTCCCTCACCGGAGCCCTGAAACCCCCCCGTGTCCCGGCTTCTTACCCCGTCCCTCACCGGAGCCCTGAAACCCCCCCGTGTCCCGGCTTCTTACCCCGTCCCTCACCGGAGCCCTGAAACCCCCCCGTGTCCCGGCTTCTTACCCCGTCCCTCACCGGAGCCCTGAAACCCCCCCTCCCCCCATGTCCCGGCTTCTTACCCCGTCCCTCACCGGAGCCCTGAACCCCCCCCTCCCCCCCCGTCCGGGCTTCTTACCCCGTCCTGGATTCCTTTCCCCCCTCCACTCCCCCGGCTTCTTACCCTGCCCCTCATCGCAACCCTGGATGGACCTTCCCCACCCCCGGCTTGTTATCCCATCCTCACGGTAGCCCTGAACCCCCTACTCTCCTTCCCCCCGGCTTGTTATCCCTCCCCTCACCCCAACCCTGGATGGACCTTCCCCCCGGCTTCTTACCCTCCCCCTCATCGCGACCCTGGATGGACCTTCCCCCCGGCTTCTTACCCTCCCCCTCATCGCAACCCTGGATGGACCTTCCCCTCCCCTGGTTTGTTATCCTGTCCTCACAGTAGCCCTGAACCCCCTACTGTCCGTCCCCCCCGGCTTGTTATCCCTCACCGCAACCCGGGATTCCTTTCCCCTCCCCTGGCTTCTTAGCCTGCCTCTCACCGCAGCCCTGAACCCCCTACCCGCCCCCCGCTTGTTATCCCTCCCCTCACCGCAGCCCTGGATTCCTTTCCTCCCTCCACTCCCCCAGCTTCTTACCCTGCCCCTCATCGCAACCCTGGATGGACCTTCCCCTCCCCTGGCTTGTTATCCCATCCTCACAGTAGCCCTGAACTCCCTCCACCCCTCCGCATGCTTGTTATCCCTCCACTCACCGCAGCCCTGGATTTCTTCCCACCCACCTTCTTTACCTTGCCCTTCACTGCAGCCCTGGTTTCTCCTGCCCCAGCTCTGCTGAGGTCTGTCTCAGCCCAAGGCTCTTCCCATCCCTTCCCTGCCCCATCCTGGGGCACGCTGAGGGCTGGTGCCTCAAGCAGGGTTTCTACCCTTTGCCCCTGCCCTCGTTTCAGGGCAGCCCAGGTGGCTGAGGAAGTCAGGAGGTTTATTTCTCTCCAGCAGTTGTGGGTGTAGGAGCTGTACAAATCCATCAGTGTCAGGTTATGTATACTGTCAAAAAGTGGTTAAAATGTTTGTGTCCATTGATCTGGGGCTTCTGGAACAAGCTGGGGGTCATGGGTGTGTGGAGTGGGGGCATATAAAGGACCTCAACTTTGCTCTGATGTGCTCTAAGGCGTCTGGAATTAGAGCTGGACCTGGGGCTATCCTCAGACAGCCCTGGCTCCCTGACACTGTTTACTAATAAACTTACCTGTGTCTGTAAATAGGATCTAGGGTAAAGAGCTCTGTGAGCCTGACACACATCCCCCTCTATGTGGTATTCACTGACCTCCAAGCACAGGTTAGCAGCTTGGGGTGAGTGGTGCCAGGTGAATGCTTTGGTAGGGTCACGTAGGGGAAGACGAAGCTCCTCTCACTCATGTTCATCCTTACATAAGAGACTTCAGCTCCTTAATCAGATAAAGCTTCTTATGGTCTTTACCATATAATGACATGAAACTCTTAGGCCTGGAGGGGAATGTGTACAGAGAGAATATCCCACGTAAAACAGTAGCAATGTCAGCCAGAAGAGTGGATTGCAGATTGTTGGGATCGAGAGGACTAAGAAAGCTGCCTCATGGAATTGTGGGATACTTCAGGAGGACTCCTGGCATGTGAGTCAAGTGGGGCTGGGACTACACTGCAAAGCAGTAGGCTTGACTTGACCTCGGACACTCCAGCCCTGCAGGGTCCTGGGACCCTACGTTTGACTCCTGGGGTAGCACAGTTGCAGTGTAGGTGGAAGGGGGGTTTGCCTTGAGCTCAGGTTCAAGTTTGGGCTTACATTGCAGTGTAGACATACTCTCAGAGTACCTTTTCCAGACCTGACAAAGAGCTCTGTGTAGCTCAAAAGCTTGTCTTTCACCAAAAGAATGTCCAATAAAATATATTACCCACCTTATCTCTAATATCATACAGCTGACATGGCTACAATACTGCAAACAGAGTCTTTATGTATAATTTTTTTGAGGACCCACAGACCCTCCTTCCCCTGTATTAGGAATGGAGTAGAGAGAAGAGTTTATACTGTCCCTTATGTAAACATTTTGAGCAGCTGGGTATGGTCATGTGGAAGCCTTCCTGTGATTGTGAGCAAATGGTACAGGGGGTGGAGGCATTGTGATTAGAGAAGACTTTTTCTGAGATGGCTGAATTATCAGGTCCTAGGGACCTGACTAGGAACAGTTCCAAGAGCAGTGAAGATCCTGTAACTGTGACTTGCAAGAATAACATGTTAAAAAAATTTCAGCCTACAATGCTAATATAGGCTGAGATTGTGATTATCAAGAGATGTGACTGTCGATTCTGGCCCAAAGCGGGAGGAAGAACCCAATGATAAAGGGCTTGAGCAAAAAGATATTTGCATTGTCGTCTCAAGTGGTCAGAACACTGTCAAACCTGTGGGGCCCCTCCAGTGTGTCTTTGTGCTTGTGAAATTCCTTTATTGCCATTAGACGGATATGCTTTAAACAGTGTTCTAAAACACCATTATTAGACCTGGAAATTGGGGATATCTTTAGATTCTAAACCCATCCCGCTAGGGGAAAGTAGCTTGATATCACTCTGGATTACTAGTTATGCATATTTATTGTGTTATGACAGTAGTACCTGTGGCCAACTGAGACTGGCACCCCATTGTGTACTGTACAAGGCACTGTACAAACAATGAGACAGTCCCTGCCCCAGAGACCGTACAATCTATATAGAGAAGACAAAGGTTAGGGATATAACTTACAAGTTGCTCTAATGAGTCAGGAATTGTAGACAGCAAGTCACTTCTTGCCATCTACGTAATGCTGCCAGGGAATCTTGCTCTAAAGATTGGTGGTATTTATTTATATTACGGTAGGGCCCACATGCTCCAGTGATAAATCAAAACAGTCATTCTGGGTTAGACCAAAAGTCCATCTAGCCTAGGATCCTGTCTTCCGACAGTGGCCGGTGTCAGAGGGAATGACCAGAAGAGGTCATCATCAAGTGATCCATCCCCTGTCGCCCATTCCCAGCTTCTGGCAAACAGAGGCTAGGGACACTATCCCTGCCATCCTGGCTAATAGCCATTCATGGACCTAGCCTCCATGAACTTATCTAGTTCTTTTTTGAACCCTATTATAGTCTTGGCCTTCACAACATCCTCTAGCAAGGAGTTCCACAGGTTGACTGTGCATTGTGTGAAAAAAATACTTCCTTTTGTTTGTTTTAAACCTGCTGCCTGTTAATTTCATGTGGTGACCCCTAGTTCTTGTGTTATGAGGAGTAAATACTTCCTTATTTACTTTCTCCACACCAGTTATGATTTTATACATCTCAGTCATATCCCCCATGGTCTGTTTTCCAAGCTGAAAAGTCCTAAACTTATTAATCTCTCCTCATATGGAAGCTGTTCCATACTCCTAATCATTTGTTGCATAATGACAAGTTTCAGAGTAGCAGCCGTGTTAGTCTGTATTCGCAAAAAGAAAAGGAGTACTTGTGGCACCTTAGAGACTAACAAATTTATTTGAGCATAAGCTTTCATGAACTACAGCTCACTTATCGGATGCATCTGATGAAGTCAGCTGTAGCTCACGAAAGTTTATGCTCAAATAAATTTTAGTCTCTAAAGGTGCCGCAAATAAGTACTCCTTTTCATTTTTGTTGCCCTTTTCTAAACCTTTTCCAATTCAAATATATCTTTTCTGAGATGGGATGACCACATCTGCATGCAGTATTTAAGATGTGGGCATACCATGGATTTTTTTAGAGGCAATATGATATTTTCTGTCCTATTATCTATCCCTTTCTGAATGATTCCCAACATTCTGTTTGCTTTTTTGCCTGCCGCTGCACATTGAGTGGATGTTTTCAGAGAAACATCTACAATGACTCCTAGAGCTCTTGAGTGGTAACAGCTAATTTAGACCTCATCACTTTATTATAAAAATATAATCCCAACTATACATATAGAGCCAGACTCACCCAGTGGCACCTCCTGCTGGCTGTCCTTGGGAATTAGCTCATCAGCCTTTGGAGCGCCCTCTGCTATCTGGTGATCTGCCTGTCACTGGCCCCCGTGTCCCTCCCAGACCTGGTGCCCTTTTGTCTGGGGTCCTGCCCTCCGGCAGTAAACCCCAACAATCTCTGAGGGTCTCCCCTCCCCAGGGAACCCCTACCCACTCCCCCACCTCACCTCAGTCTTGGCTATTGCCAGTCTTCGCTTAGCCCCACTCCCTGGGGCAGACTGCAGTGTATCAGTCACTCATCACAGGCAAGGGGGTTTGGACCTGCTGCCTCTGTCTACCCGTGGGCTGCCCCCATGCACCCCAGCACCTAATAGGTCCTGATCTAGGCCTCACAGCCGGGGGCGGGTTCCAGGCTGGCGCTCCCAAGGCCTTTCCTCCTCATGTCCCTGCAGCCAGACCCTTCCCTCTCTGAACACAGACAGAGATTCTGGCTAAGCTTCAGCCTAGCAGCCCCTTTATAGGCCCAGCTGCGGCCTGACTGGGGCATAGCCTAGCTTCTCTTGGCCTGAGCCCTGGCTCTCTCCCAGGGCTGGCTTTTAACCCACAGAGCAGGAGCAGGTAACCACCCCACTACAGTTTTCCAATGTGCATTACTTTGCATTTGTCAACACTGAATTTCATCTGCCATTTTGTTGCCCAGTCACCCAGTTTTGTGAGATCCCTTTTTAATTCTTCACAGTCTGCTTTGGACTTAACTATCTTGAGTAGTTTTGTATTATCTGCAAGTTTTGCCACCTCACTGTTTACCCCTTTTTCCAGATCGTTTATGAATATGTTGAATAGGACTGGGCCCGGTACAGACCCCTGGAGGACACCACTGTTTACCTCTCCCCATTCTGAAAACTGACCATTTATTCCTGCCCCTTGTTTGCTATCTTTTAACCAATTACCGATCCATGAGAGGACCTTCCCTCTTATCCCATGTCAGCTTATTTTGCTTAAGAGCCTTTGGTGAGGGACCTAGTCAAAGACTTTATGAAAATCTAAGTACACTATATCCACTGGATCATAGAATCATAGAATCATAGAATCATAGAATATCAGGGTTGGAAGGGACCCCAGAAGGTCATCTAGTCCAACCCCCTGCTCAAAGCAGGACCAATTCCCAGTTAAATCATCCCAGCCAGGGCTTTGTCAAGCCTGACCTTAAAAACCTCTAAGGAAGGAGATTCTACCACCTCCCTAGGTAACGCATTCCAGTGTTTCACCACCCTCTTAGTGAAAAAGTTTTTCCTAATATCCAATCTAAACCTCCCCCACTGCAACTTCAGACCATTACTCCTCGTTCTGTCATCTGCTACCATTGAGAACAGTCTAGAGCCATCCTCTTTGGAACCCCCTTTCAGGTAGTTGAAAGCAGCTATCAAATCCCCCCTCATTCTTCTCTTCTGCAGGCTAAACAATCCCAGCTCCCTCAGCCTCTCCTCATAACTCATGTGTTCCAGACCCCTAATCATTTTTGTTGCCCTTCGCTGGACTCTCTCCAATTTATCCACATCCTTCTTGAAGTGTGGGGCCCAAAACTGCACACAGTACTCCAGATGAGGCCTCACCAATGTCGAATAGAGGGGAACGATCACGTCCCTCGATCTGCTCGCTATGCCCCTACTTATACATCCCAAAATGCCATTGGCCTTCTTGGCAACAAGGGCACACTGCTGACTCATATCCAGCTTCTCGTCCACTGTCACCCCTAGGTCCTTTTCTGCAGAACTGCTGCCTAGCCATTCGGTCCCTAGTCTGTAGCTGTGCATTCGGTTCTTCCGTCCTAAGTGCAGGACCCTGCACTTATCCTTATTGAACCTCATCAGATTCCTTTTGGCCCAATCTTCCAATTGGTCTAGGTCCTTCTGTATCCTATCCCTCCCCTCCAGCGTATCTACCACTCCTCCCAGTTTAGTATCATCCGCAAATTTGCTGAGAGTGCAATCCACACCATCCTCCAGATCATTTATGAAGATATTGAATAAAACCGGCCCCAGGACCGACCCTTGGGGCACTCCACTTGATACCGGCTGCCAACTAGACATGGAGCCATTGATCACTACCCGTTGAGCCCGACAATTTAGCCAGCTTTCTACCCACCTTATAGTGCATTCATCCAGCCCATACTTCCTTAACTTGCTGACAAGAATACTATGGGAGACCGTGTCAAAAGCTTTGCTAAAGTCAAGAAACAATACATCCACTGCTTTCCCTTCATCCACAGAACCAGTAATCTCATCATAAAAGGCGATTAGATTAGTCAGGCATGACCTTCCCTTGGTGAATCCATGCTGGCTGTTCCTGATCACTTTCCTCTCATGCAAGTGCTTCAGGATTGATTCTTTGAGGACCTGCTCCATGATTTTTCCAGGGACTGAGGTGAGGCTGACTGGCCTGTAGTTCCCAGGATCTTCCTTCTTCCCTTTTTTAAAGATTGGCACTACATTAGCCTTTTTCCAGTCATCCGGGACTTCCCCGGTTCGCCACGAGTTTTCAAAGATAATGGCCAGTGGCTCTGCAATCACAGCCGCCAATTCCTTCAGCACTCTCGGATGCAACTCGTCCGGCCCCATGGACTTGTGCACGTCCAGCTTTTCTAAATAGTCCCTAACCGCCTCTATCTCCACAGAGGGCTGGCCATCTCTTCCGCATTTTGTGATGCCCAGCGCAGCAGTCTGGGAGCTGACCTTGTTAGTGAAAACAGAGGCAAAAAAAGCATTGAGTACATTAGCTTTTTCCACATCCTCTGTCACTAGGTTGCCTCCCTCATTCAGTAAGGGGCCCACACATTCCTTGGCTTTCTTCTTGTTGCCAACATACCTGAAGAAACCCTTCTTGTTACTCTTGACATCTCTGGCTAGCTGCAGCTCCAGGTGCGATTTGGCCCTCCTGATAACATTCCTACATGCCCGAGCAATATTTTTATACTCTTCCCTGGTCATATGTCCAACCTTCCACTTCTTGTAAGCTTCTTTTTTATGTTTAAGATCCGCTAGGATTTCACCATTAAGCCAAGTTGGTCGCCTGCCATATTTACTATTCTTTCGACTCATCGGGATGGTTTGTCCCTGTAACCTCAACAGGGATTCCTTGAAATACAGCCAGCTCTCCTGGACTCCTTTCCCCTTCAAGTTAGTCCCCCAGGGGATCCTGGCCATCCGTTCCCTGAGGGAGTCGAAGTCTGCTTTCCTGAAGTCCAGGGTCCGTATCCTGCTGCTTACCTTTGTTCCCTGCGTCAGGATCCTGAACTCAACCAACTCATGGTCACTGCCTCCCAGATTCCCATCCACTTTTGCTTCCCCCACTAATTCTACCCGGTTTGTGAGCAGCAGGTCAAGAAAAGCACCCCCCCTAGTTGGCTCCTCTAGCACTTGCGCCAGGAAATTGTCCCCTACGCTTTCCAAAAACTTCCTGGATTGTCTATGCACCGCTGTATTGCTCTCCCAGCAGATATCAGGAAAATTAAAGTCACCCATGAGAATCAGGGCATGCGATCTAGTAGCTTCCGTGAGCTGCCGGAAGAAAGCCTCATCCACCTCATCCCCCTGGTCCGGTGGTCGATGTCTAGGATCCCCTTGTCCACATGCTTGTTGACCTCCTCAAAGAATTCTAGTAGATCCGTGAGGTATGATTTCCCTTTATAAAACCATGTTGACTCTTCTCCAAAAAATTATGTTCATCTATGTGTCTCATAATTCTGTTCTTTTCTATAGTTTCAACCAGTTTGTCCGGTACTGAAGTCAGGCTTACTGGTCTGTAATTGCCAGGATCATCTCTGGAGCCCTTTTAAAAAATTGGTATCACATTAACTATCTTCCAATCATTGGTACAGAAACTGATTTAAATGATAGGTTACAAACCACAGTTAGTAGTTGTGCAATTTCACATTTGAGTTCCTTCAGAACTCTTTGGTAGGATCTAATGAGAAAGAGTCAAATGAAAGAGAGTCCTATTCAATTACATCATGTAATGGCAGACAGCTAAAAATTGACAATTTTTAAAGGGCTTATATACCAATGCTAGAAGTCTAAATAATATGGGTGAACTAGAGTGCCTCATATTAAATGAGGATATTGACATAATAGTCATCACAGAAACTTGGTAGAATGAGGATAATCTATAGGACACAGTAATACCAGGTACAAAATATATTGGAAGGACAGAACATGTCATGCTGGTGGGGGAGTGTCACTATATGTGAAAAAGTGTAGAATCAAATGAAGTAAAAATCTTAAATGAACCAAACTATAGCATAAAATCTTTGTGCATAGTAATTCCATGCTCAAATAATGAGAATATAGCACGGGCAGTCAACAAACATTCACATCCCGTGACCTGTCCATGACTTTTACTATATACCCCTAACTAAAACTTGGGCCGGGGGCTGCAGGTGCTCGGGTGTGGGGGCTGTGGCGCTATGCCCGGGACCCCTGCTGGCGCTGGGGGGTGGGGCGGGCCACAGCACGCAGCCCAGGACCCCTGCTGGGGGGGAGGGGTTGGCAGGGCTGGCAGGGGCTCCCTACCCGGCTCCACGTGTCCCTGCAGCTCCTAGGTGGCGGAAGGCCAGGGGGCTCCACGTACTGCTCCTGGTCCTGCCATAAGTGCCGGCTGCGCAGCTCCCATTGGCTGTGTTTCCCGTCAAATGGGAGCTGTGGGGGTGGGCCTTGCGGGCACAGGCAGCACATGGAGCCCCCTGGTGCCTGGCCCCCCTCCTCTGCCTAGGAGCTGCAAGGCCATGCCAATGGGAGCTCCCCACCCCGAGGTAAGCGCCCCTGGCACCCGCCAATTCCCTGCCCCTAGTCCTGAGCCCCCTCACACAAACCCAAACTGCTGCTGCTGGCCCAGGGGCTGCCTGGCTTGGGCAGCCCCTGAGCTAGCACCAGCTGCAGAGGTCATGGAAAGTCACAGAATCCATGACTTCTGTGACAGACTTGCAGCCTTACCCATAGCTTGAGGGTCACATAGATGTGATATGACACACTGAGAAAGGTGATACAGCTTGCCGGGTCACAGTGTACAGGGTGCCTTGTGATCGTGAATCAGTCTGCTGAACAGAGGTGTGCTTATCAGGAATTACATTTTATCAGTTAGGAGACACTGAGTAAAACATCTCTTAATTGGCAACAAAATGTTGTTGTCCCCTGAAAGCCCTTTGTACAGTTTTTGTTTGCTTGACAGTAAGGAGTTTAGAATGCAGATCCAAATCAGATTGACTTTGGACTTGTCAGCAGCACTGAGACTGAAAGTTAGGTTGCTGCAAAGTGTTAGTTTACTCTACAGTGTGATTGGGATGTAGGATGTTCTTTGAGGGTAGAATAATTAATAAATCTTTATTCTTATTTTGTTTTTTATTATGGGCATGCCTAAACTGAGGTGTTCTCATATAGAGAGGAAGACTTTGAGGACTTTCCTCGTAAACACCAGCAAAATCTTGCCCTGTGTGACTTTGAAGGTGTGCAGAGTTGCTTACAGAATGTGACTACTAATCTCGTATGCTTTTCCCCTGTGTGGTTCAGGAGAACACACAAGTTAGACTAGAATTAAGAACAAACATATTGTTCTTGATACCTAAGCATTACCCGGCTTCAGTGGCATCATGTGGTTCTCTGTGTGAGACTTGAACAGTGACTACTCTCACATGCTATGAAGCAGAGTCTGATCCGAAGGTCACGTTTCTATTCTACTTTGATTCGTCCAGTTTTGAAAGAATGTCTCAAGGGAGTGAAGCTGGTATTAAAAGGAAATGTCAAATCTTATAAGCCAATTAACCCAGCAGGAAGTCAGACAGTTTGCAAGGGCATGAGGAATGGGATATGAGAAACTGTCCCACAAGTCACATGGACCTGTACCCATGCTGTACATGCTACAGCAGCATCCTCAAAGAATATGACCAGTTAGGAAACCTCAGGATGGAACATTGCACGCACCTGTGTAAGGAGAAGGGGGCCTGGAATCTGGTAGAGCAATGGTCTGGTCCCTCTGCAGTGGGCTGAGCATTTGAGGTGATGGTCATTGGTAAGATGAGGGATGATTTTAAAAACTAAACTGAATGACTTCCAAATTGCTCAGAGGAAAAACTTGAAAATTAGCTGAGATACTGAATGAGAAGCCCCCTCTCCCCTTAGGTTTTAAAAGAGGATCTCTTTTCTTAGCATTGTGGAGAATGTAACAAGCAGTGCTCCAGAATAGCCCTTCTTGTTGCTGCAGCCAAGAAACTGTGACTGATACAGCAGCTCACATCAGCAGGAAGTGTCCTGCAGAGAGCCACCTCACCTCCCTTCTGTTCCCCTCCAGGTTGGATTGCTATTCAGCTTCATCTCATCAACACTGCAGAGGTATTAAAGAGCCCCTGTGTTGGGCACATTTATTAAATCACAGCTTGCTTATCAAGGCCATTTTTATAAAAAGGAGAAGTGATTTTTCCCTGCCTTGCCTCAATCTGTTCCCTTCCTGAACTGCAGAACTCTTATTTCTTGGCCTGTGTATGTTATTTGGGGGTGGGGACATAAAGGAGCAGGAACAATTGATATCCTGTGGTGCTGCTAAAACTGATGATGGGTTTTTCTGATATTCTGAGAGCATCCTGAGTGCCATTAGTTTGTCATACGTTCTGCAGTGCAGTCTGTCACCTGATTGCTGCACCATTCCTTTGCAGTGTGTGCTATGACCATAGACAAGTCAAGAAAAAAATTGTCCAGAGTTATTCTAAACAATCCCTGCCTTTGAAACTGTTTCCTGTACCTGTGTGTATGTGATGTGGCAAACTATTAACCCCATTTTGGTGATGTGCTGAGGGCTCGGGCTGAGCTTTGTAATTGCATCTTGTACTCTGGAAGCAGCGCTGATATTTGAGTTTGCAT
This sequence comes from Lepidochelys kempii, assembly GCF_965140285.1. Lineage (NCBI taxonomy): Eukaryota > Metazoa > Chordata > Testudines > Cheloniidae > Lepidochelys > Lepidochelys kempii. Next base: position 85,320,765 of record NC_136389.1, on the reverse strand, counting down.
CCTCTGCTGAGCAGTGGCTACTATGTTGCATTCAGTTGACGGTTGTCTCCTGAATCTAGCTATAGTGCTGGAGAACAAGAACGGATTGCTGCAGTTAACTGGATTGGTACCCCTGCTCCTCCAGGGATTGGCAATAGACTCCTTTTAGGGTAGGGACAGGTGTGGAGCTAAGAATTTTTTTTCTGGCTTTTTTGACCCCCTGTCTTTAATGCACCATCACACAGGAGTGGAATTTTCTCTCTGAGATGGTGGCAAAGGTGTTGGGAAGACACACGGAATGAGTACTGATAAAGTTTAGAACCTTAGTTTAGTTATTATGTATTTGACTTGTATAACACTCTATCACTGGCTTTAAGCTGCTGCTGGCTTGCTGGAGGCAGCAACGAATGAAAGGTGAGGTGGAGTTATCATATGTACCAACAGTTTGATTACCATGACACCCAACAGTGGCAAGGTGCCATCTGGGAATGGCTGCTCCTTGTTGGGACATGAAGATGAATTACCTGTAGCACTGTATATGCTACCCAGAAGGTGAAACACTTCCTCACCAAGGTCTGAAGGTGACTTCCCCAGCATGGTGTGACGCCATCTGGTCTGGGAAGAGAGTCTACTCCCTGCTGGGTTATGAAGGCGATTATTTTGCAAAGATTGTATAGATTAAAGAGCAAACTCAAAGGGTCTGAGGGTGATCCATGGCTTTGGAAGAGTGATTTGGTAAAGGAAGTTGAGGGGGATGGTCTGTACTGTGACTCGGAGGGGTACACATGTTATAAGAACTGTTGTATCAAACGGATCAATAGTCAAATTAGTCCAGTATCCCATCTCTGCCAACAGCCAATGCTGAACACTTCAGAAGATGTAAAACTCCCACAGTGCATTTGCCTGATTATGCAGTGGTGTATTTGGTTTAGTCATTGTTTGTGGAACGTCACTAAAATGGAAACTCATTTACTACCTTCTCCTGCCCCATAACCTAGGTGCAGATTTGTAAAGGAACAAATGGAAATTGGCTGCCTAACTGTCCCTTGTCTTTTAAAATGTTCACCATGGGTCCTAAATATGGGCTTCTGAAATAGCATACACAATTTCATATAATCAGCTGGCAGACTTTTATTGACACCTCCATTCCTGGTTTTGGAATTCATGGAAAAAGGCCTTAATTCTACTTTTCTTGTTGGACAGGAATTCGCTCATGGAACATTCATCTTCCCTCTTGTGACCTTAATCAGCAACTGAGACTCTTTGTAAGTCAGCATCTTGCTCAGTTTTCTTCAGAGTTCAAAGGTCAGTTTCCTTTTATCTATATTCATTTTTTTGCTTTTCTGTTGGAGTTTGAAGTTGGTGAATAGAGGATGGAAATGAAATTGGTAAAGATTTTACTACTTAGAAAACAACCATGTTCTTCCCGTGAGTTGCTTCTCCCGGTTTGAGTAGACCTTAACATGAACACTGAAGGTGGAAACAATAGACATAAATATATATCAGTGCAAAGGAATTTAATCTAAAACTGCTGGTCTAATTGTTGGTGAGGGTGGAGGGCTTGTAGAAGAACTAGAGACATGCAAATAGGCTTTTAAACAGAGTGCCCAGATAAATAATTTAAGGCATTGTTGTTTGTTCCTTCTTACAGCACAATACATTATTTCATACAAACTGCTTATTCTCAGGTCTCTTTATAGAGGTAATATTAATAGTTTGAAACTCTAAATTCCCCACTCATGGGAGAGTTTCCAGAAGTAATCACCTTGTTGGGGAGTGTGGGGGGCTGAGGAAGACTAACTGAATGTTTGTTTACCTGAATAGCAATTTGCATTTCATAGGTGTTTATTCTGCTTTCCTGAAAGGAAAGCAGATGAGTAAGTACTTGATATTAAATACCCTTGGCATCTTTGAAAGAGTGCTGTATCACCATGCATTTAGAACTGGCCTCTGTTCCCAGGCTAATTGTCACACTGTTAAATTTCTCAAAATGTATATACATATTAAATATAGATCATATCAGACATATGGGCACAGGCTGTCACTGTGAGCTATGCCTGCAAGATGTTTTTATATCAACATATTGCACCTTGTCAGATTCCTCTTTTTAGGTGTTGTGTGTACTTGAAGGAAGGTGCCATTTTCCTAATGGTCAGGATATTTAACTGGAAAGCAGAGGCCTAGGTTCTGTTTCTGGATCTGCCATTGACTTACTATGTGAGCCTGTGACTCAGTTTCTTTACCTATAAAATGAGGATAGTAAGAATGATGCATTTTTGTAAAGTAGCGGGATATCTGGAGTTAAAGCTCTGTGTAAAGGTTAATGTAGTGCCAATCTTTAAAAAAGGGAAGAAGGAGGATCCTGGGAACTACAGGCCAGTCAGCCTCACCTCAGTCCCCAGAAAAATCATGGAGCAGGTCCTCAAGGAATCAATCCTGAAGCACTTACATGAGAGGAAAGTGATCAGGAACAGCCAGCATGGATTCACCAAGGGAAGGTCATGCCTGACTAATCTAATTGCCTTCTATGATGAGATTACTGGTTTTGTGGATGAAGGGAAAGCAGTGGATGTATTGTTTCTTGACTTTAGCAAAGCTTTTGACACGGTCTCCCACAGTATTCTTGTCAGCAAGTTAAAGAAGTATGGGCTGGATGAATGCACTATAAGGTGGGTAGAAAGTTGGCTAGATTCTCGGGCTCAACGGGTAGTGATCAATGGCTCCATGTCTAGATGGCAGCCGGTGTCAAGTGGAGTGCCCCGGGGTCAGTCCTGGGGCTGGTTTTGTTCAATATCTTCATAAATGATCTGGAGGATGGTGTGGATTGCACTCTCAGCAAATTTGCAGATGATACTAAACTGGGAGGAGTGGTAGATACGCTGGAGGGCAGGGATAGGATACAGAGGGACCTAGACAAATAGGAGGATTGGGCCAAAAGAAATCTGAGGTTCAATAAGGATAAGTGCAGGGTCCTGCACTTAGGATGGAAGAACCCAATGCACCACTACAGACTAGGGACCGAATGGCTAGGCAGCAGTTCTGCAGAAAAGGACCTAGGGGTGACAGTGGACGAGAAGCTGGATATGAGTCAGCAGTGTGCCCTTGTTGCCAAGAAGGCCAATGGCATTTTGGGATGTATAAGTAGGGGCATAGCGAGTAGATCGAGGGACGTGATAGTTCCCCTCTATTCGACATTGGTGAGGCCTCATCTGGAGTACTGTGTCCAGTTTTGGGCCCCACACTACAAGAAGGATGTGGATATATTGGAGAGAGTCCAGTGAAGGGCAACAAAAATGATTAGGGGTCTGGAATACATGATTTATGAGGAGAGGCTGAGGGAACTGGGATTGTTTAGTCTGCAGAAGAGAAGAATGAGGGGGGATTTGATAGCTGCTTTCAACTACCTAAGAGGTGGTTCCAGAGAGGATGGTTCTAGACTATTCTCAGTGGTAGAAGAGGACAGGACAAGGAGTAATGGTCTCAAGTTGCAGTGGGGGAGGTTTAGGTTGGATATTAGGAAAAACTTTCACTAGGAGGGTGGTGAAACACTGGAATGCGTTACCTAGGGAGGTGGTGGAATCTCCTTCCTTAGAAGTTTTTAAGGTCAGGCTTGACAAAGCCCTGGCTGGGATGATTTAATTGGGGATTGGTCCTGCTTTGAGCAGGGGGTTGGACTAGATGGCCTCCTGAGGTCCCTTCCAACCCTGATATTCTATTATTCTATTACTATGTACATACTTGATTAATTCCTCTCCTGAAGTGTGGTGCCAAGAACTGGACACAGTACTCCAGTTGAGGCCTTATCAGTACTGAGTAGAGTGGAGGAATTACTTCTCATGTCTTGCTTACATCACTCCTGCTAATAGAGCCCAGAATTATGTTCACTTTTTTAGTAACAGTGTTACATTATTGACTCATATTTAGTTTGTGATCCACTATAACCCCCAGATCTTTTTCTGCAGTACTTCTTCCTAGGCAGTCTTTTCCCATTTTGTATATGTGCAATTGATTGTTTCTTCCTAAGTGTAGTCCTTTGCATTTGCCCTTTATTGAATTTCATCCTATTTATTTCAGACCATTTCACCAGTTTGTCAAGATCATTTTGAATTCTAATCACGTCTTCCAGAGTGCTTGAAACCCCTCCCAGCTTGGTATTGTCCACGAACTTTATAATTGTACTCTCTATGCCATTATCCAAATAATTTATGAAGATAGTGAATAGAATCAGAGCCGGTACAGAACCTTGTGGGACCCCACTCAATATGCCCTTCCAGTTTGACTGGATAAAAATTTGACCACAATGATCTATGTGTTTGTCACCTCCAGATTAGATTTCTGTGACTTACTGTCTCTAGGCCTGAATGTAGATGCAATATCAAGGCTTCATCTTGTGTAGATTATAGCAGCCCAGTTTAAGGAGATGAGCCTCCTTGAGTACATTATCATTACCTTTGTAGAGGCTCTGGTTCCCACTTCACTTGCTAGTTCAAAGCCTTAGTCCTAATCTACAAAGCCATCAAATGGTAAAGACCCAGCTACTCTATTAAATTCCTTTATTTATTTTTTGTATTGCTGTAGCACTAGGAGGTGCCAAGTAGGATTGGGGCTCAGCTGTACTGAGCGCATACAAACATGTAGGAAAACCTAGTCCAGCAATCAGATTTCCATCCATGACCTGCAAAAACAGTTGTGTTCCTCTGGAATAATGTAGTATATGCAGCATGTGCTAAAGAATTCTCTAAACATATTTTTTTTTAAAAATCTGTATGTCTCAAGCAAAGCTTCCCATAACCAGGGAATGCAGAAGATCAGGAGGTTCCATAGAGTCTGCTATGGAGCTCTCCACAGAGACCTGATTTACCTGGAAAGTGCTTAGGCACTAAAATGATGAGCACTATAGAAAATCCTAAACTAGATTCCTATATCCTGTTTGCACTCATTCAAGAATGAGGGTTTCAGTGGCATGAGTAATTGAGTTCCTCCATACTTCCAATTTGTCCAACTGTAAAATATCTGGTCCCTTGTTATAAACTAAGGGATTAACTACTTGAGATCCTCTGAAGGGAACTAAAGAAAGATGATTTTATTTGTTTTGTATTATTGCTTAGAGACCCCCAACCAGTTTAGGGCCTCATGTGATAGGTACTGCACAAACATAGTGTAAGACACTGCCTTCCCCAGTCTTAGTTTAGGACAAGATGTAGCGGGTTGGTAAAACAAATGAGGGCTAGGGAAGGATGGGGTAACAGTAATACATATTCTTTTGCATAGATGAAGTGTGCACACTTCACTGGTGTAACAAGCAGATCAGTAGCAGGAATGGAGAAAGGAGAGCAGCAGAATACGGACCCTGGACTTCAGAAAAGCAGACTTTGACTCCCTCGGGGAACTGATGGGCAGGATCCCCTGGGAGAATAACATGGGGGGAGGGGCAGGGGAAGGAGTCCAGGAGAGCTGGCTGTATTTTAAAGAATCCTTATTGAGGTTACAGGAACAAACCATCCCGATGTGTAGAAAGAATAGTAAATATGGCAGGTGACCAGCTTGGCTTAACAGTGAAATCCTTGCTGATCTTAAACACAAAAAAGAAGCTTACAAGAAGTGGAAGATTGGACAGATGACCAGGGAGGAGTATAAAAATATTGTTCAGGCATGCAGGAGTGAAATCAGGAGGGCCAAATAACACTTGGAGTTGCAGCTGGCAAGAGATGTTAAGAGTAACAAGAAGGGTTTCTTCAGGTATGTTAGCATCAAGAAGAAAGTCAAGGAAAGTGTGGGCCCCTTACTGAATGAGGGAGGCAACTTAGTGAGAGAGGATGTGGAAAAAGCTAATGTACTCAATGCTTTTTTTGCCTCTGTCTTCATGAACAAGGTCAGTTTCCAGACTACTGCACTGGGCAGCACAGCATGGGGAGGAGGTGACCAGCCCTCTGTGGAGAAAGAAGTGGTTCGGGACTATTTAGAAAAGCTGGACGTGCACAAGTCCATGGGGCCGGATGCGTTACATCCGAGAATGCTAAAGAAGTTGGTGGATGTGATTGCAGAGCCATTGTCCATCATCTTTGAAAACTCATCGCGATCGGGGGAGGTCCCGGACGACTGGAAAAAGGCTAATGTAGTGCCCATCTTTAAAAAAGGGAAGAAGGAGGATTCTAGGAACTACAGGCCAGTCAACCTCACCTCAGTCCCTGGAAAAATCATGGAGCAGGTCCTCAAGGAATCAATTCTAAAGCACTTAGAGGAGAGGAAAGTGATCAGGAACAGTCGGTATGGATTCACCAAGGGCAAGTCATGCCTGACTAATCTAATTGCCTTCCATGATGAGATAACTGGCTCTGTGGATGAGGAGAAAGCAGTGGACATGTTATTCCTTGACTTTAGCAAAGCTTTTGACACGGTCTCCCACAGTATTTTTGCCAGCAAGTTAAAGAAGTATGGGCTGGAGGAATGGACTATAAGGTGGATAGAAAACTGGCTAGATCGTCGGGCTCAACGGGTAGTGATCAATGGCTCCATGTCTAATTGGCAGCTGGTATCAAGCAGAGTGCCCCAAGGGTTGGTCCTCGGGCCAGTTTTGTTCAATATCTCATTAATGATCTGGAGGATGGTGTGGACTGCACACTCAGTTTGCAGATGACACTAAACTGGGAGGAGAGGTAGATACGCTGGAGGGTAGGGATAGGATACAGAGGGCCCTAGACAAATTGGAGGATTGGGCCAAAAGAAATCTGATGAGGTTCAACAAGGACAAGTGCAGAGTCCTGCACTTAGGACAGAAGAATCCCTTGCACCGCTACAGACTAGGGACCGAATGGCTCGGCAGCAGTTCTGCAGAAAAGGACCTAGGGGTTACAGTGGACGAGAAGCTGGATATGAGTCAGCAGTGTGCCCTTGTTGCCAAGAAGGCCAATGGCATTTTGGGATGTATAAGTAGGGGCATTGCCAGCAGATCGAGGGACGTGATCGTTCCCCTATTTGACATTGGTGAGGCCTCATCTGGAGTACTGTGTCCAGTTTTGGGCCCCACACTACAAGAAGGATGTGGAAAAACTGGAAAATGTCCAGGGGAGGGCAACAGAAATGATTAGGGGACTGGAACACATGACTTATGAGGAGAGGCTGAGGGAACTGGGATTGTTTAGTCTGCAGAAGAGAAAAATGAGGGGGGATTTGATAGCTGCTTTCAACTACCTGAAAGGGGGTTCCAAAGAGGATGGCTCTAGACTGTTCTCAGTGGTAGCAGATGACAGAACAAGGAGTAATGGTCTCAAGTTGCAGTGGGGGAGGTTTAGGTTGGATATTAGGAAAAACTTTTTCACTAGGAGGGTGGTGAAGCATGAACTGCGTTACTTAGGGAGGTGGTGGAATCTCCTTCCTCTGAGGCTTGACAAATCATCCCAGCCAGGGCTTTAGTTGGGGATTGGCCCTGCTTTGAGCAGGGGGTTGGACTAGTTGACCTCCTAAGGTCCCTTTCAACCCTGATATTCTATTAATCTTGTCTCTCCACCTGCATATAAATATGAAGTGTTATGTTTGAGTTATGCTGTTACTTTGACAGATGCTTGAGGTTTAAACCAAGCATCAGAGAACAAAGGCCTGTCTCCTTAGAGACTGGCTTGTGGTTATGGGTGGGATTTATTTTTTTTAAATGTAATATTGGAAACTGAAATCCCACTTCTGTGACTAGAATAGTAATTATCACCAGGAGCCTACACTGCCGTGCCAGTCCACAGCCATAAAATAGGATCTAGACTAAAGTCACTGAGAGACTCCCACTCTGGCTTCTCTCTATGTATGTGCACGATCTAATACTTTGCTATTATAGGAATAATAGCATTGGGCTGCTGGAGGAGCTTACATTTTGATTCCCTGTCCCTTCATCATGATGGGAGAGATGCTGCTGGAGATCATGTAATATTCAGAAATTCTTATTCAAGATGCTTGAGTCTTTCTGGGAAAATGGTGGGGAGGATGTGATGGGCTGAGACTAGCGAGGGTATTGCTTCCATTTTTAGGGCAACCGTTTCCATTTCCTAAGTGCCTCTGCCACAGTGCCTCAGCTGAGCTGTGGTCATGGTACCACCTTAAGAGCAGTGCACTCTGTTTCTCTCAATGAATCCAACTTCCCCTCCAGCCTCTACACACTCCAGCATGGCTTCACTGTTTATTCTGCATGTCCTCTGAGTCCCCCTTCCCTTCCTCTGACTGAAATGCATATAAGGCTGTTCCTGGAGTGAGCAAGATGTATTATGACACTGAATTCAGCCCACTCAGAAGTTGAATCCCTCATTTGTGGTGGGTGAAGTTTTCTTGTTTCAGCACCACCAATCTCTTTGCTGCCAGTAATGCAGTCCAGTTCTCTGTGCTGTCAGAGATGAATAGTGGATCTGTTGATGTAGGGTATAGTGGAATGTAATGTGGACATATGATGTGGAGTACTATTCTGGTGCTGTAGCTCAAGGCCTTTTATAAATGGTTAAACTTTCCCATATGTACTGATATATCTATACCAGTGTAACCCTCATGTGGATCCTTCTATTCCAATGTTCAGAGGGCCTATTTTTGGTTTAGAAAATGTTGCTTTGGAAGGTGTTTAATGTAAACAAAAAAAGGTTACTGTTATATCAAAATTAGAGTCTCTACCCAAGGGGTTATACCACAATAACAATATCCGTTTAAATCCACATTTTGGCATATACCAGCACAACTTTTCTGTGTAGACAAGCCCTGAGGCCCCCTACACAGGTCTGCCAATCCACTTAAGTCCAGCAGCACCATCTGTTTCTCTAGGTTGACTGTCCCATGAGCCAGATGAGCAAGTGTGGCTCTGGCATGCCTGGGGAATGGTGACTATATAACTGTATTGAGAAGTCTTTCACTTTGCAGGTTTACTTATTGTCTGGGAGCCTGTGCAGGCATTTTGTGTAGCTTCAAACAGAAAGTCAGCACCTTTGACCATGCAACAGCTTCAGAGGCCCCTGGGCACTCCCAGCCTACAAGAAGAGGGGGAATGAATGGATACTGTGATGGGTTTTTTTGAGTGGAGGAAAGGGGAGGGCCATAACTCCAGCAGAGCTATAGCAGTCTCTCTACCTCATTGTCCTTGCAGACGAGAATTGGCTCATTAAACAGTTGAAAATTCTGGTCCTGATCCCAAACAATCTGAAAACTAACAGCAGTAGGGTCTAACTCCCTGCTCAGCCTCTCTGCTTTACCTTGCAACCTCTTTCCCATCCTCTGTCTTAGTCTATTTAGATTGAGCTCCTCAGGGCAGCAACATGCTCTTCATACTGACTGCACAAATAATAAAAAGAACAAACAATGGATTTGAGACTTCCAAGCTGCAGTACATGGAGCTTCCTCAGCTTTGTTGCCATGCTGCTGGCATTGAGATAGATGTGCTACGAGAGCCAGACAAGGCCAGCTGAGTCCCTGCTCACACCGGTCTGGACATTCTTACAAGAGATCTCAGACCTGCTGTGTCACTTTGCCTTTCTCTGGCAGAAAGAGTGTGTTTTGCTGCCATCTATTGGCTGAAGTTGGGGTGCAGGCAGTACAGCTTTGTGTGATCTGTCCAAAGTGTCTGTTTTAATTTTTTAGCTGTCAGAGGACTCACCTAGAGTTTGAAAACCTTATAGAATCTCAGGCTGTGTGTACACTACAGTTTATACCTGTATATCTTATGTCGCTCAGGGGTGTGAATAAACCGTCCCCCTCGAGCGACATAAGTTACACAGACGTAAGCACCAGTGTGGATAGTGCTGTGATGGCGGGAGAGTTTCTGCCAGCATAGCTACTGTTGCTTTAAGTAGACAGGAGAGCTCTCTCCACTCACCTTGGAGTGGCTATATTAGAGTGCTTAATGCGGGGAGGTGGTAGAGACCCCAGAGCATGGCTGATTCCATCCAGCGATGAGGGCATCACTAGAAGTAAATAGAATCAGCTGGGACATAGAATAACTACCGGTACTTCAGGAACCAGGGCACCTGTGTAATGTTCTTATTGCTGCAACTGAGTAAGAAACCCCTGAAAGGTCAGCTGAGTGGGGAGCCATCAATAGAGTAAATCCCAGTTGAGAAGTTTGATCTGAGAGGTAACAAACACAGGTTTCAGAGTAACAGCTGTGTTAGTCTGTATTCACAAAAAGAAAAGGAGTACTTGTGGCACCTTAGAGACTAACCAATTTATTTGAGCATAAACTTTTGTGAGCTACAGCTCACTTCATCGGATGCATACTGTGGAAACTGCAGAAGACATTATATACACAGAGACCATGAAACAATACCTCCTCCAACCCCACTCTCCTGCTGGTAATAGCTTATCTAAAGTGATCACTCTCCTTACAATGTGTATGATAATCAAGGTGGGCCATTTCCAGCACAAATCCAAGTTTAACCAGAACGTCTGGGGGGGAGGGTAGGAAAAAACAAGGGGAAATAGGCTACCTTGCATAATGACTTAGCCACTCCCAGTCTCTATTTAAGCCTATATTAATAATATCCAATTTGCAAATGAATTCCAATTCAGCAGTTTCTCGCTGGAGTCTGGATTTGAAGTTTTTTTGTTGTAAGATAGCGACCTTCATGTCTGTAATTGCGTGACCAGAGAGATTGAAGTGTTCTCTGACTGGTTTATGAATGTTATAATTCTTGACATCTGATTTGTGTCCATTTATTCTTTTGCGTAGAGACTGTCCAGTTTGACCAATGTACATGGCAGAGGGGCATTGCTGGCACATGATGGCATATATCACGTTGGCGGATGTGCAGGTGAACGAGCCTCTGATAGTGTGGCTGATGTTATTAGGCCCTGTGATGGTGTCCCCTGAATAGATATGTGGGCACAGTTGGCAATGGGCTTTGTTGCAAGGATAGGTTCCTGGGTTATTGGTTCTGTTTGGTATGTGGTTGTTGGTGAGTATTTGCTTCAGGTTGGGGGGCTGTCTGTAGGCAAGGACTGGCCTGTCTCCCAAGATTTGTGAGAGTGTTGGGTCATCCTTCAGGATAGGTTGTAGATCCTTAATAATGCGTTGGAGGGGTTTTAGTTGGGGGGCTGAAAACTTGGATTTATACTGCAAATGGCCCACCTTGATTATCATGCACATTGTAAGGAGAGTGGTCAGTTTGGATGAGCTATTGCCAGCAGGAGAGTGGGGTTGGAGGAGGTATTGTTTCATGGTCTCTGTGTATATAATGTCTTCTGCAGTTTCCACAGTATGCATCCGATGAAGTGAGCTGTAGCTCACGAAAGCTTATGCTCAAATAAATTGGTTAGTCTCTAAGGTGTAACAAACACAGTCTTCAGAGGTGAAAGTTAATAATAAATTTAGTTCCTTATAAGAATTATCCCAAGTGTGAAAGTAGATTACAAATGGGAGTCCTTGCGCTGTTATTCTTATGCAGATTATTACTATTGTTTATATTTATTTATACTGTGTCCCTAGTTAAAACCAGGACCTAACTGTGTAGGATGCAGTGCAAACACAGAGAAGACAGTTACTGCTCCAACAGGTATATAGTCTAATCAGAGACAAGTTGGAACAAGTGAGTGACAAATGAGGAGGGGAGGCATTACACAGAGCAGGGGTGGGCAAACTTTTTGGCCCGAGGGCCACATCGGGGTTGCGCAGCTATATGAAGGGCTGGGTAGGGAAGGTTGTGCCTCCCCAAATAGCCTGGCCCCCACCCCCTATCCACCCCTCTCACTTCCTGCCTCCTGACTGACCCCCTCAGAATCCCTGACCCATCCAACCCCCCCTGCTCCTTGACCCCTGACCGCCCCCTCCTGAGACCCCCCCTCCTAACCGCCCCCAGGTGCCATACCCCCATCCAACCCCCCCCATCCCCTTACTGCCCCAACCCCTATCCACACCCTGCCCCCTGACAGGCCCCCTGGTACTCCCATGCCTATCTAACCCCCGCTGTTCCCCATCCCCTGACCGTCCCCGCCAGCCTCCACCCCATCCAGTTGCCCCCTGCTCCCTGTCCCCTGGCTGCTTTTTGGAACTCCCAGCCTGTTATCCAAACCCCCTGCTCCCTGCCCCCTTACCATGCCGCTCAGAGCAGCAGGAGCTTGCAGCCTCGCCGCCCGGCCGGAGCCAGCCACACCGTGGCGCTGCCTGGCAGGAGCAGCGGACCAGAGCACTGGCAGTGTGGCAAACTGAGGCTGTGGGGGAGGGCGTCAGCATGGGAGGGGCCGGGGGCTAGCCTCCCCGGGCAGGAGCTCAAGGGTCAGGCAGGACGGGCCCACAGGCTGGATGTGGCCTGTGGGCCATAGTTTGCCCACCTCTGACATAGTGCTATTGATGGTCCTGAGGGTACCATATCTTTTACAGTAAATAAAATTGGCTCTCCCTGACTGACAAACATCTGAATGGTCACTAGCTAGCTGATTGTTTGTCAGCATCATAGGAGACCTGGTTCTTGGGGAGAAATTGGAGGAGATAGGGAAGTGGCCTTATGGATTATGGGGGGACAGTTCATGTATAAAGTACAGTGCAAAAACAAGCACAGAAAAGGCTGTTGGAAAAACAGACCAAAGGTAATAAAAGGAGGCTTTGGTAGCAGGGAGCACAACACAAGAGATTGGAGAGAACAGGTTGTAGAGGACAGAGTTGTGAAGGGCTCTGAAGGTCAGGACAAGAAGTGTGTGTTTGATGTGATGAAACTAAGAGCTAGTGAAGCATTTGAAAGAGGGAGAGATGGTGGTGATATAAGTAAGTGGATGTATTTTGGTGAATTGAAGGGTGTATGTACTGTTGGCCTTACGGAGGCCACAGGGGAGGAGGTGCAGTGGTTTGTGGACAATATATAAGACCTTGGTGAAAGCCCATTATAAAATAACATGAAAAATCCTGCATTGTGATTGGCTAACCCAGTGAGGTGTGGTATTAATTGCAAGACAAGTCTGGATGATGTAATGGACCAGGCCTTGTCACATCGGCTATCACTCCACCTTTTTAGCAGGGCTTTAATGGAATGTGCTTCATCTATTTCTGCTAGGAACTGATGGATAGAAAAGTATGTGCTGAGTCACGATCCTGTTCTGGAAAAGGAAAAACAAGTTTTCTGATTGGGGTTCAGATTCAACAGTCAAATCTGCTCAGAGAAAAGCACTTTTTTTCCTTAGAGTGAGCAGAAAAGCCTGCTTTTATCAGCCTCAGCCACTTTCCAAACTGCCAAAAGAATATTTGTATCTACTTGTTCCTGCCACAGAAAGGGGGTTTGAAATTGCTTAACAGGGCTAACTAAATTAACTCTTACTAATTATCTCCCCACCCTCTCGCCCCTGTTATACCTTTCATGGCCAATCATCAGATCACTTTTAAAAATAATTAAATTATTTTATTAATTCTTTTCAATTATGTAATTAGGAATCAGTTATTTAAACTATTTTCATGTGTTTTTTAAATGAAAAATTGTAAGATGAGCTTGAAGGAATGACTAATTTGATATGTTTTATGAAAGCTTCTCAAGACAAATGGATTATCATTAAATCTTTGGTTTCAGAGTAGCAGCCGTGTTGGTCTGTATCCGCAAAAAGAAAAGGAGTCCTTGTGGCACCTTAGAGAATAACAAATTTATTTGAGCATAAGCTTTCATGGGATATAACCCACTTCATCAGATGCATGGAATAGAAAATACAGTAAGCAGGTATAAATATACAGCACGTGAAAAGATGGGAGTTGCCTTACCATGTGCGGGGGTCAGTGCTAACAAGGCCAATTCAATCAAAGTGGATGTGGCCCATTCCCAGCAGTTGACAAGAAGATCTGAGTATCAACAGAGGGAAAATTATTTTTTGTAGTGCCTGCGCCACTCCCTGTCTTTGTGCAGGCCCAATTTGCAAATTTGACACCATCAAATTAGCAACCATCTACAGACCAAATAAACACAGGTTAAACATACAATTAATGATGCCCCCCAAGGTCAAGGACTCACTAACTCACAAGGACCCAACCACACAACCTGTGTTCAGAGATCTTGTTTACACAAGTTTCAGAGAAGCAGCCGTGTTAGTCTGTATCCGCAAAAAGAAAAGGAGTCCTTGTGGCACCTTAGAGAATAACAAATTTATTTGAGCATAAGTTTTTGTGAGCTACAGCTCACTTCATCAAATGCATTCAGTGGAAAATACAGTGCAGAGATTTATATACATAGAGAACATGAAACAATGGGTGTTACCATACACACTGTAACAAGAGAGTGATCACTTAAGGGGAGCTATTACCAGCAGGAGAGCGGGGGAGGGGGGGAGACCTTTTGTACTGATGATCAAGGTGGGCCATTTCCAGCAGTTGACAAGAACATCTGAGGAACAGTGCGGGGTGGAGGAGTGGAATAAACATGGGGAAATAGTTTTACTTTGTGTAATGACCCATCCACTCCCAGTCTCTATTCAAGCCTAAGTTAATTGTATCCAGTTTGCAAATTAATTCCAATTCAGCAGTCTCTCGCTGGAGTCTGTTTTTGAAGTTTTTTTGAAGTTTTTGAAGATCGGCAGCACTGCTATGGGTACCCGCATGGCCCCACAGTATGCCAACATTTTTATGGCTGACTTAGAACAACGCTTCCTCAGCTCTCGTCCCCTAACGCCCCTACTCTACTTGCGCTATATTGATGACATATTCATCATCTGGACCCATGGAAAAGAAGCCCTTGAGGAATTCCACCACGATGTCAACAATTTCCATCCCACCATCAACCTCAGCCTGGACCAGTCCACACAAGAGATCCACTTCCTGGACACTACAGTGCTAATGAACGATGGTCACATAAACACCACCCTATACCGAAAACCTACTGACCGCTATTCCTACTTACATGCCTCCAGCTTTCACCCTGACCACACCACACAATCCATCGTCTACAGCCAAGCTCTGCGATACAACTGCATTTGCTCCGACTCCTCAGACAGAGACAAACGCCTACAAGATCTCTATCAAGCATTCTTACAACTACAATACCCACCTGCAGAAGTGAAGAAACAGATTGTTAGAGCCAGAAGAGTTCCCAGAAGTCACCTACTACAGGACAGGCCTAACAAAGAAAATAACAGAACGCCACTAGCCGTCACCTTCAGCCCCCAACTAAAACCCCTCCAACGCATTATTAAAGATCTACAACCTATCCTGAAGGATGACCCAACACTCTCACAAATCTTGGGAGACAGGCCAGTCCTTGCCTACAGACAGCCCCCCAACCTGAAGCAAATACTCACCAACAACCACATACCACACAACAGAACCACTAACCCAGGAACCTATCCTTGCAACAAAGCCCGTTGCCAACTGTGCCCACATATCTATTCAGGGGACACCATCACAGGGCCTAATAACATCAGCCACACTATCAGAGGCTCGTTCACCTGCACATCCACCAATGTGATATATGCCATCATGTGCCAGCAATGCCCCTCTGCCATGTACATTGGTCAGACTGGACAGTCTCTACGTAAAAGAATAAAGGGATACAAATCAGATGTCAAGAATTATAACATTCATAAACCAGTCGGAGAACACTTCAATCTCTCTGGTCACGCGATTACAGACCTGAAAGTTGCGATATTACAACAAAAAAACTTGAAATCCAGACTCCAGCGAGAAACACTTGAATTGGAATTAATTTGCAAATTGGATACAATTAACTTAGGTTACCTTGCATAATGACTTAGCCACTCCCAGTCTCTATTCAAGCCTATTTCCCCTTGTTTTTTCCTACCCCCACTCCCCTACTCAGATGTTCTTGTTAAACCCTGGATTTGTGCTGGAAATGGCCCAACTTGATTATCATACACATTGTAAGGAGAGTGATCACTTTAGATAAGCTATTACCAGCAGGAGAGTGGGGTGGGGGGAGGTATTTTTTTCCATGCTTTGTGTGTATAAAAATCTTCTACACTTTCCACAGTATGCATCCAATGAAGTGAGCTGTAGCTCACGAAAGCTTATGCTCAAATAAATTGGTTAGTCTCTAAGGTGCCACAAGTACTCCTTTTCTTTTTGCGAATACAGACTAACAGGGCTGTTACTCTGAAACCTGAAGTTTTTTTTGTTGAATTGCCACTTTTAGGTCTGTAATCGAGTGACCAAAGAGATTGAAGTGTTTTCCAACTGGTTTTTGAATATTATAATTCTTGACATCTGATTTGTGTCCATTTAGTCTTTTACGTAGAGACTGTCCAGTTTGACCAATGTACATGGCAGAGGGGCATTGCTGGCACATCTGCACAGACACACCCCTGGAACCCCGACCTGGGGTATTCTATCTGCTACCCAAGATCCATAAACCTGGAAATCCTGGATGCCCCATCATCTCAGGCATTGGTACCCTGACAGCTGGATTGTCTGGCTATGTAGACTCCCTCCTCAGGCCCTACGCTACCAGCACTCCCAGCTATCTTCGAGACACCACTGACTTCCTGAGGAAAGTACAATCCATTGGTGATCTTACTGAAAACACCATCCTGGCCACTATGGATGTAGAAGCCCTCTACACCAACATTCCACACAAAGATGGATTATAAGCTTTCAGGAACACTATCCCTGATAATGTCACGGCAAACCTGGTGGCTGAACTTTGTGACTTTGTCCTCACCCATAACTATTTCACATTTGGGGACGATGTATATCTTCAAATCAGTGGCACTGCTATGGGTACCCGCATGGCCCCTCAGTATGCCAACATTTTTATGGCTGACTTAGAACAACGCTTCCTCAGCTCTCGTCCCCTAATGCCACTACTCTACTTGCGCTACATTGATTACATATTCATCATCTGGACCCATGGAAAAGAAGCCCTTGAGGAATTCCACCACGATGTCAACAATTTCCATCCCACCATCAACCTCAGCCTGGACCAGTCCACACAAGAGATCCACTTCCTGGACAGGTTTCAGAGTAACAGCCGTGTTAGTCTGTATTTGCAAAAAGAAAAGGAGTACTTGTGGCACCTTAGAGACTAACCAATTTATCTGAGCATAAGCTTTCGTGAGCTACAGCTCACTTCATCCAATGAAGTGAGCTGTAGCTCACGAAAGCTTATGCTCAAATAAATTGGTTAGTCTCTAAGGTGCCACAAGTACTCCTTTTCTTTTTACTTCCTGGACACTATGCTGCTAATAAGCGATGGTCACATAAACACCACCCGATACAAGAAGCCTACTGACCGCTATGCCTACCTACATGCCTCCAGCTTTCATCCAGACCACACCACACGATCCATTGTCTACAGCCAAGCTCTACAATGCAACTGCATTTGCTCCAACCCCTCAGACAGAGACAAACACCTACAAGATCTCTATCAAGCATTAGAACTACAATACCCACCTGCTGAAGTAAACAATCAGATTGACAGAGCCAGAAGAGTACCCAGAAGTCACCTGCTACAGGACAGGCCCAACAAAGAAAATAACAGAACGCCACTAGCCATCACCTTAAGCCCCCAACTAAAACCTCTCCAACGCATCATCAAGGATCTACAACCTATCCTGAAGGACGACCCATCACTCACAGATCTTGGGAGACAGGCCAGTCCTTGCTTACAGACAGCCCCCCAACCTGAAGCAAATACTCACCAGCAACCACACAACAGAACTACTAACTCAGGAACCTATCCTTGCAACAAAGCCCATTGCCAACTGTGTCCACATATCTATTCAGGGGACACCATCATAGGGCCTAATAACATCAGCCACACTATCAGAGGCTCGTTCACCTGCACATCCACCAATGTGATATATGCCATCATGTGCCAGCAATGCCCCTCTGCCATGGACAGTCTCTATGTAAAAGAATAAATGGACACAAATCAGACGTCAAGAATTATAACATTCAAAAACCAGTTGGAGAACACTTCAATCTCTTTGGTCACTCGATTACAGACCTAAAAGTGGCAATTCTTCAACAAAAAAAACTTCAGAAACAGACTCCAACGAGAGACTGCTGAACTGGAATTAATTTGCAAACTGGATCCAATTAACTTAGGCTTGAATAGAGACTGGGAGTGGATGGGTCATTACACAAAGTAAAACTATTTCCCCATGTTTATTCCACCCCCCACTGTTCCTCAGACGTTCTTGTCAACTGCTGGAATTGGCCCACCTTGATTATCACTACAAAAGGTTCCCCCCCTTCCCCTCCCCCCCCGCTCTCCTGCTGGTAATGGCTCCCCTTAAATGATCACTCTCTTCTTACAGTGTGTATGGTAACACCCATTGTTTCATGTTCTCTGTCTATAAATCTCCCCACTGAATTTTCCACTGAATGCATTCGATGAAGTGAGCTGTAGCTCACAAAAGCTTATGCTCAAATAAATATGTTATTCTCTAAGGTGTCACAAGTACTCCTTTTCTTTTTGTGTTTTACACAAGATCCTCCATCGCAGATCATCACAACAGATGCCTCCCTTGTTGAGTGGGGAGAACACATGCAACATCGCACAATTCAGGGATTATGGTCCACAGCCAAGACAAGGCAACACATAAACCTTCTAGAACTCCTTGCCATCTGCAATGCCTGCCTCCACTTTCTACAGTTTATAAGAAACTAAAACATAAGAGTAATGACTGACAACATTGGTTGCATGTTTTATTTAAACAGGCAAGGGGGAGCCTGATTACACTCGCTCTGTACTGAGGCTATGAGACTCTGGAATTGGTGCATCCAACACAATATCCATGTCTCAGCTTCCTGCCTATCTGGATGCCAGAACACCACAGCAAACGAACTCAGCGGACATTTTCCCCATGACCACAAATGGGAATTAAACAACGCAATACTGGAATGGGGCCACTGACAAATAGATCTATTTGTGACTGTCTGCAACACCAAGTGTCCAAAATTCTGCTCCAGAGCAGGCCTGGGGAAGCGATCCATAGGGGATGTGTTCCTGACCATGTGGAACACAGACTTTTTCTATGCATTCCCACTAATACCATTACTACCCAGAGTAATACAGAAAATAAGACTGACAAAGCCAGAGTCCTCCTAATAGCCCACACATGGCCAAGACCAGCGTGGTATCCGTACATCACTCTCCCGCTCCAGACGGACCTATTAACACAATGAGAGGATCAATTGCAACATCCAAACATAAAGATGCTACATCTGAAGGCATGGCTCCTCTGATTCTCTAATGACAAACTAAGTTGTTCTGAACAGGACCAGAGGCTGCTGCTCCACAGTAGAAAACATATTACACGTAGCACTTGCCTACATAAGTGGAAGATATTTACAGCATGGTGCACCACTAGACAAACTGATGGAACATCTGCACTTCTTCCATTGATATTAGACTACTTCCTGGAATTAAAACAATCTGACCCCTCCATCAGCTCAGTAAAGGCTCCTATCACCGCCTTTCACCAAAAAATTGGCAACCCTACAATTTTTGATCACCCAATCACCAAGCAATTCCTCAGGGGCATTCAAACCATCTGTCCGGACATGAGACCACCCACACAATCCCAGGACTTAAACTTGGTCTTAATGGTTCGCACTCAGAAACAGTTCAAACCCTTAGCAAACTGCTCCTTACTACACCTATCCAGGAAAAATGGCACTCCTAATAGCAATCACATCTGCTGGACGTGTGGGAGAAATTGGGGCTCTCATGGCAGATCCGCCATACACTATCTTTTTTTTAAAGATAAATTCATTAATCAACCTATACAGCTTTCACCTTTCTTTCCTAAGCGACACGAGAACACGTTCAAAGCTATGATGCACACCCTCGGTGTTAGAAGAGCACTAGCTTTCTGCTTGGACAGTAGCAAGCCATTTAGAGTTTCACCAAAACTCTTTATATCCATCGCAGAATGCTCTAAGGGTACCTCCATATCTATGCAGAGACACTCTAATGGATATATTCACCTGTGCTGTCAATTAAAAGAAACCTAACCTCCAGCAGGGATCAAGACCCACTGTACTAGATCCATATCAGCGTCTGTAGCATTCCTAAACAACATTCCCCTTATAGACATAGGCAAAGCTGCCACCTGGGCCTCCGAACACACTTTTGCCAAACATTATGCAATCATGCAAGGCCCTAAGATGGATACTCGCCTGGGTTGAGCCATATTATCACTTATCCTACCAACTCTGAAGCCCCTACCATCCTAGGAAGGCACTACTCTACCGTCACCTGGAGTGGAGCACCCACAGGGACATCTCTCGAAGAAGAGAAGGTTACTCACCTTGTGCAGTAAATGAGGTTCTTTGAGATGTGTATCCCTGTGGGTGCTCCACTACCCACCCTCCTCCCATCTACTTTAGAGTTTAAAGTAGACTGCGGCAGAGAAGGAATTGAGGAATCTGGGTCTTGCGCACGTGCTAGATGAAGCGCCAATGGCGCATGAGGGAGGCTCTGTGCGTGCGCAGCCCATACAGGCACTGCTGCAAAACTCTCCAAGCAAAGGTGCAGGGAGGCACCATCACTTGGAGTGGAGCACCCACAGGAACACACATCTCGAAGAACCTCAGTTACTGCACAAGGTGAGTAACCTTCTCTTTTGATGTAATACACTTTGCCTTCTGTAAGGCATTTGACTTGCTTACAGTCTATAAATATCTAAACTGGGAACAAATATTTGATAATGGGCTCGTCAGTCTAGCAGAGAAAGATATAACATGATCCAATAGCTAGAAGTTGAAGCTAGACAAATTTAGACTGGAAATAAGGTGGACATTTTTGACAGTGAGGTTAAGTAACCATTGGAACAACTTACCAAGGGTCATGGTGGATTCTCCATCACTGACTATTTCTAGATCAAGATTGGATGCTTTTCTAAAAGCTGTGCTCTAGGAATTATTGTGGGAAAGTTCTATGGCCTGTGTTATACAGGAGGTCAGACTGGATTATCACACTGGTCCCTTTGGGCCTTGGAATCTATGATATTCTACCTTGGAGTTCTCTGCCTTACTGCCTCTTGTTTGATCTCCATAGCTGTAGTGGTTCTTGTGGAGCTGGCTTTCTCAAACTGCATGGGGCTGGAGGTGGTGGTACAAAAACTTTTTTTGTTTTATTTTAAAAAAAAATGTAGGAAGACAATGGCTGCCTGTAGCTTTCTGCTTGGTTCTCTCTGCGTTCTAGCTCCACCTAGTGCAGGGGAGTTCAATGTAGGGCCCTCCAGAAAACGCGTACAGTAGAACCTCAGCGTTATGAACACCTTTGAAATGTTTGTAACTCTGAACAAACGTTATGATGGCTCTTTCAAAAGTTTACAACTCAACATTGACTTAATACAGTTTTGAAACTTTACTATGCAGAAGAAAAGTGCTGCTTTTAACCATCTTAATTTAAATGAAACAAGCACAGAAACAGTTTCCTTACCTTGTCTAATCTTTTTTTAAATTTTCCCTTTATTTTTTTTAGTAGTTTACATTTAACACAGTACTGTACTGTATTTGCTTTTCTTTTTTTATCTCTGCTGCTGCCTGATTGCATATTTACAGTTCCAAATGAGGTATGTGGTTGACTGGTCAGTTCGTAACTCTGGTGTTTATATCTCTGAGGTTCTACTGTATTTGATTTAGAATTGAAGATATGCTTTCTTAGCCACACCCTGCAATTTTTAAACTGAAGTACTAGAATTGGTCATTCTGCTCTAAGGAGGAAGTAGAGAGCACCACCACCCTAACCACCCACTGCTTCCCCAGCAGTCACAGGGCCAGCTCTGGGGTGAGTTGGGAGCACTCCATCCCAACCCACTGCAACTGCTCTGCAGCTCCCCTGCTGACTGCCTGTTGTATCTTGGAGAAATAGAGTAACTCCAGCTGCTTCATTGCCTGCTTCTTTGCCAGGCTGTGAGAGCCCCAGGGAGAGTATAATAAGAGCTCAGCTGGCTCTGCCTGAGCCTGTGGCAGACCTAAGAAAGGCTGGATGCCTGTGCCCACACAGCTGTTTAGGGGAGCCTAAGAGTGAAAAAAGTTAACTGGTAACCAATTATAGTTCCCTGATTCTGTACCCCAACCCAGGTTAGAGTAGCCTGGGGGCATCACTGCCCCAGGTTCAGCAGGAAGAGAGGCGTAGAGAGTGGCTTTGTTGTCTCTGTGCTCTTGGGGGTGGGGGGAGAGAGAGCTCAGTGGTTTGAGCATTGGTCTGCTAAACCCAGGGTTGTGAGCTCAATCCTTGAGGGGGCCATTTAGGGATTTGGGGCAAAAATTGGGGATTGGTCCTGCTTTGAGCAGGGGGTTGGACTAGATGACCTCCTGAGGTCCCTTCCAATCCTGATATTCTATTATTCTATATTCTATGACTCCACCATGCTGGTATGAAGCAGAACAGGCCCTGAGTACTGATTTTGGTCCTTTGACCTTTGTGACGTATATTTGGCCCTAAGTCTGAAAAGGGTCAGCACCACTGTGTTAACTCTCACTCCTCCAGCTGGACTGAAGGCACTTGAGCAGGATTCCCCTGTAGCAACTCTGCCTGGTTTTGGTTGTCCAGAATCACAACTGTTATTTGAGGAGATAAATGCTTCCATTTTGTGCAGACTGAGAGCACAGACATAGAAGAGTGTGGCTGGAGGCTGCTAATCCTGTTTCACCACAGATTAATTGCTGTCATGTGCCATTGTAAATTTAGTGCCATAATTCCCTAAGAAAACAGATGTTCCTGAGTCTGTGATTGGCTGCATTCCAGGATTTTGCCGTGCCTCTTTAACCCTGGCACTGCCAGAAGGTACAGACTTTGCCTCCAATGGGAATTTAAAACTGTGGACTGCAGACATTCCTTCCTCTTCCAATCCAGTGGTTCTTTAGCTGGGGAGGCCAAGAAAGGAGGGAACTGAGGAGGAGTGAATTTCCCTCTGTGCATCATGACTGAGAAATGGAAAAATGTCTCTGTGCTGACCCTGAAGCCAAGAGGTTAATGACCATTATTGGAAGCTTCAAACTAGGAAGCACGTGCCTGTTGAAGCACTAGCTTGCCTTCAATTTATCTGGAGATAATGGAGTGTTTTACTGCTTACTTGGAAACTTTGACCCAAGAGATTCCAAATATAAAAATAAACCAGCAAATTTCTCCTTGTTTCATGGCAAGGTGTTCTAGGGAGACTCTGCTTCTGCAGGAGCATGGGTACTGTACCTGTATTCGTCTCTTCTACCCATTATCTTAGGTTATGTCTGCACAAGTTAGGGGTGATTCCCAGCTTGTGTATGCATGCTCGTGCTACTGAGTGTAAATAACAGTGTAGCTGCGGTAGCACAGGAAGTACAGCAGTGGCACAGTATCTTAGGCTATGTCAGCACACATTAGGGGTGTTTCCCAGCTGTCGTCGTGCTAGTGCGAGTGTGTGTACGTACGCTGGGAATCACACCTCTAGTCTGTAGTATAGATGTAGTCTTAGGTAAGTGGGAGACCCTGACCTAGCCTCTTACTCCTTGGCATGCTGTACACTGAAATAGGGGAGACCTAGTTTAGCTTCCCAAGCCTGGGTGCTCAGGGATTGGGAGCAACATAAAGTATATGAAGGTGCATGTTACATTATTCCATAGTAATCCTCACCATCTTTTTAAAGTAACTAGTAGTTTCTAAGGCCAGAAGGGACATTTTGACCATCTAGTCTGGTTTCCTGTGTTAGACTGTTTTAGAAAGAGACATCTGAACTTGACTTAAGGACTTCAAGTGGTAGAAAATCCACCACCTCTCTAGGTAACTTATTCCAATCATAGAATCATAGAATATCAGGGTTGGAAGGGACCCCAGAAGGTCATCTAGTCCAACCCCCTGCTCGAAGCAGGACCAATTCCCAGTTAAATCATCCCAGCCAGGGCTTTGTCAAGCCTGACCTTAAAAACCTCTAAGGAAGGAGATTCTACCACCTCCCTAGGTAACGCATTCCAGTGTTTCACCACCCTCTTAGTGAAAAGTTTTTCCTAATATCCAATCTAAACCTCCCCCACTGCAACTTGAGACCATTACTCCTCGTTCTGTCATCTGCTACCATTGACAACAGTCTAGAGCCATCCTCTTTGGAACCCCCTTTCAGGTAGTTGAAAGCAGCTATCAAATCCCCCCTCATTCTTCTCTTCTGCAGGCTAAACAATCCCAGCTCCTTCAGCCTCTCCTCATAACTCATGTGTTCCAGTCCCCTAATCATTTTTGTTGCCCTTCGCTGGACTCTCTCCAATTTATCCACATCCTTCTTGAAGTGTGGGGCCCAAAACTGGACACAGTACTCCAGATGAGGCCTCACCAATGTCGAATAGAGGGGAACGATCATGTCCCTCGATCTGCTCGCTATGCCCCTACTTATACATCCCAAAATGCCATTGGCCTTCTTGGCAACAAGGGCACACTGCTGACTCATATCCAGCTTCTCGTCCACTGTCACCCCTAGGTCCTTTTCTGCAGAACTGCTGCCTAGCCATTCGGTCCCTAGTCTGTAGCTGTGCATTGGGTTCTTCCGTCCTAAGTGCAGGACCCTGCACTTATCCTTATTGAACCTCATCAGATTTCTTTTGGCCCAATCCTCCAATTTGTCAAGGTCCTTCTGTATCCTATCCCTCCCCTCCAGCATATCTACCACTCCTCCCAGTTTAGTATCATCCGCAAATTTGCTGAGAGTGCAATCCACACCATCCTCCAGATCATTTATGAAGATATTGAACAAAACCGGCCCCAGGACCGACCCCTGGGGCACTCCACTTGATACCAGCTGCCAACTAGACATGGAGCCATTGATCACTACCCGTTGAGCCCGACAATCTAGCTAGCTTTCTATCCACCTTATAGTGCATTCATCCAGCCCATACTTCCTTAACTTGCTGACAAGAATACTGTGGGAGACCGTGTCAAAAGCTTTGCTAAAGTCAAGAAACAATACATCCACTGCTTTCCCTTCATCCACAGAACCAGTAATCTCATCATAAAAGGCGATTAGATTAGTCAGGCATGACCTTCCCTTGGTGAATCCATGCTGGCTGTTCCTGATCACTTTCCTCTCATGCAAGTGCTTCAGGATTGATTCTTTGAGGACCTGCTCCATGATTTTTCCAGGGACTGAAGTGAGGCTGACTGGCCTGTAGTTCCCAGGATCTTCCTTCTTCCCTTTTTTAAAGATTGGCACTACATTAGCCTTTTTCCAGTCATCCGGGACTTCCCCCGTTCGCCACGAGTTTTCAAAGATAATGGCCAATGGCTCTGCAATCACAACCGCCAATTCCTTCAGCACTCTCGGATGCAACTCGTCCGGCCCCATGGACTTGTGCACGTCCAGCTTTTCTAAATAGTCCCTAACCACCTCTATCTCCACAGAGGGCTGGCCATCTCTTCCCCATTTTGTGATGCCCAGCGCAGCAGTCTGGGAGCTGACCTTGTTAGTGAAAACAGAGGCAAAAAAAGCATTGAGTACATTAGCTCAATGGTTAATTACCCTCACTGTTGAAAATTTGCACCTTTATTTCTAATTGAATTTGTCTAGTTTCATCTTCTAGCCATTACATTGTTTATGCCTTTATCTGCTAAATTGAAGAGTCCTCTCCTGTTAGAAATCTTCTCCCCATGTAGGTACTTGTAGACAGTGATTGAGTCACCTCTTAACCTTCTCTTGGATACACTAAATAGACTGAGCTTCTTTAGTCTTTTACTGTAAGGCAAGCTTTCCAGACCTCAAATCATTCTTGTAGTTCTTTTCTGAATCCTTTTTAATTTGTCAACTTTCTTTTTGAAGCATGGATGCTAGAGTTGGACACAGTATCCAGTAATGGTCTCACTAATGCCACGCACAGAGGTAATATTGCTTCATTAGTCTGATTTACTATTACCCTGCTTATACATCCAAGAAGCATGTTAGTTTTCTTAGCAACAGCATTGAATTGGGAGGTCAAGTTCAATTGGTTATCAATCATGAATCCTGAAGACATTTTCTGAGTTATTGCTTTCCAAAATACAGCCCCATCTTATAAGTGTACCCTAAATTCTTGGTTCCTAGATCTCAACCTTGCACATTTATGTGTTTTAAAATGCATGTTGTTCAGATTGCTCTGTAGAACTGACCATCATTATTTACCATTCCACCAATTTTAGTGTCATCTACAAACTTTACCAGCAATCAGGTTTCAGAGTAGCAGCCGTGTTAGTCTGTATCCGCAAAAAGAACAGGAGTACTTGTGGTACCTTAGAGACTAATATGTTAGTCTCTAAGGTCCCACAAGTACTCCTGTTCTTTTTACCAGCAATGATTTTACATTTTTTCCAGATCATTGATAGAGATATTGAATAACATTGGGCCAAGAACAAATCCCTGTGGGATTCCCCTAGAAACATCCCATTGAGGATGATTCTCCATTTATCATTACTTGTTGAAAATTATCAGTTAGCCAGTTTTAATCCATTTGAAATGGGCTACATTTATTTTGTATAATGCTAATTCTTTTTTAACAGAATGTTGAGGTATTAAGCCCAGTGGCTTACAGAAGTCTAATTATATTCTCTCAACGGTTACTTTTATCAAACAAACTTTAAATTCAATGAAAAAAATATTGTTTGTTTGACAATGCCTATTTTCTATAAAACCATGTTGACTGGCATTAATGCTACTGTTTTTTAATTTTTTACCAACTGCATCCTGTGTCAGCCTTTCCACAGTTTTGCCTGGGACCTCTGTTTAACTGGCCTAAAATTCCCTGGATCATCATCTTTACACTCTTTAAGTACTGGCACAATGTTACAGTTTTCTGGAATTTCCCCAGTGTTCCAATTTTTTTTAAAATATCACCATCAACTGTAAAGGGAACTCTTTAGACAATTGGTTTAAAACTCTTGGATGGAAGTAATCCAGTCCTGCAGATGTTTAAATGTAACAGTGGCTGTTCAGTATCACCTCTGGCCTTTCTGAACTGGACAGCTGGACACCGTGCCATGGGGGGAAATGAAGGGATTCAGAAGAGAATCCAAAAAACAAACCTACCCACCAGAAAGATAAATATTTCTGTCCACAATGACTTTGGGAGACCTGGCAGCCTGTACTCTTCCTATCTGTCCTTTGCACCAGGTTAAATCTCTACAGCATTCTAATGCACCAATCCAGACAGTGATTTTTCTGGAAGTGAACTCATGGAGGGGATCTTTTATAACTGCAGTGAAAAGACAGTGGTGCCCGTCAGCCTGGAATCCGTGCATGAGCTTTGAGCATCTTGGAATCAGCTAGGACTAATCAAGCAGGGGAGACCTCCTCCTTTGGGCCTGAATGTGCATAAAAGTAGTTGGAGTGCCCTCCCCCTAAATGCAGCTAGATTAGGGTAGCATCGTCCAGGCCTTGAGAGTAGCAGATCATATTCAGTGCTTGGCTGATGCCTGCAGGGTTTCAGGGATCTATTATTTGGGGTTTCTTTAGTGAGTGCTAGAAAGGAGCAGAGATCCCAGGGGTCATCCTTTTGGGAGTCCTGTGTCTGCAAATATGTCATAATACTGTTGTGCTGCAAGATTATGCCCTGATCCATGTATCTCAAAGCTGAGAGGTTGCAGCTTGCACTACTGGAAACCCATAGAGCAAATACGTCCTGAGACAAGACAAAAGAAATTGTGAGATTGGCTTGGCTTAAAAGGCAGGTGAGCATTTTGGTTTATCTTCTAATATTTTAAACTCTAGGAGAGAGCCCAAGCCCTACTATCTACAGTGTACATGCACATCAGGCTGAAACTATCGCTGTCATGAGCACATGGAGATGTGGGTTGTGACCCTGCTTCTTGACTGCTGAAATAAAGGGGGACTCCACTTGCCTCCTCATGCAGCCCCCTGTGGTTATGATCGTCTGCCAATGGAAGGGAAGTGGTTCTCTGGGGACTAGATACTCCATTCTGCAGCCCCTGCAACAGCCACTGGGTCCTGTGCAGAGGCTGCAATGCCTTCATTAAGAACCTTCTGAAGTTGGCAGAGAAGCAACATGCAGCACTACAGAGAAGCCACAGGCATTGGGAGGAGGTTGTATAGCTAGGGCAGCTAAGACATGCAGAGGGAGCCTACAGTTCCCAGGATTTGGGATTCTCTGTCTTGCTCTCTCCTGAATGCAGTTGCCTTCTTTAACCTGTTCTGCAAACATAGTCCCCATCCCATGCAGAGTGGACTTCCTGTCCATGGAGTTTGGCTTTATTCTTAAGTAGGGGCCTTCCAAATTCACAGTCCCTTTTGGTCAATTTCACAGTCGTAGGAATTTTAAAATTGTAAATTTCATGAGTTCAGATATTTTAATCTGAAATTTCATGGTGTTATAAATGTAGGGGTACTGACCCAAAAAGGAGTTATGGGGGGGTCGCAAGGTTATTGTAGGGGGTGTTGCAGTACTGCTACCCTTCCTTCTGCACTGCTGCTGGGGCGGCATTGCCGTCAGAGCTGGGCAGCTGCTGGCTGGGAGCCCAGCTCTGAAGGAAGAGCCGCCACCAGGAGCAGTGCAGAAGGAAGGGTGGCAAGGTACGGTATTGCCACCCTTACTTCTGCGCTGCTACCTGCAGAGCTGGGCCCTCAGTCAGCAGCCACCACTCTCTGGCCACCCAGATCTGAAGGCAGCAATGCAGAAGTAAGGGTGGCAGTACCATAACCCCCCAAAAATAACCATGTGACCCTCTGTAACTCCATTTTGGGTCAGGATCCCCAATTTGAGAAATGATGGTCTTCCCTGTGAAATCAGTATAGTATAAGGTAAAAGCATGCAAAAGACTAGATTTCATGGTGGGAGACCAGATTTCATGGTCTGTGACACGTTTTTCATCGCTGTGAATTTGGTAGGCCCCTATTCATAAGGAATCTACAATATGAGAAAGTTCAGCTCAGACCTTCTCCCTAGCCTGGGCTGCTCCTAGAGCATTTCCTTCTGGACTGCCCAGCCCTACATTAGAGGCAGAGGTCCCGAAACTGTGGGGCGCACACCCCTGTTTGGGGGGGCACAGCGGGGCCTGGGCCAGCCCCCATGGGGGCAGGGAGGGAGCACCACCCAGCCCTGTTCCAATCCCAGCTCTCCTCCAGCCCAGCCCCCACCCTTGCCCCCTCTTACCCTGTGTGGATCCCCCCCTGCTGTGAGCCACGGCCCTGCTCCTGGCACTGGGGGAGGGGCACGGCCAAGGATATGGGTGGGGGGCACGACCCTGAAAAGTTTGGGGACCACTGCATTAGAGCCTCTCTCCCTAGAGAACCACTTCTACCTCCTTTATTCCCAGGTGGGGTAGTAGGCTCCCACCTCAGTGAGTCAGCAGACCCCACTTAACTCTCTCCTAACGGGCAGTACCTGCTGGCAGAGTAGTGGGGTTTCAGGCACTCACTACCCACTTGCTTCACCCTTTTACTGTACCACTGAATAAAAAGGGAGGTGATACTACTTGGCAGGACCAGGACAGGTGCCCATTATCTTCCCTGCAGGGCGGTTTGTTCATAGAACAGTGACTGAGTTGGAGACTTACAGGGGTGAAGAGAAGGAAGCAACAGTGGCTCAATGAGGAACAACTGCCTCTGGTGCGTGGAAGAGGGAAGTGCTCTCAAAGAGGTCAGGTGGAAATTTGTGTGATTGAAAGCAGCATGCAAATGCCACAAAATCATGGGACCTAATGTGACAAGCTGGCAAAACACCAAGAGTATGAGACTATCTCATTTGGGGACAGGACACTGTGTCCAGTGCTGCCTTCCTCTCATTGCATATGGTCAGGACCTGGCACTACCACGGCAAACAGGCGTCCCGTTGCAAATTCATATATATGGACATTGTAACTACTGAGTGATTCACGATGTCTTCCTGGGCTAATGAGGACCTCTCTGAGAGGAAGTGAACAGCAGAGCAGGTGGTTGGACTAACCTCTTGGCTGGCTATTGTGTTCATAGGCACATAAATGAGAACCACAGCTGTCTCCTTTGAAGACTGTTATCAACAATGTGATGCAGTTGTGAAAAAGGCTAATACTATTCTGCGGTATATTAAAAAGTGTATCATATATAAGACAGGAGATAATTGTCACACTCTACTTTGCACTGGTGAGGCCTCAGCTGGAGTACTGTGTCCAGTTCTTGGCACCACACTTTAGAAAAGATGGGTACAGACTAGAGAGACTCCAAAGGAGAGCAACAAAAATGATAAAAGGTTTAGAAAACCTGACCTATGAGGAAAGGTTAAAAAACTTGGTATGTTTAGCCTTGAGAAAAGAAGACTGAGGGGGGGACCTGATCAGTCTTCCAATCTGTGAGGGCTGTTATAAAGAGGACTGTGATCAGTTGTTCTCCATGTCCACTGGAGGTAGCACAAGAAGTAATGGGCTTAATCTGCAGTCAGGGAGCTTTAGATATGAGGAAAAATTTTCTAACTGTAAGGATAGATAAAGAGTGGAACAGGCTTCCAAGGGAGGCTGTGAAGTTCCCATCATTGGAAGTTTTTAAGAAAATGTTAGACAAGCAGCTGCCAGGGCTGGTCTAGGTGTACTTGGTTTTGCCTTAGCGCAGGGGGGTGAACATGATGACTTCTTGAGGTCCATTCTAGTCCTACATTTCTATGATTTTATGATTTCTGTTATTCTTACTGTACCCACTTTCTCTCTGCATGTATCAGATTTATAGCTGTGTTTTCAGTCCTGGGAGAGGGAGATGGATTATATTTTGGCTTATGTATCATCAGAAGACTTGTTAAAGGTGATTGGAAAAATGAGTTACTGCCCTTTTCTTCCTCTTTATGGTGCATGGAGAAGGCCTGAAAGGGCTATTTGTTTGTTTGTTTTTTTCAGAAAAAGATTTATTTGTTTCTTGTTTACATAGACAATAATTGAATTTTTAATCTTGTTATTCTTGGAAGATACTGGAATAATGAAGAACTGTTAGCATTATTACATTAGTGATACTTATAATTAAACCTCATTACCAGTGGGGAAATTGTTTATTCAGACTGTTCAAAACTTATTTTTAAAAAGTTTTGCTAATATCTATTTTATTCAAATGCCTAAAAAACAATTCAGGGAAAGGCTTTTGTGCCCCCCATCTCTTCCATCTGAGAAAGTCCCCAATCAACATCAGTGAGGATTTTCAGCAAAACCTGGTTTTGGTTCATGTTTTTAAAAGGATGTTGGAAAAACTGAAGAGGGTACAGAGAAAAGCCACAAATGAGTGAAGGACTTGAGAAAATGCCTTACTGTGAGAGACTTAAAGAGCTTTATCTGTTTAGACTGTCAAAACGAAGAATCAGACATGAATTGATTACCATGGTACCTTCACAGGGAGGGAGATAATCTAGCAGAGATTCATAACCACACGGTTTTTCCTGACGTTTCCTCCTCATAATCCTCTGTGCTAAGCAATGCAACTCTTTAGAGAGGAAGGATAACCCAGTGGTTAGGGCACGGGTGTAGGACTCTGGAGCCTTGGCTTCAATTTCCTGCTTTGTCACAGACTTCCTCTGGGACCTTGGGCATTTCACTTAGTCTCTATGCCTCAGTTCCCTTTCTGCACAATGAAGATAATAGCACTGCCCTTCCTCATGGCGGTTTGTGAGGATAAATACTACCTCCATTCAGTGTTAGCTGGATCTTGACCCCTCTCTAATCTCTCCAAGTGATAAGCCTCTTGATTTCACCTGCCCTGAGGTGGAATCCTGTGATTCTCCGACTCCCAGATTGGGTCCCTGGGTTATAGACCCCACCTCTATCCACTGTGATTACTCAGTAAGCCTGACTGGTTCAGTCTCTTTCCCAGCAGTTTCTGCCTCTCTCTCCCCTTTGCTTCAGGGCCTGTTTCTTGTCCACCCTCATGTTCTCTGTTTGTTTCCCACCTGGATTTCCTCTTCCCATGAGAAAACACAGCATGGGGTGAGGTAAACTTCAAAAGCAAATGACACCTGAATTCACAGGCACCAATTCAGTTAGTGCTCCAGGGCTCAAGCACCCGGAGAAAAAACACCCCCAGTCACAGTGGGTCCATGGCCCTGGGGCTGACCGCCAATCAGCTGTTCGATGGGGGCCCGGGGCTGGCTGCCAGTCAGCTGTTTGGTAGGGTGTCGTGGGTTGGCTGCAGATCAGCTGTTCTGCGGGGCCCTGGGGCTGGCTGCCAATCAACGAATGGCTGGTGGGAGGCTCTCCAGAGGGCGGGAGGTCGGAGAGGAGCGAGCAGCAGGCGGGGAGGGCCTCAAAGGAGGGGGTGGAGCGGGGGTGGGAAGAGGTGGAGCGCTCACTGGGCAAAAGAAAAGTCAGCGCCCATGCCTGCAATTGTTTGGGTAGCCTGAGACTGTCAGCTTCCTGGCTTCCACGCAGTTAGCGCCCATTGGAATTAACTCCCTCCAGGTTACAACGCTACCCTGGGCACACGGTACTCATCAAATATTACAAGCAGCTCCCACACCCTTCACAAGTACATTTGAGATTGAGCTGGTTGAATATTGGGGTAATGGGGACTGTATAAGTACCTTAGATAACTCCTACAGTAGAGCTCTGCAAAGGGAAGACCTGTAGAAAACAAGCACTACTTCTATTAAGTAGCCCCTTTGTCCTTTAAGGTCATCTTTAATTAAGATGCAAGTTTTGATGCCTTGTCTATTGTCTTTCTTTTGTCACACTGCCCCTACATGTGAATGCTCTCCCAGATTTGATCTGCTAGACCACCCCACCCCTCCTCAGTTCTGCCAGAGATGAAGCAAAAATTAATTATTTTTTTCTTTCTTTTTTAAGAAAAGTAAAATTCTTAATAGCCATGAGCACAGCATTGTGCTTCAAGTTGACTATGCAGTTGTATTGCTGTAACTCTTTCCCTTTTGTGCCACTTCTGTCCTTGGTCCATCATGAGCAATCTGGAGTAGGGTTTATGACAGGGAAGGTCGCTATAGGTGTTTAGAGGAGCACAGAGGTCCTGGTGAGTGGGGCCCGCATGCCTCTGGTGAGCCGGAACCCTGCTAACCAGCACAAGACAGAAGAAGATGGCTGCAGCAGCTCAGGGGAGCCTGTTCGTTCATTAAAGTTCCCAGCACACTTCTGGAATCTGACACAGTCAGTTTTATAGAAGTTAGAGACAGAAAAGCTCTATTATTTAGGTCAGCTACTAGTCCATCCCTACTACTCTAGCTGGGCCGAACTGTCCTTAGGGTATTCACTAGTGCTGTGTCCAGTCCAGTGCTGAGTTTTTGAAATGACAAAGCTTTTACCACTTCCCTAGGGGAGACTAAACACCAAAGTCTAAAACATCTAGTTAGCTCTTTGCTGAATTTCATCCCCTTATGCCTAGTTTCTACTCCCTTGTGCCTCCCTAAATAATTTGTCTCCCTCCTTAGTGGCTGAAGGGCAGACATCTATTATCATTCTCCGGGACCACTCTGCAGTGTTCAACATTGTTGACTATGAGGTACTGCTGTGCTGCCTGAGAGGTGGCAGAGTCCAGGGGAACATACTAAAATGGTTTTAATTCATGGAGGGGTGTAGCCAAAAGGTAGTGATGGGAAACTGCACCTTTGTCACTAGACTGCTTAATTGTGGAGTCCCACAAGGACCAATTCTCTCTCCTGTCTTATTCAGCATCCACATGCAGCCACCAGATAAACTGATGAGAGGCCGTGCAATAAAGAGCCAACAATTTGCAGATGGCACATGGCTCTATTTACCCTTCACTAATGCCAGTGGTTCACTATCACCTAGATGGCCCAGTGCTGGATGAGATCAGTTCATGGCTGAAGAACAGCCAGTTGAAGCTGAAACCTAGCCACAAGTCAGTGATGCTGGTGGCAGAGGAAACCCTGTGAGGCGTTTGCAGCTGTGGTGCAGTCTCCTCTTGTTGAAGGTGTCAGTTCAACTGCACCTGTATTTCCCCAGTGTGGATCATCAAGGGCAGCCACTCTTAGGTTTCCAACTACCCAGCTGTTGCCTTTCCTGGATGGGAGATCTGTGTGTCTCCCTTTTGACTGGGGTATTTCCAGGCTGCACAGTTCCCTGCTGTCACAGCGTTATTCCCAGGACAGGCAGGTTGCCCAAGTTTTGATGCCTTGTCTATTGTCTTTCTTTTGTCACACTGCCCCTACATGTGAATGCTCTCCCAGATTTGATCTGCTAGACCACCCCACCCCTCCTCAGTTCTGCCAGAGATGAAGCAAAAATTAATTATTTTTTTCTTTCTTTTTTAAGAAAAGTAAAATTCTTAATAGCCATGAGCACAGCATTGTGCTTCAAGTTGACTATGCAGTTGTATTGCTGTAACTCTTTCCCTTTTGTGCCACTTCTGTCCTTGGTCCATCATGAGCAATCTGGAGTAGGGTTTATGACAGGGAAGGTCGCTATAGGTGTTTAGAGGAGCACAGAGGTCCTGGTGAGTGGGGCCCGCATGCCTCTGGTGAGCCGGAACCCTGCTAACCAGCACAAGACAGAAGAAGATGGCTGCAGCAGCTCAGGGGAGCCTGTTCGTTCATTAAAGTTCCCAGCACACTTCTGGAATCTGACACAGTCAGTTTTATAGAAGTTAGAGACAGAAAAGCTCTATTATTTAGGTCAGCTACTAGTCCATCCCTACTACTCTAGCTGGGCCGAACTGTCCTTAGGGTATTCACTAGTGCTGTGTCCAGTCCAGTGCTGAGTTTTTGAAATGACAAAGCTTTTACCACTTCCCTAGGGGAGACTAAACACCAAAGTCTAAAACATCTAGTTAGCTCTTTGCTGAATTTCATCCCCTTATGCCTAGTTTCTACTCCCTTGTGCCTCCCTAAATAATTTGTCTCCCTCCTTAGTGGCTGAAGGGCAGACATCTATTATCATTCTCCGGGACCACTCTGCAGTGTTCAACATTGTTGACTATGAGGTACTGCTGTGCTGCCTGAGAGGTGGCAGAGTCCAGGGGAACATACTAAAATGGTTTTAATTCATGGAGGGGTGTAGCCAAAAGGTAGTGATGGGAAACTGCACCTTTGTCACTAGACTGCTTAATTGTGGAGTCCCACAAGGACCAATTCTCTCTCCTGTCTTATTCAGCATCCACATGCAGCCACCAGATAAACTGATGAGAGGCCGTGCAATAAAGAGCCAACAATTTGCAGATGGCACATGGCTCTATTTACCCTTCACTAATGCCAGTGGTTCACTATCACCTAGATGGCCCAGTGCTGGATGAGATCAGTTCATGGCTGAAGAACAGCCAGTTGAAGCTGAAACCTAGCCACAAGTCAGTGATGCTGGTGGCAGAGGAAACCCTGTGAGGCGTTTGCAGCTGTGGTGCAGTCTCCTCTTGTTGAAGGTGTCAGTTCAACTGCACCTGTATTTCCCCAGTGTGGATCATCAAGGGCAGCCACTCTTAGGTTTCCAACTACCCAGCTGTTGCCTTTCCTGGATGGGAGATCTGTGTGTCTCCCTTTTGACTGGGGTATTTCCAGGCTGCACAGTTCCCTGCTGTCACAGCGTTATTCCCAGGACAGGCAGGTTGCCCAAGGATACTGTCTTGCTTTTTCTTTAGAGACGGTTAATAGCGTAATAGCTACAGCTGTAAGGTGCCACACAGCACTTCCTATGCAAGCCTATTTTATTCTTAAGGTAAAAGTGTTACTGAAAAAAATACCTTAAAACAGGGGTTCTCAAACTGGGGGTTGGGCGCGAGGTTATTACATGGGGGGCACGAGCTGTCAGCGTCCACCCCAAACCTCACTTTTCCTCCAGCATTTATAATGATGTTAAATATATAAACAAGTGTTTTTAATTTATAAGGGGGGTTGCACTCAGAGACTTGCTATGTGAAAGGGATCACCAGTGAAATAGTTTAAGAACCACTGCCTTAAAACAATAAAAGAGCCTATACACATGCTAATAAGCTTACCAGAGAATCCCGCAACCCTAACATGAGCTCTGACAGGAGCAGTCATTCAGCACCCTAGCTAATGGCTTTCCTTTGTGGTCACAATTCATCACAACTTCAGCTCAGAAAAGCACACTCATACCATGTTTAGTCCACCCTTTATACAGTTGAGGGGTCTTTGATCTGGAGTTTCCAGGAGCAGGAATAGGTCATTTGTATTCCCTTCACCCCCAAGGTATTTCCTAGGAAATCTACTTTATGTGCACTGTCCCCAAAAGTCCTTTGAAGTTCCTAGAAAAGTTACATACAGTCCTACAATAACACATAAACAATTGCATTTTCAATATAACATACCCCAAAAGAATTAACCCTTATTCAATAAAGTTTATCGTAATTCCATAAGGTTTGTCCAGGTTATTACATTGCTTGGATAAGATCAGCCCATGGATGAAGAACAGCTGGCTGAAGCTGAAATGGAGCCTGATGAGGGTGATGCTGGTTACACAGAAAAGCCCTGTGCGGAGTTTGCTGCTGTAGTGCAATCTCCTCTGGTTGAAGGCACACACCCACAATTGGTAAATTCAGTCCGTAATTTAGGAGAATGCTGAGCTCTTACATAACAACATCTGCCAGCAGCACTCTGTACTGTCTCTGGTTGGGTAGGGCACTCTGTCCCATCCTAGTGGACAATGACCTGGCCTGATTTATATACACATGCATCCCCTCTCATCTGGACTACAAGAATGTGATAGACCTGGGCATGAAGCCATCTCCTTGTGAAACTCTTCTAGTACAGAACTCTGCAGCACATCTCCTCAGCAACACTTGCTACCACAAGCGCATCAGGCCTGTCCTCTCTCTGCACTAGCTTCCCAAAGAATAGTGAGTTATGGTCAAAGTCTTGCTTGTTATCATAAAGGCACTCCATATACATAAAAGAGCCTGAAGCTCCAGGATGAAGACAGAGGTCAACACTCTGCTGTTCTGGCCTACAGAGCCATCACTGCAGGCATAAACTAATCCATGGAAGAGACAGTTTTCTCAGAGGCCAGTCCAAGACTGTGGAATGAGCTCCTACAGGAACGAATTATCACTACAAACCTCAGTCCTTTTATTCCAAGTCCAAGATGCATTTCTTTGAGCTGTCTTCTGTCGTATAAACACAGAGCAGCATGGACATATAACTTACTAAAAAAAAAAAAGAAAAGAAAATACTTGAACAAAAAATTTAATTGTATACACAGTTTTCTTCCTGGAGAGAGGATGAGAGAGAGAATTAACTGTATGTGACAAATGCTAGTCACGTTGTTTCGTGCATTCCTAGAAGGTATTTATACTACTCTGGGGAATGTGGTATAAATACCTGTCTGGAATATTCTAGAAATACATACTATTGGTAATTAGCATGTCCTAGCCCCCTCTTTTCCTTAGGCAGTACATAGGGCTTGTCCGCATGGGTAAATTTAGCAGCAGAACTGTACCAGTATAATTAGATCGGTATAGCTCCCCTTTGGGATACATAGTTTGGAATAATCCATATAGGGAGTTATGCCAGTATAGTTTTGTTGGTAAACTTCCTCCTGTAGCCCACTACATGCAGCATAAATTAGTCCTTAATCAGTTTGTTGCTTTCTTGCTTCCACTCCACTGACAAGCTTTCCAAGTTTGGCAGTTTCCTAGAGAGTCTTAAATTCATACTTCTCTCCAGTCCATTAGGTTCTTCCCTGCGTTGTGATCACTGCAGTCTGTAAATTCACCAGTAGCATTTCTACAGTCAGAATTTTGCCCAGCAAAGCCATTACTCTGATTTTTAAAACCAATGTGGTTGCATTTTGCTGGCTGTTTATGGGATCCAGAATCTTGAAGTACAGATTTGTGGATCCAAAGGCAACGTA
Source organism: Lepidochelys kempii (assembly GCF_965140285.1). Classification (NCBI taxonomy): domain Eukaryota; kingdom Metazoa; phylum Chordata; order Testudines; family Cheloniidae; genus Lepidochelys; species Lepidochelys kempii. The sequence continues at coordinate 85,283,173 of NC_136389.1, read as the reverse complement.
CTTGTAGTGGGGCAGTATGCTCAGGGGAGGAGGCGGAGCAGAGGTGAGCTGGGGCGGGGAGCAGTTCTCCTGTATGCCCCCCCCCCATTACTTGCTGCAGGCGGCCCTCCCCGCGCCCCCCTGCCCCAGCTCACCTCCGCTCCACCGCCTCCCCAGAGTGTGCTTTTGGCCACCCCCAACCACTTGGCGCCCTAGGTGACCGCCTAGTTCGCCTAGTGGTTGCACCGGCCCTGCCTGTTCTTGATGTCTTGGATCTTTTGGATGATACTGAAATTTTGATTGAGAACTTTCTCAGCTCTTTAATAAAGAGGCAGACTGTGCTGAATCTAAAACACACTGCTTTTCTCCCCAGTGGTTTCCCTGATGTCATAAACCTACTAGTGCTTCAGTCATCAATAGACTCTTCCAGGAAAAAACACAGTAGATGAGCCCTGAATTTCTTATGTTAAAAAATAAAAGGGGAAAAAATACCTTATACCTTTCAGGCCTACTGTATCTGTAATAAAGAAGGGGAAAAGGGCATAAACCCAGTTTTTTCCCCCTTTCAGATGGCCTCTTCCCAACTACCCTACTCTCTGCCCCACTGAAATTGTTCTAATCCAGAGGTGGGCAAACGTTTTGGCCTGAGGGCCACATCTGCGTATGGAAATTGTATGGCAGGCCATGACTGCTCACAAAATTGGGGGTTGGGGTGTGGGAGGGGGTGAGGGCTCTGGCTGGGGGTACAGGCTTTGGGGTGGCTCTGGGATGAGGGGTTGGGGGTACAGGAGGGAGCCCCAGGCTGGGACCAAGGGGTTTGGAAGGCAGGAGGGGGATCAGAGCTGGGGCAGGGGGTTGGGGCACGGGAGGGGGTCAGAGGTGCAGGCTCCAGGCGGTGCTTATCTCAAGCAGCTCCCAGAAGCAGTGGCATGTCCCTGCTCCAGCTCCTACACGGAGGCATGGCCAAGCAGCTCTGTGTGCTGTCCTGTCTGCAGGTGCTGCTCCTGCAGATTAAAACGTCTAGAGGGCCGGATGCGGCCCTCGGGCCATACTTTGCCTACCCCTGTCCTAATCTGACCTTATCTCTGACTTTTGGTTGCCTCCCTGTAGATGGGGCAGTGGGATGTAAGAGTTGGTTGCTGCTAGTTATAGAATGATCTTTCACTGGGCTGTGGGTGGGGGAATGGCCTAAATGTGCAGATCGGATTTCAGCATCTGAAATTCATGTTGGTATTAAACACTGAGGATGGAGTGGAGGTCAAGGATAATCTCGGCATGGCCCAATATCTAAACAAATACTTTGCCTCAGTCTTTAATAAGACTAAAGAGGATCTTAGGGATAATGGTAGCATGACAAATGGGAATGAGGATATGGAGGTAGACATTACCATATTTGAGGTAGAAGTGAAACTCAAACAGCTTAATGGGACTAAATCGGGGGGCCCAGATAATCTTCATCCAAGAATATTAAAGGAATTGGCACATGAAATTGCAAGCCCATTAGCAAGAATTTTTAATGAATCTGTAAACTCAGGGGTTGTACCGTGTGATAGGAGAATTGCTAACATAGTTCCTATTTTTAAGAAAGGGAAAAAAAGTGATCCGGGTAATTATAGGCCTGTTAGTTTGACATCTGTAGTATGCAAGGTCTTGGAAAAAATTTGGAAGGAGAAGGTAGTTAAGGACATTGAAGTCAATGGTAAATGGGACAAAATACAACATGGTTTTACAAAAGGTAGATCGTGCCAAACCGACCTGATCTCCTTCTTTGAGAAAGTAACAGATTTTTTAGACAAAGGAAATGCAGTGGATCTAATTTACCTAGATTTTAGTAAGGCATTTGATACCATGCCACATGGGGAATTGTTAGTTAAATTGGATAAGATGGGGATCAATAGGAAAATTGAAAGGTGGATAAGGAATTGGTTAAAGGGGAGACTACAACGGGTTCTACTGAAAGGTGAACTGTAAGGCTGGAGGGAGGTTACCAGTGGAGTTCCTCAAGGATTGGTTTTGGGACCAATCTTGTTTCATCTTTTTATTACTGACCTTGACACAAAAAGTGGGAGTGTGCTAATAAAGTTTGTGGATGATACAAAGCCGGGAGGTATTGCCAATTTAGAGAAGGACAGGGATATCCTACAGGAGGATCTGGATGACCTTGTAAACTGGAGTAATAGTAATAGGATGAAATTTAATAATGAGAAGTGTAAGGTCATGCATTTAGGGATTAATAACAAGAATTTTAGTTATAAGCTAGGGATGCATCAATTAGAAGTAACGGAGGAGGAAAAGGACCTTGGAGTATTGGTTGATCATTGGATGACTATGAGCCGCCAATGTGATATGACTGTGAAAAATGTGGTCTTGGGATGCATCAGGAGAGGTATTTCCAGTAGGGATAAGGAGGTTTTAGTACAGTTATACAAGGCACTGGTGAGACCTCACCTGGAATACTGTGTGCAGTTCTGGTCTCCCATGTTTAAGAAGGATGAATTCAAACTGGAACAGGTACAGAGAAGGGCTACTAGGATGATCCGAGGAATGGAAAACTTGTCTTATGAAAGGAGACTCAGGGAGCTTGGCTTGTTTAGCCTAACTAAAAGAAGGTTGAGGGGAGATATGATTGCTCTCTATAAATATATCAGAGGGATAAATACCGGAGAGGGAGAGGAATTATTTAAGCTCAATACCAATGTGGACACAAGAACAAATGGATATAAACTGGCCACTAGGAAATTTAGACTAGAAATTAGACGAAGGTTTTTAACCATCAGAGGAGTGAAGTTTTGGAATAGCCTTCCAAGGGAAGCAGTGGGGGCAAAAGATCTATCTGGCTTTAAGATTAAACTCGATAAGTTTATGGAGGAGATGGTATGATGGGGTAACATGGTTTTGGTAATTAAATATTCATCGTAAATAGGCCCAATGGCCTGTGATGGGCTATTAGGTGGGGTGGGATCTGAGTTACCCAGGAAAGAATTTTCTGTAGTATCTGGCTGATGAATCTTGCCCATATGCTCAGGGTTTAGCTGATCGCCATATTTGGGGTTGGGAAGGAATTTTCCTCCAGGGCAGATTGGAAGAGGCCCTGGAGGTTTTTCGCCTTCTTCTGTAGCATGAGGCACGGGTCACTTGCTGGAGGATTCTCTGCTCCTTGAAGTCTTTAAACTACGATTTGAGGACTTCAATAGCACAGATATAGGTGTGAGGTGGGTTTTTTTTGTAGGAGTGGTGGGTGAAATTCTGTGGCCTGCGTTGTGCAGGAGGTCAGACTAGATGATCATAATGGTCCCTTCTGACCTAAATAAATATCTATGAATCTGTAGGTAAACCTGCAGCAGACAGTTCGACTCCCATCCAGGGAAGTCTCCTGAGAACACTGTTCTAAAGATGGGACTCAGGTTTACTTGCGGTTTTATTCATAGTTCATGGAGATAAATAATTCAGCACAAGTTATCGATTTTATGTCCATTTGTTCTTAGTTCCTGATTTCATCTGAGCTCCATTTTTGCAAGGAAAGTGTGAGCTGCAGCAATGAGCTAATGTTACTTTAGGGCACAAGAAGGGAAGGGAACAGTCTCCCTGACAATGAACATTGGCACCCAGAAAATGTATGTATGTATGTATTGTGATACACCCTGGCCAGAAGGCAGCAGGACAGTGATATAGGAGAGTTATGTAAGTCCCAGGGTGAGGAGAAGCCTTATTCCCTGTAGAGGGAAGAAAAGTTTCTATAGATTAATTAAAAGCACCTGAAGCCAATTAGAGCACCTGAAGCTAGTCACCTGATAAAATCCATCTGCTCCAATCAGCCAGGGGAAGGAGTTGCAGTACAGTGCAGTTTGGAGGAGTTGAAGTAGAGGAGAGTTTGGAGAAGTGCTGTGGCTGGCTAGGAGACCAAGATCCTAGGTAAAGAGACACCTGACTTATGCAGAGAGAGAGGGCAGGAAGCCCCACAAGCTGAAGAGCAGGAGAGGGAAGTAGCCCAGGGGAAGAAAGCACTAGTTCAAGTGGTTTACCACTATCCCTAGGGCCCCTGGGCTGGGACCTGGAGTAGAGGGTGGGCCCGGGTCCCTCCCTCTCCACGACCCTTCTCTGGGTTACTAGTGGGACAGTAGATACCCTAGTTCAGGGGTAGGAAACTGTGCCCTGAACCACCCCCACCTCCCCCCAAGAAGAGGAAGCGCAGGACCCATCATAATTGTACTGGCAATTTGCCACAGTATGTATGTTGAACTCATGTCTTTTCCAGTTCTAGCCCAGTAGGCACTGCTAGGGAGAACTGATCTGTAACTGACTAAGGTGATTTACAATTTATCTGACTGCCTATTTGTGGGACCTGTACTTTATCCTTCCATAATGGAAATGTACCTAGAAAGAATAGCACTCTGAGAGTTATGGTTGCCTCCCTGCAGCCACTTTATGTGGCTGAGACTGCTGATAACTTCTAAAGAAGTTATTGCAAATGGTCTCTGTAGCTCCTCTCTCTTTCACAGGTCCTTTTAATCACATTGAAACTTCTGTCTGTTCTGAGAGCAGCATGCACTAAGTACAGGGTGCTGCTAGGATCCCTTCTCACACACACACCCCCTGCTCTCCTGCTGGTATTAGCTCATCTTAAGTGATCACTCTCCTTACAGTGTGTATAATAACACCCATTGTTTCATATTTTCTGTGTATATAAATCTCCCCACTGTATTTTCCATTGAATGCATCCGATGAAGTGAGCTGTAGCTCACGAAAGCTTATGCTCAAATAAACTGGTTAGTCTCTAAGGTGCCACAAGTACTCCTTTTCTTTTTGCGAATACAGACTAACACGGCTGCTACTCTGAAACATGTGAAAACCGTGTGTGATAAGTTCAGTGATATGGGCTCTGCAGTTTGAGAGGATATCAATAAACTATTCAATTTTGAGACTACAAGAGAAAATGTCCACAGTGAGTGAAACTCATAGGCATTGTAGACATGGCCATTTCAAGCACTGTTATACTGAGGAGAGAATGGGAGGAAGACAGCCATATATTGGTCAAAATCAGACCATTTTGTACACAAGTGAAACCCTGCTCCTTATATAAATGATTTGACTAGATCACTCAGCTGCAGAAAGAGCAGTATCTTCAGAGTATTGTTAATGTTCCCTTCAAGCTTTACTCTGCCCAGCTAGCTCCCCATTATCAGTCTGTGTCTGTCTGATAGTCCCCTGTTGTGGTTTTGTCATTACTGTCCTAGTGGTCTCCCTGAAGAGCAGCATGGCATTTCTTATCTGGATAAACAACAAGGCATCTTGCAAATCAGGGGCACTGGAATGAAACTCCTCTTCATAAGGGTGTCAGCAGCCCTTTTTACTCTGGTGTTCAAGCCCTGGGGATATAAAGAGCTGAAAGCACCATGTCCCAGGAATCTGATCCTTCACAAGGCAGCTGATGACTATTACAAGAACCTGACCAGCTGGTTTCAGAGCAAGGGATGAGGTCTGAGAGAGTTAAACCATTTCTAAGAAAAAGAGAGCTGTTCTGTGTTGAGGCAGAATTATAACACCTCACCTCTTTCAGTTTTCACGGGGTCACTCACTTTGTCTGACTCAGTTCCATTTCTTTATTATTTCTATTTCTAGTCTGTCTTGGGCCCTCTTTCTGCCTTTCCTCTTCTCTCTTTCTCTCTGTCTGTCTGAGATACATAAAGGGTCTAATATTCCTCTTCCTGAAAGATGTCCCTGTGTGCATGAGTAACTAATGCTGACAGAAGCAGACAAAGCAGCAGACCCAGGAAGAAAAGGAGTACGTGTGGTACTCCTTTTCTTTTTGCGGATACAGACTAACATGGCTGCTACTCTGGAACCAGGAAGGACATCCTTGCGGGGATCACACTCTCCCTCTTCAGTGGTATTTGAGTGTCTCTTCCAAACTGGATTTTGGAGAAATGGTTCTTGAGGTCTAGTGATACTAAAAAGCCTCAGGGCTGTGATCACTAATCCCTCCCCACTCTGTGTTGCATCATCCATCTCTCTGCTGCATCACTTTCCTCCCTAATGCCATGGAGTTTTGTGCTGCTGTCTGGTGTGAAGTTCCTATTGCTGTTCTCACCATGTGATGCTTTCCTTTAATCTCCCTTTTCTTGTTCCTTCCATTCCTTTACTCATTACTAATATTTGCTGCACTTTTCCAGCTTTGCTTCATAATCCTCTTTATCCGCTTCCATTGAGACTTCTTAGAAGTCATCTGCCTTCATTTTCCCTAAAGCTTTTATGAGTTGCTTAGTTAAATTAGAATCACACTTTTTAAAACCTTCTGTTCTGGGACAAAAGTGGAACCAGCATATTGGCACAGAAAATTGGGTTTGGGCGATTATTTAAGATAGAAGCTGGAGGGAAGTTAATGACAGGTGCTGATGATCACATGGGTCAGACAAAGATACTTCTAGTAACTCCTTATCTGGGAAAAAATAAGAACAGAAATTACAGCTGGAGTAGGGCCAGTTTGAGATCACATTGGTAAATCTGGAGAAAGTAAGAGAGTATCAGTTTACAGAATTTAAAAGTAGGTACATAGCCAAAAGTTAAAATGTTATGAATCTGCATACTGATGTGAGAAACTTAAAAGCCAAAATAGGTACACTAGAATGCCTGGCTATAAGGAGGAGCTTGGTGTGATGGAATGGCAAATCAATGGAACACTGTAATAGCTGGCTGGGTACTATTTGTAGAAGACAGAATAGGTTGTAGAGGATAGATGATAGGCAGGCCAAAGAGACAACTAAGTCTGAAGTAATTATACTAATGGATGACTTCAGCTAGCCACATATAAATTGGTCAAATGTCACAACGAGACCAAATTTACAAGCAGTTTCTCAACAGTTTAAACGGTTGCTTCTTGGGACTACTAATGTCAGAGCAACCATGAAGAGAGGCTAGTCTCAGTTTAATCCTAAACTGGGAGGAGAGGTAGATATGCTGGAGGGTAGGGATAGGATACAGAGGGACCTAGACAAATTAGAGGATTGGGCCAAAAGAAATCTGATGAGGTTCAACAAGGACAAGTGCAGAGTCCTGCACTTAGGATGGAAGAATCCCTTGCACCGCTACAGACTAGGGACCGAATGGCTCGGCAGCAGTTCTGCAGAAAAGGACCTAGGGGTTACAGTGGACGAGAAGCTGGATATGAGTCAACAGTGAGCCCTTGTTGCCAAAAAGGCCAATGGCATTTTGGGCTGCATAAGTAGGGGCATTGCCAGCAGATCAAGGGCCATGATCATTCCTCTCTATTCGACATTGGTGAGGCCTCATCTGGAGTACTGTGTCCAGTTTTGGGCCCCACACAACACAAGGATGTGAAAAAATTGGAAAGCGTCCTGCGGAGGGCAACAAAAATGATTAGGGGACTGGAACACATGACTTATGAGGAGAGGCTGAGGGAACTGGGATTGTTTAGTCTGCAGAAGAGAAGAATGAGGGGGGATTTGATAGCTGCTTTCAACTACCTAAGAGGTGGTTCCAGAGAGGATGGTTCTAGACTATTCTCAGTGGTAGAAGAGGACAGGACAAGGAGTAATGGTCTCAAGTTGCAGTGGGGGAGGTTTAGGTTGGATATTAGGAAAAACTTTTTCACTAGGAGGGTGGTGAAGCACTGCAATGCGTTACCTAGGGAGGTGGTGGAATCTCCTTCCTTTGAAGTTTTTAAGGTCAGGCTTGACAAAGCCCTGGCTGGGATGATTTAGTTGGGGATTGGTCCTGCTTTGAGCAGGGGGTTGGACTAGTTGACCTCCTGAGTTCCCTTCCAACCCTGATATTCTATTATTCTAAGTAACTGGAATTCATATGACATTTTGGGGTTCAACCTAGACCAGTGAGAGAGATTGTGTCACCCCCCACTGTACAACCCTGGATGTCTTAAATGCTCTGCTGCTGTGGCTTACAGTCCGGACACCAACCGCCAGCAGACAAACATGCAGTTCCCCAAGCATCTGTATGTTGTGCAGCGCTTGTTCAGCTCTCTGACTCCAGCAGCCAGCCTATAACACAACAGCCCCATCCTGGTCTCCATCAGCCTTGGTTACTGCTTGCAAGCTAACTCCAATATGCAGTCCCAAATTTCCCTAACGTCATCCGCTGTGAAGTGTCCTGCCCTCTCCTGGAAACTTAGAGAAGTAATAAGGTGTGTTGCTCTTTTAAAGAGAGAGAAGCACAATTAATTAATTAATTAAATTGGAGTTAACAAGCACTTCAATTGAAACATAGCACTGGGTTTGTTTAGATTAAAAGTAAAATGAGTTTAATCAACAAGGGTGAGGTGTTAAGTGAGTTCAGGTACAGGCGATAAAGACAAAAATAGTTTCAAGCAAATAAAAGTTAGAATATAATTTCGAATGGCTAAGGCTTAACAAGCTACCACCTTGGCTCAAGGTAGCTTTCTTACCTGTCTTTCCAGCTATGGCTGACTTTCCCTCAGTCAGGACCTTCCACAGAAGTACAAGGTGCTGGTTTCCCTTATCTTCCTAGGTGAAAGATGCCAAAATGGCTCTCTTTCCCCTTATATTTCTCAGAGTTCATGGACCTTGTTTCAAGGGGCAGGATGACCTTGGGCTGTTCCTCCCCTGCTGATTTATAGGTAAATTAAGCTTCCATCATTTTGATTCAACAATGCTCCTTTCTCTCGTCTGGGAGAAAATCTGTTTCTTCCTTTGTAGAGGAAAGCATAATATGAATAAGTATACATAATTTCTCATATAGTGTTAATGCATACATTTCACAATTATATTCATTATTAGTGTGTCACAGGCTTTCATAAAAGATGTTATTGATACACTTTTATAATGCATGTAATATTATATACAATCAGGTGATTCAGTTGCTTATCATTTTGAGGTTCAGACCACTGCAAGAGGCTGTCTCCCCCACTTGCTAGGTTGATGGCTTTGTTTGCTTTTTATGCAAATATACCTTCTTTATCTCTGGCTGACAACCAGCCTGGTCAGACATTCAGATTAAGGAATGTGTATTTAAGGCAAACTGGACCTATGCATTGCTTACCAAACACATTTTCAGAACATAATTCTAGCATGTAACTGTACACACGAGCTGAAAAAGAACTTTGTGTAAGCTTGAAAGCTTGTCTCTCTAACCAACAGAAATTGGTCCAATAAAAGATATTAGCTCACCCACCTTATCTCTCTGTACACACCTCGTGCATACATCACACAAGAATATTAATGCCAGTGAGTTATTAGTTTTCCAGTGATATGTTACATGCCACCATTTGGGTATATATCATGACAACAGTGTGTTAAGTGTAGTATGTCAGGCCTGACAAGAGTTGCTGACAGTCTAATGAAACACCCATGGACCTCTGTGTCACAGCTGGTTCAACATCTAACTATAGCTGAGCCACAGAGAAATAGACGGCATGATATAATTAAGTTCTACAGTTCCTTGAGGTAGAAATGTCCCAAAAATTTGCACAGTGCCACAACACTTTAGATAGAAGTTGTAAAAAATGTGGAACCTCATCAAAAGTGAAGGAATTAATATCCTTAATACCCATAAAGAATGCCTAAGCAATCATACAAGGTCTCAGAAGACATGGGTATCCCTAAAGAAGAAAGGGAACAGAAGGGGGATGATGGTGGAGGGGAATAAAATGGTTAAATAGAAAGGTTCAGGAAGTTATTCAAGACGAACAAATATCCTTCAGAAAACCCGAATAAAGCCAATAAAATGGAGCAAAAATTACAGAAGGTAAAATGTAAGATGGAAATTAGGGGAGCTAAAAGGGATTGTAAGAGCCTATTACATAAAAACAAGTAAAAAATTCTTTCAGTATATGAGATGGAGGGAGTGTATGAGAGAATCAGTAGGTCTGATCCTCCAGCATGTAAAGGGGACATTTAAAGAGAACGAAGATGTTGCAGAGAAATTCAGTGATTTTTTTTTCATCACAGAGGATTCTTGGGAGATATCTGTCCTTGCTATTTCTTCTTTCAAACGGTATTACATGCTGTCAGAGAATGAGGTGTCAAAAGACAGGGTTTTGGATTAGATGGATAGATTACAGCGCAACAAATCACAAGGTCTGGAGGGATTCATCCAAAAGTGCCAAGAAATAAGATGCTAACAATAATATACAAACTCATATTAAAATCAAGGGCTGTATTGGTTCAGTCCACACCAGTATGATGCACCAGCACTTCTTTGAGGCTGCTATCTTGTTCTCTAGAATCTCTGCTTTCATTTAGGAAAAAGAAGCCTCCAGCTGTTATGGTTGTGAAGACAATCTCAAAAATGTGAATCTAACTGATACAAAGATTTCTACATACATCTGAAGAGAACTTGGAACAATAGCTTGGAGAGGTGTGAACTGCCCCATTCACAGCATTGCCATCCCTCATAATTTTATTGAGACTTTCACAATATTTGATGTTTCCGTAATGTCCCACCTCCTGGAATCATTTTATTTCATGACAATCTCAGCTTTCATTTAAAATAGAAAGTAAGTTTTTAGCCCTCATGGTCTCAGAGAAAAGCTTGGAAATGTGACCTGGGTTAACCATAACCAGAAGGCACATAAAAGGAATCCAGTCTTTTTGAAATCTTGTGAATTTTAAGTCACTCATTATTTTGGGGGGCCTGACTCCTGATTTCTCCCCCTCCCCAAGTAATAAGGAGCCAAGCCAAAGAGGTGTGGTGAGCTCATGGGGAGGTTCAAGCCCCACTGAGGGGGGAGCCAAGCTGAAGGAGCCCAGAGAGCTGCATAATCATTTTGGACATGTGCAAGCTCTACTGCGAGAAACTTCTCATTTCGATTACACACTTGGGGGGAACTTATTTTGTGGCAGAGCATGGAAGAGTGCCATCACTGCCCCTCTTCCTCCAATCCATCCCCTGATTACAATAGGCAACTGTACTCTAGAAGACTAATGGATCGTAAGTGTGCCTGTCTTTAAAACAGGCTGTTGGGGTGATCCCTGGAATGAATTACAACACCGTGTGCCTTTCTTCAGTACCAAGAATGCTAGTTAAAGGGATTGTTTTAAAATGGAGTTGGCTTCCATGTATCCAACCGTGGGGTCAAAGCACTTGGTCTGTGAACGTCTGGAATCTCGGAGAGCAGTGTCTGCTGGGGGCCACTCGCTCCTCTGTCCGCCTTCCCTCACTTCATGAGGGTGTCAGGAAAACAAAAAGGGAGTGGAGCAAAGAGAATGGAGCATACTCAGTGACCTCAGTGCTTCCTTGGTTTGTTTTTGTTTTCTTCTGCCTGGCTTTGACAGCTATTTTTGTCTTTCATTACATTGTCAGTTAGCAAATTTTTCTTTTTAAAACCTTAAAAGGGAAAGGTGTGTCACAGGCATCATCTGACCCTGCAAAGGCAGAAGAGCTGCGTCAGACCCCTGGCTGATGGGGGAGGCTCTTCAAGCCCAGTTGAATAACAGGTACAGTGTAAGTCCAGCATCCGCTTTGACTATCCGCTTTACTGAAATGGCTGTATGCCCAGTTTAAGTAGCATCCTTGTCTCCACTCTCATCTGGTCAACCAAATCCAATCTAAGGATCTGTGTGTAGTAAGAAGATATATACATACATACAGAGAAGGTGGAAGTTGCCATGCAAACTGTAAGAGGCTAATTAATTAAGATGAGAAAAAACTTTTGTAGTGATAATCAAGATGGCCCATTTAGACAGTTGACAAGAAGGTGTGAGGATTAGGGTTATAGATTCAATATGTGTAATGACCCAGCCACTCCCAGTCTCTATACAAACCCAAGTTAATGGTATCTAGTTTGCATATTAATTCAAGCTCAGCAGTTTCTCGTTGGAGTCTGTTTTTGAAGCTTTTCTGGATATATATCTTCTTACTATATGTTCCATTCTATACATCCGATGAAGTGGGCTGTAGCCCACGAAAGTTTATGCTCTTATAAATTTGTTAGTCTCTAAGGTGCCACAAGTACTCCTGTTCTTTTTGCCAATACAGACTAACACAGTAGCTGCTACTCTGAAACCTCTCAAATTACAGTAGATTAACATGACACACCTTTCAATTGGCAAGGAATTTGAGGCCCAGTGTGTGACAAAGAACCAAAGTGAGAGACAAATTGTTCATGACAGGAACTTAAAGTGTGGTGGGATTCATTCATTTAGAGTAAATAACTCTTTCTATATAGCCTCAGGTTCATAGTTTGTTATTTCTGACATAACTTTTATTGTTGAAAACTAATTAGGGGACACTAAATTTGTGTGGAACATAGGTAACTTTTTGGGACCAAAATGAGTGACATGCAAGACAGATAGAACATGAAATGATAGAGACAAATAACATAGCTTCTTTATAAAGGAAAATTGTGACTCTTAGAATTCCTTTAGCATGTTAACAAAATTGTGGCTAAAGGGGAACTGATTGACATGGTTTATTTGGATCTTCAAAAAGCCTTTAACAAAAGCAAATAGAAGAGGCTGTTAAGGAAACTTAGTTTAAACTTAAAATTATACTGGTAAAACATCTGTCAGCAGTGTGATTTTTTTTTTTAATCACGTAGTTATACCCATAAAAGTCCCAGTGTAGAGACAGTTATACCAGTATAAAAGCATTACCAGTAAAGCTTGTTTTGGTTCTCAAACTGGAATAAGATATCCCAGTATATACACTTCTATATCAGTATAACTGTGTCCATACTGGTGTGGGGGGAGGGGTGGATTGGAGGGGTTGCTGCTCTGTGTATATCAGTGTAGTTAAAGTAATGAAACTTTCTAGTGTAGACAAACCCTGTGTTGTCATGGGGTGAGAGGTGAGGTGCTATCATGGATCAGAAATTGGCTAAAACAGAAAACAAAGAATTATGAATAAATAGTATATTTCCAACATGTCAAAAGGCTAATGGTTAGTTCTTCATGATAGTTCCCAACTAGGAATGGTGGTGTTTAGTATTATTAATTAGTTGGAAAAAGAGGTGAAGACTAAGATGGCAAAATTTGCAGAGCAAATGACACAAAATTAGTTAGGGTAGCCAAGACTGTGAGGAATGTCAGAGGGGCCTAACCAAGCTGAGCAAATGGAAGCAAAATGGCAGATGAATTTCATTGTTGACAAATGCAAAGTAACATTCATTGGAAGGAATAATCTGAAGTACTTTTATGTTACTAGGTTCCAAATTAAGTAATTATACAGGAAAAATACCGAGCTATCATTGTGGACACTTTAATGAAAACATCTGAATGGGGTAAATCAGCTACTTCTCCTTTGTCTAAATACAGGAACAAGGGGACACCCAATGAAATTGAAAAGCAACACATTTAAAACTGATAAAAAGATATATACTGTCTACCACTGGATAGCAGTGAGGGCAAGATGATAAAACTGTACGGAAGACAAGGAGTTCATCAGTTTGTGGGAGCCTGACTTGAGACACATTGGGTTGCAACTCTGAAGTCAGCTGGACCTGAGTGTGCTCAGTATCTATGACAGTCAGACTCAAAATATCTCAGATTGGGTTCTCATAAATTGATGGGAACCTCAAATCATAAGGCTCCTGTGAAAAAGTACTGCAAGAGCTTAGTAGTATTAAAAATAATTAGGCATTTACTTGGGTAAAAAGCAGTGTCACAATGTGCTGATGTACCATCCCCCAAGATATTTTGCAAGTCATGCAGCAAGTGGGACTGTTCCGCAAAATGCAGGACAGAATGATAGCAACAGTCATATCATTGAAGGTGAAATCTGTGGGTCACTATGTCCATTCCGTTAATTCTCACATGGGGTTTGTCTACTGAAAACTTCTTTCCTCAAATTAATTGATTGCCAGTTACTTTACGGTTGTTAGCACATTAGTAAAGGCTAATGTGGACACTCCACATGTTTTCACTTTACCGTATGCCAAGCCCTATTGGCAATCAACTTGAGGTTAAAAAAAAATAAGTCCAGTGCAGACATGCCCATGGTGGCAGAACCTCCTGTGGATCATCTTGTCTTTCCCCCACCAGCTGTCCCCACATGGAGTGGTTCCTGTGGGTCACCTCTTTGGCTTACCTGACAGAATCTTGGAGTAAGTGAGACAGCTGCCGTTTTACTTTGCAGGAGCTTCTCTGTGCCCTGGATGATTTCCTCAGCCCTTTACCTGTGCCTCTCTCATTCCTTCTAAGAGATGCTACAGTTCAAAGAGAAGTTATGGGCTTTGTTCACATATTATTGGGTGAGGTTCTGGGGCCTGTGTTATGCAGAAGGACAGACCAGATGATCAGAGTGGTCCCTTCTGGCCTTAAAATCTTGAAATCGGCACTAAAAGCAGAGGCCTATGGAAACGGGGAGTAAAGTGGGGTGCCACGAATAGTCATATCACCCATTCCTTCAGCACAGAGAGCCCTGAGGCAGTTAGGCTGTTAAAACCTACTGGAAGAAAAGAAGGGATCTGTGCAGTATTTGCATCAGCAAAAACAATGAGGAGTCCTTGTGGCACCTTAGAGACTAACAAATTTATTTGGGCATAACACTGCCCCCCCACTTGGTAAGGCAACTCCCATCTTTTCATGTGCTGGTATTTATACCTGCCTCTGTATTTTCCACTCCATGCATCTTATGAAGGGTTTTAGCCCATGAAAGCTTATGCCCAAATACATTTGTTAGTCTCTAAGGTGACACAAGGACTCCTTGTTGTTAGGGTTTCCCTGTGTGATGCACCTTGCCTGGTATGCCTCTGGCAGCCCTACCTGTGTTTCCACAACCCAGATGCATTGATACACATCCAACTGGGCTGCAGGGACAGCTGCAGTAGCTGTTATGGACCGCCAGAGGTTGTTGTGGCAGCTGCTCTGCCAGGCAGCCATGTGGCCTCACTTCCCTCCTCCCCGGATCACAGCAGGAAGGACCCGGTGGTAGCAGTGGCAACAGCTACAAGGGAAAAGGCGAGGGATCCAGTACTGGTGCCAATCTCCCTAGCACCCTCCCTTCCTCCCAGCCAACCTTCCAGCCTCAGCTTACCCCCAGACAGCCTTCCGTCCACAGCTAACTACCAGCCATCCTGCTCTCAGCTTCCTCTGCACCTAGCTACCCCTAGACAGCACCCACCTAATCCAGCACCGCACACACGCTTCAGCAGTTCCAGTCTCTGTCATCCTCGGACACCTTCTAGGACTCTCTCATCCACCTCCAGACCCCCTCACACCATCCAGCACCCACCTGACCGCAACTTCCGACGTCCTCTGCAACTTATCTACACATGTAGCCTGGTATCTCCCCAGGACTCCATCCCACTGGCCCTGCCACACCTGCCATGATCTGTGCAGCTCTGTATCCTGCCCCCGCTGTTGCCTGGGGCAGGATGTGTTGACGGTAAGCTGAAGTTTAGGGTCATATACAAATAATTTGTCAATATGATGAGAGAATCACATGCTTTGTTGCTACGCTCATTGCTTACACCACGGGCACCTCCATCTCTCCATTCTCCCCCAAGCTCCCTGTGTGCCACCCTCTCTCCATTTTAGGGAATCCCTGCAGCCCCCCACCCCACCTCCTGCATGCTGGAGGCTCTGTGTAGCCTCCCAGTTTCTCCTCCCCCCATGCCAGAGGCTCTGTATCTCTCTTTTTCGTAGAATCTGTAAGGTCGCACACTTCATTGCTTATATAAGATGACCTGTAGTTCCCTGTGTCTTCCACACCCCCACCACCATCCCCTTTTTCTCTCCCACATCCCTTTGGGGTCCTGCTTTCTTCCTACTTCACTCTCATCCCCCATCCAGGTTCCTGCTTCTCCATGCACACACTCCCCCCTCTGGGTCCCTGGTTCTCCCCACACACACAACACACACAACTAAGAGAGCATCAGAGAAAGGGTTTTTAGAAGGGAAGCAGGGACCAAGGGGAGAAAGTGGGGACCCAAGACAGGAGTGGGGGAGAATGTGGATGGGATAAGCAGCAGCACCCCAGAGCAGGGAGGGAGGGAGTGGAGGAGGGAGAGCAGTGAAAGGGGGGAACCAGGTACTCAGAATGGAGGGTGCGGAGCCGTGGAAGGTGAAAGCAGGAACTCAAAGAGGAGTGTGCCCTACACTCCATTTGATGGCATTTTGCTGACTGTCTGTCTTCCTGTCTTTGAAGGTTTTCCAAATGGCTTTTCCAGTTTTCTGATTTTCACCCGAAATCAATAGGATTGTGCCCACTGATACCTAGAACATTCCCTGAAATTGTGAAAGCGATTGGCTGCTGTGTTCAAAAGTTACTACGTTACATCCAGACCAACAGGCAGGCAGACAGAGAAATGCCATCAAATGGAGTTAAATACGGGTTCATTATATAACATGCATAAAATCTCACATAGAGCTTAACAAAACTTTGCAGCTGCGGTGAAATGTACAGGGACAGAGCAATGAAGGAGTGCTTTGGTCAGAGTAATGCAATGCTGCCAGCTCTCCTGATGTTTTTGCAGTGGTGGGATTTTGGCTGGGGCTGAAGCCATTCTGGCAGTGACCAGTGACACAAGAAACTCGAGTCCTCTGGTGAATTTGAGCCCTCTGATTGGGTTCCCGCCCCACTTGCCTGCCTCCTGGTGCAGAATAACCAATCAGAGCTATGGCAGGCAGAGTTGCCTTCCCCCTTTCCATAGTAACCTAAAGCCATTTTCCCGAGGGGGGCAGGAGTGGAGGCGGGAGCAAAGAGCTTAGCTGCTCAGGTGGGCTCCGCCCACCCTCCCGTCCCCTCCTGTGAGCAATGTGGACAGGACAGAGCCTCTCCTCTCTCCTTGCAGCACTTGGCCTGGCAAGAAATGAAGGGGGAAGAGCTGTCCACTCCAGACTTGGAGAGGGGGGTCAAGAACCAAGTAAGAGCAGGGGTGCTCACTGAGGAGGGCTGAACTGATGGGGGGCAGAATTAATGGGGTTGGGGGCTGAGTTGATGAGGTTACTGAATTGATGGGGGTGAGGGTTGAACAGTTGTGAGTGGGGGCTGGTTGGGGACAGAATTAATTGCTGGGCAGGGGGCTGGCAGATGTGGGGGTGAGAGCTCCTGCAACAGGGCCCAAAACTGCCGGCCCCAGTGTGGACCTGCCACAGCTGGGAGAGGCGCCCCTCCCCACCGGCCCCAGCGTGGACCTGCCCCAGACTTGCTGCAGCTGGGGGAGAGGAGCCACTCCCCTGGCCCAGGTCCGCCGGACCTACGGGGAGAGGAGCCCTCCCTCGGACCAGCATAGCCCCTCTGGAGCTACCATGGCCAGGGAGAGGCACCTCTCCCCCGACCCTGAGCTACTGCGACGAGGGAGGGCTGGGGGAAGTCCTCTCTCCTCACAGCAGTCTTGGGGCAGCCTGTACCCCAAACCCCTCATCCCT
This sequence comes from Lepidochelys kempii, assembly GCF_965140285.1. Lineage (NCBI taxonomy): Eukaryota > Metazoa > Chordata > Testudines > Cheloniidae > Lepidochelys > Lepidochelys kempii. Next base: position 85,265,894 of record NC_136389.1, on the reverse strand, counting down.
GTCCTCACCCCAGAGCCCACACCCCGCTGCACCCCAACCCTCTTCACCAGTCCTGAGCCCCCTCCCGCACCCCAATCTGCTCATCCCCAACCACACTCCAGAGCCCTCACTCCTCATCCCCTGCACCCAACCCTTTGCCCCAGTCTTGAGCCCCCTCCTGCACTCCTTAGCCCTCATCCCCAGCCCCCCCCCGAGCCCACAACCCCAGCCGGAGCCTTCATCCCCCCCATACCCCACCCTCTGCCCCAGCCCTGAGCCCCCTCCCACACTGAGAACCCCGTGGCCCCACCCCCGCCACATGAATTTTGTTATGTGTACCCATGTGAAGGTGATGTGTCACACCTCACCTCCATATGGGTGCACATAAAATCCATTCCGCACATGGACGTAAAAAATTAGAGGGAACACACACACACACACAATTGGTACGGGGGAGTTCAAAACCCACAACATACTCTTGGTGTGAAATCTGATGATTTTCCAGGCCAATCTTGTGATTCTGGGGGTGTAACTCATGGTTTCTGCTCCCCTGAGGTTGGTGATACTGGTAATGGTATAGTACCAAGGTTAATGGGTGCAGAGGCACTTGGTGGGGAAGGCTGTTGAGAGTACAAGGAGGCAGGCTTATGAAGCCATACTCCATCACCCACGGAGTAAGAGGGAGCATATGGAAGGTTTCTCAGGCTGGGCTTTGGCACCAACAGAGTTAATGTGGAGCATGTAGAAGCACTCAAGGCTGGGCTCTGGCACCAAGAAGGCTAATGAATGAGCCCACTGATGTCCCTGGGCTCCGGCACCCTGGGGGTTAACGAATGAGGAGCCAATGGAGTTGCTGGCATTGGGCTCCGGCACCCTGGGGGTTATCGAATGAGGAGCCAATGGAGTTGCTGGGGTTGGTCTCCGGCACCCTGGGGGTTATCGAATGAGGAACAGGTGGAGGTGCTAGGGTTGGGCTCCGGCACCCTGGGGGTTAACGAATGAGGAGCCAATGGAGTTGCTGGGGTTGGGCTCTGGCACCCTGGGGGTTATCGAATGAGGAGCCAGTGGAGGTGCTGGGGTTGGGCTCCGGCACCCTGGGGGTTATTGAATGAGGAGCCAGTGGAGGTGCTGGGGTTGGGCTCCGGCATTCTGGGGGTTATTGAATGAGGAGCCAGTGGAGGTGCTGGGGTTGGGCTCCGGCACCCTGGGGGTTATCGAATGAGGAGCCAGTGGAGGTGCTGGGGTTGGGCTCCGGCACTCTGGGGGTTATTGAATGAGGAGCCAGTGGAGGTGCTGGGGTTGGGCTCCGGCACCCTGGGGGTTATCGAATGAGGAGCCAGTGGAGGTGCTGGGGTTGGGCTCTGGCACCCTGGGGGTTATCGAATGAGGAGCCAGTGCAGGTGCTGGGGTTGGGCTCCGGCACTCTGGGGGTTATCGAATGAAGAACAGGTGGAGGTGCTGGGGTCGTGCTCTGGCACCCAGAGGGTTAACGAATGAGGAAAAGGTGGAGTTGCTGGGTTTGGGCTCCGGCACCCTGGGGGTTATCGAATGAGGAGCCAGTGGAGGTGCTGGGGTTGGGCTCCGGCACTCTGGGGGTTATCGAATGAGGAGCCAGTGGAGGTGCTGGGGTTGGGCTCCGGCACTCTGGGGGTTATCGAATGAGGAGCCAGTGGAGGTGCTGGGGTTGGGCTCCGGCACTCTGGGGGTTATCGAATGAGGAACAGGTGGAGGTGCTGGGGTCGTGCTCTGGCACCCAGGGGGTTAACGAATGAGGAAAAGGTGGAGTTGCTAGGGTTGGGCTCTGGCACCCTTGGGGTTAACAAATGAGGAACAGGTGGTGGTGCTGGGGTCAGGCTCTGGCACATAGGGTTTGGTTGGTTTTTTTATTAAGGTTTTATTATTTTTTACTTTTCAATGCAAACATCACAATACAAAAAGAAAACGAAAAATGAAAATTGTTAACTTAAAATGACTATGAGGCATGTACTTGTCCCGCACTGGACAAAGAGGGATTAACCCTGCACTTCGGGCAGAGGAAGCGACACCCCCTCACCCCTGCTGGGCATGCTCCAACTGGATCATCAGTGTAAAAGGTGACAGCCCAGCTCAGTAAGGGCTGAACACCGAAGAGAGAATGGATGTTACAGGCTCCTCCCCGGGAGCTACTGAAGCCCAAGATCACAGAGGCCAAGTCCTCCGAGACCCAGGCAGATAGTCAGCTTCCTACAGATACCCAGGAGACCTCAGAACCACCAGGAGCTTCATGGATGATCTCTGGAACACACCCCTAGAAGACACAATAGGAAGTTTCCCAGGGGACTAACCATTGGATCGGGAACTAAGTCAGCATAGAACCATAGAATCATAGAATATCAGGGTTGGAAGGGACCCCAGAAGGTCATCTAGTCCAACCCCCTGCTCGAAGCAGGACCAATTCCCAGTTAAATCATCCCAGCCAGGGCTTTGTCAAGCCTGACCTTAAAAACCTCTAAGGAAGGAGATTCTACCACCTCCCTAGCATGTTTCGGTTGGATCCCTGCTGATCTAGCGACAAGTACACTCGCCATTGACGAGGCCTTGGGCTGTGACCCAGTGGAGTAGGGAGTGCTCGGTTCTTCTACCCTGGCCGCCACCACCCCGGGTGGAGGCCCATCGCCCTCTGGTCATCCAACTACTCAGCCCTGTAAGAGTGGGCAGCGACATTGACTTGGGCCACTAGGCCACACTGAGGGCAGCCATATTGACTCTGCCTATTGGGCCGTGCAGCCCTGCTAAGGAGGGCAGCCGTATTGACTCTGGTCACTAGGCCGTACCACCGTGAGGCCAAGGATGGTCAGGTGGACTCAGCCTTGGTGCTATAAGGCTCCTTCCCCCGCCCCAAACGGGGACGGAATGTACTTGCCCCATGACAATGACCAACTGTGACATACAGCATAGTGTTAGCATACATGTGCAAAAACCATTTTAACAATCATAATATTAAACTATAAAATCAGATAAATCAAAACTTTACAATTAATGTGGGGACAACACAGACATGGCAGGGAGGGGAAGAGTGAAAGCAGGAGGAAAAAGAAGTGGGTGAAGAGTCAAGGAGGGAGAAGGGGAAACAGCAGCAGGAGATCTGGACCTGTCAGTGGGCCTTTGGGAACTCCTTAGTCTAATGTTTGTAAAAATGCAGCCCAGATATCTTTAAACTCACATAGTTAATCCCTGTAGAGGACAATGACCCTTTTGATGGCTGCAAGGCCAGGGAGTTCAGAACACCATTGTTTTGTTCTGTGCATTGATTTACTTTCCCAACTCTGTAAAATCATTCACTTCATGATCATGGCTTCTCTCAGGAACCATTAATGCTGTGCTGATGAGAGGCCCCGTTTCATGGGTAAATATCCTAATGTAGTTCTCTACCGATGTTTGATTGCTAAAGCCCTAAATCATTTTAATTCTAGTGTCAACTGCTTTCCACAGCTGTTTAACTGGAGGATATTTCTACAACATGTGCAGGGGTGTGCCCTTATTTTTGCCACAGTGTCAGCGTCTATCTGAAGGAAGAGCTTATGGTCTTATATTAAGAGCTTTAATTTTATGTAGCGTTTGTGGTGTCGAGTACATTCTAAATACTTTCTGTTGTTGTTGAATTAAATGTTAACATACATCTATAGAAGCAAATTTTGCATTGTGCAATACAATTAATCATTGTGGAGCTTTTTAAAAGACAATCTAGCACTCTATCTCTCTCTTTTTTTTTAAATCTCATTCCTCTGAAGCATCAAGGATAGCCATGGTGAAGATGGGACATTGGACAGGGAGGGTCAGGGCTCTGAGGTGGCACCAAACATTGTCTCTCTCTCAGGTGCTTGGCTGGCTGGCTCTTTCTCATGTGCTCAGGGTCTAATTGATCACCATATGTAGGACTAGGCAGGAATTTTTCCTCAGGTCAGATTGGTAGTGACCTTGGGAGGTTTTCATCTTCCTCTGAAGTGTATGGGTGTGGGTCACTTGCCAAGATCATCTGGTATATCTCAATCATCTCCCTGCCTTTGTGGGGACTCTTAACGTTGGTGCACCTCAGTCTCTCCGATTCTCTGCCTGTGGCTCATAACAGCCTAGTCTCCTGGAGGTTATAATGCTTTGATCTGATTTCAGGTGTTGAGCTTAGTGTGTGGATGCTGGGTGGTATTAATGGTCTGTGATACACAGGAGGTCAGACAGGATGATCTGGTGGTCCCTTCTGGCCTTAAACTGTATGACTCTGATCTGAGGATTTAGTGGACACTTCAGGAATCAGAGACCTTTTCCATCAGAAAAGTATGTACGTAGATATATGGGTCTGGGAAGTTTGCGGAGCTTCTCTACCGTTCTGTACTTCAGGTGTGTCAGGTATTCTCCGGGTGTTGGGCCAAAGTGGTAGGTCAGGAAAGTTTAGCAGTATATATTGCCATATTGCTGTAGCTAGTAGCTTATACTGCTATAACACCTCGAATGAACCATTCCCCGATCACCAACCAATTGAGAGAGGACTCCTACTCTTTCTGTTCATTCCCTCCATACGTTTGGTGGGTTGCCAATCTGTAAGTCACTATTACCCCACGTAGTGGCTTTTGTATGGTGCGAAGAGTGAAAATGGAATCTGTTGGTCAAAATGGTCCATACTCTCCTAGTGGCCACTACAGAGGGCATTTTCTTTTTCTCTGTAGGGTAGGATAAGGATCCCAACAGGAGGATTGATTTAATTCATTTTCTTTTAATCCCCATCCATAAGGGATGGTATTGTTTACGTGTTGCAAACTGTGAGAGATCTGGACATGAGACAGACAACATAATAGTTATGAAGGTCTGGGAGTCTGAAGACACCTCCAATGGGAAGGAGCTGAAACTTCCTCCAGGATAGTCTGGGGTGTTATGCTAGACCCCATAAACAAGTGTCGATAATCCTATTAAAGCTTTTAAAATAGAATGGTGAGATGATGACAGGAAGCCCATTCAAAATGTATAAACATCTAGGTAAAACTTTAATCTGAACTGGATTATTCCCCCCCCACCCAGGCTCAGTGAATGCACCTCCATTGATTGGTGTTTTCTGCCAGCTGCAGAAGGTTAGAATCTAAATTCATTTTTTCAGTTTTTTTAAGGTTTCTTGCTATTTGTACCCCCAAGTATTTAACTGCCTCTCGCTGCCTATGAAAATTCCACTGGGAGAAAGCCCCGCTAAAAGGCAGCCAGGCAATCTAAAGTAATTCTAACTTTTCCCAGTTAATGCTACAGCCTGAAAGTGAGCCAAAGTATTGGATTAATGCAAGAAGGGCAGGGATTGTGATTTCAAGGTTCATTATAAACAGAAGGGTATCAGCATATACCATCTAATGGTACTCCAGTGAGCCAATCTTAATACTCAAATGTTTGGGTGAGAGCCTGTAGTGGTCTTCATGGGCTCTATGGCCAGATCAAACAGAAGAAGGGGCAGTGGACAACCTATATGGTACCTCAGAGAAGGTTAAATGAGTGTGAAATTATGCCATTGGTTAAGATTAGAGATGTGGGGTCCTTATATAGAAGTTTAACCCATCATCTAAAAACAGGCCTGAAACCAGGCTCTGGAGGGTCTATAGCATGTACTCCCCGTTCATGTGATCAAAGGCCTCTTCTGCATCCAAGGCAGAAGTGCTTCGGTGTCAGCATCCTCATACTGTGCAATTATTATAGCTACTAACTGTTTTTAGTTATCTGAACCATGTTGGACTTTAATAAGTCCCATCTGGCTGTGATGGATGATATTGTGCCTGTCAGCCAAAATGTTGGCCAATATTTCAAATGCTAATTAAGGAGATTTCTGTATAGTTTGGGCATGACATGAGGCCCCAGCCCAACTTGGGAATAACTGAAATACAGGCTCTCCTCCAAGCGTGGGGCGGGTACTTTCCTCCATTGAACAAGGTAGCAACTTGCCTGCAAAGGGGTCAGAAACATGTTTATAAAAATAAGCTGGGAAAGTGTCTGGGCAAGGAGCCTTACCCAGTAGCATGGATTTCAAGGCATGGGCAAGCTCTGATGTTGCTAATGAAGTATCAGAGCTCTCCTCTTGGGACACCGACAGTTGGTGCACCCAGGGCATTAATGAACGAGGAATATGTGGCCATTCCCAGAGCTGAGCTCTGGCACCCAAGGGGTTAATGACTATTGAGACTGAGTCCAGGCTTTGTCACCTAAGAGGTTAACAGGGTGGTATGGAGGTACCTGGGGCCAAGCTTTGTCACCTAAGAGGTTAACAGGATGGTGTGGAGGTGCCTGGGGCCAGGATTGATACCCAGGGGGTTAACAGGATGGTGCGGAGGTGCTTGGGGCCAGGCTCTGGTACCCAAGAAGTTAACAGGATGGTGTGGAGATGCCTGGGGCCAGGCTTTGGTACCCAAGGGGTTAACAGGATTGTGTGGAGGTGCCTGGGGCCGGGATTGGTACCCAGGGGGGTTACAGGATGGTGTGGAGGTACCTGGGGCGGGCTCTGGTACCTAAGGGGTTAACAGGATGGTGTGGAGGTGCCCAGGGCCAGGCTTGGTACCCAGAGGGCTCAATTGGAAGACATGGAGGTGCCTGGTGCTGGGCACTGGCACCCATGGGGTTAACAGGGAACTCGTGGCAGTGGTTGGGCTCTGGCCCCTCCCTGAGGGTTAATGATCAGGGAGCAGCAGGGGTGGGGGGTGCCTAGGACTAGGCTCTGGTTCCGGGTGTTCTCCAGGCAAAGACTCTGGCCCAGAGAGGGTTAAGTCTGCCTGGCGCATTGTTGAATGGGTGTCAGAGAGAGGCTGGCCAGCTCCTCCCCTGATTTGCATTGACATAACAGCTGCCTTCTGCAGCCGGTTTGTGTCTGTGATTCTCCAGGCATCCTGAGCAGCGGCTGCTACTTCCATGGGCTGCTCATCCCAGGACCCTATGGTACGTGCAGACTCCTCTTTCCCATCGTGTGCACTCAGCCTGGTGTGAATGGGTGTTTGAGGGCGACTGAGAGTTAATGGAGATCTCCAGCAGTGGGATGGGGAGGGGATGGCGTGCAGGATCGAGATAGCCAGGATTGGCCTCATTCTTGGGGTGACACTGCTTAGCTCCCAGCTGGATTGTTTAAGGGTTGGAGGTACCAAAACAACTCATCACTTTGGGGTAGGGGGTTCCTTCCATCTGGAGGTGCTCACAGGAAATCTGGATAATAGGTGGCACATGGAGATCCACCCTGTCTGCTGTCCCAGCTCTGCCGTGTCTGATCTCAAGGGGATGCAATTGGCTGGATGTCACCGTGCTGTGGCTGAGGAGTGGTTGGTAGATCTGCCATCACGTTTCCTGGGGGAGCTTTGCAGTGATTCCTGGTAGATGCAGTTTCTCTATTTGATCTGCTGAAATAGGGCAGGGGATGCTGCATGGGGACTGGGCAGAAAAGGACAGTGACAAGAGGGTAAGGTGGCTGCAGGCAGAGCTAGTTTTTATATGAGGACCTCGCCCCTTGCCAGCTGCTCTTGTCCCAAGTGCCCCAGGGACAGAGAGACTCTGGATTCTCTGACTGCTCAGCTGTTCTCTGCACTTGTCTCTCTGGCTCAGACATATCTCAGGATGGCTAACACAGGGTAGGACCCAGGGAAAAATACTGAGTGCCAGGAACCTGGAATGTGCTGCAGAATCAGAGCTCGTGTCAGCACTGCCTTGCCTGAGGGCAGTGTGCTGGTCCCTCTACCTGGGGGCGGCATGGCGTCTCACAGGCACTCCCATAGGCAAGAATTGGTGACTGAAGTGTCTGTATGGTGCTGATGCTGGAATGAGGCTAATGCTAATCAGGAAGAGGGTGAGGGTGTCAAGGTGGAATGCAGTGCTGTTAATAGATTGGAAAAGGGTACTGGGAGCCCCCTTTGCTTGCTCTCTCTCTCTCACACACACACACACACAGCAGTATCCTTGCATTAACTAAAGTCTGGCTTGGAGCTATTCAACACTTCATTCTTCCACTACAGGAAGCCAGGAAGCATCCAAACTCTTCCAGTTTGTGGGGGAGGAAAAGGGGAAGCTGCCTGTGAAATGTACGAGTGATGCAGCCTTTCCAGGGCACTAAACAGAGGAATGAAGTGGTCAGAGGAATGAAGTGGTTGGGCGTGTGGAGTTGATGTTGCTGTCCTGGGGGTGCGTGTCCTGCCAGCCCTGAATCCACGCTAGTGATAATGTTCAGATTTTCAGTTCCTTGGACATGAGAAGAGAGTGAAGCACTTGTGTCCTCCCAGTCTTTGTCCTTGGCAGTCCCCTGCTCCTGCTGTGCCTTCCCTTTAGCACAGACACTGCGTTGGGTGAGCCCCTCCCTTTGCATGCAGCTCCTGTCCTGGATTCCCAAGGTTACAGGGCGGAGGCTACCTGCTGTCCCATCAGCAAAGTGGATGGCTCTAGTTTCACAGGGTGTGTCCAGAGCTGACTGACCACCACCAGCTAATATATTATGAAGGTGTTAAACCGTGTGAACGCTACTGTTAAGAATGTCAGTTAAAATATTTTTAAATACAATCTTTTCTCCTAGTCGAGACAGAACCAGAGGGCAAGGGGCAGGTGCAGGCTTGGCCCCATGAGCACTGGCCAGAGGCTGCTGTTGTGGGGTTAGTGTAAAGAGGGAGACGCAAACCCTGATGAACAGTGATGGAGCAATTGAAAGTCTGGTGAAGCCAACAAAAGACTTCTTAATTAAGTGGGGGAGGGGAGCCAGGGCGAGGGGCTGGGGTTGATCAGGCTGGGACTTGGAGTGGGAGTGGAGCGGGGAAGAAGGGAGGGAGTTAGACACATTTATCACACAGGGAGGAGGCTGGAGGGGAGGAGCATGGCTGCTGCACACTCTCTCTCTCTCTCTCTCTCTCTCTCTCTCTCACACACACACACTATACTGCGGCAAATTCTGCAGTTGGTGCCTGGTGGCTCCTGACTGCAGAAAAGACAAGCTCTCCTGTTCAAACACTCTGATCTCAGGGACAGGGCTTTATTCCACTCCCAACAGCATTGATCCCACTGGGAAGAGCCCCCCAAGCCAGGCATCATCTCAGGCAGACCAGGGTCCCATCTTCTGTCCACAGAGGCTGATGGGTTAGGGGGGTCTCTCTTGCTGCAAGGAGATTGGTGCTGCCCCTCCCTCCCCCACTGCCCCATGGTTGCAGTTCAGCTGAATGTTCCTCCTCTCACATAGACGTTATTACAAATAGGCAGAGGAGATGTGTAGGCACTCCTATGCCCCATTTAGTCTGTGTGGGCACAGAAAGATGTATGGGTCTGGAGTTGTTCCTTCCCAGGCCAAAGCATCCATGAGAAGAATTTCCTGAGGTGAAGCATGCAGAGCATAGCCCCATTTGCTGCTCCTGCCCATGTCAGTGCCATGAACACAGCGTTGACCAGGAAGATGTATCCTTAGCAGGTGTGGGGGATGGGGGATGTATAACAATTCAAGCACGGGGGCTATGGGTTGTGAATGGCCAGTACAGGCAGGCAAAAGCAAGGGAGGGGATGTGCACCAGGAATGCAGCTGTGGCTGGTCTAGTGGGGTTGGAGTGGGCATGGTGGATATGGGCCTAAGGGCTCTGGACAGTGGGGGGTGCAGGGGAGGCATATGCAGAATTCATCTGGGGGATTTTTCAGGCACATAGTCTCCTATGGGAGTTAGTCTTGTGTTCTTTGCACACAGAGTCTTCCTCTCAGTGAGCCACCCAGGGTCGTTGTGGCCTCACAAAAGGAAGGGGAAACTGTTGAGTAAAGAAAAAAGACCCTATGATGTGTCTGTCTGGAAACAGATTATGAAAACAACAGGGGAATCTGCCTGCAGCCCTTGGCTGATGGATAGTCTGTGTTACTGTGTGCCTGCCTTTGAATGGCATATAGGATTATTAGTGTGGGGAAGTGTCTGTGGGGCCTCCACCAGTGGGTATTTCATAAGGACTGGGTAGCCAGGTGAGAGGCTGCCTCGGGATACTCATGGGGATTGGACCTGTTGTCTGATGGCCTGTGAGCCAGGGGATGGTCTGTGGGGAATATGGCCTGTGGGGCAGCAGTTGGGAAGCCCCTTGGTCACTGGGCAGTTTTTGTGGACTCAGCAGATGAGGGAGAGAAAAGAGCGAGTTGAATCACTGTAAGTGTTTCTGGGGAGGGTTTGTTGGGATTGGAAAGGAAGTTTCAAAATTCATTAGACAAAATCTGCGGTTGAATTGGTTCCTCTGTCATGCCCTGAATTCCAGCACAGGCTGGGTGGCTGTTGGGAGGAAACCCTGGGGGAGGCACCGAGATATTTTTATTCCAATTCCCAGTTTGTGTCCAGTTTCTCTCTGCATCCCCTTTGAGCTGCTGATTCAATCCTTGGGATTCCTCCCACAAACACACATGCTTTCCTTCTGAGTGGAGTATATCTCCACTCAAACACACTCCTTTTTTAACTCATTAATGTACAGTGGCTGTGCTCCTGCCAAGAATGCCTCATTCCCCTGGAAGTGTCTTGTGGCTCCAGACTAAAGTCAGAATGTTTGTTCTCTGTGCCCAGCTCTTCAACAACCTTTGTGTATATCCTGGGCCTGAGTACCCCAACTCCTATGTAGTCAGTGGGAGCTGCAGGTGCTTAGTACCTCTAAAACTGGCCTTTAAATCTTGCTGGGCTCATCTCTCAAATGGGTATTTTCCAAAGGATCTAAGTGACTTGGGGAGCACAAGTCCCCCTGACTTTCAATTGGCTGTGTGCTCCTAACTCACTTTGGTGACTCACTAACATCAGAGGCCTGTCTCTGGCCTTTGAGTGCCTTGGAGGGAAGGTGCTGGAAAAGGACCTTGGATAATTATTGTTACTAAAGAATGACGCATTTCTGCTGTCTTCTGTGCTCTGGTTAGTGCTGACAGATTAAAGCCCAGTGCTGGAGGAGAAGACTAGCCAGTCTCAAGGGCTTTTGGGAAGCCTGAGTCTATCTGTTAAATCCAGTTACCTGGGATGTGGGCTCTTGTTAGTTAAATGCCTCAAGGTCTCAGTTTAACAAATTGTTTTTATTGAAGATATTCATCTAGCACAAACCAGACTGTCTTATGGCCACTTTTCTTCTGGGAAGGAGAGGGGTCCAGTTCATCAGTAGGGTGGACATTAACAGTGTTAAATAAAGAGACGCCTCACCCCATGCAGTAAAACACACTTCACAAGCTGAATTCTGATCTCAGGACAGTAAGGTTTTTCCCGAAGCTGCCATTAGTGATGCACAATGAGTTTGCAGTTTCTAGCATACTTCCTTGAGCAGCCGGTTCCTGTATCTAGGCACTAGTGCCCCCAGGGCACTGCTGCCTTGTTATTTTTTTCAAGGCAGAGATCCAGTCTGTGGAGGTTTCAGAGTAACAGCCGTGTTAGTCTGTATTCGCAAAAAGAAAAGGAGTACTTGTGGCACCTTAGAGACTAACCAATTTATTTGAGCATGAGCTTTCGTGAGCTACAGCTCACTTCATCGGATGCATACCATGGAAACTGCAGCAGACTTTATATATACACAGAGAATATGAAACAATACCTCCTCCCACCCCACTGTCCTGCTGGTAATAGCTTATCTAAAGTGATCATCAGGTGGGCCATTTCCAGCACAAATCCAGGTTTTCTCACCCTCCACCCCCCTGTGTCTGTGGAGGCTTAGGCCATTTTTCATAATGTACCAGACATACAAATAGATAATACCAATTAGATAGTGCCTTGCCTTTTGGCAAGTCCAGGTCATTTGCTTCTTCTAATGACCTTAATAATTCCTAAAAAGATTTTGCCTAAATTCCTTTTTCACCTGCCCTTTCTGAACTTTCTTTCATGCTTCCTGATCCAAGTGCCTCACCCCTGCCTGTATCAGATGGGATCCAAAACAGAATCTTAGATGATTAAGAACTAGAACAGAACAGCCCTTAGCATCTTTATTTTGTATGTTGCTTGACTGTTGTCTGAGCCTTTCAGAAGACTCTTGTGACACCAGTCTCTAAAAGGAGAAGCGGGAGAGAAACCAATAATTACAGCCTGGTTAGCTGTGTTTCTGAAGGCCTCCTGAAATGGCTTCTTATGGATAAACTTGAATAGAAGTGGGAGTTCTGCCCAGAGCTTATGAGAAAGAGATCAATTCAAACAAAGCTGATTGCATTCTTTGGAGGAAGAACACAGAATATAGGTGATAGCTGGATCAGTGGCTTACATTCACCTGGAGCCTTTTGCACGATACACACAGGTGGCTATCAAATGAGATTACAGCTATAGGCATCAGCAGTAAGACAATGAGATGGCTGGAGAGGTTTTTTTTTTTTTTTTTGAAGTTAAAGGTGTTTTATTTTCAGACAACTTATGTTTTTATAACTTATTACAGAAATGCTTAGAGGTCTGCTCAAACTCCAAATCCAGGTCCTTTGGGTGGTTCAGTCAGAGAAGTAAGACCAGCTGGCTTACAAGAAAAGCATCCATTTCTTGGGCCAGGTTTGGGAACTCTGCCAGCCTTTAGTTCATCAATTTTGTCTTCAATATCTTTTGGTGTCAGATCTTCACAATAATTATCATTTATTTGTACCATCGCAAGCGCCTAAACATTTGACTTCTACCAGTGTGAAACCGGCAGGAAGTGCAGAGTACAATCTAATGGCAGGTTTCAGAGTAACAGCCGTGTTAGTCTGTATTCGCAAAAAGAAAAGGAGTACTTGTGGCACCTTAGCGACTAACCAATTTATTTGAGCATGAGCTTTCGTGAGCTACAGCTCACTTCATCGGATGCATACCGTGGAAACTGCAGAAGACATTATATACACACAGAGACCATGAAACAATACCTCCTCCCACCCCACTGTCCTGCTGGTAATAGCTTATCTAAAGTGATCATCAAGTTGGGCCATTTCCAGCACAAATCCAGGTTTTCTCACCCTCCGCCCCCCCCTCCCCCACACACAAACTCACTCTCCTGCTGGTAATAGCCCATCCAAAGTGACCACTCTCTTCACAATGTGTATGATAATCAAGGTGGGCCATTTCCTGCACAAATCCAGGTTCTCTCACCCCCTCACCCCCCTCCAAAAACCACACACACAAACTCACTCTCCTGCTGGTGATAGCTTATCCAAAGTGACCACTCTCCCTACAATGTGCATGATAATCAAGGTGGGCCATTTCCAGCACAAATCCAGGCTTTCTCACCCCCCACCCCCATACACACACAAACTCACTCTCCTGCTGGTAATAGCTCATCCAAAGTGACCACTCTCCCTACAATGTGCATGGTAATCAAGGTGGGCCATTTCCAGCACAAATCCAGGCTTTCTCACCCCCCCCCCCCCCGGGGAACACACACACTCTCTCTCTCTCTCTCTCTTTCTTTCTTCTGCTGGCAATAGCTCATCCAAACTGACCACTCTCCAAGTTTAAATCCAAATTTAACCAGAACGTCGGGGGGGGGGGGTAGGAAAAAAACAAGGGGAAATAGGCTACCTTGCATAATGACTTAGCCACTCCCAGTCTCTATTTAAGCCTAAATTACCAGCAGGAGAGTGAGTTTGTGTGTGTATGGGGGTGGGGGGTGAGAAAACCTGGATTTGTGCTGGAAATGGCCCACCTTGATTATCATACACATTGTGAAGAGAGTGGTCACTTTGGATGGGCTATTACCAGCAGGAGAGTGAGTTTGTGTGGGGGGGGGGGGGGCGGAGGGTGAGAAAACCTGGATTTGTGCTGGAAATGGCCCAACTTGATGATCACTTTAGATAAGCTATTACCAGCAGGACAGTGGGGTGGGAGGAAGTATTGTTCCATGGTCTCTGTGTGTATATAATGTCTTCTGCAGTTTCCACGGTATGCATCCGATGAAGTGAGCTGTAGCTCACGAAAGCTCATGCTCAAATAAATTGGTCAGTCTCTAAGGTGCCACAAGTACTCCTTTTCTTTTAATCTAATGGCAGTGAGTCCTCATGCAGAGGAGTAATAAGTGGGGACCCCTTGCCCAGGGCTGGGACCTAATGCAATTTATAACACATTTAAGAGCCGTTGAAAGTAGAACTAGTTGTGAGGTCTGAATATTTACAAGCAATACAGAGTTCAGATGGAAACTTCACCCCATACAGGAAGATTTGGGGAAATGGGCACACACAAATGGATTATGACTTCAGGGTCAGGAAATGTGAAGTTAGGTATCCAGGGAAATTCACCTAAATGGCAGAATCTTCATTCAGAGAAAGAAAAGGAGTATTTGTGGCACCTTAGAGACTAACAAATTTATTTGAGCATAAGCTTTCGTGAGCTACAGCTCACTTTGAGCTGTAGCTCACAAAAGCTTATGCTCAAATAAATTTGTTAGTCTCTAAGGTGCCACAAGTACTCCTTTTCTTTTTGCGAATACAGCCTAACACGGCTGCTACTCTGAAACCTGTAATTCAGAGAAGAGGCGGGTGGCGGTGGAGCAATGCCATGAGGTTTGGGAGTTCAAGTCTTGGTGTATGGCTGCAGTATGGTACTGTACCTCTTATCTAAAGTGGTGACTCTCCCCAGGGGGCCTGCCCTAGTGGGTGAAGCATCTGTCAGTCTCTAAGCAGTTATGCTTCCCTGCCACTTTCAGTCCAGTCCAGGTCTTGCTGAATGATTCTAGAGCAGGGGTTCTCAAACTGTGGGTCAGGACCCCATTTTAATGGAGTCACCAGGCTGTGTTAGACTTGCTGGACCACAGGGCTGAAGGTGAAGCTCAAGCCCCATCACTTGGGGTCGAAGCCCAAGCCCCACCGCCCGGGGCCCAAGCCCAAGGGCTTCAGCCCTGGGTGGCAGGGGTCAGGTTACAGCCCTTGGACTTTGGCTTCCCTGTCCTGGGGTAGTGGGGCTTGGGCTTTGGCTTTGCCTCCCCCATCCTTCGAGGTGGCAGAGATCAGGTGGGCTCAAGCTTTGGTTTCCCCCTCCTGGGTTCGTGTAGTAATTTTTGTCAGAAGGGGGTCACGGTGCAATGAAGTTTGAGAACCCCTGTTTTAGAGGCTTTTTTACCACCTAACTAAAAAACAAACCCAAGAGATTCCTAAGTCCTCTTTTTCCCTTGTGTGACTCTCTTCAGGTTCTGATACTGGGTCCACCGCAATGGTGTCTGAGCACTATGGTAGCTGGGCTCCGTGTGGCTTGCTGTCAGACATTTATGTTGTGCCCAATACTATGCTACTCTATCTTGCCTGCTCAGGGTTGTTCCTTGTCATGTGTTTCTTTGGTGTAAATTACCCCATATTCAAATCTGGGGATGACATCAAACTTGGAGGAAGAAACAGCCTATTGCCACCTGGTTTCCACTTACCTAATCTGTCTGGGACATAATAGGGGAGGACAGATTATGGGGCATCCATTGTTCCAGCAGCATCTGCAACATGTAGTGTCAACAATTTCTTAGTCTCTAAGGTGCCACAAGGACTCCACATTGTTTTTTCAGTGCAGGTGAGTGGATCTAAGATCAGGGCTAGGTTTGAGTGTTGACTAATGCGGTGGGGGGAGCCAGCATGGTCAGATAGCATGAGGAAAGTGAGTCCACCTGTTGTGAAGGGAGGGCTGGCATGAGCTCAGTATGAGGCAATGGGATGTATATGTAGAGCCCTGCACGGATACAAAATTTGTATTCGCATCCGATCCATGATCCGCAAACATGGTCTGCGGATGTCCACAGATGTAAAGCGGATATCTGCAAATTTGCAGGGCTCTAGCTATAAAATCTGGATCCACATCCATCCACGAGCCGCAAATGTGGTTCCTGGATATCCACAGATGTAAAGTGGGTATCTGAAGGTTTGCAGGGCTCTATGTATATGTCTGATGAAAGGCATTGACTGAGGTGCATTGTCCCCACTGTGATGCATGGGGGAGGGTGAACCCAGTGCGATGTGGGCTTGGGGGAGCACCTCTGGTTCTCTCCAGCTGACACATTTTCAATACTGAACACAGAATAACAAGGCATTTGCTAATAGAATGGACATGGGTGACCCAAGTGCTATGTGCATTTATATAACCTTGTAGACATAGGTGAAAGAGTGCTTGCACATCAGGCTGTAAATCAAACCCCAGGAATCCAGACCATGTAGAGAAGTTGCAAGGTGGCACCCAAAATCCAAGCATGCAAAGTCAGAAGAAATGACAGAGGCAGAGGATAGCTGGTTTCAAGTCAGAGGCTGGTAACTGAGAGAAGTGGGCCCTCATGCTTCTCTTTCCTTCTGCCATGGTTAGTTTATTGGCTTCATTTTAGATGTATATGACATTCTGCATAGTGAGGCATTGGGGGTTCCCAGAATGCAGCAGGATGAGAGGCTTGGAGATAAGAAAAGCTAGTGAGGAGTGAGCAGTATGAGGAAGTATTAACATCCATGAGTGAGAATGAGTCTTGGGGCATTTGAACAGACTCCAAAATGCAGTAAGCAACGAGAGGGTTCCTTGGGAGCCTTTGCCAAAAATATGCCACCTGAAATTTGCAAACTGGAGGGAAACTTGGGGTGATTTCCCCGCTTCTGATAATTATCTCCTCCATTGGTACAGCTAAATCCTTCCTGCAAGAGAGAGCTTATATGTGAGGATCATAAACATAGTGTTGAATAGCACAGTAATGCATCAGATTTAATCTGTTGACAGGTACCTGTATTTTTTAAAAGAATCCCTAGGGGAGGGACACTTCTTGGTCATTCTACAAGCTTCTCACCCCACCTTACACTTCAGATGAAACAAGATGGATCCTGGGTTGTACCACCAAAACACTCAGGAGCAAAATGTAATATTCCCAGCCAAGTACATCTTTATCAAGCAATGTTGCACAGTTGTGTTGCAGCATTTCTTGGTTCTGCTGATAAGAAAGTGTCATTGCTTAAATGCAAAAACAATGAATTATTTCATTTGCCTACTGTAACCTGGCACATGGAGTTTATCTCAGGATTAAGAGGGACATTTTTGTGGGGTCCCCTTGTTAAGATATTGGCAGCAAATCACAGATACAATTCCACTGAAAAGGAACAATATAAGGAGCTAGCAGTGGCCAGCACGGTCCCCTCAAGGTTAGTAAACATCTATCATGGGACTGGAGGAGTAGGAGGCAACCAGACAAGGCAGAGTCTCATGGAAAAGATGAAGGTTGCAACAGACACAGCTAATGCTGCCACAGGGAGGAAGGGTGTGAGAGGGTTTTAACGAGTACCAGAAGGGTGGGGAATGAGGCGAAAAGCCTGGCTCATTAATAACAGGGAGATTAAAACAGTTGTTCTCAAATGGCTGAGTCACTGAATTGCTTTTTAAAATGGTCTATAACAAAAAAGTGAGACAGGCTAGTCAAACAGCATGAGCTGAGAGAGCAAGCTGGGTTCTCACAACTCCATGAAGCTTGAATCGATCGGGGGTCCCAGGTGGTGGTGGTAATTGAGGGTCAGGAGTGCTGGAGTCAGGCAGAGCCCCCATCATGATCAGTCAGAAGAAGATGAAGTCCCAATGGAACTGATTCAGATTTTGGATCCAGGCATCAGAGTACTTACTTGAGCGTGGGTAGGAGTTTTTGTAGAGAAACAACAATGGTTCAAGGGAGAACACTAGATTTGTTTATATGTAAACAAGGGAATATACCAAAGTTGTTTTGTTCAGGCTAGACCATGGGAGCTGATCATTCCTGTCTTTGGGCGGTGTTCCTTGGAGGGTGCTCACAATGTAATTAGGGAGCTTCACTATTTTGGATACCAGTAAAGGATTTATTACTAGAATTGGTCTGATAACTGCTGAGCTGGGTGTGTGCAGGCTGGGTTCATTAACATCTGGAGCAGAGATCCCGCATCATGCAGTGTTTCCCTGCTTTTCTGGTCCCAGAATTTCATGCGGTTCTTGCCTTGGAATCACTGTTCTCCATTCTGAATGCTACTGGAGATGCCTCTTTGCCCCATCTTCGATGCAAATGAGGCTAGGGGAGTTTCCTTAATCCTGTCATCTGTATCCCAGGGGTCTAGGTGTGTCTCCCACTGCCTTTTCATTAGGGTGACCAGATGTCCCATTTTTGTAGGGTCAGTCCTGTTTTTAGGGACTTTTTTTTATACAGATGCTCATTACCCCCCACCCCCCTCCCGTTTTTTCACAGTTGCTATTTGGTCACCCTTCTTTTCATTGCTTTTTGTAAATCTTTTTTCTGATGCAGATTTGGTTCAATCAGAGGCTGGCGGGAGGTAGGGGGGAAAGAAGGTCTTTTGTGAGTCCGACAGACTGGGTACTGCGCCCTGGTTCTCCAAGAACACAGAGCTGCAAGGTAACAATGTCATCTCTTCTCACTTCTCTTTTCTCTGTGACATTCCTAAATGTCACCTCTTTAGACTCACTGTGTAGAGTGCTACTGTCCATTTTCTCATTGGCAAAGCACTACATCCTAACCTAAGTTTAGGAAAGCATTGACTTTAGTGAGACTTTAGCACATACTTAATGCTTTCCTCCACTAGGGTCAGAATATGTCATCTCTCTGCTTGCAAGCTGTATCCTGTTTTCCCACCGTTTGTCTTGTTTTTTAGATTCTAAGCTCTTTGAGTTAGGGACTGTTTCTGTCCACATGCTTATACACTGCCTAACATCAAGGGGCTCTGATCCTGACTGGGACCTCTGGCACCACCACAATACAAGTACTTACCAATCATCATCATCATTAAAGCTCTGAAAAGTTCCATACGCATAATAATATCCCCATGTTCAAACACCAGTGACTCTTCATTCATTTCTGGATCCAGTTCAAAATCACCCTCATTTTAGAATCCGCCATGATCTTGTTCCCACACATTTCAGAGACCATCTTTGTTGCCTTTCTCTGCTCATCTAGCATTGTCATTTAGCAGTATGTCCCAAGCAGACTGCAAAGAGCTACAAAAGGATCTCACAAAACTGGGTGACTGGGCAACAAAATGGCAGATGAAATTCAATGTTGATAAATGCAAAGTAATGCACATTGGAAAACATAATCCCAACTATACATGTAAAATGATGAGGTCTAAATTAGCTGTTACCACTCAAGAAAGATCGTGGAGTCATTGTGGATAATCCTCTGAAAACATCCACTCAATGTGCAGCAAAAAAGCAACAGAAGGTTGGGAATCATTAGGAAAGGGATAGATAAGACATAAAATATCATATTGTCTCTATATAAATCCATGGTACACCCACATCTTGAATACTGCCTGCAGATGTGGTCATCCCATCTCAGAAAAGATATATTGGAATTGGAAAAGGTTTAGAAAAGGGCAACAAAAATGATTAGGCGTATGGAACAGCTTCCATATGAGGAGAGATTAATAAGTTTGGGACTTTTCAGCTTGGAAAAGAGACTACAGGGGGATATGACTGAGGTGTATAAAGTCATAACTGGTGTGGAGAAAGTAAATAAGGAAGTATTATTTACTCCTCATAACACAAGAACTAGGGGTCACCACATGAAATTAACAGGCAACAGTTTTAAAACAAACAAAAGGAAGTATTTTTTCACACAACGCACAGTCAACATGTGGAACTCCTTGCTAGAGGATGTTGTGAAGGCCAAGACTATAACAGGGTTCAAAAAAGAACTAGATAAGTTCATGGAGGATAGGTCCATCAATGGCTATTAGCCAGGATGGCAGGGATAGTGTCCCTAGCCTCTGTTTGCTAGAAGCTGGGAATGGGCGACAGAGGATGGATCACCTGATGATGATTACCTGTTCTGTTCATTCCCTCTGTGGCACCTGGCATTGGCCACTGTTGGAAGACAGTATACTGGGCTAGACAGAGGTTCGGTCTGACCCAGTCTGGCCGTTCTTATGTTCTTATTGACCTCTGGCCTATCCCGTCACTCTTAGTATGAGAGCCTCTCTGGAGAGCTCTGCCCATTGACTCTTGATTGATTTCACATACCAACTGAAGATGTTTTCTCCTTGCCAATACCTGTGACTCCCTCGCCCTCGCCGGTTACTAGTTCTCTCTGTATAGTATTTGTGAACCCACAAATAGATGCTGTACAAAATAAAGATGTATCGTAGCAGTTTTAAACTATGCTCTGCAGACACCTATTGGTGGTCCACAGAGTACTGGCTGGGTACAGCTGTCTCCGACTGCTGACGTGCACTAAAAAAGCTAAAAATACTGCACCACGCTTTAAGACAGGAGAACCTCAGACTTACGAACACCTCGGTAAGAGAGGTTGTTCGCAACTCTGAAATGCTCATAACTCTGAACAAAACATTGTGGCTGTTTTTTCAAAAGTTTACAGCTGAACATTGATTTAATACAACTTTGAAACTTTACTCTGCAGAAGAAAAGTGCTGCTTTTAACCAACTTAATTTAAATGAAACACGCACAGAAACCATTTCCTTACCTTGAATGAGGTGTGTGGTTGACCGATCAGTTCGTAACTCTGAGGTTCTACTGTACTGCTTTTTCATGTAAGCAGTTGCTGTAATTATCACATGTGCTGGTGAATGGAAGGGGAGGTTGCTACAACATAATCTCTTTATTAAACTGTGGTCCAACATTATTAAGCAGTTTGATGTGCCTTGTTGTATTCTGTTGATCTGTGAGGGGGATAGGTATTTAGTGGGTAACTGCAGGTACCAAGTTAGCCCTACTTTTAATTAATATCTTTACTAGTGATCTGGAATGGGATGTAAACACTGTGTTGATTAAATTTACTGATTATAGTAAATTATGAGGTGTTCAGAACAACCATGATGGACAGAAGGATAATCCAAAGGACCTACAGAGAAAGGAATTTTTGGAGGGAAATGACAAAAGGAGATTTCATTTGGGAAAGTGCTGCTAATCCAAACCACGCCCATTCAATAGGAATATTAGGAAAGTAGTAATAGCTGAAAGAGATGTAAGAGTGATATGACATAGATATGAATATGCTTGCAGCTGCCAAAAAAAACTGCCCAGTACATTTGGGCTGCATGTGCTGGGGCATAATGTCCTGGGACAAAGGTGATGTGCTGCTTTCTCTGTGGGTCTAGCCACCTCAATCCCAGAAGAGCAACAAAACTGAAAGGGAAGATTAAAAGAGTTTCTGATATGTATCATCTGGCCAGACACTGAGAATAGTGTGAAAAACATGTTTAAATTTAGAGAGGAGGGAAAACCCAAGCAGGAAGAAGAATTGTTTGGGGGTCCAAGGCACGTAAATTCTGGGAATGGGTTGAAATTAATCAAAGGAAAATTTAGGGTTTTCAGAAATACAGCCTGACAGTGAAAGGGATCCAGATGGAGGGCCATTAAATTTTACAATTCGCTATCTGTAAAAATGAGAGAACCCTTTCTTTCTCTCACCCTTGGTCTGTTTTGTCTATTTAGACTGTGAGTAATTTGAGGCAGGATGTGCCCATGTCCATGTCCCCAGGGAAGAGTACAGAGTCCCATCACTTGAAAAACTGGAGAACAAACTGTAGTGAATAATCCTGCCTTGCACCAATAGGGGTTGAGCTATATATATCCTGGTAGTGCTCTTCCACCTCTCTCTCATCCCTCAACCTGTGTGGGCTCTGAGCACCTGGGCTTCTTCAAGAGAAAAGATGGGGGAGGCTGCTGCATACCTCTCTAAAAGCCACAGGGAGAGAAGTATGTATTGAAGACAGCAACAGTTTCTGAATACTGAGCAAAAGAGCAACCACCACACATGTTCCTCTTCACTTTCTATTCCAAAATTTGTTGTGTTGTTGTGGGGTTGTTAAACAGCTGCTGTGCCCTACCCTAGAAGTAGCTGCAGCTCAGTGGGGGTATGAATGATCCGTGTGTGTGTGTGTGTGTGCGCGCGCACACACACTCCTTGGGATTCTTCCTGATGACTGCTTATATCTATACCATGCCCGTCATCACAGTGTCTGTGAGATATAACACTTATCTCCGGTGCTGATGGTGCAGCCAATATGGGCGTCACATTGTCTTGGAATCTGAGTTCACTACGTTGCTGATACCCTTGGGGAGTGTGGGTCACCATCTCCTAGAGTTAAGGGAACTAGAGACTGGGAAACTGTGGCCTGATTTCCAGTTTGGGGGTGGGGAATGGAACTCGGGATATGGGCGTGAGCCTTCTCCACACAGACAGATTCCTGGGAGTGGAGATGGGGAATGGGATAGCAGCCACTGCTGGGGCTCAAGCCAGCACTGTGCAGACTCCCATGTTTCTTCGAAAGGTCAAATGACAGTCAGATGTTCCTGTTTGTTTTCTCTCTGATGTCTGGCAGAGTTATGCTGCTTGCACAGGGCCAGGCTGCCTCACACAGACATGCCACTCACCAGCTAGCTCCTGCTGCCAAAAAACAGATAGCACAGTTATGGAATTTGCCTGCCAATGATCTCGCCTTTCTGGACTCCACTACAACCCTACAGCCGGCCCCATGCTCAGCACTTCCTCCCCTCAGACCCACTACAAACCTACAGCAGTCCCCATGCTGAGCACCTCAACCCCACAGCAGGCCCCATGCTCACCACTTCCTCCCCTCAGACCCACTACAACCCCACAGCAGGCCTGAGGCACAGCACTTCCCCTCTCAGCAGGACCACCCGGGGGGGCGGGGGGAGGGAATAGGGCAATTTGCCCCAGGCCTCGGAGACAGGGTGGGGGCAATTTCAGTGGCAAGTCTTTCAGTCCGTCTCTTCCTCGTTGGCGGCAGCTCAATCGCTCCACTTCAGTCTTCTGCAGCAATTTGGCAGTGGGTCCTCCTGTCCTCTTCCTTCTTCGGCGGCATGACTTGGGTTTTTCTTTTTTTCTTCTTCCCCGCTCAGGGCTGCAAAACTAACTTTTAGTTAATGGAAGGGGCCCCCGAAATTGCTTTGCCCCAGGCTCCCTGAATCCTCTGGGCGGCACTGCCTCTCAGGCTCATTACAACCCCCACAGCAGGCCCGCCTGTCTGGGTTCCTTTCACAGGCCTGCTGATGCCCCTCACTTGTGACTTTGAGCACCCCAATGCCTGGCAGTATTTCCCAAATCACATAGGCAGTCTGTGGAAATTGAACCTGGATCTCCCAAGTACCAGGCTAGTACCCTAGCCACTGGGCCATCCTCCTTCTTAGCTCTAGAAATTCAGATCCCCCGTAATACCAGGTTAAGGAGCAACTTCTCCAGCATGGGTGGGACCCTCTGCCACCAGCGTGGAGCCACCCTTTCCATCAGCACAGTGCCCCCCATAATGGGCTAGAGAACAGCTTGTCCTGATACTAGGTTTGCAACATCCCCTCTGGCAGTGCTACCCCATCTGTGGCTGACAGCCAATCCTCGGGCTTTCTTTAACGCTCCAGGCATTGAGTCCATCTTGCATTAAGAGAGGGGAAGGTGTGTGTAACATATGGGATAAAAGTAGGAGCTTTCCTCAATATTCTGTGCAAAACTTTTTTTCTGGCCTTTATAGTGATGCTCCCCAAGGGCTGCTTCCTTGTATTTGCATTACAGTGCCAGAGTGGGAATGAATATGTTGTTCTCTCGCTCTCTGAACAGACCCATTTTGGGACTGAAATCTTTTTCTCTCTGGCACTGAGGAAGCTACAGTTGGAGATTTCTCAGCCTCCTTATAAAAGAGCCAGTTACCATCTCAGAGTGATGATGTCATTTAAGAATGAAGTAGATGGAAGCCTTTCAGTTTGCAGAAGACTATGCTAAATTATGCAGATATATGCACTCAGTGATCACTCATGCAAAGCTGGGGCTGTCTTCAAATGTGGCCTTTTGTTTATACAGATTCAGAAAGGCCTTGAGTCCTGTAATGTGTGGCTCAGAGCCATGCTGAAGTGTGGGAGAAGGCCAAGCAGCTGCAGAGGTTCAGGGCCTCACTGCAGGAAGAGCTTTTTGAGGAAAAACTGTAGGAAAAAGAAAAGGAGGACTTGTGGCACCTTAGAGACTAAAATTTATTTGAGCATAAGCTTTTGTGAGCTACAGCGAGTCAGGATATTGAGGTCATGATGTGGCAGTAATTGCAGCAAGTTTTCCCCTGTAGTGTCAGCTGGAGAAGTTAATCTTCATTTTAGCACCTATACACTGTTTTGTAGCGTCAGTGGCTGCTGAATTCCACCCAAGAGGCTGCTGCACTATAGGGAAAAGGATCCCTTTATAGAGAAACTGTAAAACTCCTTGAGATCCTTTAGAATTGCAGCTACAGCGAGAAGTGCCTTCTGGTACAATCACTCAAAGCTGAGTGACTCAGTACGTAGTTCATGGAAAGGAACTGCCCTTTTCTGGTGCTGCTCCTCCAACAATACTAAATCAGAAGAATTGTGTACCTGTATACATGAACCTTCGTCTGCACATTTTATATATAGCCATTTATATGGGGGGGGGGAAGGCAAAGTATTGTCATGAATCAAAAACTATCTAAGAGATAGGAAGGAGCATAGAAATAAATGGTCAAATTTCATCATGGCAAAAGATGACCAGTAGGGACTTCAAGATTCCACATTAGGTACAGTGTTGTTTAATCTATTAATGCTGGCAAAGGGCATTAACACTGAGCCAACAAAATTTACAGGTGACACAATGTTATTTAGATCCAGAGAAGGGTGTGAGGAACTTCAGAGGGACTTAACGAAGTTGAGGGAATGGGCAGTATGGTGACAGAGGACGTTAAAAATCAATAAATGTGAAGTAATTCACATTGGGAGGGTGGGGGAAAATAAACTTCTCATGCACCTTACAGTTTTATATTAACTGAATCAATTCAGGAGAGGGACCTGGGCATCACTGTAGACAGCTCTATGAAGACCTGCTAAATGTGCAGCTGCAGTCAGAAGAGCAAACAAGATGTTAGGATGCATAAGAAACAAGATGGAGAATAATGCAGACTCTTATAATGCCCTTATGTACCTTTATGGACTGGCCTCACCTGGATACTGAGTTCAGTTCTGGTCACACCATCTCAAAAAGGATGTAACAGAATTTGAGGAAGTTCAGAAAAGGGCTACAAGAATGATTAGGGGGCTGGAGAAACTCTTATGAAGTGAGGTTAAAAAGATAGGGATTTGTTTAACCTTGTCAAGGACACCAATAAACAGGACAAGATAAAAGTCTAAAATAAAGAATGGTTTAGAGCTTCTCATCTCCTGATCTCATAACACAAGAACAAGGGGACACTCAATGACACTGAAAGGTGGGGAATTTAAAATCACTAAAAAGAAATGCTATGTCATACAATGTGTAATTAGACATTGGACCTCACTGCCACATGATATTGTTGAGGCCAAAAATTTAGCAAGAGTCAAGGAGGGGATGGATTAGGCCAGGGATCCGCAACCTTTGGCATGCGGCCCGCCAGGGAAACCCCTAGCGGGCTGGGCCGGTTTGTTTACCTGCCACGTCCACAGGTTCAGCCGATCACAGCTCCCACTGGCCACAGTTTGCCGTCCCAGGCCAATGGGGCTGTGGGAAGGGCAGCCAGCACATCCCTTGGCCTGCGCCAGGGGTTTCCTGGCGGGCTGTATGCCAAAGGTTGCCAATCCCTGGATTAGGCAGTGTAGCCTATGGAATAGGAGTGCTGGACTGGGATTTCGGAGACCTGCATTCTATTCCTAACTCTCCCACTGGCCTGCTGGGTGTCGGGCAAATCACTTCACCTCTCTGAGACTGACTTTTCCCATCTGTGAAATGGGGACAGTGATACCGATCTGCTTTGTAAAACGCTTTGAGATATGTTGATGGAAAGTGCTATATAAGAGCTATTATTTCTACTGATAAGACTGTCCAGAGTTGTCATAATTAATGCGAAGAATGAGAGTATTGAGAAGGAGACAAACCTCCTGTTTCAGGGCCAAAGCCAGTCTCCACTATTAGGGGTTAGAACGAGACCTTTACAAAGTAGATTATCCCACATCTGCTATTGTGGGGTTCTTGCACCTTGCTTTGAGGCACCTGATGGTGCTGGCTGATGCCTGAGATAGGATATTGGACTCAGTGGACCAAAGGTTTAACCCAGGGTGGCAAGTCCTATGTTTGACTGTACAGACCCTGTGATGATTATGGTAATACAGAACATACATGGAATATGCAAAGTTAAAATTAAGACTCATGCAATTGGAATTTTAACCTTAATGTTTCATAATATGCAGGGAAGAGGTTTGCAGCTAATATATAGTGTTCGTGAGTATCGTTTGACAGGGCCTAAAGAGCACAAAGCCAGAATGGTGATGCTACTCCAATAATTGGTTCATTAATAATATCTTCCAGGTGACTGAGGTTGTGGCTCTCACCAGACTGAGACTGTTTTTCTGTGTACTGTAAACTCTTGACAGTGGGAGCCAGGCAGAGCAAGGGCCAAGTGTGATCACAGGTGTATCTCTCCCCTTTGCCAGAGCACTCATGTGGGACAAAGTGCTGTGGGATTCATTCCATTAGTATAAATGACTCTTTCTGTAACCTCAGTTACTCGATTCTCTATTTCTGATTTAAATAATTTTTGACAGTAAGCGTAAAGAACCCCACCCCCCACCTGTGCATTTGAATCCTTTGCCTGTGTAGAAGAGGCCTGTGGAACTGGCTTCTTCTGAATAGGCTCTACAGAGGGAGCTATCTGTAGTGGGCTCTTCAGGTATGAGCCCAACATGCTCATATTCAAAGTCTTTAGGGTAACCTACATTTCCCTGAGCTGCCTTGGCCTTGGACCCACCAAGGATGTGGATCTCAGGGAAGATCAAGAGGGAAATCTCTTTGGATACTGCTCTCCTTGGTGTTTTGATCTATCACCTCCTGGGTTCTGGGCCTTCATGTTGTACTCTAGGTTCCCACTTTGATGTTAAGTGAGTGTATTGCACTGGGGATATGAATAAGAACATCAGAACGGCCACACTAAGTCAGACCAAAGATCCATCTAGCACAGTATCCTGTCTTCCAACAGTGGCCAATGCCACATGCCCCAGAGGGCATGTGAACAGAACAAATCCATTCCTGTCACTCATTCTCAGCTTCTGTCAAACAGAGGCGAGGGACACCATCCCTGCCCATCCTGGCTAATAGCCATTGATGGTCCTATCCTCCAAGAACGCATCTAGTTCTTTTTTGAATACTGTCTGTCATTCCCCACATCTCTCTTTCTTACTGCTAGTTCTCCTGAACTTTTGGCAGGAACTCAGCAGAGTGATTCTGGTTGCTTCAGTTGCAATTCTCAGTTGTATTAGCCCCAGTTGCACGTGGTGCTTCTCCTGAGCCTGGATCCCTTGCCTCTGAACTCAGATCAGAAAGCTCTTCATCTAGAGCATGGTTACAGGGCTGTTAAAAGGGGATCCTTGTATTTCTCTGGGAAAGGCTCTTCTGTACTTGTGGAATCACGTCTGTGAAATAGAAATGATGTAAGCATTCAAGAGCCTCTAGAGATGATTCCAGTCTCTTGTGCCTTTACCAATCATTTTAGAATTTTCTTTCTCCTAGATGGAGTGGAAGTTCTCCTGACATCTTTGCTTCTATGTGCCTGTGCAGAGGGTCTGTCTCGTCATCCTTTCCAAGACAGTATATTAAAGGGCCAGTGAATGTGTTTATTCAAAATCATGACCCATGAATCCATGAGATGGAAATCTTGGTTCCCTCAATACTTATCCTGTCTTTTGAGTCAATCTGCCATTGAGGCCAAGAACTTAACAAGAATCCAAGAAGGATCAGTCAGTTATATGAATAACAAGGATAATCAGAGTTATAACTGTAATGATCAAAAAAAAGCTTTGGAAGGGATGTAACTGCTCCTGGGGCACAAGCTGACCTAACTAATAGCAGTCAGAGTAAACTGTCCATGGGGCAGACTATCCCAGAACTGCCTGCTGTAGGGTTTCTTCCTCTGAAGCAGCTGATCTTAGCTAAAGTCAGCAACGGGACATGTGGCTAGATGGTCCACTGGTTTGATGCAATCTGAGAATCCCTGTGTTCTCTGTGTAATGGTCCCTATGTGTATTCTACTTGGTGCGCATGCGCTCCATGGGCCTGAGTCCAGAAGATTTTTGCCAGCAATGTCCACTGCTCCATACCTGTGCCCCACTCCTCCTCATGTTCCAAACTGAGAGTATAAGGGGCAGCATGTACCGACTGCCTCTCTGGTTCCTTTCTGCCATCCATGGTCTGAGACAGCATCTCTTCAGTGTCTGTAGTGTTTGCTAGCATCCTCTGCATCCAACTGTAAATATCTATAAATAACTCTTAGATAATAGTTTTAGATAGTTTTTAACAGTTGGGGGCCAAGCTCTTGGGATTCAAAAGCTGAATGTCCTGGGGTCTTCCCAGTCAACGATGACCATGTCAGATGCCTCTGTTGCCTCAGGGAAGCTCACAGCCCCTCAAAGAGCAGCATTTGCTGTTCTTTCCCAAGCCAAATCTGTCAAGCCTGTGAGTACAGGCTTCAAAAATTCTTAATGGCTCTTGCTATAAGGCCCCAGTCTGACCCTGGGCCATCAGACCCACCCTCCCTCAGTACATTCTGCAGAGAAACTGGGTAGCGCCCCTTCCGAGCACAGTGATCTCTGACTCCAGGGCTGATGGGAGTAGAACTAAGAACTCCTCCAAAAAGGGCAAGAGGTGGATAGGAAACACTCTCCCAAGAAGTGAGAGAAATCCCCCTCCATGTCCTCATCCAAGAAGAATACCTATTCTCCAACACCTTCCAAGTCAGGTGAGACACTGTGTGTCAGGAGCTCACAAGGAATGTGGTACTAATCTCCTGGCTCTGAAGAGCAGCAGCATCCCAAAACCAGTGTTATCTGCAGGAGCTGGACTGTCCCAAGTACAGTGAGAGAGAAATGAAAGTGGACAGTTCCCACACTGATGGCACCATCACACCATGGTAAGGAGTTGTTGGTACCAAAGACCATCATCATGGGTGCTGCAAAAAAAAAAAAAAAAAAAAAAAGGCCCTCCTCTTGCGTCTGGGGATAGATACATTGCTTCTGAGGGCACTGCTAGCTTCTCAGGCCTGGAATCCCCGATTTTCTCATGGGAGATCTCCACACCATCGTCCAGCACATGAGGGGAAGGGAGAGTCACTCACTGGTACCTTCTACCAGCCAGGCATCATAAGATCCTGGGTACCAACAGCACTGCCCATAGAGTCGGAAGTTTCCCTTTCTGGTGGCCATCACTTCAGCCAGAAGAGTTGATGAGTTTGGAGGCTCTTATGACTAATATGCTTTTCATGATCTTCCATAGGGATTCCTAGTGATTCCTGAAATTCACCCTCACAGTGATCTTGGAATTCAATCTAAATTAGACTATTTGCTTACTTGTCTTCACAAAGCTGCATGCCTCTGCTGAGGATAGCAAGCTCTACTCTCTGGATGTGCAAGGATTGGCATTCTACCTGCAAAGAAGCCTTTCAGAAATAGCCTAGATTATTTGTGTCCTTCGCAGAAATTTGTGTGCCCGCTCTCCTTCCCCTTTTCTGGCTCTCCAAGGGTTTTTAGCAGTATAAAGATACTGGAGGAGTGTATGGTCCATGCTGACCCTCATACCCTGGGTTTGGAACACAAAGAGGAGTGAGGTGCAAGTACAGACCAATGGAACTACAAGCAAGAGTCTTCCAGTCTTAGGTGCATGGAGCACACGTACACCAGCAGTGAAAGGAGGGGGGAGGGATAGCTCAGTGGTTTGAGCATTGGCCTGCTAAACCCAGGGTTGTGAGTTCAATCCTTGAGGGGGCCATTTAGGGATTTGGGGCAAAAATTGGGGCTTGGTCCTGCTTTGAGCAGGGGGTTGGACTAGATGACCTCCTGAGGTCCCTTCCAATCCTGATATTCTGTGATTCTATGAAATAGAGCTAGAGCCTACACATCTCAAAGAACTCCAGATAACACCTAATTTAACCTTGGTAAATTACACTGAGCTACAGGGGATGAGGGAAATTAATCCCACCTGCTAACTTCATCATGTGCTCTGCCCCACTCTGGAACAAATTGCCTAAGGAGGTTGTAGATTCTCTGTCATTTGAGGTTTTTAAGAGCAGGTTAGACAAACACCTGTCAGAGATGGGCTAGATAATACTCAGTGTGGTGGGTCAGGACTAGCTGTTCTATCGAGCTCCCTTCTAGTCTTACATTCTAGGATTCTAAGGCAGACTGTGAGTCAGAAAACTTCCTGAGAATGACAAAAAATTCCCCTCAAGGACTGCATTGTCCCCAGTGAAGGGCAAGAACAGTTGAGTCAGCTCCCATTAGTTAGCTCTCAAAGCCCCATAGCAACCACAACGTGGCTACTTTCCCAAGCTACATCTCCCTGGCAACTGCACTGAAACTAGATAAAAACCGTGAGTGGGCAGGTGAGGCCCCACTGCCTGCTGGCATTTATGAGCATAGGGGAGAGCCCATGCGGGCTACACAGTGTTGGGCTCTAGGGTGGCAACCTGTGCTGGGCCAGAACAAGCCTGGTTTGTTTTTGTGTGGAAAGGGCATGACCCTTTTAGATGCGAAGAGTTAAACTACACCCTTGAACATGACATGAGGCCTTGGAACCAAGGGGAAGGGGAAAATTTGCAGCAAAGTGAAGCACTGGGGACGGAGCTGTTGGCAAAACCCCAGCAGGCTTTTTCTTCCCTTCTGTTCTCCTTGCCCCTCTCCCTAGGCCAAAGGACCCTTCATCATCGGAGTGAGACTCTGGAGACAGTAATCCTGGTGAATCCCAATGTGGACAGCATTGTTTCTGAGGTAAGGTCCAAGAACGGCCTCTTGCAATGGGACAACCCTGGCATTTTCTCCACATCAGCTGTTCTGCCTATGCTGACCCAAGCACAGCCAAAGCATTAGCTCATTAATAGAGCATTTCCCACCCTTCATGAGCAGTTTTCCCAGACCTGGTGTGCAGCCAGCAGAATTACTTCCAGGCTGTGTGCTCATTGTGCTTACCCAGCAGGAAGATCCATGCTGCACCATTGCCGTACGTTCCAGGTTATTTCTAGATAAAGGAACACATGCCAGTGCCATGCCACACATTAACTCTGAGGAAGAAGGCTAATTCCTGGGAACTACCTAATCTGTAGAGCGTTTGTAAAGCTCTTTTAGCAGGAAGGAGGGAGGGCTTCAGCCCGTGAGAGACGGTGGAGTTGGATGGGATTCCTGAATGGAGCAAGCTTTGTTAACACTCTGCTGCTGGAAACTTCTCCTTATCCCTGGCCTCTGCTGATTCTTGTCCCAAAGAGAGTCTGAGGATTAGGAGCAAGGGTATGGAGCTGCTTTGGAGGTGGGGTTTGCAAAAGGGCTTCAGGAATTTGTGTACTTAACTCCCTTGTGCTTTTGTGAAAAGCCCAGCCTGGCTTGGAGCTGGGTCAGGCAGGCAGCAGAGGCATCTTTGAGTGCTTCTGTCTCTACAAGCAAATAACTTTTACGTAGAAAAGCCCTGCTTTGACCAGCTGCTTGGGCCTGAACTCTTAGCATGACTTAGCCCTCTTACTGCTCTAGACCAGGGACTAGACCAGAGGTGGGCAAACTACGGTCCACGTCCACATCTGGCCTGTGGGACTGTCCTGCCCGGCCCCTGAGCTTCCAGCCAGGGATGCTAGCCAGGGTTAGGGCTGGGGGGTCCCGGGAGGGGGCGATCAGGGGACAAGGAGCGGGGCAGGTTGGATGGGTCAGGGATTCTGAAGGGGGTGAGAACTGGGAGGGGGCAGATAGGGGGCGGTGGCCAGGCTGTTTGGGGAGGCACAGCCTTCCCTACCCGGCCCTCCATACAGTTTTGCAACCCTGATGTGGCCCTCAGGCCAAAAAGTTTGCCCACCCCTGGACTAGACGCTCATGTTCTGGATCCTGTCACTCGTTGAGACTGTGGAACTGGTGAGAAAGCCAGAGAACCATAGAACTCCAAACCTGAGCGCTGACAACTTTCTGTCTTATGGTAATAGGTCCGATCGCTGGTATGTGATTCATCTGCCCACAAACTACTGCTCCTGTGTGGTCAGAGCTCAGACCAAGGAGACCTGATCCTGCAAACTGGGACCTTCACTTATCAGAAATTTGCTGAGATAATTGCAGATCCAGAGGTGAGTATGAATAGTAAACCAGGGTCTCACCTCCAGCTGGCAGAGA
The DNA here is from genome assembly GCF_965140285.1 of Lepidochelys kempii. NCBI lineage: Eukaryota > Metazoa > Chordata > Testudines > Cheloniidae > Lepidochelys > Lepidochelys kempii. The sequence continues at coordinate 85,233,930 of NC_136389.1, read as the reverse complement.
CCAGGGGGGCCAGGACTCCACTTCCAGCTCACAGATACCCCAGCATGCTGGTCAGAAGCCTGGCTCTCGGTTCTCCTAATTCTTGAACTAAATTACTATAGGGCCTTGGGCAAGACACCGGTCAAAATTTTCCAAAGTGAATAGTGATTTGGGGGTGCTTTAACTTTTGAGTGCCCAGTTTGCGACACATCAGGGTTGCCTGATTTCCAGAAGTCAGGTGATCTGGCTTTTCTGAAAATCTTAAGGTATCTCAGCTTGGCACCCAAATATTGAAGCCACCACAATCATGTGCCACCTTGGAAAATGTGGTCCTCTTCCTTAGTTTTACTATTTATCCAGTGAATGTTATATATATATATATATATATATATATATATATATATCACACACACACACACACACACACACACACACACACACACTACAGTTTGTGAGAGTTAGTGTGTGTCTAAAGCTTTGAGATCTTTGGATAATTAGAAATGCACTCTAGTATTTATTTAGCTGTATTCTGGTTCCTCTCTAAAAAGCTGTATTATTATTTATTCTCATTGCCACTCAGATACACTATTTTGTCGCTTTGACAGTTTCAAGCCCTGCTCCAGATGTTTCTGGTCTGGAGGCAATATTCACTAAGCACTAGGGCCCACATTTTCAAAATTGTATGCACATGATTTGAATGTGCATTTGTGGTAGTTGTGGTAATGAGATATTCAGCTAACTGGCTAGGAGGGTAGATTAACCGTCTGGACACAATCACCATAACTGCATGTATAGGCCTGGAAATCTGGATTTCAGAATTTATTTTTCTCAATATATTCTCTGGGTTTTCTCAACTTTACTATTTGCTTCCACTCCTTCATGGGGCCAGACTGTCAAGACATCAGCTGAGGAGGGTCTCTTTAGGCAAAAGCATCCTATGCAAAATATTATCACTAACTCTAAAATTCATAAAATGTAAGCTGTTTAATTTTTAATATGGCTTTAGTCAATGTATTTGCATATCTGCATAATTCTAAGGACTCCTGAAACAGATACTAACTCCTGCCTTTAATTAGACGATAGATAGCAACACTTGCCAAATCAGCAATGATGTCCTAGCCTTTTAAAATCTGGGTCAGAAGAGACAATGAATCTGAGTAGAAAAGAAAATCCCAGTAACAAGGAACTAAAGTTTCAATAACTAGGAAACTGGGAAAATACTCAAAGAAGAAGATGGGATAATGGCCAGCCAGTGAGAGTTGGTAGGAAACCACAAGAGTGTGCTTTGGAAAAAGAGTGGGGCTGACGGAGAGGATTCCCTAACCAATAGGAAACAGTTGCTTTTACACACCATGATTAGGGGCAGATTGTGCCCTTGTCGGCAGGGGGGAAGAGGACAAGGAGGTCCCTCCCTTTGTGCCTCTGCTCTGTATGAGAGCCAGTCACACTTGCAGTCCTGGCATTAAGGAAGCAAAAGACCTCATCCTGGCTAGGCGCCCCCTCAGTAGCATTAGGCTTTGAAAGAGAGAGCAAGGCCAAGGCTCTGGCCCATACCTCATAATGGCCAAAGTTGGCCCAACAGCTGCATTCTCAGGGGCCTGCTAGAGCCATTGTGCCTGTCTGAAGGAGTTATGCAGCTCAGCATTGCCCTCTGTCATGGCCTCTTTTACAATACGTCAGCGGAGTCCTTAATGGTCCCACATTAATTGTTGCTTTAAAAAAATTAAATGCTGCAATGTCTCACTTCTGTGTCTGTGATTGTTCTTGTCTGTCTCAATAGGTTGCCCAGCTTCTCAGCAACACTGATCCAGATAACAAGGCCTCCCTCACTGTGTCCTGTTTGGGAGAGGGAGACTGGAGCAACCTTGGACATCCCCAGTTCCAGCAGCTTATTAATCTGAAACTGAACCCTGACCCAGTCCTGCCTGAGATGGATGGGGTCTCTGAGTTTGCAGAGTATGTCTCTGAGACTGTAGATGTGCCAACTCCATTTGATCTTCTGGAACCTCCCACTTCTGGAGGCTTTCTGAAACTGTCTAAGCCCTGCTGCTACATATTCCCCGGTGGGAGAGGGGACTCTGCTCTGTTTGCTGTCAATGGATTTAACATCCTAGTGGATGGTGGCTCTGAGAGGAAATCCTGCTTTTGGAAGCTGGTCAGGCATCTGGACAGAATTGACTCCATTCTCCTGACCCACATTGGGGCAGACAACCTACCTGGCATTAATGGGCTTCTGCAGAGGAAGATTTCTGAGCAGGATGAGGAGCAATCTCAGGGCTCCACCAACTACAGTGACTGGATGAAGAACCTCATCTCTCCAGAACTTGGGGTTGTGTTTTTTAATGTTCCTGAAAAGCTTAAGATGCCTGAATCATCCATGAAAGTAAAGAGAAGCATTGAAGAGGCTTGCCTGACATTGCAGTACCTGAATAAACTCAGCATTAAATCAGAGCCCCTCTACAGGGTGGTGAGTAACACCATTGACCCCATTACTCTGTTCCACAAGATGGGGGTTGGTAAGCTGGACATGTACATCCTGAATCCTGTCAAGGAAAGTAAGGAGATGCAGTTTCTAATGCAGAAATGGGCTGGGAATAGCAAAGCAAAGACTGGCATCATTCTAGCAAATGGGAAAGAAGGTGAGATTTCTGTCCCTTATCTGACCTCCATCACAGCCCTGGTGGTTTGGCTGCCAGCAAGCCCAACAGAAAAAATAGTAAGAGTTTTGTTTCCTGGAAATGCTCCACAAAATAAAATATTGGAAGGTCTTGAGAAGCTCAAGCATCTGGATTTTCTGAGGTACCCAGTAGCTACTCAGAAGGATATGTCTTCTGGCCTGCCTACACCTTCTTTGAAGCAGACCAAGATTAAACAGAGAACTGACAGCAAAGAGAGTCTGAAATCTTCCCCCAGGCCAGCTGCAACAAAGCAGGCCAGAAAAGAAGAGGCAAATGAGGATGGGGCTAAGGAGATAAAACCAGAGGTAGTAAAGGAGGCCAGAACTGAGAGAAAAGTGAAAGAACACACTGAGAAAATTCCTGAGAAACATGCTAAACCTGAAAAGATAAAGACAGAATCAAGTGATGCCCTTAAAGCTGAGAAAAGGAAACTAACCAAAGACAAGATTGGCAAGAAGCACCTCAAAGAGAAAGTGTCTAAACTGGATGAGAAGAAGGACAAAGAAAAGAAAGAGATTAAGAAAGAGAGAAAGGACTTTAGAAAAGATGATGGAAAGAAAGAAGAAAAAAAAGATTCAAAGAAAGAAGCCAAACCAGAGCTGAAAAAAATTTCTAAACCAGACTTAAAACCGTTTACCCCAGAAGTCAGGAAAACATTATACAAGGCAAAAGTTCCAGGTAGAATCAAAACTGAGAAAACCCGAGTCAAAGCTGAAAAGGAAGCACCTTTGGAACAGAAGATGTCACCACTGCAGAAGAGACCTGTACAGCAAGAGCCAGGAATGGCTGACATGGTTGAGCAGAGATTAGTCCTGTCTTCACCAGAGGACCTGACCAAGGACTTTGAGGATCTGAATCATGAAGAGAAGGTGGAGCTGCAGGTGGCTCAGGAAATAACTGATATTGAAGTGAGTGATGCAGTCATGAGAGGACCTGAAACTGAAGGAAAGAGGGTCCCTGATATGACTGCTCAGGGTCACCTTGATGAAGCTCTAATTTTGGAAGAGAACATCTTGATAAAGGCGACTCCTCTAGGTTCCCCAGATGAGGGAATCATGACTATTGATAGGGAAGGAGAGTTGCCATGTGAGGAAAAGCCAGTCCATCAGCTGGAGGTGAGAGCAGGAGAGGCTGAAAAAATTGAGGATGAAGGAGCGGCCCTGGAGGAACCTCTTGAGATGGGAGAGTTTGCAGAAAAAGTTGAAAGAAAGGAGGAAGCCAAGCTACCATCAGAGGTTCATAAAGATGAGAGAGGGCAGGTACCAACACACACAGAAAGAGCAGCAAGAGAAGCTCACACTCCAGCACTCAAAGAAAAGGAAGAAGAGCAGAAAATATCTTTGGACAGAAAGCAGAGGGAAGGAGAAATGAAGACTTGTGAAAAGTACATTGAGGGGATGGATACGGGTGAGGAAAGTGAGAAGGAAAAGAGAGAGGATGTGATAGAAAAGGCAGAACTGGAAGAAACAGAAGAACAATACACAGAGGAAAAGGACATGAAGACTAAAGAATTCTATCAGCTACACCACGATGAGGAGAAAGGCACAAAATTCACTACCAAAGAAAAGGAAAGAGAGTTCAGTGAGGATATGGGTGAGAAAAGCAATTTACCTGAAAAGGAAGTAACTAAGGAGGAGTCCTACCTGAGAAGTGCACCTGTCCCTCCACGAGCCACAGCAGAACACATTTCATACATCCAGGATGAAACCATCCCTGGCTACTCAGAGACTGAACAGACCATTTCTGATGAGGAAATACATGACGAACAGGAAGAGAGGATCCCACACTTGAAGTATGATGTTAGTGCCTATGATATTTCTGTGCCTGATCACCCAGGCTCTTTTGAAGCAGTACATGGTATCCAAGCCACCTCCACTACTGATATTGCTGACAAGGGCTACATCAGCCAAGAATCTGAAATCCTTGTGTATCCTACAAGCATTGTGGCAGCCCCACTGGCTGAAGAGGAGCATGTGTCCTCTGCCACGTCTGTTACAGAATGTGACAAGCTTTCCTCTTTTGCCACTTCAGTAGCAGAAGATCAGTCTGTTGCATCCATAACAGCTCCACAAACAGAAGAGACTGGCAAAAGCTCGTTACTTCTGGACACAGTAAACAGCATACCCTCCTCTCGGACTGAAGCCACCCAAGGCCTAGACTATGTGCCCTCTGCTGGCACAATCTCTCCAACATCCTCCTTAGAGGAGGACAAATGCTTTAAATCTCCGCCTTCTGAAGACTTCCAGGCATTAGCAGAAGGAGAGAGAAAAGTCCAAGCTCATAAGAAGGGCCTGCAAGAAGAGGCAGAAGAGGAGGAAGAAGCGGAAGAAGATGAGACTCCAAATATTGAGATGCCTGAGAAACTCAGAGGGCATTATGGTGCCCAGCTGTTTACTCAACAAGGGCACCTGGCTGATGTTTTAATTGAATCCCGCACAGAAGCGTCCATGTTGCTATTATCCACAGGGGAAACACAACTTTCCCAGGTAGACTCCAGTTCTGGAGAAGCTGAGGAACGATGCATAAGTCCTGATGATAGCACAGTCAAGATGGCATCTCCAACACAGTCTGGCCCCACCAGTGCTGGACATACACCTTTCCATCAGTCCCCTGTGGAGGAGAAATTGGAAACTGTGGAAGCGGAGTTATTTGAAAAAGCCAGAGATACTTCTGTAAAGAAAGGTGAAGGACAAACTTCTGGTGTAGAAAAAGGAGCTGAGAGTGAATTTGAACCACTTAAAAAAGCTGAGGCACCTGCAGCTAACGATATCCCTGAAAACAAATTGCATTCTGTTATACAGGAGAAGCCTGACTTAGCTAGCAAAGTGCTACTGCCTATGGAGTCCATGTTTCCCAGGAATGAAAAGCAGGAACTGCCCATTGGAAAGGAACAGCTGTCACACATTTCTTATCACAAACAGGAAACCATTGAAATTAGTGAAAAGGATGATTCCAATCTGTACATTCCCAGCACAGACATTATTTCAAAGCCAGAGCAGGAGGCGGAGTTTAAAGAAACTGAAATGACTCAAGACGTTTCACTAGAATTTGCAAAATTCACAGCTAAAGAGCCAGTTTCTACCAAAGAAATATCTCCCCAAAATGCTGAGGTTCCAGAACAAAGCCAACTTGAAAGTGATAAATCTTCACAAATTTCTATTAAAGAAATATCTCCAGATGATTCCAAATCACTTTCTTTTGGAGAAGAAAGTCTTTGTAAAGAAAAATCTTCAGATATTTCCATTAGAGAAGCTTCTCCAGAAGAAGGGAAACCACTATATTTCACAGGACATAGCTTAGAAAAAGAAAAATCTACCCACATTTCCATTAAAGACATTTCTCCAGAAGACACCAAATCAATTTCTCTCACTGAAGAGAGTCCTGGTAAGGAAACATCTCCAGACATTTTCATTAAAGGAACTTCTCCAGAAGACACTAAGTCTCTTACTTTTACAGAAAAGAGCCCTGCTAAAGAAACATTTCTAGCCACATCCACTAATGAATTCTCCCCAGAAGCTATCATACCCCTGCATTTCATGCAGCAGAGCCCAGCCACAAGTGAAAAATCACTGGAAACTTCTGCCAAAGATATCATTAAAGAAAAACCCAAATCCCCTCTTTTCCCAGAACACAGCCCAATTAAAGATACACTACCCACAGAAATTTCTTCTGCAGAAATATCTCCAGAAGATACTAGATTGTTTTCTTTAACCGAAATGAGCCTGGTCAGAGAAAAGGCTTTAGAAATGTGCTCTCAGGAAACTTTTCCAGATGCCGAGTTCTTACACTTAACAGAATCCAGACGAGTTCAGGATGAAGAGTCTTCAGACGTTTGCTCTGAAGATGTCAAATCTTGTGATTTCATGGATGAGACACAAACTAAAGAAGAAAAATCTCCAGAAATGGAAGATATTTATATGAAAAATCTAAATTATGAGAAGAAAGTGTGGTTTCCAGAGGAGGTGGAAGAGAGAACAAGTAAGGAAAGCCAACAGAAGTATGATAAGGAAAGAGAGAGCACTTTTTTGGATGAGGTTCAGGAATATGAAAAAAAATCTTCTCTTACCATAACAGAAGAGGAAAAGATTATATATTCTATGGCATATGAAGGTTATGCCTTGGAAACAGTAGAGAAGAAAACTTCAGACTCTGAATGTGGATATTTCCAGGAAGAAGATGCCCCCAGGCAGGCAGGCCATCTTCCTAAGAAGGAAGATTACCTCTGTCATGGTGAAGACAAGCCTGTGCCTCAAGAAACAGAAGCTGGACATTTCAAAGTGGATTCAGCAGAAGCACAAGAATTTGCACTGCGGGAGGACAAAGGATTGTCACTGGAACCAAATAAAATGGAAATAGCCTCTCCTGGGATCACCTCTTCCAAAAAATCAGAAGTAGTTAGAGCAACCCCATCTTCTCAGCATGTCTGTATAGAAGAAAAACAGGTCAAACCATCAAGTGCAGCAAAAGGAAGGGAAGAATCATTGTTCCCATCTAAACAAGATTACTCCTATTTGGATCACGAGGAGAAAGCAGTCTTGGATCTATATGCTAAATCATCAGATGGAACACTGACAGTATCTCCTCTGCCTGCATCATCTAGTGCTCTAGAAAAGGAGGCGGACACAAGTACACAAGAACGAGAAAAACATTTCATGACAGACCAAAGCAAACCAGCTTTGCAAGCTGAAGTTCTGCAGGGGGCCAGAGTGGAGATATCAGATGACGATGCTTTGAACCAAGAAACATCAGACTCTAAATACATGCTAGACATAGAGCAGAATGCTGAAAGCAAAACCACTGAGGCTCATGATGACCCTAGAGGAAGCAAAGAGCAGAGTGCAAAAGCAATTGCTCTTCTGTACTCTACAAGCCCAGCAGAATATGAATATGTAGCAGCTTCCCCAAAAGACAGTGATGCAGCGTCAGAGGACAGCATGCACTCTTTTTCAGGACCATATCATCCCAAAAGAAGCAGTGACATTATAGGCCATTCTGAGGACATGGGTTCTTTCAGCCAAGTGGAATATCATACAGAGTCTTGCATTCGGAGCTCTTCCAGTCCTTCTGAGAAAGAGGTTTCTGAATCCAAAGGAGATGAGCATGCTAAACAGCTAAAGCAGGAAGAAAGGGAACCAACACCCTACCCTGATGAGAGGACTTTTCAGTATGCTGACATCTATGAGCAGGTAGTTATCTCTGGAGTTGGGCTTCCGAGCCGTATCCTGAAGGATGTGGACAACCTGGGTCACCCCGATAAGGAAAAGCTGGAGCCTATATTTGTGGCCTCCAAGACAGAGAAAGTATCTGTCTCTCAGAAACAGCTACTTTATCACATCTCTGCAAAAGAAGAAGAGTCCTGCCTCTACACCTCTGCTGAAAAGGAGCTGTCATCCCCAACTTCCCCCAAAGATAAAGTGGATTCTTCCTTTGCATACACAGACAGCCATGAAAGATATTCACCCCTGACAGAGTCAGATAAGCATGGGATACCCAGTGACTTGAGATTCAAGGAAATGCAGGAAGGACAGAATGGGCTGAGCTCATCAACTGCCACACCAAAAGAACCATATTTGACCCTGCCTCCTTCCTCTCCTGGAAGCAGTGAGTGCACTCCTCCTATACACACCATAGATGCATTTTATCAAGAAAAAAGAGCTCCCTACATTGAAGATGCTCATCCAGATAAAAACATAATTTCAATCAGCCAGGAGCAGAGATCTCTGTCACCAGTGGAGCCTCAGCCCAAAGACTTATACTACGAGAAAGCAGGACGAGGAGAAGAGAGCACCAGTGACTCAGAGTTAGAAAAAGGTGCCAAGGAGAAATCTGAAAAGGAGTCCAAATTGCCCAGCCCTCCCCAAGCACCAGAAAAAGTCAGTGAGCAGGAAGTGTATGCAGACATTTCAGTAATGGAGATGGCTCAGGTATCAGAGCTGCTTCACCAGGACAAGCACCAAGAGTCTCATTTGTCAACATCAGTTGCCTTCTCCCCTTGTGATCCAATGCAGAAAAAGGAACTTGGAGTTGAGAAAACTGAATCAGCAACAATTAGAAAGGCAGGTACTGCTGGCTACAGTACCCTAACAGATACATGCAGAGATGTTTGGGCATCAGAAATGTCCTATTCAAGCCAAATTTCTTTGCAACAGGGAAAAGATGCTGAAAAGTCCCCAAAGGAAGCACACTTTCTAGTAACAGATTATCACCATGCAGAGACTGCTTCTGAGGGCTATGACAAAGATATTTGCTTAAAGTCTACTGCTAAATATGTGAAAGAGGAACATCAAAAGGGTCTGGCACTGCAAAGTAAAGAAATGGATTTCTCTTCATCTGGGTTTGAATTTTCCTCTCTAGAAAAACATGACCCATCCATTGTGTTTGGACATGAGACATCCTCGTCATACCACTTAGGGGACAAATCTCTTATTTTAAAATTTCCTGAAGCTTTGCCCTCAGACCAGGGGAAGAAAGATGAGTACCTGGAGGTTTCTAAAAAAGATACCAGTATAGATTCATCTTCCCTTAGCTTTTCACCACTGAGCCTATATAAAGAAGACAAGTTGTTCTCTGGGGCTGTGGAAAGAGAAGTTGCATCCCAACAGCAGGCAAAAGATGACTCTCCCAGACTCTCAGAGGATGCCTCTCCTGAAGCCACCACCCCTGTGATACATGCTACAGCAGAAAGCTTCTACTCCCACATGCTTTCTACATACGCAGGAGGAGAGCCAGACACCAGGAGCCTGTGGGATGTGTCTCCATTGATTCCGGCTGATTCTGTCAAAACATATCCAGCTGAAATGGAAGGGTTTGTGTCTGCTGAGGATGGTGGTTCTGCATCCACATGTGATGTGGATAACACGCTGCCATGCAGAATTGACTGCCGAAGTACACGGACATCACCACTGTCCACAGAAAAACAAAAGCAAAGTTGTGCAGCCAGCCCAGAACAACACTCATCTATCACTGAAATGCTTATGGCAGTGACCTCACTTCCTGATGTACTGACATCATTTCCGCCTCATCAGCAAGAAGCAGCAGCCACAGCCAATGGCCCAACAGAAGTGAGCACAAGTCCACAAGCTTTCCAAAATGTGCAGAGTGCAGCAGAGGTGAAAGATGAGAAAGCATTTCCTGATTCTGACTGGACTGTGTCACCATCCTTGGGGGAAGAGGATACGGCTAGGCAGAGCCGGCCTTCTTCACTGATGTCCCCTGAGCATACGTACCAGCCCTTTTTTCCAGAGGCACAAAGGGGAGGAAGAACTGAGGAGCACGGAGATGCTTCCCATGAGGTAGAGCCGTGTTTAGGAGCCAGCTCTGACAACAGGCAGAAGTTCTCTTCCTGTGAATATAAACAGAGGAAGGGTGAGCTGTCTCCATCATTCATCAACCCAAGTCCTCATGACCTCTCTGATGACAGTGACCTCTCACAGGATGAAAGACATCCTTCAGTGAAGGGGAGGCCACACCACACTACTGGTAGCCATGTACAAGTCACGATGGTAGAGGAAACCCCTCCCACATCAGTGAGTGACTCTGGAACCTCCCAGTCTGACTCTGATGTCCCTCCAGAGACAGAGGAATGTCCATCCATCACAGCCGATGCTGCCATGGACTCAGATGAAGATGCAGATTTCCTCCCAGTAGACAAAGCTGTGGGCACTTCGCATCATGGCAGCACAAGGTCTAGCCATGATCCACAACCTGTTCCAATGATAGATCCCCATCCTCATCCCCCTCATCCAGATGTATGCATGGTGGACCCTGAAATGCTGGTAAATGAGCAAAATGTGAGCAGAACTGATAAAATATCCAAAAAGGATCTGAAAGAAAAGAGCAAAGGAGTGAGGAAGCCTTTGAGTAAACCCAAATCATCATCGCCTGCCCGGAAACTAGATGTCAAAGGGAAGCGGTCTCCCACACCTGTGAAACAACCATTGGACAGGTCTCCAAAATCTTCCACTGCAAAAAAAGAGCGAGATGGAGGAGAGAAGCAGTCAAAACCACGTACCCAATTAGTGCAGCCCTCTCACATGGAAGAGAAGGATGAGTTATCCCGGAGCAGTCACAGCAACCCGGGCAAGACCCTTGTTAATGGCATCAAAACAAACCCTGGTAAGAAATCCCTCCCCAAATGAGAATTCTCTTTTGCTTAAACAATAAGCAAAGCACTAAAATGTAAGCATTTGCTTCATCATTCAGGGCACTTAATGAGTGGCAGTTAATGAGCACTTCCTAGCAAGTCAGAGTGAGTTTGCAAGCGCTGAGGGATTGTGATAGGCAATGATTTAAAAAAAAAATGCAGGGAATGTCAGTAGCAGTGAAGCCAAACATCTGGTAATTTAAATCCTTTGTGTTTAGATTCTATTATACACACAGGGAGTATGTTCCCCACAGGGTGATCAGTAGTTGGAATTCTCTGGTCTCAGAGGGACAAGCAGAACCCACCTTACTACAATATTAACAGTGGGATAAGACACCTAACTATGGTGGCTGTTACTGCATTCTCCAGGGTTGAACTGATCATGACACTAGGAGTGCATTTGGGTGCAGAGATGTTGCCCTCCCTCTGTAACTACGAGTAGAGACCAGATAGGAGTATCCTCCACAATTAATTCCCAAAATTACAGGGGAGGGGGCTGAGTAGTATAGAACCTTGGTCATCCTGGCGTCTCCTCCCACAGTGGAAGATGCCAGATTGACTGACAGTATTGGAGACTGAAATCCTCTCTGCATCCCCAGAAGAGATTCCCCCACAAACTACTCCCTGCCACTATGTCTCAGTCCTGCTTGGAGGAACCAGTTTAAGCAGTTGAGAGGGAAATTCAGTCTCCATGGTCCATGCAGCCCTTGAGTACTCTGCTAAGAGTGCCATCATGGAGGCCAACTGTTGTTATTAGTTGTATTAGGGTAGTGCCCAGGAGCCCCTGTCATGCACCAGAATCCCACCATGCTAGGCGCTGTACAAACACAGAACATGTAGATGGTCCCTGCTCCAAAGTGCTTAGAATTTAAGTATAAAACAAGCAATATCGGCTGGATACAAACAGATGGGGTGGGGGCACAAGGAAACAAACATTACTGGTCACCATGATGAGCAGTGGTCTCAGTACATCGGGGCCAAACCATTGTCAAGATTTTTGTAGAAATCCTGGCATGGGAGAGTTTTGAGGGGGCATCTGAAGGTGGCTCATGGGGCAGTTTTATGGCTGTTTATGGCTAGTGCCTCCCGAGCATGAGGGGCAGCAAGGGAGGAAGCATAAAGATGTTTGAAAATTTAACAAATGGGTGATGGCGGCTGGCATCCTGGGCCTATTGGAGGCAGGAGTTGACATCTTGCTAGTGAATAAGCGCTGCTAGGTAGGGCGGGGCTAGGCCATCAAGGGCCTTGAAAGTGAAGATAAGTAGCTTATGTTTGATGCACTAGAGAAGGGGAGCCAATGGAAGGAATCCAAAGAGAGAGGTGACATGGGCAAAGTGACAGACTAAGGACGAGGTCTCTGCAGTGGCATGGCTGTGAGTGGGACAAGAGTTATTTAATCATTGCCAGCTAGAGGGAGGGCACAGTAATCACGACAGAAGATAAGAGCCTGGATGACAGTTGTTAGCTGTGTGAACAGATAAGGCTGTATCTCAGTGCTGTTATAGAGAAAGAATCCGCAAAATTGAGACCTAGCCTGAATGTGAGGTCCTAGAGCAATGACATCCAAAGATGATGCCCAGGTTATGAACCTGCATGGCAGGCAGGATAGTGGTGGTGTCCTCAGTGATCAAGATAGGAGGTAGCAGGAAGGGTTCGGGGTGGAAGATTAGGAGCTCTGTTTTAGCCATGTTGTGCTTGAACTGATGGCTAGACATCCCCAAGAGATGTCAGGTGACAGGCTGAGATTTTTAGATTGGCCAATTAGAGACAGTTCAGGAGTAGAGGTTGTTCTGTGGGTCATCCACATAGGGATAGGAGTTGAAGTTGTATGTGTAGATGAGCTTATCCAGAGATAAGGCTTAGAGGGAGAAGGGAAGGGCGCCAAGCACAGAGCCCTGTGGAACACCAATGGAAAACGGAGAGGGGGCTGAGGAGGATCCTCTGAAGGACACGGCAAAGGAGCAATGAGAGGACAGAGTCACAGAAGCCAAGGGAGGACAAGCTGTCAAGAAGAGCCTGATTATGGTGTTGACGGCAGCTGACAGGTGAAGGTGGGAGAGGCTAGAGCACTGGTTCTGAGCTGTGAGTAGGCAGAGAGCATTAGAGACTTTGCCAGAAGTGTTTTAGTGGCATGCAGGGAGTGGAAACTGGATGGAGAGCATCTGAACTGGAATTGGATGAAGAAAAGGAGGACTTGTGGCACCTTAGAGACTAACCAATTTATTTGAGCATAAGCTTTCATGAGCTACAGCTTATGCTCAAATAAATTGGTTAGTCTCTAAGGTGCCACAAGTCCTCCTTTTCTTTTTGCGAATACAGACTAACACGGCTGCTACTCTGAAACCTGGAATTGGATGGGAGGCGCTGTAACCAGTGCATTCGTAAGAACACAAAAACAGCCATATTGGGTAAGCCCAATGGTCCAATTAGCCCCGTAGCCTGTCTTCCAACAGTGGCCAATCCCAGATGCTTCAGTGAGAATAAACAGAACAGGGCAATTTATTGAGTGATCCCTCCCTGTCGTCCAGTCCCAGCATCTGGCAGTCAGAGGTTCAATGAGCTGAGGGAGGGGGGAGGGAGATAGGGTGGCAGCTGGAGAGACCGGTTGGGTCAGGATTGAGATTTTTGTTTTTCAAGTTGGGAGAGACTAAAGCATGTTTGTATTGTGAGGGGAAAGAGCCAGAGGAGAGTTAAGGAGGAGAGTAAGGGAGGGAGGTGTGTGTGTGTGTGTGGGGGGGGGGATCAGGAGATAAGATGGGCTGGAATCACTGGGGCAAATGAAGAGGTTAGACAAGGAGAGCAAGAGAGAAACATGATGGGGAGGAGGAAAGACTTGTAGGAGGGGAAAGAGGTCAGGAAAACGAAGTGGGGGGAGAAGGTTGTGTCATTAGGTGGCTTTGGAGGTATGGACACTTGCCCACTAGAAAGTGTAATGAGCCACCAGGCCATCAAATGCCTCACTAAGAGTGATGTCAGTCAGCTTCACATGTGCAGGCTAGAAGGGACAGATTCTGTTCTCCCTGTACATTCCCTGAGCTATTTGTCTCTTGTTAATGCTGGTGTTTAGCCTGGCTGCTGCCATGAATTGGCTATGAAAAGAAAATGAGGCGTACAGATTATGTGTGGGGACGGCAAATGGGGGCAGAGCTTTTTTTTTTTTATTGTGCCTCTTCATTTCTTTCTTCCCTTCCAGACTTTTTTTTTTTATTGACAGAACAGTTCATGTATCAGCCCAAACACTGTGGGAACTTTAGAGTTAAAGGCCTAAGAGACACATGGAAGGAAAGAATATGTTTGGGGTGCGGTGTGTGTGTAAATGCATGCACATGCTGTATTCACATGCTTGTGTGCACTCACATATTTTCTAGTGTCTATATAGATGATACTGCCTGTGTATATGTCTACAGTGTGTGTTTGTTTTCACATGGTTGGTAGTGTGCATTTGGCTATGTGTCTGCACTAGTGTGGGCATGTATTCACATATCTCCATGTTCAGGTCCTTGTCTAAATGTGTGTATGACTCTATGCCTCTGCACTTGGGAACATCTCTAACCTCTCAATGACTCTCAATCTCTCAATGACTGAAGGATGCAGAAACGATGAAGGGAAATGCTGAAGGAGCAGAAATATTGATGAACATGAGCCAGTCATCAGAAAGAACTGCTAGGAATCATTAAGAACCAGGCAGGAGTTCCCAGCGATGTTACTGTAGATTCCTGAGGGCTGTCAGATGAAGGACATCAGGACATATTGCTATAGCCAAGATAGGTTAAGAAACCGAAACTGGGGCTATTTAGCCAGATAGTGACTGAACTAATTACTCTGCCAAAGCTAATAAAGGGAATTTGTTTCCCTTCTGCAGCAAAGGCCATTCTGGACCTGATTCTAAAGCTGCTCAGTCCAGCACTAAAGAATTGCAGACCTTTCCCCTTTCCCACCTGGTTTCGGTGCTACTGCTGGGACAGACCATCCACTATTGTTTCCTTTCAGTAGCAGAGAGAAGGAGCCAATCCAGGCCCTTTAACTTAGTCTCTGCAGCTGCAGGAAATCTTCCTGTATTCCAGATGCTTCAGGGTTTTGTTAGCATCTGATTTCTCTTTTCCAAAGTTTCCAGTAGCCCCAAAAGCAGTCTCTCTGTGCCCCCTGGACCACCTGTCTATGTGGACCTGGCCTACATCCCCAACCACTGCAGTGGGAAGAACACAGACCTGGAGTTCTTCAAGCGGGTCCGAGCTTCATACTATGTTGTGAGTGGCAATGATCCAGCCAATGGGGAGCCCAGCCGTGTGGTATTGGATGCACTTCTGGAAGGAAAGTCCCAGTGGGGTGAGAACTTGCAGGTAAGTGATGTAAATGCCCAGGAATGTGTGATGTTCACTGTATCATGGAACTCTAGGGAGAATGTGCCTATTACAATACTGATCCACAGTGGAAAAAATCTCGCATGATGGTGCACTAGAGAGAAACAAATGGGACGGGGACTTTCTCACTGTACGGTGTTAAGCGCCAGTCACTGTCAAATCTTAGCAACCTCTCTTCCCTCCCTGCCATTTGGGGTTCTGTTTGTCAGTAGCCTAGGGACAGGAGGACAGTGTAGCCTGAGGAATTAGGAGAAAGGGTAGGGGATAGTCTCTTTCCCTATGCTGAGATTCATTCACTTAAAGATCACTCACTCCTCCTGTCTCTGCAGGAGGAAACAGAAATTGTCCTCTGGCAGAAACCAGCTGGAAAGTAAACCCTAAGACAGAAGAGTAGCCCCCTAACATGGTATTAGGGATAGGGTCACCCACCCCACTTCCCACCCTGGCAGTGGGGACAGTGTTGCAATCACAATTCTAAACCTGTTCTGATAATAACTTCCTATTAGCTCCTTAAACCATCAACAAATATTCCTTATAATACCCACCTCTGCCTACAAGGTTTCAGTGAGAGCCTGGGTGGTGCCTGTTCCTGCAGGCAGGACTAGAGCAGAGCGTACCTTTGTCCAAACTGCTCTGCTAGATACCGCATCCTCAAACACCAGGGCTCTGGAGCTGACATGTTCTGCACCTGGGTAAGGTGACACACAGGCTGTGTGGCATTTTCCGGTCATTCCACGGCCATTACTGGAGCCCTTGTGAACACAGATTTGCTGCTACTTTTGTTGCTGTCGACCAACTCATTCTCCAGCACAGCCTCTCCCCCTCCTTCATTTACCTTTCTGTTCTTCTTCGTCTTAGTATTATTTATATGGATGTAGTGCCCGTGATGCAACAGGCTGGGACCCCCTGGTGCTGGATGCTGCACAGAGAGATAGTAAAGAGGCCATTCTAGTTTAAAAGACAATATGTAACAGGCGGATGGAAAAACGAGCAGGCAAGGCCACGAGGCCAGAGTAACAGTTATAGGATTGTGTGGGCACAATTTGTTGGTGCACTAAACCAGAGAGTGGTAGCAGTGCTGTCAGTTTTCTCTTTTGTCTTTTCCAGGTGACGCTGATTCCAACGCATGACACTGAGGTGACACGCGAATGGTACCAACAAACCCATGAGAAACAGCAGGAGCTGAACATCATGGTGCTAGCGAGCAGCAGCACTGTAGTGATGCAGGATGAATCCTTCCCAGCCTGCAAAATTGAGTTCTGAGTCTCCCAGTGACACCTGGCTCTCATCCCTTGATGCTGTCCACCACCATGCAGCACTCAGACAGAGCTACCATCTCATCACAGTCCAGTTCTTCTCTTCTGGTTTAGTCTATATGTGGTTCCCATTTGCAGGAGATTCAGGACTCATCCAGCTCAACACTGGATGCTTTGAAAGAGGAGCCTGGAGGGCTCTAAGATTCTGTGCAGAACTGAGAGGTCATGCAAGGAGCAGTACCAGGCCAGGGCCAGCTTCTCTTTCCCTGGTTTATTTTGCTGCCTGTACAGTCGCTGTAGAATAATTTGGCTGCCTTGATGCTGCGAGCACTTGCTCTCCTTCCCTTGCTCTGGCTGCACTGCCACTTGGCTTGTAGCACCATGAAATGTTTCCTTTGGCCTGTAACTCTGCTGCTGCATGAAGATAGTCGTGATGGTCACGGTGTGGGAGAGAGACTGTGAAATAGAGGAAAAGGGGAGTGAGCGAGGAGCAAAGGGATTCTGGTGTCAATATTCTGAAATAACTGGTCAAAAAGAGAAGGCCATTCCTCCAGCTCTCAGAACATGAGGCATGCTAGGAAAAGAGAACTGGACTCCAACTACCCATGGCTGCGTTTATCTAATTCCAGAGGCTTCTGTCCTGAGTTGTTGGACACCCATCACTAGGTTACCTGTTCATCTGTTTCGCCATGGTTGAGGAGCTGTGATGAAGGATAAATTGGCTTGGTGGAGCATTGGCTTGTCATTCTTAGCTACAAAGAGCACATTCCTGATCTGCTAACCTCAGCTTTGCACTTGTAAAATGATTAACGTTGTACTTCTGAGCATCAGCAGTGTGACTGCAGGAGTCATCGAGGGACTGCTACGTGAACAGTCCCAGTCAGAAGGGTATCCAAACGCACAACCCCCAACTCATCTAAACAGAAGCGCTCAAGACAACGCTGGCCGCTGCTGGACCAGGATTTGCCTAAGAACTGTTGTGGCCTATGAACCAAAGGCTTTCTTGAGTGGGAGGAGGAGGAGGGATAGGGAACTGAGGCACCAGGGGTAGCAGGGATGCGCTGTCAT
The DNA here is from genome assembly GCF_965140285.1 of Lepidochelys kempii. NCBI lineage: Eukaryota > Metazoa > Chordata > Testudines > Cheloniidae > Lepidochelys > Lepidochelys kempii. The sequence continues at coordinate 85,216,445 of NC_136389.1, read as the reverse complement.
AGCCATCTTAACAGATCCTTGCCTTTATGGCATGGGCGCTCCATTGCTGCTGAGTAATACATCAGCGCATTGTATAAGCTAGTGATGGAAAAGCCCTTTCAGGCTCCAGGCTCAGCTCATGAAGGGCCATAAACGTGAGGCAGTGGAAGTGGCTGCTCACGCACTAGTGCTCAGCTGCTCTGCCAACATGTTTAACACTGATCGGTCATTGCAGAGCCACGTCAGGCTGCTCATGGCACCAGGGAGGATTTTTTAGCAAGACAGAGACACGAAGCCGTTGGGGGGCTATACCATAAAAAGGCTATGATGAAAATCTTGGCCCACAGCCCCGAACACGTGTTGCATCAGTGCCGGTACTTGGCCCTGGGCCCTGCTCTGGTGGGGAAGGAGCCCAGGTCCTTGTGCTATGCTTGGCTGGGACATGCTAATCTGTGCCGCTAGCAAACTAGTAGCCACTCCTGGGCAGCTGGTGTGGAGAAAATGCTGCCTGAAAAACCTGCTGCTAGAGGACTAAAATGGGATTTCTATGGAAATGATTTATTTTGCCATCTAATTTATATATTTATTTTTGGTGTTAAGCTGCATTTTGTATGGAGTTAATATTTTAATTTATACATGTTAACATGGCACCATGTGGTTTTGAGGGATCTCATAGTGAATACTCAGAAGTTGCAATTTAAAGAACAGACAGACTCTCGAGAAACGAACAAAGTATCACTGGCAGCCGCGGGGGTCTCCGCACAGGCTACAAAGCAGAGTTGATGTATCTAAAGGAGCTGAGGCCAGTCAGCACAGCTGGCCCTTTAGCTACAGCCCTTGTTTTGAGGGTGAGATTCTTGCCTGGGAATTTATTAAATTCCTGCATTGTATTTTCTTGTTTTTTTTAAACTAGTTGGTCCAAAGTGTGTCTACCAGGAGAATAAATGTTATTCTCTGTAAACTGATTGAGTCAGTATGTATGAATGTCAGCTATGACAGCCAATCACAGGCAGGCAGTGATACAGATCCAACCTGTTTTTCCATTGGCCTCTTTTCAGTCTTTGAGCTTTTCACTTTAGGTCATTCAAGAAGTCAGTTAGACCAGTTTACCTGTGCTTGGCTGTCAGCCAACTCCTGGTGCCTGGAAGCCTTGCACACTCAGATCTGGGTTTGAAGAGGGAACAAATGGTGCATGCTCAGCTACTGAGTCCATTTCCTCAGCAGAGTGTCTAGGCAGAAAAAGTTAATGCACTAAACTTTAGCTAGACCCTCATATGAATGTCTCATTCTTCAACTTGAAGCAATTCTGACTAATAAGAGTGACAGTGGGGCTTTAGGGGCACCTGCATTCGCCAGGAAGGAAGAGCAGCTGGGAGCGTATCTGCCTACCCCAGGACATGCTCCTGGTTGCTGCGGCTGCGTCCCTTCTGGAGCTTTACCCCAGTGCCCACTCTCTTCCCTGCCCGGAGTCTCTTTCACACCTTTTTGAAGAGTTTTGTAGCAGTGTGTGCTGTCTTCAGCTTCTTTCGCCTTCTTCCTCAAAATTTATGAGAAAATACATTTTAAAAAACCCACCATCTTTATAACAGGGCCAAGCCCTGCCTTCCCCAGCAAATGGCTACAGGCCTGAGGCTGAGTTAGCGTATGGGACACGGGCCAACCCAGAGGTACCATGACACTACAGTAGAGAAACATTTAAACTCCGCTTTTGCTTGTTTCTGCATGTGGATGACAATGTGTAATATTCCCGTATGTAATAGGTACAAAATATTTTAAAATTATAATAAAAAAAAAGTGAACGTCTTAACTGTATTGAGCTGGCAATTTGTGCTCCTAGCTTCTTTCTATGCTGAATGTTGTAAAAACAGAGCGCCCAGGTTCTTTTCTTCTGCATCATGTTACTATTTGACCTTAGTTCCTTGATTTTAGTTCCTTTCCCCCATGTTCATGTGCAACACTCTGTAACTAACTGCTGTAAAGGGAGGAGCTTGATACAATAATAAAACCACATTAGTTGCAAAAAATAATGTCTTGGGCTTTTGTAAACTGTTCCATCTGAGTTTGTCCAACTGTTTCCTCCAACTGGGCAGTTCCATACATCTCAAGCATATAGGCACCAGGAGACAGGGGCATAGCTTGGGGGAAGTTCCGCCCCCTCCCCCCCCCCATTATCCACCCATGACCTCCCTGACTTTGGCTCCCTACAAAAAATTAATGCAGCACACATTAAATGGATTAAAAGCTAGCTAAATGATAGGTCTCACACTGTATTTGTAAATAGAGAGTTATCATGGAGCCGGTGTGTTTTTAGTGGTGTCCTGCAGGGATTGGTTCTTGGCCCTATGCTATTTAACATTTTGATCAGCAACCTGTAAGAAAACATGCAATCATCCCTGATAAAGTTTGCAGATGCCACAAAAATTGGGGTAAATAATGATGAAGACAGATCAGAGTGATCTGGATCACTTGGTAAGCTAGGTACGAGCAAACAATGTGTGTTTTAATACAGCTAGCATTCCTATACATTTAGAAACAAAGAATATAGGCCATACTTAGAGGTACTCTATCCTTGGAAGCAGTAATTCTACAAAAGACAAGGGGTCATGGTTGCTAAGATGAGGGGGAAGTTCTCAAATAATTTTTGAGGGAATTGGTATTTCAGCTTTGCTCATTTGGTTACTGGAGATAGAGATGCTGCAATCTGCCTTGTGAGTCTTCCATCCTTGGCATTGCCAACCTGCTAGGGTCAGACTGAAGAATATCAAATACTGTATCTGCTTCTCCTGCACTTCAGGTAATTCCATGTCCAGAGTGTCCACTGTCCTTCCCAGCAACTCCTGACAGGACTTAAGTCATCAGGAGAGGGTACTGCAGCAGATCCTTATGCGTAGATGGCTAAAAAGGCTTGAGAGATCTTTTGTGGCTTTTGGAGAAATAGTCCTCTTTCTCCTGAGTCTTGACCTCCTCCTCAGGTTTCTTCTTGTTCCCTAGGGTTATTTACATCACAGGGTGGCCTAGTCAGGGAAAGATTTCCAACTTCATGTGTGCCCACATGTGGAATACACAGAGGGACCAGTGCTCAAAGAAGAACTATGGGGTGATCGAGAAATAGCAGCTCATGGAGGGCCAAGGAGGAGCACCCCCTCACCCCCCAAAGGAGGCCCAAGGTAACTGTCAGTTAGAACTTGGGAGTCCTGTCTGGCCAGAGAGAAGCATTTAAGCTAACTGCATGAGAACCCTGGTCTGAGTCTGCTCTGGCTTCTGGAAACAACCAGCTGACATTGTGCATGTGCACAGGCTTAATAAAGGCATTAACATAACCAGTCCCCCATTCACAGTCACTAGCTACCCTTCCCCATAACACCTTTCTGGCTAATTTAATTCCATTTTTAATTTCAAAATTTATGCAGCAAAAAACTGACACCTGAAACACTTTGAGGTCTCACCTGCAGCTGACGGGCTGTCTTAGCACCCATCCATTAACGTGACTGGCTCCAGGCCAAATATGTTGTGTCTCAACCAGGAACTACAGGGATTTAGGCCCAGACCCTCAAAAAGTCTGTGTGTGTCTCACAGCCACTGAAAACAAGGGAAGATAGAGGCCTAATTAGTCTTTAAGGCTCTGGGCCTTGGTGACTTTGGCTACCTGCTAGCTCTGATGTGGCGGCTTTGTTCCTTGAACAATGACATTTTCACCTCTCGCATGGAGTCTGTTAGTTCAAAATATGATTGTGGCTTTGCTAGGTGCGGGCAGGACCTATAGACTCATATTGAATTGCAGCTAGCCATGTCCTTTCCCAGGAGTCTTGTTTGCCTTTGTCAGACTGGCCTCTGGTTCTGCATGTCTGTCATACCAAAAAAATTGTTACTCCTCTTCTTAACAGCTGTGCTGCAGCAACAGACCCCATCAGTTGCCACTGGGGGCTTTACAAAAGCCCCGCTCTTCCACCACCCTAAAATCCCAGCAATAAAAACCTCACCCCAACTGCCCATCAGTTTTCCCTGTTCCTCCCAAACCCATTCCTCCCCTCTGGCAGGTTCAGGGCTAGAAGAGTTGGCAAGCTGGCATTCTTTAAAGCATTTCTCCAGATTCTTTGGTTCCCTCTGCAATTGCAAATGGGGGAAAAAAGTCAAGGTGCAGGATTTCTTACCCTGACATCCGTATGACCAAAAATGTGCCAGAGGGTGGCCCTGGGTTTGTTCCCTACCGAGGAGTTCTCTGATCCATTGTAGAAGAATTAGGCACAGGGTACCGAGAGGTTGCGGAGTAGCAGCCATGTTAGTCTGTATCCGCAAAAAGAAAAGGAGGACTTGTGGCACCTTAGAGTCTAACAAATTTATTTGAGCATAAGCTTTTGTGAGCTACAGCTCACAACATTGGATGCAGCCGATGAAGTGGGCTGTAGCCCATGAAAGCTTATGCTCAAATAAATTTGTTAGGCTCTAAAGGTGCCACAAGTACTCCTTTTCTTTTTGAGGGTACTGAGATGCTCTTCTAGTCTGAACCTAGCTGCAGAAGCTATATCATCCACCACAAGAGAGGATCATTGCATATGAGTAGAGCACTCAGGTTCTCTAAGAATTACAGATCTCCTTGGATCCACTTGCTTTTATATCTGTGAAGAACAATAAGCATGGGCAAACCAACAGACGCAGGTCCTCTGCATCAGTTACAGTCTGATTCTAACTCTGCCTCAGTGCAGACAGCCAGGGTGGGTCCTATGGATCCAAAAGCTGATTGATAGGAAGAAGCCCTGACTACCCTCACCAGTCAGCTAGATATTTTGCTTGGGGCAGCAGCTTCTGAAAGGGTCAATCTGGGAGAAAGGGTCACAGAAGAGTCTGCCTAATTGTCAGAAGTGCTGATTACAGGCAGGGGTGGGTCTCAGCTCCCACTGCCCCTATTTGGAGCACAGCCCAGGCAGTCAGATATTGGTGTTCTCCTGCAAGTTAGGCCTCTGCTGTATGAACTGTATGCCCAGATGGTCACTGTCCAAGGCAGGCCTGCCAGCAGCAGACCTGCCAGCGGCTGGGGTCTAGCCCCGGCTTCAACATTCCCTCCATTTCCACTGGGGCCTCAGTGAGGCCTGACTGATGTAATGAATTCACCAGAGTCCGCCTGCGTCTCCTAGGACGTGCCGGCTGCTCTGCTAGGTTGTTTTTCCTTTTGACTTAAACAAAGGCTCTGCTGAAAGCTGGCACTGTTCTGTCTCCTCCATAGAGCGTGCTCTGTCACGGGGCAGCTGGCTGTGGGCAGCAGCACCCTGAGCCCCTGGTGAACAATGACGGCTCTTAGCCAGGAGCTGTGTGCTTGTCATGCTAATGATCCCACTGCCTCCTTGTGGCGCTGTAGCACAGTGACACTGATAGACTGGCAGAGGGGCTGTGACCCACCCTATCCCCTGTGCTGCCAGATGCCATGGTCACTAGGAGGCAGCATCTCTGCTCTAGGAAACACAATCACCCACCTGGAAATAGCAAACAGCTTGCTCAGACAGGGACGGATTTCCAGTTTGGCACATGCCAAGGGGCGCCGGCATTCTAGAGGCACCTAAAAGTTAAAAATGGGTTAAAAGTTTCATTTTTTTACAGCAAACATGAAGGTCAGCTGTAGGCAGGGGGTGGCACGGAAGATGCTGTACCTAGGGGCATGTAAGGTGTAAATCCAACCCTGCTCTCAAAACAAAAGTTGTGTTTGCGGACAGGTGCTTGGCTTCCCTGGTCCTGATGTTGCTGTCCCTGCACTGCATTCTCAAAATGAGAGGTTCTTCCTCAAAGCTTGTGCTGCCCTGGATAAAATGCTGCACTCGGCCCCTGCTTTGCATGTCTGGGTTGTAGCTGTCAGGGTTACCAGCACGCCAGGGAGAACTGCGGTGCAGAAGTTATTCTGCACACTCACTGGGGGAGCTGCCCCCCTATGCCTCCCTCTTACTTCCAACTTCGTTCAAATATGCAGTTGAAAATTGCCTTCAGAGCCCTCGGTGGCTGGAGCGTGTGTAACAGCACCACAAGCAATCTGGTTATGGGCAGACGTTCTGCCTTCACCGCACTGGACGAGGAAACGCAGGGCCGGTAGGTTCAGCTTAGCCAGAAGGTAATGTCGCTAATCACAAGCCGTCGCTATTCTAATTCCAGACAAAACCACAGGGCTTGTCTATACACAAACTTGCACCAGTTTAATTACCCTGGTTTAGTTAAACTAGTGCAAACCCATGTGGACACATTTATCTCAGTTTAAAACTGGTTATAGTGGTTTAAGCTTGCTCGGCAATGGATAATGCAAGGTACAGGAGCGAGCTAAGTGACTAAAATACAGGGTTAAGTTGGGTTAAGAGTGTCCACCCACAGGGTTGCACGGGTTTAATTAAGGCTTTGTAAAATCATGCCTGTAGTTAAACCAGGACAGCTGTGTGTGGAGCAGACCCCTGTGACAATTGCAAAACAATAATGGTGCCAGACGTAACAGATAAGGCGGCTGGAATTTTTAAAAAGGCCCAGGTGCGTCTAAGCTGAGACAAAGCCACCAATGTGAGAGAATGGGCTTGTGTCTATCACAGCTAACTGCAGCTCAGGAGCTCAACATCCACTTCTGGCTCTGCCTCCCTCTGTCACCTTGGTAAAATTACTTCATCTCTCTGGGCCTCCACTTCCCACCCATCCAATGGACATAACAGCACCCTGTCTCACAGAGGTGTTCTGAAGCAATATTAATGCATGGTTGTAAGGTGCTTTGAGCTTGTCTCGTTGAACAGAGGCACCAGAGAAGTGCAATGGGGAAATGCAGTTAAATACCTCAACTGACCTTAACTCTGCCCCCACACCTGTCACCTCACGCACCCTCCTAGCAGAGTGCAGCCTATGAACAGCACATTAAAGCCACGTGTATGCTGCATAATTATTGGCAATGAACCATAATACATGGACCTCAGCAGCTCTCCTGTGCAACGATCTATGGCTCAGCCTTGCAGATGAGGAGGCACTCCTAATGGACAGGGGACACCTGGAATATTGTGGTGGTATGTGGCCTCTGTGACGTGGATGAAGGTTGTGTACGGTCGAGTACGGGAGTATGTGGCTCCATCATCTCCCCCATTCTATTCAACATATGCACAGAACTGCTCTGGAGAGAGTGACTCAAACAGCCACAAGATACAGCTTTATATCCCAGGCAGAGTTAATGATCTCCTAGCTCTCCCAGTGCTTGAGAGAGATTAGTCCCTAGATGCAAAGCACACTTCTTCTGGAAATCTTGGCCTCTCCCAGTTCTCTACTCACTCCTTCAGCGGGTCCTACTCATGCCCTCATCAGTGCTTTGTAGGGGGTCCCACTGGGCTCTGTCCTTGCTCCTCTACTCTTCCCCCTCTATGCTTTATCTCAGGCCAAGCTCATCCACAAGCAGACATTTAACCCTCTCGATGCTGACCACTCACAGATCCACCTCTCTACTCCAGCCCTGCCAAGCTGGAGAACTGAATTCAATCTCAGCCGCTGCCACAGAGTTCCTGTGTGATGCTGGCAAGTAACTTAAACCACACTTTCACAGGTGGCCGCAATTATATGTTCCTTATTTTCTGGATACACTGTGATCTAAGTGGGGATCTGGAGCATTTTAATGAGTACAAAGCCTGATCAGTTTTTGAATTAACTGGGTCTTGTCCATCAAAGAGTAAATCTTCAAAGGGTGTCTGTACCTCTTTAGGTAAAACCAGATACAGACAAGGCCCTCCTCCTTGCCACCAGTTGCTATATATTGTACCCTTGTGTCCCCTGCATCTAAAGCTGCCTGCAGGGATGTGTTGGCAACTGATTGTCCTGCTGAGCAAATGGACTTAAACTCCCAGGAGAACTCAAGGAGAGGTTATCCACAATCTTCACTTCCTTGTCCCACTGCAAATAACGTAGCCTGATGATTTGCTTGCAAGCTACCAGAGGAGTATTATTTATTTATTTTTGGTGAAAAAAAAAATCTAATCTTTTTTTCAGAGGTTGGTTCTTTGTCCTTTGGGGCAGACTTTGTAAACTGCTTAGATGGTTCATTGGCTGCAGTGACTACTAACAAGATGAGTATCAGAATACTCCAAACCCTCAGATGGAACCGGATATCTCCAATCCACGCATTTCAGCGAAGCAGAGTGGGTGGCTAGGGGAGCCTATAAATCCTTAGCAAGGTTTAAAATTCCCTTCTTCACTGGCAAAGTTTCACAGTTCTGAGGAGCCAGTAACAGAATCTCAAAAAATGTATAAGCCTTCTCTTGAACCATCTCAAAAGGAACTTCAAGGATTTCTATAATCTTTTAAACAATTATTGAAATAACTTGAAGTCATCAACAGTAGCAGGGACAAATAGAATCACTGTGTCAGCTGGGGGGAGAGGGGGGTTGATAGAAAGCATGGAGGTGCTGATGGGGTCCTCCTGACGCTCCATGTCCTTCCTTCACTCAGCAGTTGCTGCTCCTCTGGGATGATCTCCTGCCCAGTATGGCCAAATTTGAAAGCCAAAGGAATATGACATATTGGGCCAAAGAGGAGGCATCTATGAAACGTGGAGTTTCAGGTACATGATCTCTGTAGAAGGGAAGAATTTAATCTATGCCCTTCCCTATCCTTAGATCGGCCAGGTAGGAAGGGTGCTGGTCTAGAAGGATTCCTGCTAGAAGTGGCTGCAAATGAGGAAAAACCTACTAGTGGAGAAGCAGTGCCTGGAGCCACTGAGACTTGAGTGGGAATCGTGGATTTCCTCTGACTCTCGGGTGGATGAAGTGAGATCTTCATCACTGGTACCCAGGACTGGGGTACCGGAGATGATTTTGAAATCATAGCAGAAGCAGAAACATTGAAAAGAGAAGACTCCAGGATGACTCAGTCCTGCGGGGGCAGAAAATGCCCCCTTAGGTATTGTCAGTACTAGAGATCTGTGTTCTGCTGAGAGCGGTCCCAGGTGAGCCAACACCAGAGACGCTCTCAAAGGGCTGTAGGGGAAGCACTCTAGGCAGCTCAGTGCTGTCATCTCTGGATAGTGCCACATCAGTCCCAAGGTCAATGACCTGGTCGTGTCTTTACTAGCACTGGCTTAAGCAAGTCTCCAGCTTGCCGACTCTTAGCAATCTCTTGCCCTGTACTGGGAAGGGGGATGGTGCTGAGAGGCAAACGGAGCTATGCTCTGCTCTTCTGCAGGCAGCAAGGGGAAATGCCTGCTCCAGCAGGGTGCGTAGCAGCGTCTTTGCTCTCCTGGAGGAGGAATGAGTACACACTGCCGCTCCAGAGCCTGGAGTGCCGTCCCAAGCAGACGGAGCACTGGAAGCATAGTTTGCTGGAAAAAAGGCAGGAACTTCTGTCTGGCGCACCTGTGAATCAGAAGCTCCCCTCAGACTGCTCCATGAGGTAAAGATTTAGCGCTGACTCTCTGGCCTTGTGTGTGCGTTTGCTAAAAGATTTACAAATTGCACACTTAGAGGAGATATGACTCTCTGCAAATAGTAAAGGCCCTTCAGGTGTTCATCCCACAGGGAAATTATCCTTCCATGGGAGAGAAAGGTCTTTAAACCTGGGGACATGGGTTCAGCCATGAAACTGAACACCTGGGATCAGCTCTCTCATGTAGATTTTGTGGCTTTTTTTGTTCGTTAAACCAACAGGCTAAGACCAGAAACACTAACATGTAATACCTGTAGTAACTGCGACCAGTAACGAACGATCTCTAGCGACTACAGGGACACTGAAGTTGTTCTGACTTGCTGCCGAGGGTGGTAAGAAGGAACTGAGGGTGGCTGGGGTCACACTGCCCTTTACCCTCTTGGGAGGGGGAGTGCAAGGGTGTGCAGAACACAGGCCTGGCCCCCTAAAAGACACTGCTGGTAAAAACATTCCAAACTCCCACATGTAGGGCGCATGTGCACCATGATCAAGTCTCTACTTGTGGATCCCAAAGCAGCAGTGCCTACCAGTCACCTCCCTGCCCAGATCACAGCTGCAGCCTCAAAGCCTTTGGAGAGAGCCAGGGTAACATCCAGTTTGAGCTTGAGGAACCAGAGATGTGGCTTTGGCAGATTTAGTGAACACACGTTAGTTCCCTCTAGAGCTTCTCAGTAGCCGTTTAAAGGGCTATTATCCACCAGGGCCTCCTTTTGCTCCCTTGCTCTGTGCACTTCTTTCCTGCCCCTTTCCTCTGAGAGGGGCAGCAAATAGGTTAGAAGGGAATGGGGCAGCTCCCCGCATTGCCCCTAGAAGGCCCCTCTTAGCCCAGGGGATACAGCTACTACTGCAAAGGGGAGGAAAAAAATGCATTTACAACAGAGTTTGTCACACTCACAAAAACAGTTGCACAATAATGAGATATGTATTCTAACACTTGGCTTTGAATGTCCATGATCCCCTGAGAGCTTAGGCTTTCCTGGGAGAGGTGGCTGCAGGAAGGAAATAAAAAAAATACACCTTTTCTTTGAAAGGTGGAAAACCCCTTTCCTAGTGACTTTATCCATCAGAAAGAAGATGAGTTGTACCAAGCCCAATTCTTTTCCCACTGCGGCTCCCTATCCCACATGCTCTTTCTCCAAGCTGTAGAGAGCACTTGGCTCTACCTCTTGCACCTGGCATTCCAGACACCTGGCATCACAGGTGAAACAAATCAGCTTTTAATGGTCTCCAGCCTCAACTCCATCCCATTCTGCACCAGGGCAGGAAACCCTCTCGCCACTGATTTTTGAAGTGGTTTCTCAGGACACAGCTTGTCCAGGTTTTAAAGGATTTTGACAAATTGTCAAAGGTTCAGCAAAACGACAAGACTTCTCCAAGGTCTGGAAAACGTGTGTTACAATGAGAGACTAAGAGAGCTCAGTCTCTTTAGTTTAGCTAAGAGAAAGCCAAGAGAATTCAGATAGCAGAGGGCTCCTCAATCTAGCAAAGGCAAAATGAGATCCACTGGCTGTAAGCTGAAACTTCAACAAATTGGTTAAAATGTGCCCATTACTTCTATCCAGGCACTGTATTTTATACCCTTGCATCAATAAAAATTCCATCCTATACCCCATCTTTGGTGACTCTCTTTCTTAGCCTCTGTCTCCATCCCTTACCAGCTGCTCCATAGCCCCACCCCAGCTGCTGGTCTCCTTCACAAGGTTTCTGCCTTTTAATTTCCTTGAGGAGGAAGGGCTGGAACTGGGGATGCCCTACACCAGTCAGTACTTCCTGGGATAAAAGGGTGGTTACTGGGAGATCAGCAACTGATGCTTTGGGCAGCCTCTAGCTCACTTTGCAATGCAGCAGCACAAGAGCCAGCCTTTGAAGCCTTGCTATCAATGCACCTCATACCCGTCACAGCTTCTGTGCCAGGCAGCTTATCAGGCAGCGCTTCATGGGAGACTCACTTTGACCCCGCAGGCTGCATGTGTCTGATGACTCACAAGGAAGCAGCCCACTTTCCTGGGATGTTAAGGACACTCACCTGGGTGATTCAGTGTGTTAGCACCTTGAGCACTTTCCCAACACATCTGTTCCATTCAACCTGCTCTCTGGGGAGCTACCTTGTGCTGAGAATCCCAGCATCACAGCTGTTACATGGGGCTGGTAGCCACGCACAAGCTGGTGAAGTTGAGGAGCCTGAGGACTGCAACTCACTGGGACAAAGTAAAGCCAGTTGTAGCTTCCTGGGGGCTGTCAGTGGAGACTTCCTCTCCTGGCATGCCAACCCTCTCCCTCCCCCCTGCCGAACAGCCTACTGGTAGGCTGTTATAAAATTGTGTTTTCTGGGAGTGGACTGCACTTTGGCCACCTCCACTACACAGGTACAGAGCAAGAGCTGGACAAGTAGAACCCAGTCAGATTGGAAACCCAGCTGGCCTCTTTGTCCCCCTTGCATGGCCACAGCTAGCAGCTCTGTGCTGTGGTGTGTACAGCTCCCCACACAGCAGGTCACAGTGCTGCTGCTGAGATTTTCCTGGAGCAGCATGAGTGGCTAGAGATGAAGAGCTGGAGCAGACTGAGCGGATTTCATATGCCCTGGAGGCACAGTTGCTCAGTCCTGGCTGAGGCTCCTATTCCTACCAGTGTGATGAGATGCATAGATCTCACCCTGCCCCAGCAACAGGAGAAAGGAAAACAATGATAGAGAAACATCTCCTGTTGCCTGGAGAGGTCTGGTTGCCACAGTGACAATGGTGACGCCAGCAGATGATGCTCATTGACCTTGAAGAGAAGCTCGAAAGTGCAGCAGGTGGGGAAAAGGCAGCCTCCTCCCCCTTGGCTGAAAAAACAGGGAGAGGTGTTAGAGGCAGGACCCCCAATCTCTCCCAGTGTTTGAGGCCTGGGGATCTTGTGAGTCTGGGCAGCACTGCGAAGGGGTGCAGGTGAGTGTATTCCAAATTCCAACACACGCCTCACGAAGTGATGGAGCCGGTCTACCCTACCATGGGCACACTCCCCGAGGGCCTTCTAGGGGCTGACAGGCAACAGGTGGCCAGGAGGAGAACGGCTGAGCTAGCACCACTTCTGGGTGGACGGTTCTGGGCCAGAGTCGTCCAGCAACCCCTGCAGTTAACAGAAGCTGGGGATGTTCTGGAGCATGCCCTCGTCTAGATCTTTAAAATCCTAGTTCACAGCAAGGGACAGTGAAGAGTTGGCTCCACCTAGAGGAAGGAAGCAGTATAAAGCAGGCAGGACTTCACCCCAGTGCCAGGAAGGGGATGCTCCTTTCAGAGCCCAGCAGCTGAGTGCTGCTGTAGGCCAGTCCCGTGCAGAGCCCCTGATTGAGCACAGTGGGCCAGAAAAGTTTTTGCTAAGCCCCAGTTAACACAAACACCTCACAAATGGTGCACTGGGAAAAAACAAAATGTGAGTATCCTAATGCATGCCGTTACAGCCAGGAGTGAACTGCACCTAGGAGCTCTCTCTTGGAGGGACCCTTTCCAAAGCATAGGGCTGTGCCACTCTCAAGGTGGACCCCCCCCAGACTGGATCACCAGGCTTCAGCACTTCCTCTTTACCAACTGTATTGACCTTGCAATTGGCTGAGACACAAGCTGTCTGTGTACAAGGCTTACCTGGCCCTTTCAATGACCACGTAACCAAAGGCTGGAAAAGCTCCTGCAGGCTCTGCCTCTCTAGGTCCTGCCAAATCCAGGAAGCTGAGGCTGACACCCCTGCCGCTCCCATAGTGAAAACCACACCAGATTTCCTCTCCACGTCTCAGAGGTATTAGGCCTTCGTTATACATCCAAGACCCAACTTCCACCCCAAATACCCACACCCATTTTGCAGGTTTCCTTAAATCATGCCAAGCCAAGCCATGGCACTGCCATGCTTTGGTGGGGGACAGAGTCAGGCCTTAGCCTCACAGAATTGGAAGGGACTTCAGGAGGTCATCTAGTCCAACCCCCTGCTCAAGCAGGGCCAATCCCCAATTTTTGCCCCAGATCCCTAAGTGGCCCCCTCAAGGATTGAACTCACGACCCTCGGTTTAGCAGGCCAATGCTTAAACCACTGAGCTATCCCTCCCACACAGGGCTCATCCCCTCCAATAGGTGAATGGCACTAGCTTCAAACACAGATATCACAGACACGTGCATTTCCAACACTCCATCTCAAGTGCAACAAAGGGAGTCTCTCCCCTGTGGGGGCTCAGGAAGCTTTAGGTGCAGGGGTCTGACCTGAATCCCCAAGTTCAGCTCAGCAGCATATACAGCAATAACTCCTCAAAGACCAACCCAGACTGCTGGAGACATTGGGCATTTCAGCGCTTTGCCCAGGCTGCTGCAGTGGTAAGAGAGATGGAAGCCAGACATATAGTGTAGCATGTTTACTGTGAACACACACATCCTGATATAGCGCAGAGATCTTTGGGTACAGCTTCCCCAGAGACTACAGACACAGACAAACCTGTACCATAAATACAGTCCTGCCCTATAGGCAGGACAAAGGAATACACTTGCTCTGGCAGATTGTCACTTTGCTGAAGAGGTGACATCACAGCCCCTGCCACTGCAGATGGGGAATCCTCTACCTGCAATGGCTCAGGAAGCAGGACCCCTGTAGTTACCATGCCTCTGGGCTTGTGCTTGATGCTCATTTACATAAATATATATTAAATAGTTTGTACTTTATTCACAATAGCGATTTCTCCTTATCAGTGCCTTACAAATAAAACCTGATTTGCTCAAAAAGCAGTTGCACTTTGTTTCTGTCACTGCAGGGCTCAGAGCTCAAACCTCATTCAGCCCTCAGGGACCAGAAAGACCCGTCTGTGTACCCGCCGTGCACCCCTCCTAGAGTGGGTACCATGCCCCTCCCTGCAGAATCCCAGCCCAAAGGGAACACACAAGGGTCAGCCACTGAAAGGGGTCCCCCCACAAGCAGTGGTCCCCAACCTGTCCCTGCAGTGCTCTAAGTAAAGCTTCTCATCCCACCCCCATTACCCTCTCTGTCCCATGCCCCCCGCCAGTGTTTCTCCCTACAATCAGACTTGCCTCTGTGCCCCCCCCCCCCACAACCATCCCCACCTGGGGGTGACTGACAGGCGAGGTGAGAGAAGCAGACAGTTACCAGACCTGGCAAGTGAAGCAGTCAGGCTGGGTAGGGGCAGCAGGGCCCACAGAAGGAAGGAGCTGGTTTGGCAGCAGGCAATGCCCAGTGTTACCTATTTTTCATTCAGTCACATAAAAGCCATTTCTGAACAGGCTTGTCATGAACCTGCAGGCTAGGATTTCTCCGTTCCAGAAGCCACCAGCTTACAAAGGCACTCTCATCACACCGATCGTGCACCCTTGCCAAGCCTCGGGATCATTCTCCTGCTTCCAAGGACACTGCAGCTTAACCAAGACCCTCAAGCTGCCCTCAAATCTCTTCCCCTGGTTTATTCCAACAGCCAGAGAGCAGGAGACCAACACCACAGTGCAGCTGGTCAGCACAAACATGCAGCTCTTGTATGTTCTGATGAGGCTTGTGGCTGCCACAATGCCCTTGTCTACCAGACCCTGTGCCCCTCTCCATGCAGACAGTGGGCTGACACCAGCTGCAGGCAGCAGGCACCTCCTTTGGCCTCATTACCCTGACAGCTGTGGACCCACCTCCCCTTCACTCCTGGTTCCAGTGCCGCTGAAAAAGCAAGCCAAAGCACTCCCTATGACTTCAGTGGGAGTTGCCCCTGCTCACCCAGGGCTGACTTTGTTTTCTATTTAAGGAAGGCAGGGATGCATGTCCCTTGTCAGGTGGTGACAAGCTGACTGGTGTCTCTGAACAGAACAGACTTTTCCCCTGTCCCTTGCATGATCCATAGACCAGTCTCCGATAGTCAGACCCTTGGAGTGCCAGCTGTGCTGAGCAGGGAGTGATGTAACATCTGCCCAGCGGGTTGACTGGAGGGCTAGAAACATTATGGAAGATATGGGCACAGCCGAGTCCACTCCACGACTGGGGAATCATACTGCTTCCAGACATTGACTGTCTCGGGGATTCTCTTTTCTTCCCAGCATGCTTGCCACAGAGGGAGATGCTAGTTCTGTAGCTCCTGCTGACTAGCAGGCTGCTCGTCCTCAACACTATTCTCACTGGACAGCTGTTGGTCCCGATACGGATGACTGGATGGATGCCGATCTGACACAGCATTATCTGTGGACAGCTCCTCTTCTTCCTTCTCCAGTATTTCCACCAGCTGCCCCTCACTTTGCTCCAACATCTGCATCACTGGCTCCTCCTCATCCAGCTCAGATGTCTCCCCTGGCACTAGTGGCCTGATCACATCTGGTTCTAACATCTCCCCAGCTGGCCCCTCTTCACCTGGATCTGACATCTTCCCAGACAGCCCTCTCTCACCTGGCTCCAGCTTCCCTTTCTCACCCAGCTCCCATGTTCCCCCAGCTGGCTTCTCCTCACCCTGCTCCAGCTCCACCAACTCATCTTTTTCAGGTGTCTCTCCAGACAGCCTGGTCTTGCCCAGCTCCAGTACCCTGGTCTTGCCCTGTTCTGGCATGTCCTCAGATGGTTCCTCCTTGCTTGGCTCTGGGACCTCCAAGAGCCCCGGCACCCTCATCAGGCCTTGTTCTGGCATCTCTCCCAGGGGGTTGTCTACCAAGGGCCCAGACCCACCCAGCTCCAACTCAAGTGCCTCCCCCAAGGGCTCCATCTCACTCTGTTCAGGGGGCTGGCAGTTCAGTCGCTCTTCACTTATTTGGGGACTGATGGAAGGTTTCTCAGTGAAGCCGAAGCGAGCGTAGATCTCCATTGAGGTCGGGGAGGAGGGGCCTGCACTGGAGACAGTGCTGGAAGGGCCACTGCTGTCTGCAAAGCAATTCCAGAAAACGTCAGACAAACACTTAGAGAGTCAGTACTTAGCTGAAAACCTCAGCCAGAGTCTGTGCCGAAAAGCCTATTAAATGGCACGTAGCACATTCTCAGACATCAGCATCTGACTGCTCCCTCCAATGGGAAGGCAGCATATCAGGGTTGGAAGGGACCTCAGGAGGTCATCTAGTCCAACCCCCTGCTCAAAGCAGTGGTAGCAGATGACAGAACAAGGAGTAATGGTCTCAAGTTGCAGTGGGGGAGATTTAGGTTGGATATTAGGAAAAAAAATTTTCACTAGGAGGGTGGTGAAACACTGGAATGCGTTACCTAGGGAGGTGGTGGAATCTCCTTCCTTAGAAGTTTTTAAGGTCAGGCTTGACAAAGCCCTGGCTGGGATGATTTAATTGGGGATCGGTCCTGCTTTGAGCAGGGGGTTGGACTAGATGACCTTCTGAGGTCCCTTCCAACCCTGATATTCTATGATTCTATGAAGAGCCACTTCTCTCTCTCTCAAAAGTACATCTGGCAATTCTGTACATAGTGGACGTAACTAGCATCGAGCCCAGGAATGGAAAGGGAAGAAAAATCAAGCCATTACATCCTTTTATTTATTTATACCCTTCTGCAGACTATAGGACTCCACTATCAAATATTATGTCCACTAAGTCCAAAAAATTGTAAGTGGGCCATAAACAAACAGATAGCCCAAATCCCATGTAGCTGCTCTGCACATTTTTCCCATAGGTACACTCCCTAAAGAGAGTGATGCCATTGGTCTTGTAGAGCATAATCTGAAGTCTGGGGTAGGACCCTTAGGCTATGGAATAGTCACCTTCTTTCATTTTGCAGTGGGTGAAAGGTGTGATATAGATTTTCTGAATTATTTTCTCCTGTTGGTAGATATTTTGATTGCCCATGACGCAGCAAGATTTGGCCATCATGTCTCCTTGGGATGCCATGGGACCAGAAACAAGGAAGTGCTAATTCATGAGCCCTGTCAACCCTAGATAAAAGATCGGTCGGGATCCCAGAACTCTAAGGGCTATCATGTCCTTGTGAAATGTGCATTAGGGATCCATTATGGATAGTGTCCGCCATGCAAACTTACTCCCGGATGAAGCTATCACTGAGAACCACGACTGCACTCCTGCTACAAAGAACAGGGATGCAGAATAAATATTTAAATAAGTGGACCAGTTAGATCTTGTTACATGTCAGATGTAGGTTCTAGCATGGATACAAGCTTAGGTGTACATAAAACTATGGCTTGCATATCAGAACCCAGCAAGACCATAGCATCTTACTGAGTTAAGAGCTGCTAACTGGGACTCAGACCTGCAGACAGATCGCCCTGTGGGAACTGTAACTTACTGAGGATTGAAGGGTTCCAGGGATCTGCGTCACCCTCAATACAGAATCTAAGGGCCTGTCTACGTGAACAATTAGTTTGCGGAAAGCTGGGGCCTACCCCACACTAGCCTGCTGTGGGCTAACTATGCATGGGGAGCCTGCTTACAGCCTAACAGTTCGTTAATGCCCTTTGCTCTAGTCCCATTTCAAAACTGACAGGATCAAAGAGCATTAACAAACCCAGAGCCCACATGGACATTGTCTGTGACAGGCTAGTGCGGGTGATTCACACCCCAGCTTGCCACAAACTAAATGTTTGCATAGACAAGCCCTAAGCTGTATCCTTGAGTCAGGGCCTCAGGAGCTCTGTGGCCAGGAGAACTAAAGTGTGCAGCAAAAAGTCTCTGGATTCAGGGGCATTCCAGAGTGGAAAGCTGCATATCTTAAATTTAAATTAAAAGGTATAGATTTTTAATTAAACTAAAAATAATTAATCCATTCAGTATAGTCACTCCTGGGTTACCATCTTGATGTTGTATTTAATATTACGCTTTCCCCCCATTTTCAGTTTTGAATATACCACATATTTCTGTGTTGTCAACACAAGTGCACCATGAGGTTGCCAGGGGAAGCTGGAGCTTGTGATGCTGGGGAGGCAGTTTGGAACTATGGACAAGCACTTTCGCTGGATGTTTGTTTAAAGTGATCAGTTATTAACTAGTTTAGTTTATCTCGTTGTAAATGTCAATGTTGTTAAGGTACCAAAGTGAAGAGCCCCTGGGGATGACTGTACCTGCACTATTGTTTCATGTCTGCCTGGTTCACACAGTTCCTATGTGGAAAGCAGAGATTCTGGAACAGGGTTCTCTGGCAAGGGGTGGATACCATGGCAAATTCCAAGGCTGCAGAACTGTGGAATTTCTGGGGCTCTGCCTTGAGCATGCCAACGGGGTGAATTTTTATCCCAGTTGCTCATAACTTGCTACTCCTTGTCCAGAATATATGAGGGTTACTTTGGCCACGTCTACACTAGCACTTAAACTTTTGTGGCTCAGGAGTGTGAAAAAACACATCCCTGAGTGACATGAATTTTGTCAGCATAAGCGCTTGTGTGCATGGTGCTATGTTGGTGGGAGACAGTCTCCCGTCGGCAAAACACAGCTAAACAAGCACCTTCACAGTGGTACAGCTGTGCTGCTCTAAGCTTGTAAGTGTTGACATGGCCTTACTTGTAACCAGAGAGGACTTGTGCCTCCTGGGGGGGCACAATGTGAAGGGGGGGGGCCAAGTGACCACCCCACGTGTCGCCTTTGGGAGGAACCTCCTCCCTGGGCTAGTTCAGTCAATCCTGCCAGCTCCTGGGGGGCTAGGGCTACAGCAGTGGGGAGCACATGTGCCTCTGGGCCTGGCTAGGAGCCCAGGGTATGGAAGCTGCAACTGGAAAATCATATTTTCCCTGCATCCGAGCAACATATCTAGCTCATTTTAAATAGTAACCCTTTTTAGTAGGCAATTTTCTAGAATTAAGCAGGACATTCTATACCAACGAAAACATGACTACTAAGAGTAGCCAATATCTGACAGCCCAGGCCATGAGATGAAGAGACTGAGGATCTGGATGAAGGATCCTGCCTTGTTGCTGTAACAAGAGATCCGGGCACAGAGGAAAATGCATGTAAAGCCCTGCTGGCAGCTGATGCAGATTCATGGACCGCTGTTGTCTCAGACAAGTTGAGGCAATCAATATAATTTTTGCCCTGTCCTGACATATCTTTGTCACCACTTTCTGAATCAAGGTGTGTTGGGGGGCCGGGGGGTACACAGAAGGCTCCTTCCCCAAAGTAGAGAGAAGGCATCTGAAATGGACTGACTGGCTGTCAAACAGGTCTACATCGGGATAACACCAACAGGGGAAGATGTCTTGCATACTTGGATCTTTCAGAGACCACTCGTGAATCTGAACTGTCCCTACTGAGGCTGCTAGCACATTGCTCTTGTCTGCTAAATGCAGGGCCATTAGATAGATCTTGTGAATCGCATAATCTGACCACCTTGGCACATACCTGGAAAGAACGAGGCCCCCCTTCCTTACTTGTGTAACGCACGGCAGGAGCGTTATCCAGTGCTCCCTGAACAGCCTTCCCACCTTTTATATGAAGAAGGAATGATCTGAGGGTCAAATGGGCTGGCTCTTAATTCCAAACACATTTTCTCAAAAAGCCCAGATTGTAAACCAGCGTAAATGAGCTGCCCATCCAGTGTTGGCTGCATCTGACGTTACTGTGACTGGGGGCGAAGGAAGATCGAACAGGACGCCTCAGAGTATTTGATCCGTTTGTCCATCACATCAGTGAATTTAGAACATCCTGAGGCCTGGTGACAAATATTTTCTGACTGTCCTGGCTAGGTATGTAGACCTGAGCCATCCAGTGCAGCACTGGTTTCATTCAGAGATGAGAAAACCGAGTTATGTAAGTGGTAGCTGCCGTCAAGCCCACTAGATCCAGGAAGATGATCACTTTCCAAGATTGGCAGGCTTGAATCCGCAAAGCCACTTGCTCCATTTTTAGAAACCTGTCCTCTGGAAGTAAAGTATTCCCTGCTACTGAGTCCAGCATAGAACCTATAAAAGGACTTCTGAGCTTGATAGAAATTGAATTTTTTGACATTAAGAAGCAGACCCAGATCCAAAAAGAGGGAGACTGTAACTGACAGACCCTCACATGTAGCACCTTTTAGCTACCAATCCTCCAAATACGGGTAAACAAAAATACCCCATCTTTTCAGATGTGTTGCTACCACAGAAAGGCATTTTTGAAAGACCCCTCACACTGTGGACAGGCTTAACGGGAGAACCTTGTACTGGAAATGGTACCCTGCCACCATTAAATGCAGACATTTTCGATGACTATGTCGGCTAGAGATATAGAAGTAAGCATCCTTTAAATTAAGAGTGGCAAACCAATCCATAACTGCAGGCGAGGTAATTATGAAGGCCAGGGTTACCAGAGGAATACACTGGGGCGGGATGGGGTGGGGGTTTCTTCCTCACCCATGCAGGTAGTCAGCCAAAACATGAGCTTTTAGAAACATTAGAAATAAACGAGCAGTGAGCCCCATGGCTGCTGAGCCCTGCCACCCACCATCACAAAAACCCAGTCACACAATCACATTTTTAAATTTGACCAGCTCTCTTAAAACTAATTAAGTTGTTTGCCCCACAGCTCCTATTGGGAGGCTGTTCCAGAGCCTCACTCCTTGGATGGTTAGAAGCCTTCTAATTTCCAGCCTGAATCTGTTCTTGTGCCAACATTATCTTTTGAGTTTAAATACTGCTTCATCCTCCCTGCTATATACTCCACGATGTACCTGTAGAGTAACCATACCCCCTCTCAGCCTTCGTTTTGCTAGACTAACCAAGCCAAGCTCTTCCAATCGCCTCTCAGAAGACAGGTCCTCCATTCCTCTGATCATCCTAATTGCTCTTCTCTACACCTGTTCCAGTTTGAATTCATCTTTCTTGAACAAGGGTAACCACATCTGTATTCCAAATGAGGTGTTACCAGCGCCTTGTACAATGGCATTAATACTTTTCTATCTCTACTGTAAATGCCTTATCTGATACATCCCTAGGACTGCATTTGTGGATTGACCCAAACTGATGCACCACCAAGAATGAAATATGCACGTGCAGCAAGAAAAGTAGGGCTTTGCTACAAGATAGAGGGTATGCAGGCAGTCTGAGGTCAGAAGAGCCTCAAAGTCCTTTTTGGGAGTGATCACCATCCTTCCCTCAGAGGGGAAGTTCTACCTTAAGCACCCCTGGATAGAATAGCCATATCCCTGGCAAGAGACTCTGCAGCAGCATCAGCCCTCTGTCAGTAACAGAGCCCTTTGGTTCTTCAGTGTTAAAGAGCCTGAGATGCTCTTGTTGATGTGTTTTCTCTTACCAGGCTTGTTCCATCATCCCTAGTCACCTCCTCCTCAGAGGGGCGCACGGGTGTTGGAGCCTCAAGGGAGGATTTTGTCAGAAGAAATTTACTCTAAGGCTCATTCTCAGGAGCCCACTCAGGTTGGACTGGAATAGTGGAAACAACCTGGCTGCACATAGCTTGAAATTTCTCAGGGGGAAATTTGCTGCATTTCCCCCACTCCCTGTTCAGATTCAGAGTCAGACAGCTCGCCTTTCTCAGTGGAGGAGGGGGGAGGAAGAGGAGTCCAGGCCTCATATCTCATGGATTTTTGTGTTTTTTCTTCCCTTTTTCTTCTTTTCTGATTTAACTTTTTTTAGTGCACTTTGGGAGCACAGAAGCTCTGCTGTGGCTTTGGTGTGGCTTTTATGGCTTGTCTTCCTTAGGGCCTGGAGCCCTCTGCAGAGGTCTGGCTCTGAATCCACTCCCTTTGGGGGGAGAGGGGACATGTTGTCAGAATCCTTCTGCTTGGCTTGGGAGGGAGGGAGGCAGGCAGACTGATTAGAAGCCCTGCTTCTTTCCTCAGGGCGCTGAGGACCCACTGAAGATTGTGGGGGTGGGGTGGGGGGGAGTTGTGGCCCCACAAACCTCCGCTCTTTGTTCTGCAGGGGTCCCCTTGGACTTCTCATGAGTCAAGTATTCAGGGTCCTACTTGCTTTTAGAGCCTTTCCTCGTCAGCACTGGGGTTCTTGGTCTATTTCCCCCCCAACGGATGTTGCGGCTGCCTTGGTGGGCAGAGGCTCCACCTGTCTGTCTGACTCCTAGCTCCGGGACCTAACAGATTGAGGGACGGAAAACTGGGCACCAGTCATCACCTACCAAGCCTAGGAAGGCTGCCTCACAAATAGAGCACTGCTTGAATTAAACCTCGTGCTTTCTGGGCTGCTCTGCCATAGCTGCAAGGGACAGAGGAGCCTGCAGGGAGACGCTGCAGAAGAGGCTCAGGGAGGGTTAAACCCTTGTGGGGTTAACTGAGCCAGGAAGGTGAGGGAATGTTGCGCCTCACTGCCCAAAAGCTGGGCAGAAGCTCCAATCGCAAAGGAAGTGCAAGAGCAACAGAAGCCATCAGCGTCTGTGGAGGAGGCAGCAGAGAATCTGTCAGCTAGTGAGAGCAGAGGGGGCACAGCCAGGGAGTGCAGACTCAAAATATTGAGCCACCTCTATGAGGGTGCAGTGAGAGAAGAACAGCCCAGACTCCAGAACTATGGGAGATGCCCGGCTACAGAATGTTCTGGTCTATTTCGGAGTGCAATATCTCATGAAAGAGGGCCATAGCCATGCCAGACTGCAAAGCACTGAAGGATTTTGGGTGAGCAATACCTGATTAGACAGGAGAGAATCTTGTTAATTAAGTCTAGGCTCTAGGATGCATGTTGCAATTTTATTTTATATGTAAAGCATGTTTCCAATAGTTCTACTTGCCGCCACTTGAATCTCTGTCCTTTATTAAATAAATGTAGCTACGTTTACAGTGAAATCAAGTATAAGTGCTATGTGATCAGTGGAGTGGTGATCTGAGGTGCAACTGATAAGCTGGGGTGTACTGTTTCTTTGGAAGTAGCAGGATGAATGCTGTCAGTGTCCATCGGACGGGGCAGGACACTCGGGGAGATATTCAGAGGGCTTGAGGGTTGGAGAGTGCACAGGAAGC
The DNA here is from genome assembly GCF_965140285.1 of Lepidochelys kempii. NCBI lineage: Eukaryota > Metazoa > Chordata > Testudines > Cheloniidae > Lepidochelys > Lepidochelys kempii. The sequence continues at coordinate 85,193,222 of NC_136389.1, read as the reverse complement.
ATCATAACTAGGGCTGTTGATTAATCGCAGTTTACTCACGCGATTAAAAAAAATTATCGCGATTAATCGCACTGTTAAACAATAGAATACCAATTGAAAATTTATTAAATATTTTTGGGTGTTTTTCTGTATTTTCAGATATATGGATTTATATTACAAACACAGAATACAAAGTGCTCAGTGCTCGCTATACATTATTATTTTTATTACAAATATTTGCACTGTAAAAATGATAAAAGAAATAGTATTTTTCAATTCACCTCATACAAGTACCATAGTGCAATCTCTTTATTGTGAAAGTGTAACTTACAAATGTAGATTTTTTTTTTGTTACATAACTGCACTCAAAAACAAAACAATGTAAAACTTTAGAGTCTACAAGTCCACTCAATCCTACTTCTTGTTCAATCAATCTCTAAGACAAACAAGTTTGTTTACATTTATGGGGGATACTGCTGACTGCTTCTTATTTACAATGTCACCCGCAAGCGAGAACAGGCATTTGCAAGGCACTTTTGTAGCCGGTGTAGCAAGATATTTACGTGTTAGATATGCTAAACATTCATATGCCACTTCATGCTTCGGCCACCATTTTTGTGTGCCACCAAAAATCAACCTTCTGCTGGTGGCATCTGACTCAGATGATGAAAATGAACATGCATTGGTCTGCTCTGCTTTGGATCATTATCGAGCAGAACCCATCATCAGCATGGACGCATGTCCTCTGAAATGGTGGTTTAAGCATGAAGGGACATATGAATCTTTAGCGCATCTGGCACATAAATATCTTGCAATGCCGACTACAACAGTGCCATGAGAATGCCTGTTCTCACCTTCAGGTGATGTGAACAAGAAACAGACAGCATTATCTCCGGTAAATGTAAACAATTTTGTTTGTCTGAGCGATTGGCTGAACAAGAAGTAGGACTAAGTGGACTTGTAGGCTCTAAAGTTTTACATTGTTTTATTTTTGAATGCAGTTATTTTTTGTACATAAGTCTACATTTCTATGTTCAACCTTCATGATAAAGAGATTGCACTACAGTACTTGTATTAGGTGAATTTTGAAAAATACTATTTCTTTTGTTTTTTACAGTGCAAATATTTGAAATAAAAAATATAGTGAGCACTGTACACTTTGTATTCTGTGTTGTAATTGAAATCAATATATTTGAAAATGTAGAAAACATCCAAAAATATTTAAATAAATGATATTCTATTATTGTTTAACAGTGCAATTAATCACACAATTTTTTTAATCGCTCGACAGCCCTAGTCATAACTATACTGCACTTAAACTACTTTATACTAAAAACTAAACTGTAAACTAACAAGGGACTGGAGTGGTTCAACTCCATCTGGCATAGCAGCTGTTCCCCTACATAGCTCCTCTGAGAGGAAGAGTTTAAGGGGGCACGTGTGCTCTAACGAGCATTGCTTAGAGAAGTTTCTACCATTAGGTGCCAACAGGTGATGCAATACCCGTAAGTGGGAATATGCAATGCCACTTGAATACTGATTTTTCATCAGCATCTCCTGAAGTAGCTAGGCTGCTAAGCTCAGAGAAAATAAAAACCTGATGGCACCTGAAACCTCGAAAACCCACATCTTATTCTAGGTTGGCAGGACCAGACTCCAGGATCCAGATTGCAAGGGTTCACACCTGCCTGTCCCTGCCCCGGATAGGTAAGTAGATGTGTCAGAGGAGGGAGGAGTCTGTCTCCCTGGAAGGGTTTTTTTAGATCTGGAAGTCCTGAGAATGCCACAAGAACAGGGGAGCATGGCTGCTGTGCAAACTGCCAGGATGAGAACCCCACCTGCTCACCTCCGTGGCCTCCCTCAGCCTCACCTTTTTGGCACACAGAGCCTTCCGGCTTTGTCCAGTGGCCTGGGATTTATGACGGTCAAGAGCTGTAGGTAGAGCAGGGACACTATGCTTTAGCCCTGCTTGCCTCAGTCTTTGACTCCATACTGAGTTGCTAGAGAGTACAGAAGGAAGAAAGCCCCAGTTTCATGACAACAAAGCCAATAAAATAAAGCCAGTACCTAGCCCAAAGGAGAGAGGTCTATTTGCTCAAAATCTGGTGTGATGAGGAGAATTCCGCGTTAGATATGACCAGGAGCAGAACAAAGGCATGAACCTTGGAGGTGTAACTTTTGGGAAGAAGGTCCTAGCCCTGCCCTCCTGCTGTGAGCTCCAAGGAGCATAAGGGAGAGGAGACTCCCATCCCCAGCAAGGACAGAAATGCCGGACGTACTTTTGACCTCTGCGTAACAGGGAAAAGACTCAAACAAAGGACCTAGAAGTGAGATGAACCTTATTTTCAAATGCAATCACAGTCACTGTGAGAAGTGCTGCCCCTTACAACAGAGTGGAGGGAGCGTCCTGGCCTCAGCCACCCTTAGAAGGAGTGGGTGAATGAGGTGCAGTGAAAGCACTGGATGGAGACTCAAGAGTTTTGCATTCCTGTTCCTAGTTTTGTCACTGGCTTGCTCTGTAACCCGGTGTGAAACCTGTCTCCTCTCTGGGGCCCCAAGGGGTTAATACCACCCATCTGCCCCAAAGAGGTTGTGAAGCTCAGCTGTGGCTGTGATGAGTGACAAAGAAAAGCCTACAACTAAAATAGTAAAGAAGGGAACACTGTGGCCTCCTGGATCGAAAGGCACAGCTATTTGTGAGGGAGAATCAGACACATAAGAGGTGTTTCCATCTCTAAGGTGCCATCCAGTCCATCCCCACACTCAGGGGACAGTGCAGGAGTGGCCCTGACAGTATCCTTGGGGAGACTCTGTCCACTAGAGTTGTTAATGTGTCAGTGACAGAGCTTCCACCCCTTCTCTTGCAGGACTTTTTGGTAGATGGATATCTTTCTCCTTCAGGAAGATTTTCCCAATACAGTAGACAGGCTACATGTTTTCTTTGTACTCAATTATATCCCATTTCTCCCAGGTCTATCCCTGGAACTCCCCTAAGCAATTCCTCTCCTGCCTGCAAACCCTCCAAGCCCATTATCTTGGCATCCCGCTGCAGCCACCATTTAGCCCAGCTACCACAAATCAATCCCTCCATAAAAGAAAGGAAACACTCACACCATGGCGGTTTGTCAGAGCGCTGGCGCAATGGCAGAGATGAGGATGAGAGGATTCTCTGAGGCATGAAGGGGTCACCGGGTGTCTGGCTTCCAATCATGGAATCAAACAGAGCTTGAAGAGACAGAACATCCATATGAGGCCACACAAATTCCATCAACCACATGGATTAACACCCCAGAGTGGAAAATACCAGGCTGCTGCTCCAGCCAAAACAGAATCTAGGCCCTCTGCAGATCTACAAGCAACCTGTAGTGCCCACTCCCACCTGCAGTTAGAAGCTACTTTTGATTGATTGCCTCTTATATCTCACATAACCATGCAGGGCCACCCATGAATCACCTCACTGGACCAGCAGGCTCTGGAGCAGTTACTCTAACTGGCATTTATTACTAGCCTTAACCTTTTCAATCTGCCCCTCTATTCTACAAGGAGGACAGAGGATAAACAGGACTTCACAGTGTCCTGGCCAGCCCCACTGCCCGCCAATGGATCTTCCACTGCTCCTGTTGTCCTCCTCCTTTTCGCAGGATCTCAGGGATTGCCAGACCCTCCCCCACCATTACCTGTGGATGCTCGAGAATGCGAGTTGCTGTAACTCCTGCACACAGATGTCAGGAACTCATTGACCTGTCGCAAAGAGAGGGAGTTGTGCAGGGTCTCCAGTGGGTAAATGGTGGGAACCATGGAGCAGCCTTCAAAACCTGCAAAAAACCCAGGCAGAAAATAAATACAGCAGACAGTGACTTGGTTGCATGCAGGATCATTCACCATTGAGAGGGAAGCAGTCGCCCAAACCAGACAAGGTGGGCCCACTATGAACCCCAGACCCAAATTCACCTCATCTAGGCCAGGAAAATTGTCACTAAGCAAAAACAAGCCTAAGAGCATGAGCACAGGCATGCACAGCCAGAGGGGGGAGCACACATCACCTCTCTGCTGCCCAGTTTGTGGCCATTTTACTAAATTACTGGCATTTGTTTGGTTGTTGTGGAAGAATTCATCATGTGCCCAACAGCTCATAGCAGCCCCTCTGGAGAAAGTCAGCAAAACCTTAATGGGAAAATGGCTCCCATTTCTGGTGCCTTAAGTTTGTGATGAGACTTTTTCTCTGTCCTAAAATGTGCCTCGCCCCCATAACACCATTTAACTAAAGAAACAGTGAACTACAAACTGAAGGCAAGCAGCAGCAGCAGCTGCCCATTCCCACAAAGACCTGCTGGCGCCCCCTCTTGCCCACATGGGCCTGGCAGGGTTTCCCACGAACAAAAGGAGGCTGCACTAGAGCCCAGTTCCTCCCTGGCACCTCTCACAAACTTCTACCCTCTCAATTCCAGTAGCCACCAAATCCAATGCTACAGGGCCAGGCATTTCACAAGACACTCACTCACTGGGCTGCCCTTGCTCAAATCTCACACCCAGCAGGGATGCAGGAGTCCCCATGAGACGACATTTCTGGCCCCAGAGCCACTATAACACTATGGCAGAGGGCAACAATGCTGTCTCTCTTCTCGACCCTCCTTCGTCCCCCTCTATGGGCTTTAAGCCAGCGCAGAACTGCTAGCGGCAGGAAGGAGGCTGACGGGAAGAGACCAAGGCAGAATGGGGGAAGCTGTTCCAGGCATTCCTGCCTCCATGTTCCCTTCACCCTCTTTCTAGGCTGTCCCAGGTTCCCATCCCCCACTTCAATACTGCCCATTCACCCCAGCTCCTCCAAGCTGCCTTGGAAAGTTCCTGCCTCTCCCAACACCTGCCCCCTCTGATCCTGAGAGGGACTCAGTAATTTGTCCTCACTGATGAAAAATGTCATGCATGGAGCTGCTAAAAACCCTGAAAGCAGTGGAAAGCCATGTATCTACTGAGAGACTTCTGGAGGCTGCTTGGTGTAGTTACAATTCCAACAGCTCTGTGCTGCAATGGCCCATCCGTGTTTTGGTGTGGTCAGGTCATCTAACCCATGCCTGCAAGGCACCAGCTAAGGAGAACAAGTATTTGCGCATGCACAATCATCTTCCAGGCTGACAGGAGCACCTCACATGAAGATGCCACAGCCTGGTGCACTCTCACCCTGCAACCTTTCAAGAAGACAGACCAGCAGAGCTGCACTCTGCAACCCTACTGCAGGTGCACACCCAGCCACAGTGACTAACAGTGCCCAAAGGCTTCCCAGACATCTCCCAAAACAGAGAGGAGAGGTTTCCCCATGCCAAGGAGCTTACAAACAAAATTTAGACAAGATGTGAGAGGGGTAACACAACAGCCACAAGAGGAGAGGATACCTCACATTACACTGCTTCCAAGCAAGGTCTAGTGGAATGAGCAAGGGCTTTTCATGGGACGGTCGAGGAAGCAGATGTCTCCATTTGATAAAAAGAAAAGGAGTACTTGTGACACCTTAGAGACTAACAAATTTATTTGAGCATAAGCTTTCGTGAGCTACAGCTCACTTCATCGGATGCATACAGTGGAAAATACAGTGGGGAGATTTACATACACAGAGAACATGAAACAATGGGTGTTACCATACACACTGTAAAGAGAGTGATCACTTAAGGTGAGCTATTCATAGAATATCAGGGTTGGAAGGGACCTCAGGAGGTCATCTAGTCCAACGCCCTGCTCAAAGCAGGACTGATCTCCAATTAAATCATCCCGGCCAGGGCTTTGACCTTAAAAACTTCTAAGGAAGGAGATTCCACCACCTCCCTAGGTAACGCATTCCAGTGTTTCACCACGCTCCTAGTGAAAAAGTTTTTCCTAATATCCAACCTAAATCTCCCCCACTGCAACTTGAGACCATTACTCCTTGTTCTGTCATCTGCTACTGCTGAGAACAGTCTAGAGCCATCCTCTTTGGAACCCCCTTTCAGGTAGCTGAAAGCAGCTATCAAATCCCCCCTCATTCTTCTCTTCCATAGACTAAACATCCCCAGTTCCCTCAGCCTCTCCTCATAACTCATGTGTTCCAGTCCCCTAATCATTTTTGTTGCCCTCCGCTGGACTCCTTCCAATTTTTCCACATCCTTCTTGTAGTGTGGGGCCCAAAACTGGACACAGTACTTCAGATGAGGCCTCACCAGTGTCGAATAGAGGGGAACGATCACGTCCCTCGATCTGCTGGCAATGCCCCTACTTATACATCCCAAAATGCCATTGGCCTTCTTGGCAACAAGGGCACACTGTTGACTCATATCCAGCTTCTCGTCCACTGTAACCCCTAGGTCCTTTTCTGCAGAACTGCTGCCAAGCCATTCGGTCCCTCATCTGTAGCGGTGCATTGGATTCTTCCGTCCTAAGTGCAGGACTCTGCACTTGTCCTTGTTGAACTTCATCAGACTTCTTTTGGCCCAATCCTCCAATTTGTCTAGGTCCCTCTGTATCCTATCCCTACCCTCCAGCGTATCTACCTCTCCTCCCAGTTTAGTGTCATCTGCAAACTTGCTGAGGGTGCAATCCACACCATCCTCCAGATCATTTATGAAGATATTGAACAAAACCGGCCCCAGGACCGACCTTTGGGGAACTCCACTTGATATCGGCTGCCAACTAGACAATGGAGCCATTGATCACTACCCGTTGAGCCTGAGAATTTAGCCAGCTTTCTATCCACCTTATAGTCCATTCCTCCAGCCCATACTACTTTAACTTGCTGGCAAGAATACTGTGGGAGACCATGTCAAAAGCTTTGCTAAAGTCAAGGAACAATAAGTCCACTGCTTTCCTTTCATCCACAGAGCCAGTTATCTCATCATAGAAGGCAATTAGATTAGTCAAGCATGACTTGCCCTTGGTGAATCCATGCTGACTGTTCCTGATCACTTTCCTCTCCTCTAAGTGCTTTAGAATTGATTCCTTGAGGACCTGCTCCATGATTTTTCCAGGGACTGAGGTGAGGCTGACTGGCCTGTAGTTCCCAGGATCCTCCTTCTTCCCTTTTTTAAAGATGGGCACTACATTAGCCTTTTTTCAGTCGTCCGGGACCTCCCCCGATCGCCATGAGATTTCAAAGATGATGGCCAATGGCTCTGCAATCACATCCGCCAACTCCTTTAGCACTCTCGGATGCAACGCATCCGGCCCCATGGACTTGTGCACATCCAGCTTTTCTAAATAGTCCCAAGCCACTTCTTTCTCCACAAAGGGCTGGTCACCTCCTCCCCATGCTGTGCTGCCCAGTGCAGTAGTCTGGGAGCTGACCTTGTTCGTGAAGACACAGGCAAAAAAAGCATTGAGTACATTAGCTTTTTCCACATCCTCTGTCACTAGGTTGGCCTCCCTCATTCAGTAAGGGGCCCACACTTTCCTTGACTTTCTTCTTGTTGTTAACATACCGGAAGAAACCCTTCTTGTTACTCTTAACATCTCTCGCTAGCTGCAACTCCAGGTGTGATTTGGCTTTCCTGATTTCACTCCTGCATGCCCAAGCAATATTTTTATACTCATCCCTGGTTATTTGTCCAATCTTCCACTTCTTGTAAGCTTCTTTTTTGTATTTAAGATCAGCAAGGATTTCACTGTTAAGCCAAGCTGGTCACCTGCCATATTTACTATTCTTTCTACACATCGGGATGGTTTGTCCCTGTAACCTCAATAAGGATTCTTTAAAATACAGCCAGCTCTCCTAGTCTCCTTTCCCTCTCATGTTATTCTCCCAAGGGATCCTGCCCATCCGTTCCCCGAGGGAGTCAAAGTCTGCTTTTCTGAAGTCCAGGGTCTGTATTCTGCTGCTTTCCTTTCTTCCTTGTGTCAGGATCCTGAGCTTGACCATCTCATGGTCACTGCCTCCCAGGTTCCCATCCACTTTTGCTTCCCCTACTAATTCTTCCCAGTTTGTGAGCAGCAGGTCAAGAAGAGTTCTGCCCCTAGTTGGTTCCTCCAGTACTTGCACCAGGAAATTGTCCCCTACATTTTCCAAAAACTTCCTGGATTGTCTGTGCACTGCTGTATTGCTCTCCCAGCAGATATCAGGGTGACTGAAGTCTCCCATGAGAACCAGGGCGTGCGATCTAGTAACTTCTGCGAGTTGCCGGAAGAAAGCCTCGTCCACCTCATCCCCCTGGTCCGGTGGCCTATAGTAGACGCCCACCACGACATCACCCTTATTGCTCACACTTCTAAACTTAATCCAGAGACTCTCAGGTTTTTCTGCAGTTTCGTACCAGAGCTCTAAGCAGTCATACTGCTCCCTTACATACAGTGCAACTCCCCCACCTTTTCTGCCCTGCCTGTCCTTCCTGAACAGCTTATATCCATCCATGACAGTACTCCAGTCATGTGAGATATCCCACTAAGTCTCTGTTATTCCAATCACATCATAATTCCTTGACTTTGCGAGGACTTCCAGTTCTCCCTGCTTGTTTCCCAGGCTTCGTGCATTTGTGTATATTACCAGCTAGAGAGCGGGGGGAGCTTTTTGTAGTGATAATCAAGGTGGGCCATTTCCAGCAGTTGACGAGAACGTCTGAGGAACAGTGGGGGGTGGAGGGGTGGAATAAACATGGGGAAATAGTTTTACTTTGTGTAATGACCCATCCACTCCCAGTCTCTATTCAAGCCTAAGTTAATTGTATCCAGTTTGCAAATTAATGCCAATTCAGCAGTCTCTCGTTGGAGTCTGTTTTTGAAGTTTTTTTGTTGAAGTATTAACACTTTTAGGTCTGTAATCGCGTGACCAGAGAGATTGAAGTGTTCTCCGACTGGTTTTTGAATGTTATAATTCTTGACGTCTGATTTGTGTCCATTTATTCTTTTACGTAGAGACTGTCCAGTTTGACCAATGTACATGGCAGAGGGGCATTGGTGGCACATGATGGCATAGATCACATTGGTAGATGTGCAGGTGAACGAGCCTCTGATAGTGTGGCTGATGTTATTAGGCCCTATGATGGTGTCCCCTGAATAGATATGTGGACACAGTTAGCAACGGGTTTTGTTGCAAGGATAGGTTCCTGGGTTAGTGGTTCTGTTGTGTGGTTGCTGGTGAGTATTTGCTTCAGGTTGGGGGGCTGTCTGTAAGCAAGGACTAGCCTGTCTCCCAAGATCTGTGAGAGTGATGGGTCGTCCTTCAGGATAGGTTGTAGATCCTTGATGATACCATGTTCTCTGTGTATATAAATGTCCCCACTGTATTTTCCACTGTATGCATCCAATAAAGTGAGCTGTAGCTCACGAAAGCTTATGCTCAAATAAATGTTAGTCTCTAAGGTGCCAAAAGTACTCCTTTTCTTTTTGCGAATACAGACTGACACGGTCCATTTGATAGTTTCTCATAGGCATCATGGTAGAAGTGGATTGTGAAAAGGGATTGAATGGGGAGGGCATGCCTTGCAGGCCAGCTCAGGGAGGGTATTCCATGCATAGCAGCAGCAGATGAAAAGAGAGGGCAGGAGTTCTTATAGATCCCAAGGCCAGAAGGGACCATTGTGACCATCTAGCCTGACCTCCTGCAACTGCCCCCAAATAATCCCTAGATCACAGCTTTTAGAAAACCATGCAGTCTTGATTTAAAAATCGTCAGGGATGGAGAGTTCACCACAACCCTTGGGAAACTGTTCCAGTGGTTAATTACTCTCACCTTTAAAAAAAAAAAAAAATCACACCTTATCTCCAGTCTGAATTTGTCTAGCTTCCACTTCCAGCCACTGGCTCTTGTTATACCTGTCTTTGCTAGACTCAAGAGCCCACTACTTAATATCTGACCCCATGTAGGTACTTATAGATGGTGATCAAGTCACCCTTTAACTTATCTTAGCCTTCCTTGTCTCCTGTAATTATCTAGTTAGCTTAACAAAGAGAAGTTTATTTGTGGCCTTTACATGAACACAATAGTGTGAGGTCCTAGCTTCCACATACACTGTCCCCAGCCAATGGCTCTCATTGCAGACTGCAAGGAAAGAGGAGTCCCCATGGTCTATGACCACTCTGACCCCACAGCTGAAACTACTAAGAGGGAAATTCAATGCCAGGGAGATCGCACCATGATCTCAACAATTTCCATCCCACCATCAACCTCAGCCTGGACCAGTCCACACAAGAGATCCACTTCCTGGACACTATGCTGCTAATAAGCGATGGTCACATAAACACCACCCTAAACCGGAAACCTACTGACCACTATGCCTACCTACATGCCTCCAGCTTTCATCCAGACCACACCACACGATCCATTGTCTACAGCCAAGCTCTACGATACAATTGCATTTGCTCCAACCCCTCAGACAGAGACAAACACCTACAAGATCTCTATCAAGCGTTCTTACAACTACAATACCTACCTGCTGAAGTGAAGAAACAGATTGACAGAGCCAGAAGAGTATCCAGAAGTCACTTACTACAGGACAGGCCCAACAAAGAAAGTAACAGAACGCCACTAGCTGTCACCTTCAGCCCCCAACTAAAATCTCTCCAACGCCTCATCAAGGATCTACAACCTATCCTGAAGGACGACCCATCACTCTCACAGATCTTGGGAGACAGGCTAGTCCTTGCTTACAGACATTGCTGAAGCAAATACTCACCAGCAACCACACACCACACAACAGAACCACTAACCCAGGAACCTATCCTTGCAACAAAGCCCTTTGCCAACTGTGTCCACATATCTATTCAGGGGTCACCATCATAGGGCCTAATAACATCAGCCACACTATCAGAGGCTCGTTCACCTGCACATCTACCAATGTAATATATGCCATCATGTGCCAGCAATGCCCCTCTGCCATGTACACTGGTCAAACTGGACAGTCTCTACGTAAAAGAATAAATGGACACAAATCAGACGTCAAGAATTATAACATTCAAAAACCAGTCGGAGAACACTTCAATCTCTCTGGTCACGCGATTACAGACCTAAAAGTGTTAATACTTCAACAAAAAAACTTCAAAAACAGACTCCAACGAGAGACTGCTGAATTGGCATTAATTTGCAAACTGGATACAATTAACTTAGGCTTGAATAGAGACTGGGAGTGGATGGGTCATTACACAAAGTAAAACTATTTCCCCATGTTTATTCCATCCCTCCACCCCTCACTGTTCCTCAGACGTTCTTGTCAACTGCTGGAAATGGCCCACCTTGATTATCACTACAAAAGGCTCTCCCCCGCCCACCCCCGGCTCTCCTGCTGGTAATAGCTCACCTTACCTGATCACTCTCCTTACAGTCTGTATGGTAACACCATTGTTTCATGTTCTCTGTGTATATAAATCTCCCCACTGTATTTTCCACTGCATGCATCCGATGAAGTGAGCTGTAGCTCACGAAAGCTTATGCTCAAATAAATTTGTTAGTCTCTAAGGTGCCACAAGTACTCCTTTTCTTTTTGCTTATGTCGCTTATCTATCTTGGCTCCTCTATGATGCCTAAGTATTACTAAAGATCTTAATTATTATTTGCAGGCAGGAGCGTCTAGAGCCCCAATCAAGAATCAGGGCCCCAAGTGCTAACCTCTTTACAGATACACACATAACAAAGATGGGCCCTGCCCCTGAGCTACAATCTAAGTCAGAGGCGGGCAAACTATGGCCTGCGGGCCACACCCGGCCCGTGGAACTGTCCTACCTGGCCCCTGAACTCCTGGCCTGGGAGGGTAGCCCCCGGCCCCTTCCCCGCTTTTCCCCCTCCTCCACAGCTCTGTCACCGGGCAGGCGGCACTCTGGGCAGTGGGGCTGCGCGCTCACGTAGGGCAGCGCGTCTGGCTCCAGCCAGGCGGCACAGCTCCAGACATGCTGCTCTGAGCAGCATGGTAAGGTGGCCGGGGCCAGGGGGTTGGATATGGGGCGGGGGTCCCGGGGGGCAGTCGGGTGGCAGGGAGTGGTTGGATAGGACAGAGGCTGGGGGGGGCAGGGGACGGGGAAACAGGGGGGACTGGATAGGGGTGGGGGTATGGATAGGGGTCGGTGCAGTCAGGGGACAGGGGGTGGGGTCCCGGGGGGTGGTTAGGGGCAGGGGTCCCGGGAGGGGATGGTCAGGGGACAAGGAGCAGGGGGGGTTGGATGGGTGGGGGATTCTGAGGGGGGCAGTCAGGGGGCCGGGGCCAGGCTGTTTTGGGGGCACAGCCTTCCCTCCCGGTCCTCCATACAGTTTCGCACCCCGATGTGGCCCTTGGGCCAAAAAGTTTGCCCACACCTGATCTAAGTCATAAGTGAGAGATAACAGATGCGGGAGGACACAGTGACCATGAGAGGGTACTTGTCAGCTTCGCACTGCTATCTAGCCATTGTTGAGGTTTTTGTAGGCATTGTGGAGAGGAGAGTTTTAAGGCAGGATTTGGGTGGTAGTTTTGTGATACTTGTGCACTAAAAACCCAACTGCACACAGAGAGACCACCAAGCAACCATCAGAGGTACACTTTTCATTCATTGCTAATTCAGGCTGGTTTGGCACCAAGTGACATCACACTGAAGGATGGGTGGACAATGCCCCAAAGCCAACCCCAGCCAAGGAGCGGCACATGTCTGCTGCATATGTCTGCTAAAACTCTTAATGAAGTTTTCATGATAGCAGCTGATGTGAATCCCAAACCCAGTTAATCCTCACTAGAGGAAAAGGATGGTGTGGACACAGCTCACAAATTTTTGTGCAGTGACGGGAAAAGAGAACTCCAGCTGCTGCTAAAATTTTATTATTTGTTTAAATATACAATAAATATTAAGAGAAAACCCTGTAAAAAGCTAGAGGATTATGTAAAACACTAAGCAACATGGGGGTTGAGCAGGGGGGTTGGACTAGATGACCTTCTGGGGTCCCTTCCAACCCTGATATTCTATGATTCTATGATTCTATGGTTTGTAAATAACAGATCTAGGGACAATCTCAACAGACCTCAGATGTTGAGCAAACGCCGTTCTGGTTAAACTATTTTGATACGGAACTCCAAGAAAAGTGCATGTACTGCAGAGAGTGGGGGAGGTGACTCAGTACAGAGCACTCTTCCATTTCAGTCGGTACTGCACCTATGTCCCAGAGCAGTGGCAGAGAGCACAGTGCTGCTAGATGAGAAACAAATTTGAGATGCTCACTGCTCAGCCCCGGCCATATGACAACTCGAGTAATTATATCCTAGCTAGGACTATACCTCCTGAAGTTTCACATGGATACTGTATACTTCCATTTCACTCACACATTGTTGTGTACATTGCTGAGCACCATTAAGGCACAGGCAGGCTGGACTGTCACACTGCATGCCAGAAGTAGCTACATTTCACTGGTGGATGAAATGACTGACATATTAAGGAGTCACAGGAGCAGGAAAGGAAGTAACCCCTCCAAGGGCCTTTAAGCATTCCCACTCTGGGGAGATTCATGAGCTGTCCAGACCAGGTGGAAGGTGGGCTGAGGAATTCTCAACTAAATAAAGATTGTAGCATCACTCTCTCCAGCCCAAAATCAGAGAGGGAAAATAGTACTTGGTGAATATGTGGAGTGAACGCCAAGTAATTGCTCTACAATTCTCAGCAATACAGAAATGCCTGAAACAGGCCACAGAGAGAGCAGTAGCCCTGACTGAGCAAGTTCTACACCCTGCTGGGATAAGATTTTTGAAACGTCTGGTTGCATATGGCATCCCATTGCTCTTTACCCACAAGCTTTAACCAGACATCTCCATCTATCCAAATGCTACATCCCTTCCAAAAAAGGACCTTAAACATATAAAATGTCCCCTAAGCAGAATTTATCCTGAAAAGGGAGAAAGCTAGAGATTCCATGAAGTCCAAAAAGGCCTTCACTGTTGTTCTTATTAATTGTACATGGAGGGGGCACTGATTCTGCAATGATGGGCAGCAGGGGCTCACCTCCTCCTCACACCTCTCCAGACCACATGTAGAGATGATGCGGTAACTGTCTGTGGTAGCCGACAGCAAAGCCAGTGAGCCTTCTCCCTGATGGTAGTAGGCTGAGATAAATGCAGAGAGCATGTAGCCCGGGTGTTCTTCAGTTTCTCTCACACCTTATTCATTTTGGCACTAAAGTGCCCATGTCCTTTAAATAGTAAGCCCTCAGTCATGGATGGTAAAGCCTGAGAAATACAGCCAAGCACAGCTGAGGCTCAAACACATCAGAGTCTCGTAATGGATGGTGTTTTCCTTAAAGTCGCATCTCGTACGATCGAGAGACTGCAGAAGAATTCCAGCTTTAAAAAACTTTTTTTAAAAATAGTTTCTAGCTTTCAGAGCTGCAAAGAAAGGGTGGAAAACGTGATGCAAGTGCCCGGGAAACACTCAAACCAGAGAACAAAATTAAGAAGTTACAGATTTTGAGTGCTATACCTTCTATTTCCAGGTTTCAAAGAAGGCAAGGAATTCTGTATGTGTAGCCGTATCAGATGCAGGAGAGGGCCTTGTATCAACTTTATCCATCCAGAAGTACTAAAGCTTGAACTTCCCTGAGGTGTAGCAGTGTTGTGTTCCCACTGCCATGGTTCTTCGGTAATACTGATAGAGATGATTTTCCAGAAGATTCAGAAGGTGTGAGGTGCCAAGGCATCATCCCCATTGCACCAATTTAACTAAACTGGCTTCTGAAATATAAATCAGTCAGTCTGAGTGGCTAACACTGAGTGAGCTTAACTCGGTTTGTGGCCAGGCCTGGAAACATGCAAAAGCCCTTGAAGAAGAACAACTCCTTTCTGCATAAAGTTTCTTCTGTGTCGTCTTTCCCCAATGATTTAAGTTTGAAGTTAATTAGAGGACAGTTTGGAACGGTCTTTAAAAGAGTTGTATATTTTCACCTTTTGAACCTTGTTCTAACATTTGCTTTGACCACTGAAATCAGACACAACCTACTGTCAAAATTTCAAACTTTTTTTTATATTTAATTCTTTAATAAGAACTCACACAGATGATGACTGTCATGACATTTGAGAGCAGAAGTTTTTAAGTCACTAAAGGCATTATCCCTGTCACAACTTCCATAAGAACTCTGTTCCATCTATGCCAATATTTTATTTTGTTAAAAAGTAAGTTTTTAGTCAAGATTTGGATACTTCAGTTTTTGGATTGGAATCTTCTGATTTCTCCTGTCGATTTTTTTTTCTTCTTGGCTCTAACTACAATGTTCTAATTAAGTGGGTTTTAAATCACTAGCTTTCTCTTTACAACTCAAAACTATAACACTGAACTATTTTAGTTTTTAATTTCCTTAGCATTAGACACATACCTCTCTTGTGCTTTAACAATAAACATGCTCCATGACCCCTCAAAACATCCAGCTACAATGGTTGGGATATCAGGGGACAAAGCTTGGGTTCTTGTTTGAGCTCTAGTAGACACAGGAAAGAGATCGGCGAGATCTCCAGCAGGGACAGCTCTCTGCTCTGGCTTCAGAGCAGCCTGGTTTGTCCAACCCCCTCTTCCCTTGAAGCAATCTTGCCTCTTTTTAGTCTTTCTTTCTAGGAGACCAAGGATAATTCTAATCACATTGGTACAGCAACAGCCATCTCATCTCTTGATGGATGACAAGGGCCATATTGAGAAAAACCAAATTGTTTTGCAGAAATTCCCCTCCTTCCGTATCTTCAGAACCTGGGGTCTGTTTCTTCACAGTGTGAAAAGCCAACCTTTCTGTACCTGTCCCCCTTTCTTCTTCAATTCAGAAAGGACAAGCGGATTGATGCAACACAACACACACGGTTCAGCAAACCACATACACCAGCAGGTATTATAGTGTAAGAATATCTGGGCTGGCCAGCACCAGATGGATAATTTCCTTTCACACAAAAGGATATCCCCTCCTACCCACTTTAAACCAGCCAGAGGCACTACCCCCAAGATTTCCACACTCCTGAAGACGAGAAACACATAGAAGAACAGGAAGCTATCACACCATTTAGATCTGATGCTGAAATTCCCTGCCCACTCCCTTACAAGCAGGGACCAATTCCCATAAATGAAACAGATGCCATGCAATGCAGACACACAAGCAGCTCTCCAGTCCTACATTAATCCAGCCTCTCTGAAAAGCAGTGCACCTCCCTCAAGCAGCTCACTTTCCATGCATTTCCAAAGGAGAGGTTACTTACCTTGTACAGTAACTGGAGTTCGAGATATCTGTTTCTCTGTGAGTGCTCTATTCTAGCATGTGTGCACACCTGTGCACCCTTGATCAGAGGGGTTTTTTTGTGGTCAGCAGTGTCTGTGGGTCCAAGCCTATGCCCTAGACACCCTCATGCTCTAATATGAGGGCATATAGGGGGGCAAATTTGCTGCCACTCCAGTTCCTTTTCAATGACAAAAGTTCACCAAGAGACTCCAAGGCAGATGGGTAATGAAGCACCAAATAGGGATACACATCTTGAAGCACTCCAGTTACCGTACAAGGTAAGTAACCTCTCCTTCAAGCAGAGTCCCTAGGGGTACTCCTGAGCAACATCTTCAACATGGAGAAGGGTGCTGAGGAGGTGGATTCAGTCAAGATCATACAACAGGGTCACCGAAAGCCGCATCAGCTATGGGAACAGTGACAAGAGCATAGTGCTGGGAGAGCACGTGTATCAAAGGCCAGGTGGCTGCTCTGCTGGGATAGGTATGTTTCTCAGCAGGGCAACAGAGGTAGATTGAGCCCTGCTGGAGTGAGCCATAACTCTCGAAGGGGAGCAAACTGCTTAATCTTCGTTGAAGGTTAAGGTGCAGCCTGCAACCCATTTGGACAGCAAGTGAAAATCCCTCGTCCTTTCATGCATTCTGCAATTGAGATAAGAAGTCTCAGTGTAGCCCCTAAAGGACCCAGTCCCGTCTTGAAAAAGGCAAGACCTTTTCTTACACCCCAGCATACAAAGGCTTGGGATAAAATCACCAGTAGGTGAATCTGTTGGTTGATGTGGAATTCTGAGGCTACGTTAGGAAGGAAGCAAGGGTGTGGACATAGTATCACCCTGGCACAACTGAACACCATGCATAGCGGGTCAGCCATCAAGGCTCCACGCTCCCCTATCCTCCTGGCCAAGGTGATGGTTATAAGGAATGAGGTTTTAAGAGGATGGAAGAGGGAACAGTTTGCCATAGGTTCAAATGGGGATTTCCTCAACGCACTGAGGACTAGGTTGAGGTCCCATGGTGGAGCTGGTTCTTTAACTGGAGGGAATAGGTTGAAGAGGCCTTTGAGAAACCTCATCATGGTTGGGTGGGTGAAGATTGAAAGTCCCTCAGTGGGGGAGCGAAAGGCTGCAACAGCAGCTAGGTGAACTCTAATTGAACGCTGAGATAATCCTGTAGTTTTTAAATTGAAGAGGTAATTGAGAACGTGTGTTAGACGGGAGTCAAGAGGAAATAGAGATTGGTGACTGCACTAACTCTAGAAGCATTTCCACTTCTGCAGGTAAGTTTTTCTCATTATAGGTTTTTTACTGTGAAGCAGCACTGTTTGCACCTCTGGGGAGCAAAATAATTCTATACCAGAGAGCCATCTGGTAGCCACTCCTGGAGGTGAAGTGCTGAGAGGTTCAGGGGGTGACAGAGCCCAACTCTTGGGTGAGAAGATTCACTGTCAGGGGAAGGTGGAGATGCAGTCAGAGGTATTCAAACCAGCTCTCGGAACCATACCTCTCTCAGCTATGGCGGAGCTATGAAAATGGCTACTAATTTTTATAGTTTCAATTTGTTCAGACCCTTGAGCAATAGGGGAGTCAGAAGGATGAGCACACAGCACTATGTGAGGCCAAGGAATAATTAGGGCACCTCCCATTGAGTTGTAGCTGTGCCCTTCCCTCAGGCAGAACTGCCTGCACTTTTCATTGGATAGAGCTGCAAGGAGCTCGGTTTGTGGATGGCCCCAGGTAAGAGATTTCTTGGAATACCTCATTGTTCAGTTCCCACTCGCGTTCGACGCTGAAATGTCTACTGCGTTCAGTAGTCCTGGTAGATAAACCACTGTTACGCACCAGATTCACAGTTTTATGGATTCGGTGCATAAGGATCAGGATCTTGCTCCTCCTTGCCGATCAATATAATACATTAGTGCTGGACCACAGAGAAACATGCTTATTGACAGGCCCCTGATGTGTGGAAGGAAGTGCTGGCGAACATAATGAACCACTCAGAGCTCTAATACATTGATATGGAGGATTGCCTCGAGGGGACCACTTGCCCTGGCTATGAGGGTTTTGAAAGCGTGCACCCCCTCCTATCAGAGAGGCATCTGTAGTGATGATTCTTGGGGAGAGGGCTGTAAGAACTGAACCCCTATGCACACATTCTGCAGATCCTTCCACCAATTTAGAGACTAGCCATCCCTCCAGGGTATGGGCACTGGCTTGCATAGGCGGTGTTTGTTGCGGATGTAAATGGTTCTGAGCCAGGCCTGAAGACACCAGGAGCATAGTCTTGCCAAGGATATCACAAATGTACAGGCTGCCATATGGCCCAGATGTTGTACATAAGCTTTTGCTGGCTCTGTTGTATTGTCAAGACAAGGCTGGACAGTGTCAAATCTGTCCCTGGGCAAGTATGTTCCAGCAGTGGAGGAGTCCAGAGTAGCTCCCACAAAGTCTATTCATGGGGTGGGTGTCAGAGTGAAGTGGAGGACCAGTGACTGGAACAGAGATAAGGCCTTGCTGGTTGCAGTCTGCTTCGAGGAATGACTGACCTTTCAGGAGCCAATCATCCACAAAGAGAAAAAAAGATTATTCCCATCTGATGAAGAAGGGCTGTGGTGGTCAACACAACTTTGATAAGACCCTTGGAGCAATGGAAAGGCCAAAAAGGTAGGACATGACACTGCTAGTGGTCTCTGCCCATCCTAAAGCGTAGGAAATGCCTGTGTGAAGGATGTATAGCTATATAGAAATAAGCATCTTGGAGACTTAGGGAGACAAACCAAATACAAAACCTGACTCCAGAGAGGAATCATCACTACTAAGGTTACCATTCTGAACTGCTGAGCATAGACAAAGGTGTTTAGTGTCCTTGGGCCCAGAACCGGTCTCAATCCCCCATTTTTCTTTGGGACCAGGAAGTACCTGAAATAAAATCCTTTCCAGACAAAGACCAGTGGGACGGGTTCAACTGCCTCCAGTGTTAGGAGGATTGTATCTCCTGCCTCAAGAGACTCCCATCAGAGGAGTCCCTGAAGAGGGAGGGAGTGTGGCTGGATGGAGTAACCTGTAGATATCACTTGTAGGATCCATCTGTCTGAGGTGATGGGCTCCCAGGAAGGAAGGAAATGGGTGAGACGGTCCCCATAGGGGAGGAGGTGGGATAGATGCAGTGTAAAATCTGGAGCAGGAGAGAGAGTTCATGAACCAAGACCACCAGGTCAAAATGGTCGTTTTGAAGATGTTGCCAATTGGGAGGTCACAATAGAGGACTGTCCTCTCAGAGAACCTGAGCTTCTTCCTTGGGGGCTCAGCAGTTCTTGTGGGCTGGCAGTGGACTGGGTTTGACCACTGAGCCACCTGCAACCTACTGTACTTTCTCTTTGTCATAGGTGTATAGACGCCCAGAGATTGTAGCATGGCCTAAAGTCCTTAGAGTGAACGGACCCATCCACGGCATCACTGAACAACATGGGTCCCTCAAAGGGAAGGTTTGAGGGTATTTTGTACCTCCCAACACAGACCAGAGGACTGCAGCCACAAAGCTCTGCACATGACTATTGCGGTAGCCAGGGAATGAGCAACTGCGTCAGTGGGTTCTAGTGAGGCTGTTATAAGGGCTTGAAGTTGTTCCCTCTGATCCTGTAGCAAGTGGTCAACAAAAGGATGAAAATTGGGAAGAATTCATGAAATTGTGTTTTGGTATCAGGGCTTGGTAACTGACTGCTTTGAACTGCAGTGTGGCTGAAGGGTAGCTTTTTCATACCCAGAAGGTCCAGTCTTTTTTGTTCTTTATCAGACAAAGTAGAATGGAACAGATGTTGTCTGTTCCATTTGTTGACTGCTGCCACGACCAGGGAGTTGAGTGTAGGATGGAAAAGAAATATTCTGATCCTTCGGGAGGGAGGTAGCACTTTTTGTCTGTCGGCTTTTATGTAGGCAGTATAGTAGCTGGGATTTGCCACACAGAATGTGCAGGGGCCAGTGGAGCAGCATTAATGGGAAAGGCAATTTTGCCCCGAGGAAATGTGTGAAGGATGTCCATCAAGGAGTGTTTGAGGTTCCTATATCTCCTCCAATGGAATATATAGGGTCTACACTACATGCTTCATAAGATCCTGAAATTCCTGAAATGTCAGTATAAGATGGTGAGGGGGGCATGAGCCTTGTCTGGGGAGCAGAAGGATGTATGGGAAGGCAAAGATTCTTCTCCCATAGGTTGCTCTTGCTTCCCTGTAAGATCCTGCTGTGTGGAAGGATCCAAGGGTGCTAGCTGCTGCTCTTGATGTGCCCTCCTACGAGATGGGACCCTGTAGAACTGGTCACCATAAGGGGCTCCAGTGCTCCAATAAGCCTACTGTGGTGGCTGTAAGGGACAGGATCCCACTGTTGTCCTTGCCAGGGTTCAGAGGTATCGCCTGGATAGGAATTTCATGATCAGGAGGTACTCTGAGTGAAGGAGGTTGAAAAGAGGAATGCTTTATGACACTTCAAAATTAGATGTGTCATTTTCTGTTTCAATTGGAGGGGCAAATGGTGTCGGTACTGGTGGTTGAGTCAGTACCAGGGCCCAAAAAGGGGCCTGTAATTGCATCAATACTGGAAGCTGTTGATATGAAGGTACCAGACAGTGTCAAGTCAGTAACTGAGAGAAGTGTGTCTGTGTACCCTCAAGGGAGGACTGGAGGCTGTGATGGCACTAGAGGATGAGACATGGTTGAAGACAGTAGTGGAGGAAATGCAGACTCCAGCAGATGAGGCCGTACACCAGTGGGGAGTGTCTTTCAGTACCCCTCAGCAGAGGTGACTCAGGGTACTCCAGGATCCAAAGGTCCACATGGATCAAAAGATTGGATGGTACTGGGGACCCGAGGTAGGAAACATTGGGAGTCAGACTATCTGGTGGTGTCAATAGCCACCGGTGAGGTGCTCTGCTCTGGTTCAATAACAGTTGGCTGCGTGCATGTTCCCTCTGTGTGCTGCCCCAGCTCTGCACAGATAGCCGACACAGCAGACCCCGAGAGAACCCCCAAAGACCACGGACTCTAGTAAGGTACGAAGGCACCTGGCCAGGTTTATTGTCAAACAAAGCACAGTAATAGTTTCCTATAGACAATGGACACAGCTCAGTCAGTGGCAGGACACTCTGCCCCCTAGGCTGGACAAAGATATGCGCTCCCAGACCTATTTTTATACAGTTGCAGGACAGATTACTCACCCCTACTGACGTATTGAGGTACAGCCCCTTGACTCATTAGGGTGCTGTCTCCCCCTTTGATCATGTTGGTTCAAACAAACAGATCTGTCCATCATGCTGTCCTTTTGACCCTGTCTTTGGGATGCACCTGGCTGTTCCTTGTTATCTCTGTGAAGTGTCCTTGTACCGGGATGTCCAGGTGCCATCTTGGCACACGTTCCTCTTATTACCACTTATATCATTAGCGCGTGCTTTCTAGGAGTCCTTTTCTTGCCAAGTTCTGCAATTAGGGCCTGCCTCTGGCTCACAGCCCAGCTTTGCTTAGCAATGCCTGGAAGTACTTTGGTTCAGGCTTTAGGTCTCAGACCAGGCCTCTGATACAAGGGTTTATGTTTCAGGGCCTCTTACTACATCTGTTGTTACTGAGATGGTACTAAAGTACAGTCAGCACATCCTTTATGTCTGATTGCCAGAGGCAGTACAGACAATGATTTTGGCTTAGCTCTGGAGTGCTTACATCTTGGAGGCACGGAGTCCAGTGGCAGGGTACGTACCCCTTCAGGTAATTTACCAGACGGTTTCTTGATATGCAGCATAGTGACCTTAGCGAGTGCTGTGATCTCAGTTCCAAAGGGGATGGAAGCCTCAGAGGTACCTGTAATGGGGGACAACATCTCCTGAGACCCAGACTGAGAGGTTGACTTTCCCTTTCTCTTCTCCTATTCTGGGAAAGGCAGCGTTCTCTTCTTCAATGGTTTAGATAGTTCTGAAGGGCCCCCAGGTCTTTGCTTACTGTCACAGAAGAGATGGGTCACTGGAGCTCTCTGAGCATCTGACATATAGGGGGATGACTCAGATCCTGTGGGTCTCAGCAAATGCTCCATTAACAGGAGTTTGAGCCTGTTCTCTCAATTTCTTAGATCTACTCTTAAACCCTGAGCAGATTGGACATTTGGAAGGGACGTGAGACTCCCTAAGGCAGCTTAAATGTCCACTGTTGTGAGGGAAAGATTTATGGCATGTCTGGCAGGTTTGAAGCCCAAGGGCCTGGGCATAACCCACACTTGAGCCCATGGATCAAAGGCCTGAACTGGACAAAAAAGAGGAAGGGAGGGGAACCTATTAAAAAGCACAAATTGTGCTAAACTAAAATAAAGAAAAAAATACTAAGAAAAAGAAAATTTTCACAAGAGGCGTAGCCAGCCTTGACGCCAGCTAGCAAACACCGTGATGCTCGGTTTCAAACTGCAAGCGACTGAGAAGGAACCGGGAATGGCAGCGGGTCCACCCCTCCCTATATGCCCTCGTAGTGGAGCATGAGGGTGCCTAAGGCTCTGGCACAAACTCACAGACACAGCTGACAAAATGTCTCCAATCCAGAGTGCACAGCCGCACGCACATCCTGACACTGAGCACCCATTGGCGCACTACTCGAAAAAGCAACAGGTTTATCTCATGGGTTTCAGGCTGCTCGGTCATTCTTATGCTATGTCTCCTGATTCTCCATCCTTCTCCATACAGCAGTCATCCATCTCACCTCCTTTATTAAACTGAAGGGACATGGGGATTACACTTCTCTGGGGATTGGGCATAGAGAGAAAGAGTGTTATATCAGCAGTCCATCAAGCTGCTGGAGCAGTGTCTCAGACAGATGAAAGCACCCCAATCCACATTGGCCATGGCTCACAAGAGAAGCACAAGTACCCACTCTGACTAGAGGAAGGAGGCACTGTGCAATTGCCAAGGACAAAGAGCACAAAGTTAACAGCTACACAGAAGTTATTAGCCCTACATGGAAAGTACCTTCCTCAGGCTCCAAAACTGCCCTGATGCAACCACCCACATGCCTCACTGCAGCACCAACCCGAGGCTCTCAGAGAGGCAGAGAGGGAAATGCTTTCCCTAGTTTAGAAAGCACAGCATACATTGCATTCTCAAGCAGACAGCACCCCCCGCTCAGCTACAAGAGCGTGGGCTTAAGGCAGCTGCAGCGTGCAGTACCGTAGAGGCACTCCAAGTCATCCTGGCCTGAGATCAGCCAGCTCCTGAAGAGACGCAGGTGGTAGGAACACTGATGTAGGTGGTGGGCCAGAGTGGCATCCAAGGAGATATTCCGTCTCATGGCATAGTCAGAGGAAAAACGGCACAGCAGCTGGGCAACACGGTGGTGTTCAAGCACATCTACAGAAGAAGGGAACCACAGAAGGCGAGAGAGAGAGAGAGAGAGAGAGGGTAGCTGAGAAATGAGAAAATGGAGACAGGTGGGGAAAAGGCCATGTGCTGAACCCCCAGCCCCAAAGAGTAGGAAGAGCACTCTCCTCACCACCCAATACGCTGAACCTTCAGCCCCCAGGGTACAATCCCATTGAAGAGCTCGTTTACATTTAGGTTGTTACTTTCCAAGATTTTAGTTTTTTTAAAATGAACAAACCCCAGGAACACATTTTTAGCCTGTGTGTAATTAAGATCCAGGCTGGGCTACAAAACAAGAAAGGTAGCCCCAGGCCTGGCCCTTCTCCCACTGAACCAAGAAATCCAGATACAGCCTTTGGTGCCAGAATCCTGAGCACTGTGTATGGGGAAGAAAAATGTATGGCTTGGAGAGCATAGCAAGGGTGGACAATAGCCAGCAGGGAGGCTGAGAAATTAGCTGAGAACAGATCACCTGGAGGTTCTGAAAATGCAGAGGGGCACGAGTTATTTACAGCCCCCGTAAGAACATAAGAATGGCCATACTGGGTCAAACCAAAGGTCCAACCACCCAGTATCCTGTCTACCGACAGTGGCCAATGCCAGGTGCCCCAGAGGGGGTGAACCTAATAGGTAATGATCAAGTGATCTCCACCCTCTGACAAACAGGGGCTAGGGACACCATTCCTTACCCATCCTGGCTAATAGCCATTAATGGACTTAACCACCATGAATTTATCCAGTTCTCTTTTAAATGCTGTAATAGTCCTAGCCTTCACAAACTCCTCAGGCAAGGAGTTCCACAGGTTGACTCTGTGCTGAATGAAGAAGAACTTCCTTTTATTTGTTTTAAACCTGCAACCCATTAATTTAATTTGGTGGCCCCTAGTTCTTATATTATGGGAACAAGTAAATAACTTTTCCTTATTCACTTCTCCATACCACTCATGATTTTATAGACCTCTATCATATCCCCCCTTAGTCTCCTCTTTTCCAAGCTGAAAAGTCCTAGCCTCTTTAATCTCTCCTCATATGGGACCCGTTCCAAACCCCTAATCATTTTAGTTGCCCTTTTCTAATGCCAGTATATCTTTTTTGAGATGAGGGGACCACATCTGTACACAGCATTCAAGATGTGGGTGTACCATGGATTTATATAAGGGCAATAAGATATTTTCTGTCTTATTCTCTATCCCTTTTTTAATGATTCCTAACCTCCCGTTTGCTTTTTTGACTGCCGCTGCACACTGCGTGGACGTCTTCAGAGAACTATCCACGATGACTCCAAGATCTTTCTCCAAGACTATGAGAGTGCCAAGAAACACTGGGAAACGTATCAGCCCCACTCCATAGAATTATACTGTCATCCTCAAGGCAGTGTGGAAAGACGACCAAATTCCTTCCCACACTGTGGGATTCATGATATTGGTGCCCAGTTCCTCCTGGAGTCACAGATTTTAAGGCCAGAATGGTCTATTATGATTATCTAGTCCAGCCTCTGGCCCAGGGCAGATAATTTCACCCAGTGGTTCCTGCATCAAGCCCATCGCTTGCGGTCGAGCTACAGCAGATCTTTTCAATTGAGACTTCCAGTCTGGATTTAGACAGGGAATGCATCGTGTCCCTAGGTAAGTTGTTCCAGTGGTTAATTACCCTCACTGTTAAAAATGTGCACCTGATTTCTAGTCTGCAATTAACAATCATAGAACTGGAAGGGACCTCAAGAGGTCATGTAGTCATAGAATATCAGGGTTGGAAGGGACCTCAGGAGGTCATCTAGTCCAACCCCCTGCTCAAAGCAGGGCCAATCCCCAACTAAATCATCCCAGCCAAGGCTTTGTCAAGCCTGAACTTAAAAACTCCTAAGGAAGGAGATTCCATCACCTCCCTAGGTAACGCGTTCCAGTCCAGTCCCCCGCACTCAAGGCAGGACTAAGTATTGTCTAGACCATCCCTGACAGGTGTTTGTTCAACCTGCTCTTAAAAATCCCCAATGATGGAGATTCCACAACCTCCCCAGGCCATTTATTCCAGTGCTTAACCACTTTGGCAGTTAGGAAGTTTTTCCTAATGTCCAACCCTAACCCTTGCTGCAATTTAAGCCCACTGATTGCTTAATTATTTGCTCCATTATCTTTCCAGATACAGAAGTTAAGATGACTGGTCTGTAATTCCCTGGGTTGTCCTTATTTCCCTTTTTAAGGATGGGCACTATATTTGCCCTTTTCCTGTCTTCTGGAATCTCTCCCTTCTTCCATGACTTTTCAAAGATAATCGCTAATGGCTCAGATATCCCCTCAGTAGCTCCTTGAATATTCTAGGATGCATTTCATCAGGCCCTGGTGATTTGAAGACATCTAACTTGTCTAAGTAATTTTTGACCTGTTCTTTTCCAATTTTAGACTCTGATCCTATTTTATTTTCACTGGCATTCACTATTTTAGACATCCCATTGCCACCAACGTTCTTGGTGAAAACCGAAACAAAGAAGTCATTAAGCACCTCTGCCATTTCCACATTTTCTGCTATTGTCTTTCCCCCCTCATTGAGTAACGGGCCTACTCTGTCCTTAGTTTTCCTCTGCTTCTAATGTATTTGTAGAAAGTTTTTTAAAAATTTGTCTGGCTCCACCTCCCAGCCATTGGATCTCATGTTGTTTCTGTCTGACGGATTAAAGAGCCCTATGCTCTGTGCACTTTTTTTCCCAACACACACACTGCGGGTGCCCTATTTCCCTCTATAATCTCTCTATGGGCATCAGGCTGCTGTTATAGTGGGGGGTGGCCTACGGAAGGCTGCTCCATAAAGGAAGAGCTTGGCTTCCACATGCCACATGTGCTTACCAAACTATTTTCAGAAAGATACTGGAATGAGCCATGCAGCTGCTCCCTTTGCACAGAATGAGATCAAGTCCACCTGGTAATTTCTCCCACAGTCTGACCTGCTTGGAGACTCAGTATGTCTACGCACCAGAAGCTGTACACAGGCTAAGCTACCTGAGCTAGCATGAATCCCACTAGTGTGGGTAACAGCAGCAGTGAAGACGCATAGCGCAGCATTCAAAGTGCACTAGTTTGCCGAGCATTACTCAGGGTCTGTGTCAGGCTTGAACTATCCATGCTGAAGCCCACGCTGCCCTGTCTTCCCTGTTCTTGTAACCTGAACCAGCACAAATCCAGCCAGTGCAGGCAGGCTAGCCCATGCAGACCTTTGGCTGTGCAGACATACCCTTCAGAAACTAGCCAGACCCTAGCTTTGTGCTTTATGATGGTTCTTTTCTGTTCTTAGACTCATCTTCTAGATCACAGAGCGTTTACTGAGCACCAGCATTCAGGTTGAGAAGAGACAAGTACTTCTACTTATGACTCTTAATAACCTGCTCCAGTCCCAGCCACTCCCTATCCATGAGGAATGGGTAGGAATGTTAGCTGTAAAACAAAATTTTTCTGAACATTTCTGTTCAAGGCTTAGAGAGCAAATACTTATGAGCCATTTGACAGACCAGGAGAACCAACATCAGGTTAGGAGCTACACAGAGCAGGGGAGTTGGAGCACACAAGGAGCACAGCCGCTCTTCCCCTATTCCTTGCTGTTAGGGTGGGGAGAGCAAAGCAGACTGTACTGCAGCTGCCCTCCCTCCTGGCTAAGAAGAGGGGAACAAATATGGAGCCCAGTCTCTGAGTTTCGTGTGTTCAGTGGGGAAGATTTCCCACAGCAAAGGAGAAAGGCGCTGCCCTTTTGAATGTCAATGAACATTCCACAACCTTCCTTTGCGACCATATTTGTTTGTGTGATTAAAAGTGAATTCTCCAATGACATGATGCTTGGGGGGAGGGTGCATGTGAAAAGGTGAGACCAGCCCTACCAATGCCATCATGTTGGGTGGGGGATGAAGAGAGATTGGGGTGCGGGGGGGGGAAACATGAGAGGGACTAGCATTGCAAGCGACACTGTGCAGGTGGGAAACCAGGAGAGAATCAGAGCTACCAAGGCCACTGTGCTGAGGGGCAGCTTGGCTAGAGGAAATGCTAGGGATCCTTGCTGTTTTATCCTCTCTCACCTCAGTAGATTGCATTTTCCATGGCCACCAGCTGGAGGCTGCCTTTGCCTCACTTATTAACGCCATCTAACCCCAGAGCTGCCCTCGCTCTTCCTCCGCTGCCATGCACAGCAGACTAGAGAGCCAGTCATTGCTTCTCTCAGGATACAGACTGTCAAGGCAGATTGTGCTCCAGGGTTTGCATGGCTATGCCTCCCACACCATCAGTGAGATGGAGAGAGCGAGCATGGAGGAGACGCTGACGCCAGTACAGAATTTGAGGCTGCTAAAGGATCCAATTCTTGTTTGCTCACATTTGGTTGGTCAGTCGGGGTGCAAACACCTCTGGAATAAACAGGCTGCCAGGATTCTAACAGCCTGCCCAAGCCTGGGCCCCTCACAGACAGTAACACAAAGTGAGCAGGTTAGTCACAATGAGACAACTGGGAAAACGGTGGAACAGTTGGACACCAGATACACAGACGCGCAGAGGAACATGAGAAGGCTGAAGGGAGGGGTACACAGAATGACGTGCAGAGAGAACAGAACGTGAGGATGAGGTTAGAAGCATGAGGAAACGTCAAATCAAGGAAGCAAACGTACCATTAGTCGGATGCTTTGCAAACGACACAGAAAATCGTTTTACGGCTGGCATAGACAAGAGCTCTGAGGAAATAAAAACAGATCATCTCAGTTAATAGCCTGCTTCTAAGGAGCCCTGAGACTTTGCATGCTTACAACTATCCCTGCCTAATAGACCCCTCACACTTATCCATCTGCCTGACCCCCAGACACCCGCTCCCACTTGACACTTCTCTTGACACTCCTTACATCTGCAGCACCTGACAGAGTCCTCCAGGTCCCTCTTTACACCTGCTCTCTGCCTCCCTTGCACTTATGTGCACTAACAGTCTCCCTTCCTGATACCCTGCAATGTTCTCACACTTCTTCAGCCCCATTCTTATACACGGGAGGGACTCCCTGCCTTCCTACCTCATTTCACCTAGAGATACTCTCTGCTCTCTGAGTTGTGCATGGACTGGTCCTACTAGAGATAGCTGGGGGAAGAGATAGGGCTCTTCTGCACAGGTGACCAGGACATTCTCAGAGTCAGTATAGCACAAAGCCACACAACAGAATGCAGCAGTACAATATAGGCCAAGCCACTCAGAACTTATTGGGGAGAAGTGAAGTGCCTAAGACTGCTCTCCCCTTGCAGGAACAGAAGATTCAAAGTAAAGGACACTGTAGCCTCAGTGTGTCCTCTCCGGAATCTGTGCTAAGCAGAGAGCTTTATGACTTAAAAAGGAAAGTCAAATTTACAACTGAACAGACTAAGCGGGTGCCCCCAGACCTCGTCCCACGAGGCATTCCCAGATACAGGCCAGGTATAGCCCCTCAAGCACAGCTGGGCTTCAGCTGGGCCCCACAAGGATCCCTTTGGGCATGAGCCAGGCCAGGTTCCTGGCCACAGAGGCAGCAAAGCTGTCTCACACGAGTTATGTAGCTGGGGAGGGAGGGACTGAAAACAGATGGTGCATAAAAGGGCTCGGCTTTCATGGTACAGTTTTGTTATTTCCATAATCTACCAGAGAAGTCTGCAGTGAGGCATGGGGAATATTGCAGGTAGCTCCTCAGGGCGTGTGGGAAGGGACAGGCCAGCACAAACCGAAGAGAAAAAGGCTGACTGGATTCATAGCTTGGTGGAACAGAGCCCAGCTGGCCAGACTTCCACCACGGCGTGCGAATTAAAAAGGTTTTCATTTCTCAGAGTGTCTCTTTCATGCTTCCTTTTCACCAGAGCCATAAGAGCTACACACAACCTTGCCCTTCCATAAGTGCTCTAATTCAGTTGGCATCAATGCCATCTCATCCTTGTGTCTGGATCATGTTGCTGGCTATGTTTACGGAAATACTGCTGACTTACCCCCACAATTAATTTTATTCAAGGGCTCATGGGCGTTTCTATATTTCCCTTGCTGTCTGGATGGCCCTGGAAACTGAATTGCTCCGTTTATTCCTGGGTAGGTGCAGCATAGGTAGAAGCAGGACAAGATTCCCATCCACATGCACTCAAATTGGAGAGTTTCTCAGCCTTGACCCTATAAATCAGCTCTAGAGGAGACAGTGACATTCAGTCTCCATAGGCCACTCAACGGCTGGCTATGAGGAACTGGCCTGAGGCCAACCAACTTACTTCACAGAAGGCGATACCACGGATGATTTTCACTCGCTAGTGGATTGCGCTCCATCACACCAGTAACGTAGAGGTGAAAAGCTCCGTATCTTATTCCCAGTCGCCAACAAGGAGACTTTTAGAAGAAATAAAGCCAATTCAACTTCCTAGTGCAGCAATGAACCGTGGAGGAAAGCACCACAAGCAGGGCACCACGTACTCCGCAATTCAGCCGCCACAGAAAGGAGAAGCAAAAGCCACCACTGGTCCAGAATTGTACTCCGGAATCTTAGGCTGTGTCCCTAGTTTAATCCAAAGCTGTTTGATGTGCATCAGGTAACTCAGAGTATGCAAATTGCACCAACAGGATGCATGCGGAACACTTATTCCATTTTCAATTCACATTGTGTGAACACACTGCAGCAGTTTGCTGCAAACTCAGGGTGCAGTCTTCTTGAGAGGTCCTTTGTTTTGCTGCTGAGCAGCATGCATCCTGGGATTGTTTTTGCTGTGAACTGTGGGAATCCAGGTAGGTTCTATTTTGTTTTTGTTTTTTTAATTCTACATTTCTGCATTCTCCACCCCATCCTTCCTTTCCTGATAGCCTTGTGCTATTTTCGAATTGCTCAGTCAGCATTAACTCAACAATGCTCCATTCTGCTATGGTGAAAACTGAATATTCAGAGCCTGCCCGGGCTGCATTATAGCACTAAAGCCAGATGAAATTGGCATTTCACGTTGCCAAATTGCCCCACAAGCATAAGAATATTCTATGGCATCAGCACAACACACTGGAGTGGGAGGAGCAGAATGAGGAGGAAGAGGACCCTGCCAACCTGCGTGAACTAGAGGACCAGTTCCTGGATGAGTTACACAGTTCTCAGCACAGTCTATGGGCCTGGGAAACCAGTGTGGATTGGTGGGAGAGGACATTCTGCCTGCCTGGGATGACTAGCCGTGGCCAAAGAACTTCAGGCTAGGGAGAGTTACCCTTTTTGAGATCTGTGCAGAACAGACTCTGGAGCTGCATCAACAGCACACCATCATGCAGTGCCACACCTCTGTGAAGAAGCCAGTCGCCCTTGCCATCTGGAAGCTGGCCATCCCCAAATGCTACCAGTCTGTAGCACACCAATTCGCCATGGGTCCATTCTCATGCAGGTCTGCTATGCCACTGATAAGGTACTCTCTAGTTGAGTAGTGCTCAGGAGATTATTGATGGCTTTGCACGCACGGGGTTCCCAACTGCACTGGAGCAACTGGTGGAACCCATGTGCCTATCCTTTGCTGGTCCCTCGCCCCACCAGGGCACAGAATTTAGAAACAGAAAAAGGGATAGTTCGCCATGGTTCTCCAAGGACTAGTGGATCATCACTGGTGATCTGTATTGCTGGCTGTATTTCAAGGAATCCCTGTTGAGGTTACAGGGACAAACCATCCCGATGAGTCGAAAGAATAGTAAATATGGCAGGTGACCAGCTTGGCTTAACGGTGAAATCCTAGCGGATCTTAAACATAAAAAAGAAGCTTACAAGAAGTGGAAGGTTGGACATATGACCAGGGCAGAGTATAAAAATATTGCTCGGGCATGTAGGAATGAAATTAGGAGGGCCAAATCGCACCTGGAGCTGCAGCTAGCGAGAGATGTTAAGAGTAACAAGAAGGGTTTCTTCAGATATGTTGGCAACAAGAAGAAAGCCAAGGTAAGTGTGGGCCCCTTAATGAATGAGGGAGGCAACCTAGTGACAGAGGATGTGGAAAAAGCTAATGTACTGAATGCTTTTTTTGCCTCTGTCTTCACGAACAAGGTCAGCTCCCAGACTGCTGCGCTGGGCATCACAACATGGGGAAGAGATGGCCAGCCCTCTGTGGAGAAAGCGGTGGTTAGGGACTATTTAGAAAAGTTGGATGTGCACAAGTCCATGGGGCCGGACGAGTTGCATCCGAGAGTGCTAAAGGAACTGGCGGCTGTGATTGCAGAGCCATTGGCCATTATCTTTGAAAACTCGTGGCGAATGGGGGAAGTCCCGGATGACTGGAAAAAGGCTAATGTAGTGCCAATCTTTAAAAAAGGGAAGAAGGAGGATCCTGGGAACTACAGGCCAGTCAGCCTCACTTCAGTCCCCGGAAAAATCATGGAGCAGGTCCTCAAAGAATCAATCCTGAAGCACTTACATGAGAGGAAAGTGATCAGTCAGCATGGATTCACCAAGGGAAGGTCATGCCTGACTAATCTAATCGCCTTCTATGATGAGATTACTGGTTCTGTGGATGAAGGGAAAGCAGTGGACGTATTGTATCTTGACTTTAGCAAAGCTTTTGACACCGTCTCCCACAGTATTCTTGTCAGCAAGTGAAAGAAGTACGGGCTGGATGAATGCACTATAAAGGTGGGTAGAAAGTTGGCTAGATTGTCGGGTTCAACGTGTAGTGATCAATGGCTCCATGTCTAGTTGGCAGCCGGTGCCAAGTGGAGTGCCCCAGGGGTCGGTCCTGGGGCCGGTTTTGTTCAATATCTTCATAAATGATCTGGAGGATGGTATGGATTGCACTCATAGCAAATTTGTGGATGATACTAAACTGGGAGGAGTGGTAGATACGCTGGAGGGCAGGGATAGGATACAGAGGGACCTAGACAAATTGGAGGATTGGGCCAAAAGAAATCTGATGAGGTTCAATAAGGATAAGTGCAGGGTCCTGCACTTAGGACGGAAGAACCCAATGCACAGCTACAGACTAGGGACTGAATGGCTAGACAGCAGTTCTGCGGAAAAGGACCTAGGGGTGACAGTGGACGAGAAGCTGGATATGAGTCAGCAGTGTGCCCTTGTTGCCAAGAAGGCCAATGGCATTTTGGGATGTATAAGTAGGGGCATTGCCAGCAGATCGAGGGACGTGATCGTCCCCCTCTATTTGACATTGGTGAGGCCTCATCTGGAGTACTGTGTCCAGTTTTGGGCCCCACACTACAAGAAGGATGTGGATAAATTGGAAAGAGTCCAGCGAAGGGCAACAAAAATGATTAGGGGTCTGGAACACATGACTTATGAGGAGAGGCTGAGGGAACTGGGATTGTTTAGTCTGCAGAAGAGAAGAATGAGGGGGGATTTGATAGCTGCTTTCAAATACCTGAGAGGTGGTTCCAGAGAGGATGGTCCTAGACTATTCTCAGTGGTGGAAGAGGACAGGACAAGGAGTAATGGTCTCAAGTTGCAGTGGGGGAGGTTTAGGTTGGATATTAGGAAAAACTTTTTCACTAGGAGGGTGGTGAAACACTGGAATGTGTTGCCTAGGGAGGTGGTGGAATCTCCTTCCTTATAAGTTTTTAAGGTCAGGCTTGAGAAAGCCCTGGCTGGGATGATTTAATTGGGGATTGGTCCTGCTTTTGAGCAGGGGGTTGGACTAGATTACCTCCTGAGGTCCCTTCCAATGCTGATATTCTATGATTTTCGGACATAAATGAATGGTGGTCTACAAGGATCTTTTGGAACTGGGTATATGCCTTCCCTCACATGCGCTCTGGGGCTGAATGCCACAGCTGAAAACTGTCAGGGACACTACTGGACTCCCCTGCGTTTTTGGTGTCTAAAGGTTGATTCCAAAACGGGGATGGCTTCTGGTAACACTGCTGAGAGGTGCAGTGGGGAGGAGTTGCTGCTGGTCCCAGTAGCCAGTATTGCCCATGGGCTCAAGGACATGCCTGAGTCCCAAGTAACAGGACTGCAGGGCCTATTGGCCTAGTATGAGCATGTTTAAGAGGAGAGCATTCTGGCCCAAGATAGTGTCCATGTGTTGCCTCTGCATCTCCTTGTCTTTTTCCATGATCTCTTTGGCCAGGGTGATGCTTCCCCTGGCCACAGCCACACTTTCCTGGAGAGCTGCATTTCTTTCTTCTTCCAAGTCTTGATGTACAGTTCAGTTTTCCTCTGCAACTCCACCATGAGTGCTACAAACATTTCGTCCAGGGTCTTCCATTTCCACCCACTCAGGTGGCCAGCCTTTCTGCAGTACAGAGAAGCTCTGTCTTTGACAGTCTGGCCACTGCAGGTCCTGTGGCTGTCTGGGGGAAAAACCCAAAAAGCAGTTGCTTGTTGGTTATATTCCAGACACGCCATGATGTTTTTTCTTTATGTGACTTACAATTTTGGAGGTTCCCCCAGGACTGGGACGAGACACCGTGAGGTAAAGTGGTCTATGTGTGAAGAGGGTGCTGGGTATATCGGGATTTCTGAACATGCTGTTAGGAAGACTGGGGGGTAGGGAGGGGGTGGGTTTAGAATGATGTTTCCACTTTGGTTTTGCGGTTTTGTTTGTGTGCTGGAGGCACTTCTGTGATGTTGGCAAGGTTAAAAGGGGGCTTATGGGAGGCTTCAGGGGTGAGAGGGCTAGTAATCCTCCCAACAACCCCCATTAGGCTGTCCTGATTCACTAGGATGTTGCACTGGGGCAGAGGCAGAGAATGCGTGACTAGGAGGCAAGGAGCAGACCACTGAGATATGCTGTGAAGTTATTCACTAGGATGGTCACCCCAGAAATGCTGCAGGAGTGGAAGGAGCTTGAAAGCTATACCTGGGGCATGGGCAAGCATCCATTCCCTACAACATGCAAAACTAAATGAAGAATTTCTCAGTCTTAAGTTCTGCTACGTCTCCCCAGCAGACAGAGCAAATACACAGAACAATAGAGCCATACAATGATCATCAGTTAGAATGCATATTGAAGGGCATTTGTTCCTCAGCAGGGAGCAGCTTGCATGCCTGGTAAAGGCATTTGCAGAACTATGATATACCACACATCACTTAAATCAGCCTCTGTACAAGATAGCTATTGTAACAGCTATTTTTTAAAAAGGCTCCAGAAGCGATCCTGGCAATTACAGACTTGTAAGCCTAACTTCAGTACCAGGCAAATTAGTTGAAGCTACAGTAAAGAACAGAATTATCAGACACATAGATAAATACGATACATTGGGAAAGTGTCAACAGGCTTTTGTAAAGGGAAATCATGACTCAGCCATCTATTAGAATTCTCTGAGGGAGTCAACAAGAATGTGGGAAAGGGTGATCTATTAGATCTAGTGTACTTGGACTTTCAGAAAGCCTTTGACAAGGTCCCACACCAAGGGTCCTTAAACAAAGTAAGCAGTCATGGGATGAGAGAGAAGGTCCTCTCATGGATCAGTAAGATAGGAAATAAAGGGTAGGAACAGAAGGTCAGTTTTCACAATGGAGAGAGGGTACCCCAAGGATCTGTATTGGAACCAACGCTGTTCAACATATTCATAGATGATCTGGAAAAGGGGGTAAACAGTGAGGTGGCAAAACTTGCAGGTGATAACTACCAAGTAATTTTCTAAGTCCAATGCAGACTGTGAAGAGTTCCAAAGGGATCTCATTAAATCTGATGACTGGGCAAGGAAGTGGCAGATGAAATTCAACAACAATATGCATTGATAAATGCAAAGTAACGCACATTTGAAAACATAATCCCAACTATACATACAAAATGATGGAGTCTAAATTAGTTGTTACCACTTAAAAAAGACCTTGGAGTCATCGTGGATAGTTCCCTGAAAACATCTGCTCAATGTAGAGTGATAGTCAAAAAAGCAAACAGAATGTTAGGAGCCATTAGGAAAAAGGATAAATAATAAAACAGAAAATATCTGTGCCACTATATAAATCCATAGTACGCCCACACCTTGAATACGGCCTGCACTTCTGGTAGCCCCATCACTAAAAAGATATTAGTACAGAGAAGGGCAATAAAATTATTAATAGTGGTATGGAACAGCATCCATATAAGGAGAGATTAAAAATACTGGGACTGTTCATCTTAGAGAAGAGATAACTAAAGGGGGATATGATAGAGGTCTATAAAATCATGACTGGTGTGGAGAAAGTAAGTGTTATTTATTTACCCCTTCACATAATAAGAACCGGGGGTCACTCAATTAAGTTCGTAGGCAGCAGATTACACAAACAAAAAGGAAGTATTTCTTCACACAATGGACAGTCAACCGGTGGGACTTATTGCCAGGGGATGGTGTGAAGGACAAAGAGTATAACTGCGTTCAAAAAAGCATTAGATAAGTTCATGGAGAACAGGTTCATCAGTGGCTATTAACCAGGATGGTCAGGGATGCAACTCCATGCTCTGGATGTCCCTAAAACTCCAACTGCCAGAAGATAGGACTGGATAATAAGGGATGAATCACTCAAAATTGCCTTTTCTGTTCATTCCCTGTGAAGCATCTGGCACTGGCCACTGTTAGAGACAGGATAATGGTCCAGATGGACCATTGGTCTGGCTCAATATGACCTTTCATATGTTCTTATTTATACCTCATGTAAACTATGAGCACTCACGAAACTCCTTTTCCTGTAGCAACTGTCTCCGTACACTTATTTTTGCAGAAATGAATGCTTTCGTTATTCATATCTGTTGAGGGAGGGGAGGCGGTGTAGAGACTGACTTCACCCATCTAGTGGCCATGTTGAGGGCAGAAGGAGGGGGATGGTTTTAGAAGTCAAGTAAGATAAGGGAAGAGGAAAGGAAGACAGGCAGATGGGCAAGTGGCCTCCATGTGCCATGGACCTGAAAACATCAATAGTCATGGCGTTAGCATGTCACATAGGCTGACTGCCTGGTGGAGCAGCCACCATTTTGGAAGCACTTTGGAGGGTGAGGGGACAATGGGCAGCATGAGCCAAGGGAGGCAAGGCCTGGATACTCGGAAGGGCTCCTAGCTCACATCTGCCTACAATGGCTGCGGACAGCAGTGTGGCACAATAATAGATTGCAGAATTACATGCTGAAGTTCCCCCCAGGGAATGTGCTTTTTCCAGTCCCAAATGGGTTTCTGTCTGGGCCATGGGTTCAGCCAATGCAGGGCAGGAATCGCGGTCCATTGCAGGAGGGTGGGACTGCAGCTAGCTGGCATGAGGGTCCTGAGTCCCAAAAAGATCCTGGCTCTCAGGAGACAACTCCTCTCTGGCATGCTCCTGCTCATCCTCTGATGCGTTTGGCTGGTCTTCATCGGGGGGGGGAGGGGGGAGGGAAAGGAAGAGTGCGGGCAGCAGGTTCCGAATGGTGTCTGTACAGGATGGACTAGAATTGTGTAGAATCCTATCTAGTTCATCAAAAAATGGACAGGTCACATCCCCTGCCATATTGCCTCCTTTTGTCCCATGCTATAATGTACTTTCTCCTGAGCTGCTTGCTCTATCTGGCACTGCTTGGCATCCTGGTTGTGACCCCTTGCAGACATCTACTTTGCAATGTACACGAAAAGGTCTTTATCCTAGAGACAAGAGCGTCCTGAACTGCCGCTTCTCCCCAGATGGCATTGAGATCCAGGGTCTCAGCATGGCTCCAAGCGGCTACATGAGGGCATATTGTGGGGCTTCAGAAGTGCTATGGTGGTCACACTGCAAAAAATGATACACTGGAGTCCAGGAGCAAATGGGCAAAATCTGGCTATGTGTCAGCTTCTAAAGTGAGGTGGAATAGTCCTGGAAACTTGACACCAGAGCAGGGAGGGCACACAAGTAAAGTGATAGGCCAGTAACGGTCAACCTGCAAAGAAACTGGAATCATGTAAAAAGAAGTGTGCAACAACTGCATCCACACAAACAAAAGATGAACTAATCTGATTCGAAGCAAACCATCCACTTTGCAAGAAGACCTCAGGGTTTGCGATAAATGTGTAATTAGTGAACAGTGATGGTATGGCGTTGCATGTATTCAAGTGTTTTCAAATCATATTAACTTGATTTGATCCACTATAAAGCCCCCCCCCCCATGTAGACAAGCCCTTAGTTTTATTTTTATTGTTATGTTTCTAAACTGTTGTCTGAACTGCCTCACTCATCTCCATTGATTGGTAACTCTGAAATCTAAAGATGATAATTAGCAATGCTGGTATTTAAACCACTTCATTGCAGAAACACCCAATCAAAGGGCTTGTCTCACTTTCCAAAGTGCCTCCCCCCAGGACCCAAAAGCCTCAATAGCTTTCTATGTAGCTGTTAAAACTTCCAGCTTCCTCCTCACAACTTCCACAATGCAGCTTGCTGGCCCTGGCAGAGCAGAAAAGCATGGAGACAATGAGAAAGAAACAGAATTTAACACCAAAATAAATAACTCTGGGGCGAGTGACTTGATCAGGTTAGTCGCCTTCATACTGAATTAAATAAAAATCTACCTTCTAACATTTTATTTTATATCTGTTTTATTATCTATCCACTCCACAAGAATGCCAAAGAATGCAGGGACTTTGCCACAGGATTTAGACCCAGCCTGCTGGAAACTGCCCAGGGCCTTGACTATAAGCAACCAATGGTACAAACTGAGTTTGTAGGCAGGCCCCAGCTGCCCAGCATACATGCTGCAGCATTCAACAGGCAGTGAATGAGCACAGGGCCAAGACTGAGGAGACCTGGGTTCTATTCTTGACTGCTACCAGCTTGCTGCATACCCTGCACCAAGTCAATTCTCCCTATGGGAATAATACTGCCTCTGAACTTTGAAGGTGCCTAGAAGCTACAGAAGAAAAAAAATACTAGGACACAGGCTATTCTTTCCAGCCTCCTCACCTGTATCTCCACACTGGATGCCTTGAGCTAGCCTGCCCTATACTGGCAGATTGGCTCTGGGACCTATTGCATAACCAGCACAGATTCTCTTCCCCCCCCACACCCACCCATAGTCACCGAGGGCAGCTCAGAACTGATAGGAAAAGGTTGACCAAGACAAGGTGGGTGAGGTAATATATTTTATCGGTGAGAGAGACAAGCTTTTGAGTTACAAAACTCTTCTTCGGATCTTGGAAACGTATCCAGAGTGTCACTGCTAAATACAAGGTGGAAGAAATTATTTGGCTTAAGTAGCTCAACACATAATCTAAGAAATCATTCAAGATTAAGTTGCCTGTTAATACCTGTGCAGTCATAGGACAAACAAGGGGGATTAGCAGGCTACAGATTCTTGTAAGAAGCTGTAAATTTAGTGTCTTTCTTTTTTAGTGTCTAGCAGCAGCGAGTTATGAATTTAAGTTCCCAAGCTCTTCTTTTGAAGTTGTTGTGCAGGTTTTCTTTGAGGACGAGGACAGAGGTCAGATACAGAGTGATCACTTTGTGAGAAGTGTTCACCTAGGAGTGATACTGGGTTTGTCTTTTACCTTTTCCTTTGTGAGTCTGAGCATAGTGATTGGCTGGTTACACCCACAGAGTTGCTATGGGCCAGTTAGTACACTGGATGCGATACGCCACATCATGATGGGCACGTGTAAGACCCAGGGATTCCGACAGGTGTGTTATGGGGGGCACTGATCATCATACCCACCCTTTCTCGCCAATACCTTAGGAACAACATAGCTAGAACACCACAGCAAACAAGGAGAAGGTTTTGCAGTTTCCCCCAGTTTGCTTTCCTAATATCTATCACCCTTATGCTGCATCCATCTTTTATGCAGCTCATGGAGACAAGCTTCCCTATTATGTTCTACACCACAATCAGTGGCTGTGCAAATGATTATGACTTTGACCAGGCAGCAGATCAGGTCATACATAGGCAACAAAGACCTAGTATTATGCAGAAGTCTCTTGTAGCAAAGATGGAAGAGCAGCATAGAAAACCTCTCAGCAGACTGATCAATACAAAGTTCTCCATGAAGTTCCAGTGGATTTCTGGTTTGCAAATGCCTTCCCCAGAGTACTTTGCCAGACCAACTTCCTCTTTTTATTCCATTCTGTCCCACTCAACGGGCCATGGCCACAAGAACTGAGCTAACATGGAAAAATAAACAATCCTCCAACTTTACAGCACTCTCACATCTCCCAGAATATCCCAGCTTCTACACGAAGTCCCTAGAGGCAGAACTGCCTCATTGCGTCCTTGACACAGTGAAATCCATAGGTGCTGGAACTAGGGTGCTGGAACTAGGGTGCTGGGGGAGCTGCTGCACCCCCTGGCTTGAAGTGGTTTCCATTATATACAGGGTTTACGGTTTGGTTCAATGGCTCTCAGCACCCCCACTATAAAAATTGTTCCAGCCCCCATTGTGCCACCACACTAAGTGCTGTATAAAATACAAATGACTATTCTTATTTAATGTGTCAACCAGACAGTTCCTCTTCACTGACAGAGTATGGGCCAGCACTTAAACCAATGAGCTGAATGTTTGATTTTATCAGGTCATCTTCATTAGGGATTCAACTGCAGATTTTTCAGGCAGCTTCTGCAGTAAGTGAGCAATAGTGATGAGAGTTTGCAATCTCCTCCCAGCATCCTACTCAACACCCGCATCAGCACCTCAGGTGTACAGAAGTGTCTGGATGTGGGTGCATTCCAGAGGTTCTCCCACAGATGCCCATAACTCCATATACTTCCCCCTCCCAAATATCCCCAGCCTGACCCCACCATGCATGTTATTCGGCTAACATGGCAGCCCCAGCTTCACATGTAGATAACTTAGTCTTCTTATGGGCTTAGAAGTAAAGCACAAATGGGACCATTTGAGACAAGCGAGCTGAACCTCTAAGCACACAGGGACATACCAATGGCCCATTGAGCTCAGTAATCCACCTCCAAAGAGTGGGTACTGTCAGCTTGCTTGGAGCAATACATAACAATTCAGTGTGACTGTGATTAGTGCAGATGCAGAGAATATTCAATTCATTCATGTCTAATTCTCTGGAAAATCTTACTACATCTTTGCCTCAGTAACATCTTTAGAGAGCAAGTTCCACAAGTAAATTATCTGCTACACAAAGAACATTCATACCATCTTTGTATGTCAGGCTGGTGGTGAACTTTTTGCCGTGGCTGCGTGCGTAGTCCTGAAGGTTTGGGGCACTGGAGGAGCCTCCGAGCACAGTAGTGCTAAATAGTCCTGTACACTGCGACCCTGGAAAGGCGTGGGAGGGCATTAGTATTATGTCTCCACAGCATGCATCTACAGACGACATCAGCAGAGTTAGCGGTGGAGAAGTAAGAGGCAGTTACTCACCTTGTGCAGTAACAATGGTTCTTTGAGATGTGCGTCCCTATGGGTGCTCCACTTTAGGGGTCTGTGTGCCCCTGCACCTCTAATCGGAGATTTTTGGTAGCAGTGTCCCGTTGAGCCTGCTCATGTGCTCTCCCCCTCCCTCTGCATGGTCTGCCTCAAGGCTATTTAGCACTGCACCAACGAACCCCCCTCACTTCCTTCTCTACCACAGAGCCCTGTAGAGAAATCTGAAGTAGAGAGGAGGAGGGTGGATATGGAGCACCCATAGGGACACACATCTCGAAGAACCATCGTTACTGCACAAGGTGAGTAACTTCCTATTCTTCTTCTTCGAGTAGCGTCCCTATGGGTGCTCCACTTTAGGGGACTCCGGAGCAGTACCCACCACTGGAGGCTGGGACTTCGGAGCGGAGTCTTTTACTACAGAGAGTACTGTGGAGTTGAAGATGGTGTCAGCAGCCAAATCTTCAGTGATCGCCTAATGTTCTGCGAAAGTATGGACAGAGAACCCAATCATTGCTCTATAGATTGGGTAGACGGGATATGGAATATGACTGAGGTAGGAAATGATCTCATGGAGTGCATATGGATGGAAGGAAGTTGCACCCTTGCTAAGTGATTAATGCAACTAGAGACTCATTTGGATGGTCTTTGAGGAGATATCAGAGCTTTTGGATCTTTCTGTGGATGAACGGAAGAGTTTAGGGGATTTCCTGAAGTCCTTAGTCCTGTCCAAATAGAATGCTAATGTCCTTCTAATATCTAGCATATGCACAATTGTCTCCCAGTTGTCACAATGTGGTTTTGGGGAAAAAACAGGGAGATGGATCTGTTGATTCATATGGAAAGTGCAGAAAAAGTAGGGGAAAACTTGGGATATGTGGCCTTAGAGGAGGAGTTATTATTATTATTTTATTTTTTTAAAGCCAAAGGCCGTGAATGATGGGTGTGCCATCAGGGCCACTATTTCTCCTATGTGCCTAGCTGAGGTGATGGCAATTAGAAATGCTGTCGTCATGGACAGGTGTGAGAGAGAACAAGTTGCCCTGGACTCGGAGGGAGGTCTAGTCCGAAGCCCTGAGAACTAGATTAAAGTCCCAGGCTGGAGCGGGTGGTGTCACATGGGGGAAGAGAGTCCCAATGCCCTTAAAAGGTCTATGTATTAGTGGTTGAGCAAACTCCAAGTGGGAAGCCATTTTCGCCATGAGATGTACCTTAAGGGAGCGAAGTGAGAGTGTAAAATGTAGTGCAGAATCAGAGGGAGGAAAGAGGAGGTTGGGTCTGTCCGTTTGGAATGGTACAAACGTAGAGTCGTTTCCATTCTGTAGATGGGTATGTGGAGTGGTCAACTTGTGGTTGTGTTGCAACATGTATTTCAGCTTGTCAGAGCATTCTGCTTCAAAGCCTTGGAACAAAGAAAGATCGAAGCCTGGAGACAGAGGACCCATGGGTTGGGGTGAAGGGTCAGCCCATTGTTTTGAGCGGGGGGGTGAGAAATGGGCTGATGTCCGAGGAAGAGGAGGGCATATTGCCATCTGCGTCAGGTAAGGGAACCAGACTGCGTCAGGTAAGGGAGCTGGACTTGTCACAATCAATCACAACAACTCTCGCTTTGTTTTGTTGAATTTTCAACAGAATCTTGGATAGGGTAGGAAACTGGGAAAAGACATACAAGTGGGCCCTGTCCGCTGGGAAGATGATGGCAACTGCCAGTGAATGTTTCCCCAAAGGGTGGCTATATCTTGAAGCACCTCTGAATTCAGTATACACGCATTGTCATGAGAAGATTCCAACTGAGACTGTTGGTTATCCTGTTCTGTATCCCTTGTAGACAGACAGCTGAGATGAGCACATTGTGACGGGTGCATCAATTCCGAAGTTTGAATGCTGTCTTGCAGAGGGAGGGAGATCTGGCAGCTCCTTGGCAGTTTATACAAAACATACAGGTCACATTACGTCCATCATAAGATCTTTTATGTTGCTTTGTAGGTGAGCTCCCCAGCATATTAGGGAGATGTGTCCCAGGGTGGTGAATGTGAGTAGTGAGAGGAGCACTCTCTTGTACTGCATCAGGTTGGTGCTGATAAAGTCCAGTCCCTGTACCAGAGTTAGTATGCCACTACAATGAAGTGACCCTTGGAGACTACCCTGTGTGAGCAGTC
Source organism: Lepidochelys kempii (assembly GCF_965140285.1). NCBI lineage: Eukaryota > Metazoa > Chordata > Testudines > Cheloniidae > Lepidochelys > Lepidochelys kempii. Next base: position 85,150,329 of record NC_136389.1, on the reverse strand, counting down.
TGTACCTATAATGATCCTGCCCCAAAAGGTAAGCAGTAGGAAATCTCCTGTACAATGATTGTATTAAGATATGAAAGTAAGCACCCTGTAGGTTCAGGGCTAGAAATCAATCACTCTCTTTGCTCTAGAGCTGGTCCTAACTGCTGTGAAGTAAAGTAAGGTGACTTCTGAGTGGCATGACAGGTGTATAGATGGCAGCTGATGCTGTAAGGTATCATTGTTCAGGCCCCTGACCAGCTCATCAAAGTGCTTATAAGAGGAAGCTTGAGAGGTCATGGACTGGGGTGCAGACTGTTGTCACTTTTGAGCCCTGGGCCTCTTACACTGTGGCTCATAACAGCACAGAGATGGTGAGTATTGAGAAGACTGATCTGTGGTGTGATTGAGAGGTATATCTTCTCTTCTGTTCCACAGTGTAGATTCCTAAGGAGTGTAGTGCAGTCCAAGAATCCTTCAGGATGTGGAGAGAAAAAAAAAAATCTGTCTTCTCCGCAAAGAATTTGGCCCTTCAAATTGGAAGTCTGTAGCTCTTTGGGCAATCTAGAGAGGTATAGCGAACAACAACAAAAAAAACAACCCAAAAAACACAAAAAAACCCCACAACCCACCTCAGTACCACTGTCATGGAGACTGGGCAGGCAGCTGTAACAGCTACATCCAGTGGTGTCTCTAGGACCAGTCTGGCTATTAACTGACCTTCTCTAAGAATGGTCTGAATCTGTTCTTTCTGTGTTTCCAGTAATGTTTCAGAAACATCCTGGGGTTTCCCAAGATTAACAAAATTGTTTTGGCCATGACAGTTTGGTAATTTATGACTCTAAACAGTAATGTTGTGGATGAATACACCATCTTGGGAAGCCTGAGCATATGGAGTTGACTTGGCATTATGTTGCTTGCTTCATGCATTAACCACATCCACTAGGACGATTGGGTTGTGGATGTTGAAAACAAAGTCTGCCTTTTTGGGTACAGATGTAGGGTTGTTTTTGTTTACACTCTGTTGCTGGTTGGTGCGATGGAGGCTGGCTCTGCCAGATGATTTTGGTAGGAGCTAGAATCAGCTCATTAATTGGGAGGACAGTTCTAGATGAGAAGGTAGTGTGCAGAATTTCCACCATCTTGTGATGTGTATCTGCCACCTCCTGTAAGGGAATCTGCAGCTTGTCTGCCACCCTCTTGGTAAGATCCAAAAAGTTCTTAAATCTTCACCTAGTGATGAGGGGTAGGCAGCACAGTCTCATCTGGGAGAGATGAGGAGAAGTGTGCTGAAGAGGTAGCTTCCTCTTCAGGTTTTTTTTTTTCCCCCCTCCCTTCCCTCTTCCCCCTTCTTTCCTGTTCTGAAAAAGCTTTCTCCTGTCCTGGCTCAGGTGCTCTCCTGCCCTGGCTCAGGTGCCAGGCTGTAGCAAACCAACTGGTGGACTCTCCCTGAGAGACACCGGAGACGGTCGCACCATGTGTGGGTATATACCCGAAAAGTTACAATATGACCATGGGAGGGAGAAGCAGGAAGGTAGGCACTGGCGGTTGGCGTGATGGAATTGGGGATGACCCTTGTAGTGTGGTGGTGGGCCACCTTGAGGGGCCAGGGAATGATCTCCTCCTGGCCAGTGTCAGATTCGTCAGTGGGTAAGGGTGCCACTGACTGGGGTATTGGCAGTATACAGCCCAGTGCTAAGAGCGATTCTGGGTGCCTGGATGTGCTTGATACTGGGGTCCTGGTACCAAGTAATGGGTATTGTGGTTCTTCTCCAATCATCAGGTCTCCAGGGTACCAGAGTCATGCAGGACCATGGGTTCATTTGGTACCACAGAGGAGGGTCCATGGTACATTGTCAGTACTGATAGTTTGGCAGAGCACTCCCTAAATGAGAATTTTGCCCAGTACAAAAAGTTTGTTGGTGCCACTTTTTTAGAAACAATATGGTATGTGTATGATAACACAGTGTGTATGATAACACCCATTTTTTCATGTTCTGTGTGTATATAAATCTCCTCACTGTATTTTCCACTGAATGCATCCGATGAAGTGAGCTGTAGCTCACGAAAGCTTATGCTCAAATAAATTGGTTAGTCTCTTAGGTGCCACTAGTCCTCCTTTTCTTTTTGCGAATATGGTAATTGTCTCTCCCTGGGTACTGAGGCCACAGATCTCCAGAGTATCAGAGCACCTGTGTTACCATGGGCTCATCCGGAACCCTAGAGGAGTGTCTGTAGTCGGTATCAACGGTTGGGAAGGTGCAGAACACTTCCTAGATGGGAGTTTTGTTGCATCTGGTACCAAAGGGTTTCTCTATGCCACTCTTTTAGAGATGGTATGGTAACTGTCCCCTCTCCTTAGGGAATGGTACCATTGCCTCAGAGCATGACTGTGGAAGCCTCTGGTGTCTCGGTGCCAAAAGCAGAGTGTCTCTGTGTCGCTCTTTTAGAGATGGTATGGTAAGGGCGCCCTCTGGGTGCCGTAGTTGCCCAGAGTAGAGCTCAGAGCAGCACAGAGCTTATAGAAGCCCCTCCAGTGCGGAGAGCAGAGCTCAGAGCAGGGCAGAGCTCACAGCAGGAAGCCCCTTCTCAGGTTTCAGCTTCCATCAGGTTTCAGAGCTTCCCTGCTGAAGGGGAGCGACACCTGAGCTCATGTGGCCAGCTACTTGGACTGGGGAACACCCCTCTGGCTGGCCAGTCAAGGAGGAGCCTTTCCAGGGGGAGTCTGCTGGTGGCTTCTTCTTTCTCTCTCTCTCTCTCTTCTCCTCTTCACCACTGGACCCCTTTTGAAGTGAAGGCTCCAGGGATAGACTGAAGTGTTTTCTCTATAGGGAGGAATTTTTACTTCAGCTCCCAGCTCCTGTGAGGCTGCAGTTTTAGATGTGACAGGTAAAGCACTTCTGTGAGGGTCTCCCAGGCACAGTGAGTGTCTGGCCATTACAGGAACTGACTCCTGGCAGGAGAAGCATCGCTTGGAGCAGAGAAATCGAGGCAAGCCCCTGGGCAGGGGGTTGTCATCCTCTAGCAGGGAGGAATATACAGAAGAACATAGTCTTTTTTTTCTTTTTAAAAACAACTGAAAAAGAAAATTATGAGTCTACTAGATGCCTGGGGAGGGGGGGAATGCCCCCAGACAGGGAAGGAAAGTGAAGTTCTTTTCCTTTTTCTCTTTTCTTTTTAAACCAAAGGAATAAAATAAAACAAAACACTAGCTTGAGTGCTTTTAGGGAGAACAAAGGTAAGAAAACAAACACTACTTATGCTAATGACACAGCTAAGGAAGGGACAGCTGCTTGTTGGGTCAGACACCAAAGGCAGTAGAGAAGGAAGTGAGGGGGGTTCGCCTGTGCAGTGCTAAATAGCCTCTAGGCAGACCAGGAGGGAAGGAGAGCACATGCGTGGGCTCAACAGGACACTGCTACCACAAATCTCCGATTAGAGGTGTAAGGGCACACAGACACCTAAAGTGGAGCACCCATAGGGACACTACTCGAAGAAGAATCTGCCCGTCTCCAGGGGATGAATCTCCAGAAGGGCCTGATGCCAGAGGAGGCAGCAATCCCCTCCAAAGGAGATCAGCACTGGGCACGCATGGGGATCTTGATATTTGGAGATGAGGAAAGTTGCCTTACTGCAAGATACCCAACCATGCAGGGTTTACTGTCACTTGGCTTTCTGCCTCCTGACCCAGGAGACCGATGTTGACCAGTCTGAGTGCTAGGATATCTACCCATCCATTTTAGTTATTTAGGATACCTAATCCCCTTGATATGTAAACACCAACTGCAAGCACTGCCCCTCTGCCTTCCCTCCAGTTCTCCTGTGCAGAGATTTCGCTAGTTCTGTAGGAAGCAGCCATCACTGCAGCATAGAGGAGGAGGAAGCAGGGAATAAATCTAGGGAGGGGAGAGTGTCCACAGCCCAATCAGGATTTTTCAAATGAACTGAGGAATCTGCTGATCAGGAAACAGAAAGCTTGCTCATCGCTCTACTGAGTGCAGAGAAAAGACTGGATGCCCAGCTGGTGATGCGTCACCATACCATGCACTGGGCTGCTGGTGCCAGACCTCTACCCATCAGCACTGGGGAAAGAAATCTGTATCCAGAGAGCCATTTTTCAGGTTTTCAGATATACAAGCTGCTGCCCCTGATCAGTACACAGGTCCCTCCAGTACAGGATTCTGCCTTGATGTTTCAGAGAAAGGCCAAGTGACCCACAATGTTCCTCACAAACTGTGAGAAGATATATGGGGCACAGGACACGAGTCCTGCCTGAGTCCTGGAGCTTGCAAACCATCCATTTATGCCCCAGCTGTCTCTCTGCAGACCTACTTAGGGTTTTCTTTCTTGGTTAAGACTTTCCAGATGTACAAAACAAAAACCACCCAAATAAAACTAACCCAACCTGAATTAAACCATGGCTTTGCTTTCTGCATACACGGTTATATGCTCAGCTTGAAATCTGTTCTTAAAAAAAAAAAATTACAATGTATTAAGTCAAGAGTTTTGTTGAGAGTCTGAAAATGACTGCCACACATTGTGTCATTCTGCCTGTTCTGGATGCCTCCATAAAAGTCTGTTTCTCCATAAATTAAGTGTCCTAAATTTTTACCATCTACAATTAATTGTTGGCTCTTTTTTCCAGGCAGTTGGCAATGCACATCTAGATTCAACTTACACAGGCATAGTAGGTTTATGACCTTTTACATTATATGTAAACTATAACCTATAAACCCAGAGGAAGGATGGTCTGTAGAAAAGGCAGATAACTAGGAAGTCATTGTTCTATTCCCAACCCTGCCACACACTCATTGTGTGCAGTCACTCAGGTCAAACTTCTCAAAAGGAGTCTCTGATTTTGGGTACCCAAGTTGAGAACCCCTTAAGATTTTCAGAAGCGCTGTACACCCTTGGCTTCCATTGACTTCTGTCAGAGTGATATGAGCTCAGCACGCTGAAAACTAGGCAAAAAGAAGTAGCTATCTGGACACCCAAACACTGGTCTTTGCTTCTCAGATCCACAGTGCTTCCTGGAATGCTCTGCGCTCCACATGGTAATGAATGTGGCTTAAGTGGTGGTTTGATCGTTGGGCATTTGGAACATGGTTCATGTCAGTTGAGGAAAGCAATTTTGTTTATCCATATTGTGGTCCAAAATTATTAACTGTGGATGCAGCAGAGTGTAAGCCCCTGCTCCCAAGATGGGAGTCCCCCCAGGAGTAGGGGAGGTGCATGCTCTCCCACCCACCCACTCCCCCCTTTTTTTTTTTACACTCCCTCAACAGTACAGATCCATGTACCTACAAGTTATTGACTTTACACTGGTCTGAAGTTTTCCTCCTTTTTTAACTTGATAACATTCTATTCTCTGTACCGCCACCGTTACTCAGGATCATATATGATTCAGCCCTTTTAAAACCCGTCATGGGAGCTGTTCCATGGACATCTCATGGCATGCCGAGTACTCACCCTGAGAAACATCTCTTTTGATTGAATTTAAATTTATTGGCCTTTAATTGACTAACCCTTGTTCTCAAATTATGGGGCAGCATCAAAACTCAGGACTGATCAATTTTTGCGATCATACGCATAACGTCACTTCAGACAGATTCCCTTTAATTCATATTCCCAACTCCTTTTTTATTCCCCCAGAGTAAATGCAGTGACTTTAGTCTTTGAGTCTCTCATCAAGTACCCACACTAACTACCCTCACTGTTCTGTCTCTGGGCCTTCCAAACTGAGTTCTTCTACAGCCAAGGCACCCAGCACTGGACATACTGATCCAGATAAGGATGTACAGTGATGGCCTATTTTTCTATGCTAACATCTATTTGCTTCTGTCTTCACTGAGCTCCTCAGGGCCCTAGCATAAGAATTCTTCATCAGGGTACCCTTGCTCAGAGAATTGATAGAGGGATGCAAAATCTTTCCCACCCAGAGCCCTGCTTTGTACCTAAGACTGAACGTAAACTCCTCAACCCAAGAGATGATCCCTTCAGTTGGCGATCTGAACCTTACTGGGAGCAGGCAGAGTGATGAAAGTTGGCACTGTCATTATCTGTTCCAGAGAGAAACAGGGGCTCAGTCTCCAGACCTCCCAATTTGCCATTTGACACCAGTTCTAAATTCCCCGTGTAGCTCAGAGATTCCCCTGGTGCATCTATGGAACATTATTTTGTTTTCTCATGTGTCGTTTGATTTTCTCCTCCCTCTCCTGGCTGAGCCTCAGTAAACTGCAAAGCACTCTGGGATTTTTAGTCTGTTCATGGGCTCACCTCTCCATTCCATCCAGAGACAAATTCCTTTCTTAGTTTTTCAAAAGAGTAGTGTTTGCTGAGTGTGAAGCAGCTAGCTCAACACAGCGCATTTCCTGTCAGAGTCTTCATGAGAAAGAGACAGCCTGCAGAAAACATCCTTCCCAAGGAAAAGAAATTTCCATATGCGATCACATCAAAGGCCAATTCAGACCTGGAACCATCACCTACTGCTATTCTGAATCAGAAGAGTGGCCCATCCACTTGGTATCCCTCTCTCCCTGCTACACTAGATCACACCAATAGTCCATTTAGTCCAGTATCCTGCCTCCAGCTGTAGCCAGGACCAGATGCTTCATAGAAAGATGTACATTGTTTCCAGATCTCACTGGGCAATATTATCCCATATAGGGCAATTGATTCCTAACTCTAGAACTCATTCATTTCCTGAAACACGACTATGGATGAGCCTTGTAATTTTATCCTGAAATTGTGAAACTTAGCATAAGATGACACTATTTTTCCATCAGTTTCCAAAAGGAGTTAATTCAGTTCATACAACCAGAACAATTTATTTGGGAACCATCTGTTGCTGCAAAGCTGCAGAAGAGGCATCAGGCTTGGTCAGCCAGCAAGTGGCTGAGAGGACAGAGGCACACAGGGATGAGAACACCTCCCAGGGCAGCCAGGGGAGATCACAGCTCCCAGAGGATGAGCTTAGAGATTGTGCTACAATGCAATCATCACACCAAACAGCAGAAACAGAACACAAAGAGGCAAACAAAGTTTGTAGCAAGAGCTCTATGTCTAACCACTCGGCTGAAAAGAAGGTAATGGAAAGGAAGTGAGAGAGAGAGAGAGAGAGAGAGGAGATACAGGACTATCCTTGGATCTGGCTAGCTCAATGCAACTGGAGAACGAGCTTGTGGAACTGCAATGCGTTTACATGGATCATTTCTCCTAAAGGCTCTACACAACCAGCCCCTCAATCTCTCAGGCTGTGACTGTGGCCCTCCCCCTTTCCAGTGGAACATTTTAAGGGCTCTAGCAGAGTAAACCTGACTCAAAACTTATGATGAAGATGGCTGGGGGGGAATGGTAACAGCACTATATCAAGGGTCCTCTTCTGCCTTCTCCCTTTTGTGTTTGTAACCATTCTGGTTTTATGCCAGAGTACTAGCACTCATCCTTCTCCCTCCATGGCAATAGATTAAGAAACACCAGCAGCCAGTCACTGGCAAGGCCACTTAGTGGGGAAGCAGGCAAAGCCTGACACTGGAGCAGGACTTGCTCAAAGCCCAGCAGCAGCAACAGGTAGTAGTGACTAACAGACCCACCCACAAGAATAGGTGCTGAAACCCAAGCCAGAGGGAGAGCCAGTCTAAGACCAGCTGTCCTTCCTACTCCTCCCCACACATTGAGAACACACATCTCAGATTGTGAAGGGGATGAATCTAGGTTTCAATAAAAGCAGACAAACGCATTAGGAAGGAAAAAGAAAAGGAGGACTTGTGGCACCTTAGAGACTAACCAATTTATCTGAGCATGAGCTTTTGTGAACTACAGCTCACTTCATCGGATGCTGTAGCTCACGAAAACTTATGCTCAAATAAATTGGTTAGTCTCTAACGTGCCACACGTCCTCCTTTTCTTTTTGTGGATACAGACTAATAGAGTTGCTACTCTGAAACCTGTCATTAGGAAGGAAGAGACCCATGAACAGGTAACAGATGCATTGTCTCTAAATACATCAGAATACCAGGGAGGGAGAGGAGTTATTTAAGTTAAGCGCTAAAGCTGACACAAGAACAAATGGATATAAACTGGCTGTCAAATTAGTTTAGGTTTGAAATTAGAAGAAGGTTTCTAACCATCAGAGGAGTGAAGTTCTGGAACAGCCTTCCAAGGGGAGCAATGGGGACAAAAAAACAAACAAACAAAAAACAAAAACAAAAAACCACTAACTGGCTTCCAGACTGGGCATGTTGAGTTTTTAGACGGTATGATGGGAATGCACACAATGGCATGTAGCCAATCAGTATGAGTAACAAATACCCTCAACAGCTGGTGATGGGACACGAGATGGGGAGGACTGAATTACTACAGAGAATTCTTTCCCAGGTGTCTGGCTGTTGGGTCTTTCCCACATGCTAACAGATTGCCATATTTGGGGTCAGAAGGAATTTTCCCCCAGGTCAGATTGGCAGAGGCCCTGGGGAGTTTTCACCTTCCTCTGCAGCATGGAGCATGGGTCATTTGCAGGTTTAAACTAGTGTAAATGGTGGATTTTTTGGTGACTTGAAGTCTTTAAATTATAATTTGAGGAGTCCAGTAACTCAGCCAGAGGTTATGGGTCTATTACAAGAGTGGGTGGGTGAGATTCTGTGGCCTGCAATGTGCAGCAGGCCAGACTAGATGATCACGATGGTTCCTTCTGACCTTAAAGTTTATGAGTTTTTATGAATCCAAATCCACCTAAGAAGAAAGGCGCATCCCCGGCAACCGTGGCTCCCCAATTAACCCACCAGCACAGATCCCTCAGTGCAGATGCAGAGACCTCTTGGGCGCAGTGACCACTGGGGCCACACATGCCCCACTCACAAAACTGATCACTTGGTGCCATTTGTTCCTTCAGCTTACTCAGTACTGCTGAGACTTTGCGCTGCAGATAACTAGTGAGAAGAGTGGCTTTGTAGTGACAATCTAGTTAAAGATCCATAGATTCAGAGTAGTTAAGGGCCTTTTTTGCACCTCAATGGAGCCTCCCGCAGCCTGTTCCAACACTGAGTGAGATTTAGGGAAAGCACCAGAGCACATAGTCAGGGATAGCAGATCTTGATAGAGTACTAAACAGAGGACAAGCCATCAATGCCTGAACCTCTCTAACCCTCCCCGCTGATATTACCACTATCAAGGATTCAGTCTTCAGGGACCGACATTAAAACAACCTTAACCTAATGGTTCAAAAGGAGATTCCGTTAACTGGGTGAGAATTAAGTTCAAATCCTAAGAGGGGGTTCATGCACAGATGTGGAGGAAAGACTCAGGGCCTTTTAGAAATCTCTTGGCTGTAGGATGTCTAAAACTCAGAGAACAGGGACTTGAACTAGTGTTGTTGCTAGGAGGACCTTGGCCATGCCTCAAAGGTGACCTGCAAAGATGTTTAAGAAAACTGGTTTGCCCCTACTTTGCCGCTTTCTGGTGTATAATGGCAACCTGAAAGGTCTGAAGCTTGTGAAGTTTTTTTAACTTTAGAAACATCAGGAATATCAAGTCTGGTCTACCCTGCTTTTGCTGGATAACTTTTGGAGCTTAAAACGTGAACTCTTCCACCTAAATTAAAGATTCAAAAATCTGCCTCTTTAACAAAGACATCCTTTCTCCTAAACATTCTAGGGTACGTTTACACAGAGATACAAACCCACAGCACCAAGTCTCAAAGCCCAGTCAGTTGACTCGGCTCGCAGGGCTCAGGCTGCAGGGGTGAAAACTGCAGTGTAAACATTTGGGCTCAGGCTGGAGCCCAGGCTCTAAGACTCTCCCCTCTCATGGGGTCTCAGAGTCCAGGCTCCAGGCCAAGCCTGAACGTCCACACTGCAATTTTATAGCTCCCCAGCCTGTGGCCCGTGAGCTCAAGTCAGCTGACCTAGGCTAGCTGCGGGCCTATGATCTCAGTGTAGACATAGCCTTAGACTTTGGAGCTCAATGACTGCTAAACAAAACCCAGAATTTTAAAGTGTGGTGAAAATTCCCTTTCCCTCTCAATTGCTCAGGTTTCGCTTTCTTGCAATACTATAGTTGCACTAGTTCTACAGTGGCCATAGAGTCTTCCAAGGAGACAAGAACTGAACTTATAATGTTAAAGAACAAAAAAAGCAGAATTTTCTTTTGACAAAACCCTTTGGGACTTCTTCATACAACACAAATAAAAGCAACGAAGTGCACATGCTCATGTACTTTCCCTTTGGACTGCCAGACTTTTAGATATAGGAAATTATCCAGGACTGCAAAGACAGAACCAGGTGCTGGAACAGTCTCTTTCTGTGTTGTCCAGAGTGAACACCTTGCACGAAGCTGTTTTATGGATAGTTTGCAATCTCCCACAAAAATGTGCTATCCTTCTAAACCATCATTATCTGCATCTGTCAAGGTTCCACTTTGCAGGCACTCAGCAGCAGAGATTTGGGCTCTGGATAGAGAATTTGACTCTGCTTCTGCAACAGGAGTTCTGGGAGCATTAGGAGGCTCTGAGCAACAAAATCCAAATTCTGGCCTGACAGGACAGCACGGTAATGGCTTTCTTAACCTTGCACCAAATGTTTGGCTCCACCAGGCAGCACGACAAAGCTCCAACACAATCTGACTTCAGTGCCCAGGCCACAGATACTCAACAGTGGGAATCTGTGCTAAAAATACTTGCAAACAGTGCCCAGAAGTTTTTTCCCCAGTGCTTCAACTGGCACTCTAGCTATGAAAAGCTAATCAGATCAGTGATGGGTGCTATGAGTCGTCACCACTGAACAGACAGCGGCTGGTGAGTGATCTCCATTTCCTTGATGAGGCCAAAAAATCTTAACACGAGGAAGAAGGGATTATAGATAACAATTTATCTATGGGAAGAGCCTGGCAAATGAATAAATTAACCCAGGTGTGATAAGAAAAGCATGCCAGTTTCAGATCTCAGATTTTGGCTAGTAACTTTCCCTCCCTCTGCTGATGATAAAATAGTGCACCATGAAATATGTTGCCATGGGAGCAAAAACCTGCTCTGCAATTATGCATCTGCTACAAAAAGTAACGTGTTCACTTTCAGCAGTAAGAACCTTGGCTGTATGAGGGGCTGAGGAATGAAAGAGATAGAGAACGTACAGGAAACTTATTGTACGCTGTAACATTACATAAGAGGACATAATACATCCACAGACATACATGGAACTTGAGCCAGATGTACATGTGGCGGGATGGACAGACGCACACACAGAGAGACAGAGAGGTACAGGTGGACAGGTCGAGTACAGGCTCGTACCTAGGCCACTTTGCTTCATTTCGGAAGATTGTCTTGAGTAGGAGGAGAAGAGACGATACCCTCCAGTTTTGGAAGAGGACTCTGACAGCACCTGTAAAAACAAGAGGAATGCTGACTGCACCATTAAGGATTCCTGGCTACTCTACCCACCACTCTCAAGGGACTTCACAAATGATAGTAAGAGGCAGAGAGGATGTGTCTCATTTTAAAGACTGCATGGAAGGGACAATTTCACAGGCACAAAGAGCCAAGGTGTGCTTGATTCTCACTGGCAGTGACAGGGAGTTAAGCGTTGACCTGCCTTTTGCACCTTTAGAAATCTTCCCCTAAGGAACTCGGCACAAAGCTGAGAACAGAACTCAAGGAGTCCCAACTCCCATGCTCCAGCTCTGATCACTGAGCATTTCCCCTCTAGGGCACACACACTCATGTCAACACCATCAAGTGCAGTTGTTTCTACATAAGAACAGCCATGCCGGGGCCAGACCAAGGGTCCATCCAGCCCTGTATTCGGTCTCCGACAGTGCCAGATGCTTCAGAGGGAATGAACAAAACAGGGCAATTTCAAGTGATCCACCCCCTGTCATCCAGTCCCAGCTTCTGACAGTTGGAGGTTTAGGGACACTCGGAGTACAGGTTTATGTCCCTGACCATCTTGGCTTATAGCCACTGATGGACCTATCCTCCATGACCTTCTCTAATTCTTTCTTGAAGCCAGTTATAGTTTTGGCCTTCACAACATCCCCTGGCAATGAGTTCCACAGATCGACTGTGCATTGTGTGAAGAAGTAATTCATTTTATTTACTCTGCTGCCTATTAAGAACCAGGGTTCACCAGACAACAATGTGTTATGAGAAGAGGTAAATAACTCTTCCCAATTCACTTTCTCCACACCATTCATGACTTCTAACATATTCTACTCCCCTTAGTCGTCTTTTCCAAACTGAACAGGTCCCCAGTTTTTTAAAATCTCTCCTCACATGGAAGCTGTTCCATACTCTTAGTCATTTTTGTTGCTCTTCTCTGTAACTTTTCCATTTCTAACATGTATTTTTGGAGACGGGGAAATCAGAACTGCATGCAGTATTCAAGGTGTGGGCATACCATGGATTTACATAATGCCACTATGATATTTTCTGTTTTATTATATATCTCTTTCCTAACGTTTCCTGACTTTGTTAGCTTTGACTGCCACTGCACACTGAATAGGTGTTTTCAGAAAAACACCTTTCTTGAGTGGTAACAGCTAATTTAGACCCCATTGGAAAACATAATTCCAACTATACATACAAAACAATGTGCATTACTTTGCATTTACCAACACTGAATTTCATCTGCCATTTTCTTGCCCAGTCATCCAGTTTAGTGAGATCCCTTTGCAAATCTTCACAATCAGCTTTGAACTTACCTATCTTGAATAATTTTCTATCACCTGCAAATATTGCCACCTCACTGCTCCTCTCCTTTTCTAGATAACGTATGAATGTGTTGAGCAGCACTGGTTCCACTACAGACCCTTGGGGGACCCTGCTATTTACCTCTCTCCATTGTAAAAACAGACCATTTATTCCTACCTTTTGTTTCCTATCTTTTAACCAGTTACTAATCCATGAAAGCACCTTCCCTCTTATACCTTGACTGCTTACTCTGCCTAAGAGCCTTTGGTGAGGGACCTTGTCAAAGTCTTTCTGAAAATCCAAGTACATCAGATCCGTTGAATCACCCTAGGATCCTCCCCAGACCATGGTTAATTTATTGTGTGCCAATCACCAAAAAGGCATCTGTGATTTCATGGCTGACTATAATAAGGAAGGCCCAAGACAGCCACAGATCCCTCAGCCACAAATATCCCTTCCCCCACCTCCAAGAAAACAGCTGGAATCAAGGCGAGTGACTAATCCCAAAAGGGAAGACACACAGTGCTGAAAGCAGCTTGAAGGGCATTTGGATACCTGTGAGCTAAGTCCCCACCACTGAGACAGCCCATCCAGACTGAGCCTGAGGACAGGGAGTAAGGCCAGCTCAGCTGCCTATAAGTACATCGGCCCTATGGCAGATTAAGAACTTTGTAATAAACCTCCACTGCCCAACACAAATCACAAACAGCAGGCACCACCCCTTCCCATGATCCTACAGGAGACAGATCGGCAACATGGCACCTTCCAGTTCAACTTCATGAGACACCCAAGAAGAAATGAATTAAAACAATGCAGCCTGGAAGTGACAACAGTACATTTACTTTGACACATAGTTTTGCTAATACCCCACAATGCAGCGGATGTGCCTATTCAGCATTTCCCCAGTGTGCCTTCGCTGCAATTCACCCATAGTTATTTCCACACAATTGTCTTTCCTCACCAATTGTCCAAACCTTTTTCCTGCATTTCTCCTCCGTGAAGGTATTTTAAGGAGTTCAGTATGTCAGCCACCTAACCACTCTGCATTTAATAAACCTGCTTTCCCATCGGACACATTATTCCCTTAACTCAGTGACCTCCAACCTTTTTATGCCCAAGATCACTTTTTGAATCTAAGGGCAACCCAGAATCTACCCCACCCCTTCTCCGAGGCCCTAACCCTTCCCCAAACCCCCGCCCCACGCACTCCATCCATCCCCCCACCCCGTTTCGGTTGCTTACTCTCCCCCACCCTCACTCACTTTCACCGGGATGGGGTTAGGGTTCGGGAGGGGGTGTGGGCTCTGGGCTGAGCCTGGGGCAGGGGGTTGGTGTACAGGAGGGGGTGAGGGGTTCAAGCTCTAGAAGGGAGTTTGGGTGCATGAGGGGGCTCCAGGCTGGGGCAGAATGTTGGAGTGTAGGAGGAGATGCAAGCTCTAGGAGGGAGTTTGGGTGCAGGCTGGGCATGCAAAGGGGGTGCAAGTTCTAGGAGGGAGCGGTGTGGTGCCAGGGTAGGCAGGGAGCCTGCCTTAGCCTTTCTGTGCCCGCCGCCAACTGGGAGCCGCCAGAGGTAAGTGCCGGAGCCAGCACCCCATACCTGCTCCTTCACCCTGAACCCCTTCTTGCACACCAAGCCCCACCCTGAGCCCCCTCCCAGAGCCAGCACCCCAACCCACAGCACTCCGAACCCCTCCCTGCCTACCCCAGCTCCACACCGCTCCCAGAAGGGAGCGACGCAACCCTGTGGCCCCTGGAGAGGGTGGGGGACACATAGCTCCGTGCGCTCCCTCTCTCTGCAAGCACCGCCCCGACAGCTCTTCTGGCCAATGGGAGATGCGAGGGCAGTGCTTGAAGATAGGAGTAGTGTATGGAGGGAGACCCCTGTCCCCGTGGCTGCAGGGCTGCGCTGGCCGCTTCTGGGAGCGGCGTAGGGTCGGGGTAGGCAGGGAGTCTGCCTTAGCAACAGTCACACTGCTCCGCTGGAGATTGTGATCGACTGGGAGATCCTCTAGGATCAACCACTCGATTGCGATCGACTGGTTGGTGACCACTGCCCTAACTCCTTTCACAGCAGTAACTCAGACCCTGGTGTGCTGCTAAAAGGGGAGTCCCAGAAAATGGAGCTTTTCTGCAACGGTAAAACTGAGATGCCAAGTCTGGGCAAGAGGACTAGATCAGAGCAATTGAAACTACACCCGCCCCATTACCTCCATGGATCCAGTTTTCCGGTTGCGGATCAAGGGCGATCTCCGCGGAATGCAGACTGGCTCAGAGGGCTGGGATGACCTTTCTTGTGCTTGGTCTGTCCCATCAACGCTCTTCACTTTGGAGAGATCCTCCATGCTGCCCTGGTTTGGCTTCTTGTCATCATTCTGCATGAAGGACACACTAGCAGCGTTACTAACACAACTAGCAATGCAGGCCCAGGTGGGATTTACTCAGAGGAAAAAACAGGCCCAGCAGAATTCCAGTCAGACACTTGTACAAAATGAAGTGAGATTACATCTCCCCACACACAGCCTTGACACCGGAGACAAAGTACCCAGCCAGCCAGGAAACTCAACCCGCAAACAACCCTCAACTGCCAGATACGCTACTGCAAGAGTGGGCCCGAGACATGGCCACTGCTGGCTGGCGGAGGCACCGCAGAATGCAGGGGAGCTGCTAGGTATGTGCTTGTCAGGGTGTGATGAAGGATTCTGGGTCAGACTGTGCCTGGCCCTGCTGTGAGCACACCAGAGCCTGCTTCCCCTGGATCACAAAGGCTCTCCTGAGCACACTTGGGTCCCAGCCTCTCTTCTAAGGATGGGGAAGAGGTGGGCCTGTGGCTTCACCTCTCTTTCATTACCGCACTGCTTTCCCCACAGGGGCAGTGCAGTTGCTGTGCTCCACACCATCTCCCACCAGGCCTGTGCCTCAGTGACACAGACAGGCCCTTCAAACAGGGCACAGCGACTGCAGACTCACTTCTGCTGATGCAGGCCGAAAGCCAAACCCTGTAGGGGCACTTCCATCTTCCTCACATCCCTTCACACCTGGGCTGAAATGAAGCTCCACGTGAAAACGCTCCTCTGAAGATGGGTCCTGAGAACACAAAAATCAGCCCCAACTTCAGTGTGGGCTGTGGTACTGGCCCTCTGCCCTCTCTCCTCCATGCCAAAATAGCACACACCCCAAGCACACCGCTTAGGCGGAAATGCAGAAGCAATGAGACAAGCACAGACACGCTAACCTGGGCTTTATGTCTCACCCAGCAGCACAGAGCTCAGTATTACGGTTATCACAGTAGCGCCTGGAGGACCCAATCAGGACTGGGCTATGCAAACATACCCAGACACACAGTACCTGCCCTCCCTTCAAAACGGACCACACTGGGGAGAGCAAGTCTTATACCTTCCTGGACTTGGTTTTATAGATTATGACTTCTAGGACAACACAGGCTAAGGAACCTCACCCAGGATGCCTCCTGGCTGGGCTACAGCAGATCTTTGAGAAAGACACACCTCATCTTGATCTGAAGACCCCCCCCTTGAAGGAGAATCCACTACATCACTGGGCAAGTTGTTTCAAGGGTTAATTACCCTGATTGTTAAAAACTTCCCACCTTATACTCTAGTTTGTATTTGTCAACTTTCAGCTTCCAGCCATTGGCTCTTTTTTTCAAATAGTGAACAAAGATATTTATTGAATACTTCTGTCTTTTCTGCATCATTACTGGCAATTTTATCATCTCTATCTAGTGCAGACTTACACCATTGCTAGAACTTTTTTCCTGGATGTTTAAAAAATTCTGTTATTGTCCTCTGAATCCTATTGGCTATAGATTTTTGGCATTGATTCCTCTGGCATCCCGTATCAATTGTTCGCATTTCACGACGAAAAAATAACAGCCATACTGTCAGACCAAAGATCCATCTAGCCCAGTATCCAGTCTTCCGACAATGGCCAGTGCCAGGTGCCACAGAGGGAATGAACAGAACAGGTAATCTTCAAGTGATCCATCCCGTCACCCATTACCAGCTTCTGGCAAACAGACGCTAGGGACACCATCCCTGTCCATTCTGGCTAATAGCCACTGATGGATCTATCCTGCATTAATTTATCTAGTTCTTTTTTGAACCCTGTTATAGTCTTGGCCTTCACAACATTCTCCAGCAAGGAGTTCCACGGGTTGACTGTGTGTTGTATGAAAAAATATTTCCTTGTGCTTGTTTTAAACCTGCTGCCTATTACTTTCATTTGGTGACTCCTTGTTCTTGTGTTATGAGAAGGAGTAAATAGCATGTCCTTATTTACTTTCTCCATACCAGTCATGATTTTCGAGACCTCAATCATATCCCCACTTTTCCAAGCCGAAAAGTCCCAGTCTTATTACTCTCTCCTCATACGGAAGCCGTTCCATACCACCAATCATTTTTTTAAAAAGGAGTACTTGTGGCACCTTAGAGACTAACAAATTTATTAGAGCATAAGCTTTCGTGAGCTACAGCTCACTTCATCAGATGCTTAGCTCACGAAAGCTTATGCTCTAATAAATTTGTTAGTCTCTAAGGTGCCACAAGTACTCCTTTTCTTTTTACGGATACAGACTAACACGGCTGATACTCTGAAACTAATAATTTTTGTTGCCCTTTTCTCAATCTTTTCCAATTCCAATATAACTTTTTTGAGAAGGGGCAACCACATCTGCATGCAGTATTCAAGATGTGGGCGTACCATGGATTTATATAGAGGCAACATGATATTTTCTGTCTTATTATCTATCCCTTTCTTAAAGACTGGTAATTTAATAGATTTTAAGGCCAGAAGGGACCATTATGATCACCTGTCTGACCTTCTGCATAATGCAAACCATAGAATTTCATCCAGTGATTCCTGCCTCAAACCCATCATTTAAGTCATTGCTATCAACCACCCCTTTTTCCATTTGTGCGTGCAATTCCATAGTGCTCTTTTCTCTTTCCTTTTTTAATCAGGATAAGTTTTTCTGTGATTGGGGAATTTTGATTTTTTTGGGCATCTACTAAAAGAATTTTTAAACAACTTCCAATTATCATTCATGTTGTTTGAAGTTTTTCCTACTAAATCACTTTTAATCATAATTTTAAGCAAAATTGTTTTCAGCTTGGGAAATTGGCCCTTTCAAAGTGCCAAGTAAATATATTACTGGTTAGAACAATATTCTGTTTACAGATAACAAATGTAATTAGGTCATGTTCACTTACACCTTGGCAACCACTACTTTTTAGCTCAGTGATTAATTTATCTTTATCAATAAGTTAACACAATATTAGCCACAAATGCCATAGCTGGGCTATTCTCCCCTAGGAGAGCTCAGCCCCTACATTCCAATAACCAGAGCGCCACACTCACTCCCCCTAAATCAAGGGTGGGTTAACGAGTGGTAGCTGCCACAATGAGTTAGAAGGGCTCAGTTAACCTTTCCCTACAGAGTTCCAACACCTGATAACACTGTGGGTCAGTGGAAGAGCACAGCCAACCTATTACAACAGATCTGACTCCAAGTGCTCTGCTCCAACCACTTACAGATGATGCGGTCTCTTCTAACAATGCACTGGGAGAAGAGGGGGGGTATTCTCTCTTTTTCCCCAGTGGTCAAAGACCACCACTAACAAAAGGCTGTTATGTCTGGCCTCCAGCACCTCTGGGATGTTCCCAGCCAACGGGAGCTGACAGCAGAGGTGTCTGATCATAGATTCAGCTAGTCCTAGATTAACGCTGTGACTGGAAACGGCTGCTCAGCAGCAGGTTATTTTTAAATACCAATTCAAAATCCCCTTAACTGAATGAAGGATTCTGGTCTACAGATTCTTCGCCAGATGGGAACTGTTGGCCCTAGAAACTTGTGTTTTGGGAGGCTCTTCAGCCCAGGAGACTCCCCGTCTCACATTTCAGAAAGAAAATGTGCAATCAGTTTTGGGGGCTCACTGCCTGGTATGACAGGAGGCCCACCAATACCAGTACCTTGCCACCTGGGCAAAGACAGAGTGCTGGATCCTGGTGGCCACTGTCTCACATCACAGGAGGAAAGATTTTATTCTAGTTCTAGATCCCTCACCTTGTTGTTGTCCTCGTACAGCATGATAACAATCTGGGTCATGTAGTTCAGTTCTGAGATAGCACTCAAATAGTCCATGGCTCTCTTCCACTGCTGGTCCTTGGACTCCTGATACATACACACAAACAGTCGCATGGGATAAGCAATGGCAGACAACTTGCAGCACTAAGTGAAATGGGTCTGAGAGGGTTTCCTCTCCACAGTGTAACGTCCCTGTCAGCACAGAAACACCTCACTCAGCTAATCTGCAGACAGAACCTCACACGGGGGGAGAGGAGTTTACAGAAAGAAATGATTGCAGGAAGGGACACTCAGATTACAGCTACAGCCAGTGTTCAGATTTTAGCACATCCAGCAGCAGGCTACCCACTAATGTCATGCTGAGAAATGGAGCATAACCAATAACAGCTTCCCTAACATGCTGGTTCTCAAATGGTGGTCTGCAGAATGAAATATTTGCAAGAAGCAGTAAGAAAATGGAGGGGGAAGAATGGAAAGGAAGGAGGGTTGCTCTTACAAAAGGGTTTGATGAATGGAAAAACTGGAGAACACTTTGGACATGCCATTTGCAAGATGGGAAGGGCAGCATGGTGTCCCCCGAGCTCTCACCAGGGCACAGCCATGCCCCCAAGGTAGCATGCCCCACAGTACAGTATCCCCTGACACCACAGGGGACGGGGAGTGGAAGAAAAACACTCTGCACATTGACCAGGAAGTTAGATAAAGTCACTTCTGGCCACTTTCCTCAGATACAGAGAGCTGCCACAGGCACATGAACCTGAACCTGCTAAACAAGCCCCAACACATGCAAACCTCCTAGGAATAGCAGGATAGGAGACCAAGCGAACCAAAGAACACAATTAGCTGTTTGTGAGGCAATGCATTTCTTAGCCCTTCTAATACCCACAGGGAGTGTGTGTGTAGAGCCAACCTAACCAACCAACCATCGAGGCTCGGGGAAAGATTTCTCTGATTCAAGCTCTGTGGTGATGTGAAATTCTAGGCTCTACTCTTATCAAAGGAGAGACAGGGCTCCGTCTCCAAATGCCAAGCTCTTCCATCTCCTTCTCACTGAAGGGACCCACTCATACACAGAACCATAGGACTGGAAGGGACCTGGAGTGGTTATCTAGTCCAGTCCCCTGCACTCAAGGCAGGACTAAATATCATTTAGACCATCCCTGACAGGTGTTTGTCTAACCTGTTCTTAAAAATCTCCAATGATGAAGATTCCACAACCTCCCTGGGCAATTTATTCCAGTGATTAACCACCCTGACAGTTAGGAAGTTTTTCCTAACATCCAACCTAACTCTCCCTTGCTGCAATTTAAGCCCATTGCTTCTGGTCCTATCCTCAAAAGTTAAGGAGAACAATTTTTCTCCCTTCTCCTTGTAACAACCTTTTATATACTTGAAAACTCATGCTTCTCCTTAGTCTTCTCTTCTCCAAACTAAACAAACCCAATTTTTTCAATCTTCCCTCAAAGGTCATGTTTTCTAGACCTTGCATCATTTTTGTTGCTCTTCTCTGGACTTTCTCTAATTTGTCCACATCTTTCCTGAAATGTGGCGCCCAGAACTAGACATAATTCTCCTGTTGAGGCCTAATCAGCGTGGAGTAGAGCGGAAGAATTACTTCTTTTGTCTTGCTTACAACACTCCTGCTAATATATCCCAGAATGTTTGCTTTTTTTTGCAACAGCGTTACTCTGTTGACTTCTATTTAGCTTGTAATCCACCGACTCCCGGATCCCTTTCTGCAGGACTCCTTCCTAGGCAGTCACAAAGCGGAGGTAGTGCTGGTCAGAAGCCAGTGGTATGAGTCATTGGTGGGGAGTTAGCTAGAAGGGGTAATCTGCAGCCACACACTGTTCACCCTAGACAGGGCTGATGAAGAAAGGGGGAGGTTTACCCTGTGGTACTGCTGGCACACTTACATCCAAGAGCCCCCCATAGCGGAAGATGCTGAGCAGGGAATGTACATGGCTCTCGCTGGTAAAGTATAACCGTGTCCGTACATGGCGACCTGGGGACAGGACTCCTCTTGAGTACCTAAACCAAATCAGCCCCAGTGTTATTCACAAAGTAGTTCATACAGACTCTCTCAAACATGCATGCCTAACAGAGTGAAATAATTCTGCAGAGATAAATACACCCACGTTTCACGGTAGCAGAGGCAGAGCAAGATGTGAGGAGCAAGTGGCCTGTTACACAGCATCCTAAGGAACAGGCCTGTAGGAATAGTGTAGTCCTCTCCCCAACCAAACACCTGCTCCCCTCTGCACATTCTGATAAAGGCAGCAACACTCCCTCTCCCTGCAACGATGCACTACTGCCTTAATTTAACATCACTGGTTGGTCCATCTAGGTCAACGTATGGCATGGCCTTCTCAGGGCACAGTGTGTCCCCGACCAGTGCCAGCATGCAGCAAGGTCCTTACAAAGGGTGCAGCTTGTTGACAGACTCATCCTCATGGGTTCTTTGCAGGTCCAACTGGATCTTCTTGATGAGAGGAAGACAGAAGCCAATAGCAATCTCCAGCTTCTCCTCCTTATTAATCCCATATTCCTGCAGTAGTAACAAAAAGAAAAGAACATAAGAACCACCATACTGGGTCAGACCAGTGGTCCATCTAGCCCAGGATCCTGTCTTCAGACAGCAGCCAATGCCAGGAGTTTCAGAGGGAATGAACAGTACAGGTATTCATCAAGTGATCCATTCCCTGTCATCTAGCCCCAGCATCTGGCAGTCAGAGGCCTAGGGACACCCAGAGCATGGGGTTGCAGCCCTGACCATCTTGGCTGATAGCCGCTGATAGAGTATCCTCCATGAACTTCTCTGATCTTTTTTTAACCCATTTATACTTTTGGCCTTCACAACATCCCCTGGCAACGAGTTCCACGGGTTGGCTGTGCGTTGTGTGAATGTTTATTTGAAACCTGCCGCCTATTAATTTCATTGGGTGACCCCTGCTTCGTGTGTTATGTAAAGGGGTAAATAACACTTCCTTATTCACTTTCTCCACACCTTTCACGATTTTAAAGACCTCTATAATACCCACCCTTAACTGTCTCTTTTCCAAGCTGAATAGTCCAGTCTTGTTAATCGCTCTTCAGGTGGAAGGTGTTCCATACCCTTAATCATTTTTGTGGCCCTTTTCTGTACCTTTTCCATTTCCAATATATCTTTTCTGAGCTGTGGAGACCAGAACCACACACAGTATTCCAGGTGTGGGCATACCATGGCTTTATATATTGGCATTATTGATATTTTTTGTCATACCTATCCCTTTCCTAATGGTTCCTAATATTGTTAGCTTTTATGACTACCAATCCACATTGAGCAAATGGTTCAGAGAACCATCCACAAGGACTCCAAGATCTCTTTCTTGAGTGGTAATAGCTAATTTAGACCAGATCATTTTGTATATATAGTTGGGATTATGTTTTCCAATGTGCATTGCTTTATATTTATCAACTTTTAGTTTCATCTGCCATTTTCTTGCCACTCACCCAGTTTTGTGAGATCCCTTTGTAACTCTTCACAGACTGCTTTGGACTGATCTTGGATAATTTTGTATCATCTGCAAACTTTGCCACCTCAGTGTTTACTTCTTTTTCAAGATCACTTATGATCATGTTGAACACCACCAGTCCCACTACAGACCCCTGGGAGACACCACTATTTACCTCTCTCCATTCTGAGAACGGACCATTTATTCCTACCATGTGTTTTGTCTTTTAACCAGTTACTGATCCATGACAGGACCTTCCCTCTCCTCCCATCACTGCTTACTTTGCTCAAGAGCCTTTGGTGAGGGACCTTGTCAAAGGCTTTCTGAAAGTCCAGCTACACTAGATCCATTGAATCACTCTTGCCCATATGCTTCTTGACCCCCTCAAAGCATTCCAATAGATTGGGGAGGCATGATTTCCCTTTACAAAAGCAGCCTTGTGGGTTCCAGGATTAGCTGCTCCAAGAAACAGTCATTTAAAAGGTGTCAAGAAACGTTATCTCTGCATCCTGTCCTGAGGTGACATATACCCAGTCAATATGGGGATAGTTGAAACTATGCATTATTACTGAGTTTTCTATGTTTATAGCCGCTCTAATCTCCCTAAGCAGTTCACAATTACGGTCACCATCCTGGTCAGGTGGTTGGTACTATGTTCCTACTGCTACACTCTTATTATTCAAGCATGGAATTTCTATGCCTAGAGATTATACGGTACAGTTTATTCATTTAACAATTTTACTATATTTGACTATGCTTTCTTTCAAATATAGTGCCACTCCTCCACCAGCATGACCTATATTATCATTCCTATATATTTTGCACCCTGGTATTACAGTGTCCGACATCATTCCACCATGTTTCTGAGATTCCATTAAATGAGGCTATTCATATCATACCAGGCTCTCAAGTTCACCCATCTTAGTATTTAGACTTCTAGGATTTGCATACAAGCACTTAAAACGTTTGTCACTTTTTAGTTGTCTGCCTTCATGTGATATTAAATTGGGACTCTCATTTGACTGTCTCTCTTCAATTCCTACTTTTACTTTACCAACTTCTAAACTCTCCTCTTTACTAGGGTAGAGAATCCCCGTTAATAGGTCCTCCCCTATGGGAGATCTCTGTCTGAACCGCATGCTCCTCCGCACCTGTCAGCTTCCCCCACACTTTAGTTTAAGAACTCCTCTATGGTCTTTTTAATTTTACATGCCAGCAGTCTGGTTCCATTTTGGTTAAGATGGATCCCATCCTTTCTGTATAGGCTCCTCCTTTCCCAACAGTTCCAGATAAACCTGAATCCTTCCTTCCTACATCATTGTCTCATCCACGCATTGAGACCCTGCCGTTCTGCCTGTCTAACTAGCCTTGTGTGTGGAACTGGAATCATTTCAGAAAATGCTACCATTGAAATCCTGCACTTAATCTCTTCCCTAGCAGCCTAAATTTGGCCTCCTATCCTTCCTTATGTCACTGGTACCCACCAGACAGACACTGAAACTGGCTTCTTAGGGCCAGATCCTTATACAGATAGTGAAGGCTTCTTACATGTAACCAGATTTCTTCAAGATGAGCCTCTGAATACCCACACTTGTGCAATCGAGGCTCCTCCACTGCAAGCTTCCAGAATATATGAGCGAGAAGTGTCCCCTGGAGCCACTTACTCTTTCCCCACCCCACCCCACCCCTCCCTTCATGCATGGCTCTGAGTGCATACAAGGGGAGGTGGTCCCAACCTCCCTCAGACACATCCTTTCATCTGGGAATTTTTAACCCCACACCTCTGAAAAGGAGGTGTGATTGATCAGCAACTCCTGCCTTTCAACAGGCTTGTCCAGAGCACAGCATCACCCTTATGAGAAGTGTTCCAGCATTCCAGAGTCAAGCAGCTGACTAGAGAAAATTCAGACCTGAATGAAGATGCCCACCTCAAGGAGCAAGACTTCTTAGTCATCTTAAGACCCAGGATACTGGGCAACAGAATAGTCACGTTTCAATCATGGCTAGTGACAGCAACTAGGTACCAATGTAACCAATATCTGAAAGATCACCAAGTCAATAGAATATTCAGAGATGTTCCTGCTCTTAGCAAAGGAAAAGATCTGTGTTACTGATGTTAGCTCTTGCTTCTCCTTTGGTCAAAGCCATGGACAAAGTGCATTTTCCAGGGTGGGAAAAGATAAGCAGGTAGTTTTTATTTTGGGGTTGTTGGTTTGTTTGTTTGTTTTTGGGGAGGGGGGGTGCCCAATAGTTTTGGTAGCCAATTAGTTTTGACTGAACCAAAGAAGAGTGCTTTAGTAATATTAAAATCAATCCGACAAAGGTTTTTTTTTCGACTTTAGGCATTTTGACAAAAGTAAAGGACTAGATTCTCCAGATGGCCTGGGGGAGTGGGAAGGGAGGAGATTTCCCTTACCACTGGGATGAAGGAGTCCCCAGTTCAAGTCCCCCCTCTGCCTGATGTGGAGAATCAGATTCCAAGCCTAAAAGGACCATTGTGATCATCTAGTCTGACCTCCCCTGTACAGCACGGGCCACAGACCTTCCCCACAATAATTCCGAGAGCAGAGCTTTAGAAAAACATCCGATCTTGATTTAAAAATGGTCAGTGATGGAGAATCCTCCATGATCCTTGGTAAATTGTTCCAATTGTTAATTACCGTCACTGTTAAAAATGTATGCCTTATTCCCAGTCTGAATTTGTCTAGCTTCAGTTTCCAGCCACTGGATCATGTTATACCTTTCTCTGCTAGATTGATTCGCCCGTTATTAAATATTTGTTCCCCATGTAGATACTTAGACATCCCTTATCCTTCTCTTTGTTAAGCTAAATAGATGGAGCTTCTTAAGTCTATCACGAGAAGGCAGGTTTTCTAACCCTTTAATCATTCTCATGACTTTTCTGAACCCTCTCCCATTGATCAACTTCCTTCTTAAATTGTGGGCACCGGAACTGGATGCAGCATTCCAGCAATGGTCGCACCACTGTCAAATACATAGGTAAAATAATCTCTCTACTCCTACTCAACGTTCCCTTGATTATGCATCCCAGGATCGCTTTCTCTTTTGGCCATGGTGCCACACAGGGCATATATGAAAAACGTCTACACTGGAACCGAGGTTGAGGTTGAACTAGGAGGCAGGCTGGTTAGAAGTGGCTGGGTCTGGATAAAAGGAGTGAAAACCAGGCTGAGGTCAGGGCCGGGGTCTACTACGGACCCCTACCCCGGAGGAAGAGGAGGCAGCTTTTTAAACAAATAACAAAACCCTCCACAGCCCGGGGCTTGGTGGCGAAGGGGGACTTCAGCTACTCAGCACCTGTTGTGGAAAACAGCCCAGCAGGGCACAGATTATCCAATAAATTCTTGGAACGTCTTGGAGACAATTTTTTATTTCAGAAGATGGAGAAAGCTACTGGGGAGAGGCTGGTCTAGATTTGATTTTGACAAGTAGGGAGGAACTGGTTGAGAATTTGAAAGTAATCATGAAATCTTCGATGATCTAAAAATCAAGAGAGAGTCCTGCAAAAAGTGAAAACTAGGTCAAATGACAAAGGATGAATATAAACAAATAACACAAGTAGATAAGAACAAAATTAGAGAGGCCAAGGCACAAAACAAGATCAAACTAGTTAGTGATATAAAGGTTAACAAGAAAACATTCTACAAATACATTAGAAGCAAGAGGAAGACCAAGCACAGGGTAGGACCGCTACTCAATGGAGGGGGAAAAACAATAACAGAAAATGTGGAAATGGCAGAGGCGCTTAATTACTTCTTTGTTTCGGTTTTCACCAAGAAGGCTGGCAGTGACTAGATGTCTAACATAGTGAATACCAGTGAAAATGAGATAGGATCAGATGAGGCTAAAACAGGGAACAAAGTTAAAAACTTACTTAGACAAATTAGATGTCTTCAAATCACCAGGGCCTGATGAAATGCATCCTAGAATACTCAAGGAGCTGACTGAGGAGATATCTGAGCCATTAGTGATTATCTTTCAAAAGTCATGGAAGACGGGAGAGATTCCAGAAGACTGGAAAAGGGCAAATATAGTACCAATATATAAAAAGGGGAATAAGGACAACCCAGGGAATTACAGACCAGTCAGCTTAACTTCTGTACCCGGAAAGATAATGGACCAAATAATTAAGCTATCAATTTGCAGACACCTAGAAAATAATAAGGTGATAAGTAACAGTCAGCATGGATTTGTCAAGAACAAATTGTGTCAAACCAACCTGATAGCTTTCCTTGACAGGGTAGAGACTTTGGGGGGGGGGGGGGGAAGAAGCGGTAAACGTGTTATATCTTGACTTTAGTAAAGCTTTTGATACTGTCTTGCATGACCTCTCATAAACAAACTAGGGAAATGCAACCTAGATGGAGCTACTATAAGGTGGGTGCAAAACTGGTTGGAAAACCGTTCCCAGAGAGTAGTTATCTGTGGTTCACAGTCATGCTGGAAGGGCAAAATGAATGGGGTTCTGCAGGGATCAGTTCTGGGTCCAATTCTGTTCAATATCTTTATCAATGATTTAGATAATGGCATAGAGAGTGCACTTGTAAAGTCTGCGGATGATACCAAGCTGGGAGGGGTTGCAAGTGCTTTGAAGGATAGGATTAAAATTCAAAATGATCTGGACAAACTGGAGAATGGGTCTGAAGTAAATAGGTTGAAATTCAATAAGGACAAATGCAAAGTACTCCATTTAGGAAGGAACAATCAGTTGCACACATACAGAATGGGAAATGACTGCCTAGGAAGGTGTACTGCAGAAAGGGATCTGGGAGTAAAAGTGAACCACAAGCTAAATATGAGTCAACAGTGTAACATGGTTGCAAAAAAGTGAACATCATTCTGGGATGTATTAGCAGGAGTGCTGTAAGCAAGGCACAAGAAGTCATTCTTCCGTTCCACTCTGCGCCAATTAGGCCTCAACTGGAGTATTGTGTCTAGTTCTGGGTGCCACATTTCAGAAAAGATATAGACAATTTGGAGAGAATCCTGAGAAGAGCGCCAAAAATGATAAAAGGTCTAAAAAACATGACTTATGAGGGAAGATTGAAAAAATTGGGTTTGTTTAGTCTGGAGAAGAGAGGACTGAGAGGGGACATGACAACAGTTTTCAAGTATGTAAAAGGTTGTTACAAGAAGGAGGGAGAAAAAACTGTTCTCTTTAACCTCTGAAGACAGGACAAGAAGCAATGGGCTTAAATTGCAGCAAGGGAGGGTTAGGTTGGACATTAGGAAAAACTTCCTAACTGTTAGGGTGGTTAAGCACTGGAATAAATTGCCTGGGGAGGTTGTGGAATCTCCATCATTGGAGATTTAAGAACAAGTCAGACAAACACCTGTCAGGAATGATCTAGGTAATATTTAGTCCTGCCATGAGGGCAAGGGACTGGACCAGATGACCTCTCGAGGTCGCTTACAGTCCTATGATTCATGTTCAGCTGTTTATTCACCACAACCCCCATATTTTTTTTTCCAGAGTCACTGATTCCCAAGATAGAATCATAGAATATCAGGGTTGGAAGGGACCTCAGGAGGTCATCTAGTCCAACCCCCAGCTCAAAAGCAGGACCCATCCCCAATTAAATCATCCCAGCCAGGGCTTTCTCAAGCCTGATCTTAAAAACTTCTAAGGAAGGAGATTCCACCACCTCCCTAGGCAACACATTCCAGTGTTTCACCACCCTCCTAGTGAAAAAGTTTTTCCTAATATCCAACCTAAACCTCCCCCACTGCAACTTGAGACCATTACTCCTTGTCCTGTCCTCTTCCACCACTGAGAATAGTCTAGAACCATCCTCTCTGGAACCACCTCTCAGGTAGTTGAAAGCAACTATCAAATCCCGCCTCATTCTTCTCTTCCGCAGACTAAACAATCCCAGTTCCCTCAGCCTCTCCTCATAAGTCATGTGTTCCAGACCCCTAATCATTTTTGTTGCCCTTCGCTGGACTCTCTCCAATTTATCCAAATCCTTCTTGTAGTGTGGGGCCCAAAACTGGACACAGTACTCCAGATGAGGCCTCACCAATGTCGAATAGAGGGGGACGATCACGTCCCTCGATCTGCTCGCTATGCCCCTACTTATACATCCCAAAATGCCATTGGCCTTCTTGGCAACAAGGGCACACTGCTGACTCATATCCAGCTTCTCGTCCACTGTCACCCCTAGGTTCTTTTCCGCAGAACCGCTGCCTAGCCATTCGGTCCCTAGTCTGTAGCTGTGCATTGGGTTCTTCCGTCCTAAGTGCAGGACCCTGCACTTATCCTTATTGAACCTCATCAGATTTCTTTTGGCCCAATCCTCCAATTTGTCTAGGTCCCTCTGTATCCTATCCCTGCCCTCCAGCGTATCTACCACTCCTCCCAGTTTAGTATCATCCGCAAATTTGCTGAGAGTGCAATCCACACCATCCTCCAGATCATTTATGAAGATATTGAACAAAACCGGCCCCAGGACCGACCCCTGGGGTACTCCACTTGACACCAGCTGCCAGCTAGACATGGAGCCATTGATCACTACCCGTTGAGCCTGACAATCTAGCCAGCTTTCTACCCACCTTATAGTGCATTCATCCAGCCCGTACTTCTTTAACTTGCTGACAAGAATACTGTGGGAGACAGTGTCAAAAGCTTTGCTAAAGTCAAGATACAATACGTCCACTGCTTTCCCTTCATCCACAGATCCAGTAATCTCATCATAGAAGGCGATTAGTCAGGCATGACCTTCCCTTGGTGAATCCATGCTGACTGTTCCTGATCACTTTCCTCTCATGTAAGTGCTTCAGGATTGATTCTTTGAGGACCTGCTCCATGATTTTTCCGGGGACTGAGGTGAGGCTGACTGGCCTGTAGTTCCCAGGATCCTCCTTCTTCCCTTTTTTAAAGATTGGCACTACATTAGCCTTTTTCCAGTCATCCGGGACTTCCCCCGTTCGCAACGAGTTTTCAAAGATAATGGCCAATGGCTCTGCAATCACAGCCGCCAGTTCCTTTAGCACTCTCGGATGCAACTCGTCCGGCCCCATGGACTTGTGCACATCCAACTTTTCTAAATAGTCCCTAACCACCTCTTTCTCCACAGAGGGCTGGCCATCTATTCCCCATGTTGTGATGCCCAGTGCAGCAGTCTGGGAGCTGACCTTGTTCGCGAAGACAGAGGCAAAAAAAGCATTCAGTACATTAGCTTTTTCCACATCCTCTGTCACTAGGTTGCCTCCCTCATTCAGTAAGGGGCCCACACTTTCCTTGGCTTTCTTCTTGTTGCCAACATATCTGAAGAAACCCTTCTTGTTACTCTTAACATCTCTCGCTAGCTGCAGCTCCAGGTGCGATTTGGCCCTCCTATTTTCATTCCTACATGCACGAGCAATATTTTTATACTCATCCCTGGTCATATGTCCAACCTTCCACTTCTTGTAAGCTTCTTTTTTTATGCTTAAGATCCACTAGGATTTCACCGTTAAGCCAAGCTGGTCGCCTGCCATATTTACTATTCTTTCGACACATTGGGATGGTTTGTCCCTGTAACCTCAACAGGGATTCCTTGAAATACAGCCAGCTCTCCTGGACTCCTTTCCCCTTCATGTTAGTCCCCCAGGGGATCCTACCCATCAGTTCCCTGAGGGAGTCGAAGTCTGCTTTCCTGAAGTCCAGGGTCCGTATCCTGCTGCTTACCTTTCTTCCCTTCCTCCTGTAAGGAGGAACCCTTCCTCCTGTAAGGATGGCCTATATTCTTTGTTCCTAGATGTATACACTGACATTCAGCCATATTAAAAACACATGTTGTTTGCTTGCATCCAGTTTACCAAGCAATCCAGATTGCTCTGAACAGTGACTTGTCCTTTTCGTTATTTACCACTCCGCCAATTTTTGGGTCATCTGCAAACTTTAATCGGAGATGATTTTATGTTTTTTCCTTCCAAGTCATTCATAACAATGTTAAATAGGATAGGGCCAAGATTCAATCCCTGCAGGACCCCCACTGGAAACATTCCCATTTGAGGATGATTCACCATTTACAATCATGTTTTGAGACCTAATCAGTTAGCCAGTTTTTAATCCATTTAATGTGTGCAATGTTAGAACATAAGAACAGCCATACTGGGTCAGACCAAAGGTCCATCTAGCCCAGTATCCTGTCTTCCGACAGTGGCCAATGCCAGTTGTCCCAGAGGCAATGAACAGACAGGTAATCAAGTGATTCATTCCCTTCGATCATTCCCAGCTTCTGGCAAACAGACGCTAGGGACACCATCCCTGCCCATCCTGGCAAATAGTCATTGATGGACCTATCCTCTGTGAATTTATCTAGTGCTTTTTTGAACCCTGTTATAGTCTTGGCCTTCACAACATTCTCCAGCAAGGAGTTCCACAGGCTGACTGTGCGTTGTGTGAAGAAATACTTCCTTGTGCTTGTTTTAAACCTGCTGCCTATTAAATTTCATTTGGTGACTCCTAGTTCTTGTGTTAGGAGAAGGAGTAAATAGCATGTCCTTATTTACTTTCTCCACACTAGTCATGATTTTCTAGACCTCAATCATATCCCCCTTTGGTCGTCTCTTTTCCAAGCTGAAAAGTCCCAGTCTTATTACTCTCTCCTCACATGGAAGCCGTTCCATACCCCTAATCATTTTTGTTGCCCTTTTCTCAACCTTTTCCAATTCCAATATATCTTTTTTGAGATGGGGCGACCACATTTGCATGCAGTATTCAAGATGTGAGCATACCATGGATTTATATAGAGGCAATATGATATTTTCTGTATTATCATCAAATCCCTTTCTTAATGATGCCCAACATTCTGTTCGCTTTTTTGACTGCCGCTGCACATTGAGTGGATATTTTCAGAGAACTATCCACAGTGACTCCAAGATCTCTTTCTTGAGTGGTAACAGCTAATTTAGACCCCATCATTTTATATGTATATGTTAATTTTATATTGTTTTAGTATTTAATTAAAATGTCATGCTGTGCCAAATAAAATGCCTTATAGAAGTATGTCAACACTATTACCTCTGTCAACCAAACACGTAATCTCATCCCTCTCCCCAAAAAAGATATCAAGTTAGTTTGACAAGATCTGTTTTCAGAAGGGATCTGAACCAAACTGAAAAATCCACTATTTGCCCAGCTCTATTAGTTGCTATTTACCCCAGTTGCAGAAAAGCAGATAAAAATCAAGATAGAGACTTTGAAAAGAGCACTTGTGGTATTGAATAAAAACTCTGCTCAAAGAGCCTGTCAATAATTTATCTCCCTCTGGTAGATGAGACCTTGGTACAGGCATGAACAGCTGTGGTGAGGCTTTAGACATAGCCTGATCTTAAAGTTATCACGTAATTGCACAAGTAACAAACCCATTCACTGCAGGAAAGTTTGGCAGGTTTGGAAAATATCAAGGCTTCACCGCCAAACTTAAGTGTGGATGAAAGTGTCCGTTTATATAAAATACTAGAGACAAATCATCTGCATGCTCTACTGAAGGTCAAGTATGGACACAGATGAAGACACCCAGACATTCATGAAAAATAATCATGAAAGCCAGGCATTTAAATGGAACACTTGCTGCCAAAGAAAGGGCAAAGGTAAGATGCAGTTTTATTGGTAGAGCTCTTCCTGGACTCCAGAGGTTATGTTCAGTGAGATAGATTAAGATCTGAAAATGGCCATCTCTCAAGACCGTCTCATCATGCTTGTAGTTTTGATGCTACTATTGAACAGAAGGGTGAGTCCCTCTTCAACACCTCTGGAAAAATGAGCTCTGCTTTTGAAACCTGATAACAAGTACTATGTCCTCCAGGGTGTTAATACAGTCAGACAGTCATTTGCCCCATGCCAGGTACTCCAACTGCCAACACTATATGATAGCTGGCAAGCTTTTATTTGTATTACAACCAAGAAGCAAACCTCACATACCCTTAAGCTTAGTGATTTTCCTTTTTATATCCCCCCCCCCCCCCGCACACACACCCTGTGCATTCCAAATGGGAAGAATCATTGTATTGAGGTTTTTATTTATATTACAAATAAAAACCTTGATACAGTGTATTTCTGATGGGAGGAATCAAAGCTTTTTTACAGAAGCTCTTGTCAATTTCTGGACCTGACTGTCCACCAGACCTTGTGTACTCCATCAGCTCCAAGAAGGGTTTGGTAAAGCAGAAAATGGGAGGCCTTAGGGGTTTCTACGATCCATGCGTGGGCTACAAAAGACACAAAGACAGTGCTGAAAATTCTATGGTATCTAGATATGCTTAGCGCGGATGCTCTGGATTGCTGTGTATTTCATGCTGGAGCCACTCCAGAATCAGAATTGAAACATTTACTTCCTGGTTTTTAAGCAGATAAATCTGAGGTCAGTAGCTCTGAAAACACCAATGGTCTGCTCATATTCCCTCCTATGAGAGGTCAGAGACAAACAGCCATTAGCACATTTATGCTGCCAGATCCAGGGGATATCAAAGTATGTTTCATGGCCCCTCACCAATAGCAGTAGGTCCAAATTGGACTGACAGCACATTCTTCTCCCTGGATCCTTTCCTACACAAGGGGAAGAGTTCCCAGCATCTCTTCTCACCTTTGCAACAGGGTTGCTGAGGCAGCAGAGCATCTTCCCTGCAACTCCGTGTGGCCTGCTGTGGCACGGCATCTCCCTCCTAGCCTTAACAGTCCTGCGACAGGTCCACCTGCTCTCAGGGAGACCCTGGCAAGAAGCAGACTCTAATCAGAGCATAGAACAGGGTCTTCCAACCCTCCTTGGCTACCCTTCTGCCCCACTCACTCACAGTGCGGACCTCTGGACTTTCTCCCTGCAGATTTGGCTTCTACCCTCAGGGCTTCATAGAATCATAGAATATCAAGGTTGGAAGGGACCCCAGAAGGTCATCTAGTCCAACCCCCTGCTCAAAGCAGGACCAATTCCCAGTTAAATCATCCCAGCCAGGGCTTTGTCAAGCCTGACCTTAAAAACCTCTAAGGAAGGAGATTCTACCACCTCCCTAGGTAACGCATTTCAGTGTTTCACCACCCTCTTAGTGAAAAAGTTTTTCCTAATATCCAATCTAAACCTCCCCCACTGCAACTTGAGACCATTACTCCTCGTTCTGTCATCTGCTACCATTGAGAACAGTCTAGAGCCATCCTCTTTGGAACCCCCTTTCAGGTAGTTGAAAGCAGCTACCAAATCCCCCCTCATTCTTCTCTTCTGCAGGCTAAACAATCCCAGCTCCCTCAGCCTCTCCTCATAACTCATGTGTTCCAGTCCCCTAATCATTTTCGTTGCCCTTCGCTGGACTCTCTCCAATTTATCCACATCCTTCTTGAAGTGTGGGGCCCAAAACTGGACACAGTACTCCAGATGAGGCCTCACCAATGTCGAATAGAGGGGAACGATCACGTCCCTCGATCTGCTCGCTATGCCCCTACTTATACATCCCAAAATGACATTGGCCTTCTTGGCAACAAGGGCACACTGCTGACTCATATCCAGCTTCTTGTCCACTGTCGCCCCTAGGCCTTTTCCGCAGAACCGCTGCCTAGCCATTCGGTCCCTAGTCTGTAGCTGTGCATTGGGTTCTTCCGTCCTAAGTGCAGGACCCTGCACTTATCCTTATTGAACCTCATCAGATTCCTTTTGGCCCAATCTTCCAATTGGTCTAGGTCCTTCTGTATCCTATCCCTCCCCTCCAGCGTATCTACCACACTCCTCCCAGTTTAGTATCATCCGCAAATTTGCTGAGAGTGCAATCCACACCATCCTCCAGATCATTTATGAAGATACTGAATAAAACCGGCCCCAGGACCGACCCTTGGGGCACTCCACTTGATACCGGCTGCCAACTAGACATGGAGCCATTGATCACTACCCGTTGACCCCGACAATCTAGCCAGCTTTCTACCCACCTTATAGTGCATTCATCCAGCCCATACTTCCTTAACTTGCTGACAAGAATACTATGGGAGACCGTGTCAAAAGCTTTGCTAAAGTCAAGAAACAATACATCCACTGCTTTCCCTTCATCCACAGAACCAGTAATCTCATCATAAAAGGCGATTAGATTAGTCAGGCATGACCTTCCCTTGGTGAATCCATGCTGGCTGTTCCTAATCACTTTCCTCTCATGCAAGTGCTTCAGGATTGATTCTTTGAGGACCTGCTCCATGATTTTTCCAGGGACTGAGGTGAGGCTGACTGGCCTGTAGTTCCCAGGATCCTCCTTCTTCCCTTTTTTAAAGATTGGCACTACATTAGCCTTTTTCCAGTCATCCGGGACTTCCCCGGTTCGCCACGAGTTTTCAAAGATAATGGCCAGTGGTTCTGCAATCACAGCCGCCAATTCCTTCAGCACTCTCGGATGCAACTCGTCCGGCCCCATGGACTTGTGCACGTCCAGCTTTTCTAAATAGTCCCTAACCACCTCTATCTCCACAGAGGGCTGGCCATCTCTTCCGCATTTTGTGATGCCCAGCGCAGCAGTCTGGGAGCTGACCTTGTTAGTGAAAACAGAGGCAAAAAAAGCATTCAGTACATTAGCTTTTTCCACATCCTCTGTCACTAGGTTGCCTCCCTCATTCAGTAAGGGGCCCACACATTCCTTGGCTTTCTTCTTGTTGCCAACATACCTGAAGAAACCCTTCTTGTTACTCTTGACATCTCTGGCTAGCTGCAGCTCCAGGTGCGATTTGGCCCTCCTGATAACATTCCTACATGCCCGAGCAATATTTTTATACTCTTCCCTGGTCATATGTCCAACCTTCCACTTCTTGTAAGCTTCTTTTTTATGTTTAAGATCCGCTAGGATTTCACCATTAAGCCAAGCTGGTCGCCTGCCATATTTACTATTCTTTCGACTCATCGGGATGGTTTGTCCCTGTAACCTCAACAGGGATTCCTTGAAATACAGCCAGCTCTCCTGGACTCCTTTCCCCTTCAAGTTCATCCCAAAGTCCTTTCCCAAATCAGATTCTCCCCAGGCTGGATCCTTATTCCAAGTCTATTTCCAGGCTGTCTGATTGATGGCCTCTTTCCATCCCTGCCACAAGAGCCTCCTTCTCTCCTGCTGCCCTCTCCCTTCAGGGTCAGTCACAGGAGGGACTCTCCCTCCAGCAACTATCCAAACCCTGATGAGAGTCACCCAACTCTTCTGCACTTGGATCTGATAATTGACTTGAACCTCTTGATTCCCAGCCAGTCAGGATCAGCTGGGGGAACTGCTCCATCACAGGGAAGGCTGAGCCCAGCTTACCTTAAAAGGCCCAACCAAGTGGTGACAGCTGCAGAAAAACTCTGAAGCCAACTGGCAGCCCCTTGTGGAGCGATTCATCATATCCTCTGAGTCTGAGATCCTCTGAGATCCCCCTCCACTGCTGGCACCTCCACCCCTTCTGCAGAGGTGCCTTGGGGGATGGAGCAGAGAGGCCTCAGGGAAGGGGATTGAGAGGTGCGAGTGGCGAGTGGGGGGGCCTCAGGGCAGGGGGCGGAGAAAGGGCAGGACCTCAGGGAGAAGAGCCAGAACATTGCAAACTCATATTAAAAAAACAACCCATACATCTTCTGTATTGTCAGGAAAAACTATCATCTGATGAATTTGACCTCCATCTTGATCTAAATTAAAAATAATAGTAAAAAAGAAACTTTAAAAACATTTTTCTTCCAAAAATAAAACCATAATTCTGTAAAACATTAAACATGATCTAACCAAAATTTGTTGACCCTTCTAGAGCAGCTTGTGATATTTCAAGGAAAAGGCATTGGCCTATTTAAAATTAAATGCTACTGTTTTTTGCTGACCACCCCACATGCATCAAAACATGGTGGCACACACAAAATAGTATTTTTTGTTTTACCATTTCACTGCTCCCCATGGAGGCAGACATCTTACATAAAAGTACATCAGCAATATTGTTTTTCTGTTAAGATGGCAGAATAGTGAAACCTTTGGATCCATAAGATGCCTTAGAACAAAAAGTCTAGGTGGGGAAAAAGGCTGTATCATAACCTCGTGCATAGGCACTGACTTCCCCTCCGCCCCGTCCCCGTCCCAGCCTCACCCTCACCCCAATTCCATCCCTTTCCCTCAAGTCCCTGCCCCTTTACCACCTCCTCCCCCGAGCGCGCCACATCCCCATTCCTCCCGGAAAGTCCTAAGCGCTGCCAAACAGCTGTTAGGCAGCGGGCTGGAAGCACTGGGATGGGAAGGAGTGACGACGCCACGCTCGGAGGAGGAGGGGAGAGCTTGGCTGCCAGTGAGTGCGGAGCGCCCGCAAATTTCTCCCTGTGGGTGCTCCAGCCCCTCAGCACCCATGGAGTCAGTGCTTATGACCTCATGTCCTCAGACATGA
This sequence comes from Lepidochelys kempii, assembly GCF_965140285.1. Classification (NCBI taxonomy): domain Eukaryota; kingdom Metazoa; phylum Chordata; order Testudines; family Cheloniidae; genus Lepidochelys; species Lepidochelys kempii. The sequence goes on along the minus strand of NC_136389.1, from coordinate 85,113,724 downwards.
GCCAGGCATCAGTTTTTGAGCAGGTTAGAACCCCAGTGCTAGATTCTCAAACCCAATCCTTGGAGGTTGAATTTCTGTGGCACAGCTGAGCCCTTGGGGGTAGGCTAGGAACCAAACAGAACCATTACGGGCCCTTCTTGGAATAAGGGAACACAGCTTCAGAACCTAATAAACTGATTGCTGAGGCTTCTGGTAGTAAGAGAGTCTATAAATGGATTCCGTCCCACTCTTGACTTTCAAGGAGAGGGCCTGAAAGACAGGGCATCAAAGGGGAAAACCCTCTCCTAGACAAGCAGAGCATCAAGAGTTTACATGTGAACACGACCAGACAGGAAGACCATCATTAAGACTCCATCCCATAACAGAAATCCACCATCCTGAACTCAATTAGAAGTTTGCAATGTGATTCCCAATTTCCACTGGTGGAAAGATCTCAACAAGGATGTTCACGTCCCCATATTGGGCACATAGCCAGTAAGAAAAGCAATTCGCTAAAGATCACGATGTATTACTCCTGCAATACCAGGCTCAATTGAACAGGACTGGTCCAGAGCCTCAGCCTAAATGGTCCTATGCTGGGCACAGAATCACTAGATAAGGGACTCTTCCTACTCAAAGGGGTTGGATCCTCATGCTGGCTGGATCCATGCTTTGGTTCCAGAGGTAGACAATGGCCTCTGACGTTTCAGGAGCCACTTTAGGCATACAGCCAGGTCTGCTAGGTTGACCTGGACTTATCCAGGGATCTTAATTGGGAGCAGATCCTTAACTTGTTAGCCAGACTTAATCAACTGGGCCTGAAGAGCTTTTCCACCAGCTGGGGGGTGAGGCAGCCTTCCCCTCTCTGCAGGACAATCCTGTACATTGACACTGGACTTGTACATGGGCTAACCTTAGCTTAGCAGGCCTGGAGAGTCTCCCTTGACAGTGAGGTTGTGAGGGAGCCTACCCTCCTGCTTGTGGTAATCCAGAGGAAGCCCGTGCCTGATGGACATCTCATCTTCTGCACTTTTCACTTAAGAAATCGGATTAGTTGGCTGATAATTTAACTATAAACAAAATTTGCCCCTAAATGGCAAAAGAAAAAACCCAACAAGATAAGCACGCAGAACACTGTATATGATCAAAGTTTGCTGCACCTTCAGTGGTTAGAAGGAACTGTAGGGTAGTTAGGGCCACTTACCTTTTCCTAGCCTTGGAACCTTTCTCGCTAAGAGGGCAAGGAAGGGGCAAGCTGACCTAGTGGACAATGCTCTCTAGAAGATACGGGTGGCTTGCAGAGTAGCTGCCTTGCTCCCACAAGTGATAAAATGCAGAAGAAGTAGGAACTACTCAATACAGTGAAATCCTCTTATAAACACCAACCAACCAATCACTTTCTGGTTTTTGCTCACAGTGGGGAAACCTGACACGGGCCTGAAGACACATCCCTTTGTGAGACCCATGTTAGACACTTCCGCTATTGAGAGCGAGCGTCACTCCTAGGAGAGAGGGGAAAGTCGAGCCAGACTGTACCTGGGGTATGATCACATCTGCCAAGGCTTTGGAGAGTTTGAAGAGTTCAGCAGTGCCCTCCAGCTTCAGAGTGCAATTGTGTTGTACATCATATTTGATGCAGTCATAGATATCAGGGATCTTGCTGATGTCATAGCGCCCATTCTTCATGCGGAAATCCCTCTCCAACTTGCTCCAGCGCTGCAGCATCAGCTCCAAAGTCTCACTGTGGTACAGCTGCAGGTCTAAAGAGCAGCAATAACAAAACAAATATGTTTTAAAAAGGGAAACAGAGGCTCTCTCTACACTGTGTTTGAAAACCTGCTGTACAGAGCCGGGGCTACAGGCTCAGGCTTGTACTAAAAAGAGCCCTGTAGACGTCCATACTTGGGCTGGAGAAACACACCCATCACCCCAGGCTTCAGAGCCTGAGCTCCAGCCTGAGCCCAGATGTCTACACAGCTCTTTTTAGTGCCTTAGCAGGAGCCTGAGTGCTATAGACCCAGGCTCTGAGACTCACTGCTGCAGGTTTTAAAGTGCAGTGTAGACATACTAAAAGGAGATCCTGAAGCATGATAGAGTAGTCAGCCTATCTTTGATACCTGGTAATTATTCAACAATCAATTTTTATGCTCCTGGAGGATAATAGGGTTATAAGCAATAGCCAGCATGGATTTGTCAAGAATAAACCATGCCAAACCAACCCAATTTCCTTCTTTGAAAGGATTATGACCTGGTGGGGGGAGAGAACCAGTAGACAGGATGTATCTTGATTTTAGTAAGGCTTTTGACACAGTCACACGACACTCTCATAAGCAAACTAGGGAAATGTGGTCAAGATGAAATTACTACGAGGTGGGTGCACAACTGGTTGAAAGACCGTACTCAAAAAGCAGTTATCAAATCAGCCATAGTCAAACTGGGAGGGTGGTGAAGCACTGGAATGGGTTACCTAGGGAGGTGGTGGAATCTCCATCCTTAGAGGTTTTTAAGGCCCGGCTTGACAAAGCCTTGGCTGGGATGATTTAGTTGGTGTTGGTCCTGCTTTGAGCAGGGGATTGGACTAGATGACCTCCTGAGCGCTCTTCCAACCCTAATATTCTATGATGTATCTAGTGGGATCCCACAGGGCTCAGTCCTGGGTAGGTACTATTCAATATTTTAATTAATTACTTGGATAATGGAGTGGAGAGTATGCTTATAAAGTCTGCAGATGACACCAAGCTGGGAGGGGTTAAAGCACTTTGGAGGACAGGATCAGAATTCAAAACAACCTTGACAAATTGGAGAACTGGTCTGAAATCAATAAAATGAAACCACCAAAGTACTTTACTCAAGAAGGAAAAAAAACCCAACCAAATGCATAACTACAAAATGGGAAATAACTGGCTCGGCGGTAGTACTGCTGAAAAGAATCAGGGTGGGGAGGGGGGGAAATGAGGGTTCTAGCAGATCACAAATTAAATCCGAGTCAAAAATGTAAAGCAGTTGCAAAACAGGCTAATATCACTCTGAGGTGTATTAAACAGGACTGACATATGTAAGACATAAAAGAGGTAACTGTCCCGCTCTACTTGGCACTAGTGAGTTGTCATTTGGAGTAGTGTGTCCATTCTGGGGACCATGCTTTAGGAAGAGGTGGACAAAATGGAGAGACTACAAAATAGAGCAAGAAAGATGATAAAAGATTTAGAGATCCTGACTTATGAGAAAAAGTTAAAACAGTGAGTACGCTTAGTCTTGAGAAAAGAAGACTGAGGGGGACCTGATAAGTCTCCAAATATGATAATGGCTCTTATAAAGAGGACTGGGATCGTTTGTTCTGCATGTCCACTAAAGGTAGGACAAGAAGTAATAGGCTTAATCTGCAACAAGGGAAGTTTAGGTTAGATATTAGGAAAATCTCTCTCACTTGAACAGTAGTTAAGCTCCAGAATAAGGCTTCCAATGGCGGTTGTGGAATCTCCCTCATTGGAGGTTTTTAAGAACAGGTTGGACAAACACCTGTCAGGGCTGGTCTAGGTTTACTTGGTCCTGCCTCAGTGCAGTGGGCTGGACTTGATGACTTTGAGGTCCCTTCCAACCCCATATTGCTATGATTCTATGTTCACACCCAGGCTACTCTTATTTGAGTTTCAACTGACAAGACTGCACGTGTTTCCGATAGCTGGGATTCCAGCTGGGAAAGGAAAAATAAAGAAAGACCTACAGCCTCATAGCAAATACCACAAATGGGCTTGGAAAACCCAGTCACACCCAAGAAGTCTGCATTGTTGCTAACAGTAATCACTAACGCCTTGAACACAGAGCAATCCAGCTCCTTGGCGTTACACCTTTCCAGAACATGGTTCAAAATAAGAATGGAAGCTTCCAGATCAACAGCATGCAGACCAGACTCGATATATATATTTTAAAGAACTGGAGCTTTCTACCACGCTTTGGAAGGCTCCTCCTCCGGAGCTGAACTATGCTGCTCAGCTGAGTCCAACTGCTCCCTTCATGCATTAGCCAAGCCTCTCTCCAAGTGTGCGTTTCTTAGGCCTCTTTACTGCAGACACATATTTATACAGCTCAGAGCTCTTGCTTGCACAGACCAATCTAGAGGATTCTGCTCTGGACAACCCTATTCCCAAGCCCAGCTGCTCACCTGCAGATTTGGGATCTTCCAGACGTTTGCATATCTGGGAAGTGAGGTTTTCGATCAGGGCAAACACCTTGTCACAGATCTCTACTGGGTTCTGGATGAAAGTCATGGAGTTGACCAGCGAGATGCTGCCTGTTGGTGCTAACTGCAGAGTAAAGAGAACACAAAAAGGTTAGTGTCTATTCATATAGAGAGCACAGAGCATCCAGCCCAGCCCCAGCAATTAAGCTTCCGGAAATGGTGTGCAACTGACAAACTAATGCCTTGTGTAACAGTCATCCTATACATCCACCACCAACAGCCTTTACCTCCCTGACCCTCCATGCCACACCTGGCCTGTCGGCAAAAGTCTCTCTCTATGGTACAGCAGAGACCTTCCAAGAGGACTAGGTGGTATTCATAGGTGAGAAGCTGTCATAAATATAAAGGGAAGTGTAAACACCTTTAAATCCCTCCTGGCCAGAGGAAAAACCCTTTCACCTGTAAAGGGTTAAGAAGCTAAGATAACCTCGCTGGCACCTGATCAAAATGACCAATGAGGAGACAAGATACTTTCAAAGCTGGGGGGGGGCGGGGGGGGGGGGACACAACAAAGGGTTCTCTCTGTCTGTGTGTTGCTTTTGCTGGGACCAGAGCAGGAATGCAGGTCAGAACTCCTGTAAAGAATTAATAAGCAATCTAGTTAGATATGCATTAGATTCTGTTTTGTTTAAATGGCAGATAAAATAAGTTGAGCTGAATGGAATGTAGATTCCTGCTTTTGTGTCTTTTTGTAACTTAAGGTTTTGCCTAGAGGGATTCTCTAGGTTTTTAATCTGATTACCCTGAAAGGTATTTACCATCCTGATTTTACAGAGGTGATTCTGTTACTTTTTCTTTAATTAAAATTCTTTTTTTAAGTACCTGATTGCTTTTTCATTATTCTTAACATCCAAGTGTTTGGGTCTGTGTTCACCTATGCAAATTGGTGAGGATTTTTATCAAGCCTTCCCCAGGAAAGGGGGTGTAGGGCTTGGGGGGAAAGACATTTCCAAGTGGGCTCTTTCCCTGTTATTTTTGTTAGACGCTTGGTGGTGGCAGCAATAAGGTCCAGGGACAAAAGATAAAATAGTTTGTACCTTGGGGAAGTTTTAACCTAAGTTGGTAAAAAATAAGCTTAGGGGGTTTTTCATGCAGGTCCCCACATCTGTACCCTAGAGTTCAGAGTGGGGAAGCAACCTTGACAGAAGCCATTTCCTTTTCTCTACTGGGTTTCAGCTTCTTCCATTCTGAGACCTCAGGTTACAACAGAAAAAAAATTTGGGGGACCCTCCCCCAGTCTAGTTGTAAGGAAAGGAATGGTGGTCATAACCTCTAGGTTCTGTTCCTGGTCCCCAGGTTGAGTACCATGCTTTACTCCCAGTGCATCAGATGCTGATGAGGGCAAGTGCTGCCAGGTGCTTCATTAGTACAGAGGAGTCTGGGTCCTGTCAACGTACATGGAGTGGGCTGGATCCAGGCTTGATTATTTTACTTCTCATGCACAGCAGCCATGACTGCTCCAGGTAGACCTGAGAGGAAGGGGCCCTATGCTTGTGTGGGAAGGAAGTCCCCTTCACCTCAGAGAGGAAGAGGCCAACAAAGGCACACAACCAACTTGGCCTCGCATTAAAACACCAAGAAAACTAAAATACTCCAACAGGCTCCGAATCACCAGGATCCTGCTCCCATAATTCAGATTAATCGAGACCCTCGAGACTGTTGAGCTGCTGAGGTAAAGTAAGTACTATCTGTAGCAGAAAGCCAACACCGACAAGGAAATTCACCACCACCCTCAACGTGCCAGTGCCGCTTTAGAAAAACGTGCCTTCGAATATTGTGACATCAAGAATCAAACCAAACTTCTCATGTACCAGGCTGTTATCCCTGCTCTCTTGTACGGTGCTAAAACTAAGGTCACGTACAGTAGACACCTCAAGATTCTTGAAGGATAGCATCAACGGTGCCTCTGCAAGATCTTCCAAACCAAGTGGGATGCCCAACGCACCAACATCAGTGTTCTGTCCCAAGGGCAAAACCTCCAGTACTGAAGCTATGATCATCCACCACCAACTCTGCTGGGCTGGTCACGTTCTTTGAATGCCACAAAATTGACTCCTGAAGCAGGTCATGTTCTCACAACTGAGCCATGGCCAATTGATATGGGGAGGCGGGGGAAGCACTTCAAAGACACCCTCAAAACTAACATGAAGGGCAATATTGACATAAAACTCTTGGGATGCCCTTGACTAACCAAAATGAAAAAGGATCCCAGTATTTTGAGATCAATGGAGACAACAGGAAACTGAGAAACAGGAAAGGAAAGAATGTGGCACAGCCCGACTCGACGATCCATATCCGCCTCTTCCACTGGGAAATGACTGCCTCAATTGAGGCCAGATCTATGGATCTCAGATCGGTCTCATTAGCCACCTGCGGATGCACCAGTGATAACTGGCTATCATTTTATGGTAGCCTGACCCAATTCAACCCCGATTCTGCTACTGTCTCCTGACCGCAAGTGAGTAACTGACCAGTATACATAGGCCGCCTGTGGCCCGGCCCTGATAAGATGTGTATGCACATGTGACACATGGCAGTGAGCAAGGAATCACTGCATTTAGGCCACCACCATCACTAAGATAAAACATGGTCAGAATGCTGTCTCTGCCTTTCTAGATATGAGCAATGACGTGCAGAAGATTAGAAGATTAAAGAGTCATAGATTTTAAGCCCAGAAGAGAATTATGATAATCTACTTGGAGCACCCCCATAACAGAGGCCAGAGAATTTCACCCCGTGGTCCCTGCATCAGCCTATAATTCTGGCTGAAGAGATCCTTTAGAAAAAGATATCTGGTCTTAATTCAAAAAGAATCAAAAAGTGATGGCGAAACCACCACATCACCCAGCAAGTTGTTCAATTGTTAATTACTTCGACTGTTGGCAATTTACACCCTTATTTCTAGTCTGAATTCCTCTAACTTCAGCTTCCAGCCACTGGATTGGGATATGCCTTTGTCTGCCACATTGAAGAGTCCTCTACTATCACGAGCCTTTTCCCCGGGCAGTTACTTGCAGATAGTGATCACGCCATCAAAAACCTTCTCTTGGAAAAACTAAATAGATTGAGCTTATTTTTAGTTTCTCACTGTAAGCCAGGTTTTCCAGACCTCAAATCATTCTGAACCTCTCCAATTTATCACCAACATCCTTTTTAAAGTGTTGACACCAGAACTGGACACAGTGATCTGTAATGGTCTGCATATAGAAGTAACAGCACCTCACCTACTTGATATTCTCTTGCTTATGCATCCAAGGGATTGCGTTTGTTCTCTTAACCAGTGCAAGGCCCTGGAAATTCATGTCCAGCTGGTATCCACTAGGACCTGAAGTCCCTTTCAGAGTCACTGCTTTCCAAAATACTCCCCATTCCTAGAAGCGTGACCCACTACATTCTTTGTTCCTACATGTGTGACTTTCACATTTAGCTGTACTAAAATGCATGCTGTTCAAAGAAGCCCAGCTTACCACACGATTCAGATCCCTCTGTAGAACTGACCCCACCATTATTTACCTTTCCACCAATTTCTGTGACCCCTGCAAACTTTACTAGTAATTATTTTATACTTTCTGCTAGATCACAGGTAACGATAGTGATTAGCACCGAGTAAAGAACAGATCTGAGGGACCCCACTTAGAATGCCCTCACAGAATGATTCCCCATTTACAATTTCTTTTTGAGATGTAGGAGACAAATTCTGAACCCATTTAATATGGGCTACATTGGTTCTGTACAGTGTTAATCTTTTAATCATGTCACATGGGACTAAGCCAAGTGCCTTACGGAAGTTTAAGTATATTATCTCAAAACTATTTCCTTTGTCAACCAGACTTGTAAGCTCATTAGAAAGTGATATTGGGTTAGCTACTTCCCATAAAATCATGTTGACTGGAATTAACTAACTAATTCTTTACCGATTTCATCCCGTATCGGCCTTTCCACATTTTCCCTGGCTCAATGTTAGGCTGTCTGAACTAGAACCACTCAGTTCATCCTTTTTAATACTAGCACATTAGGTTTTTCCAGATTCAGCAAGACCTGGGATGGCTCAGTCCCAGATTGACATGTCATTAGAGGAAGTTTTGAAACAAAATTGATAAATTAAATAATAAGTTACCAAGACCAGATGGTATTTACCCAAGCGTTCTGAAGGAACTCAAATGTGAAATTGCAGAACTATTAACTGTGGTTTATAACCTATCATTTAAATCAAATGTACCAAATGACTGCAGGATAGCTTATGTGACCCCAATTTTTAAAAAGGGCTCTAGAGGTGATCCCAGCAATTACAGGCTGGTAAGTCTGACTTCAGTATCAGGCAAACTGGTTGCAACTATAGTAAAGAACAGAATAGTCAGACACGTACATCAACATTATTTGTTGGGGAACAGTCAACATGGTTTTTGTAAAAGGAAATCATACCTCACCAATCTACTAGAATTCTTTGAGGGGGGGGTCAACAAGCATGTGGACAAGGGGGATCTAGTGTACTTAGATTTTCAGAAAGCCTTTGACAAGGTCCATCACCAAAGGCCCTTAAGCAAAGTAAGCTGTCATGGGATAACAGGGAAGGTCCTCTCGTAGATCAGTAACTGGTGAGAAAAGATAGGAAACAAAGGGCAGGAATACATAGTCAGGTTTCAGAATGGAGAGAGGTAAATAGTGGTGTCCCCCAGGAGTCTGTACTGGGAAAAGTACTATTCAACATATTTTTAAGCAATCTGGAAAATGGGGTAAACTGAGGTGGCAAAATTTGCAGATGATACAAAACTACTCAAGACAGTTAAGTCCCAGACTGAAGAATTACAAAGGGATCTCACAAACCTGGGTGAGTGGACAACAAAATGGCAGATGAAATTCAATGTTGATAAATGCAAATGCACAGTGGAAAACATAATCCTAACTGTACATATAAAATGATGGGGTCTAAACTAGCTGTTACCACTCAAGAGAGAGCTCTTGGAGTCATTGTGGAGAGCTCTCTGAAACCATCCGCTCAAATGTGCGACAGCCATCAAAAAAACTATCAGAATGTTGGGAATGATTCAGAAAAGGATTGATAATAAGATAGAAAATATCATATTGCCTCTCTATAAATCTGTGGTACACACACATCTTGAATACTGTGTGCAGATGTGGTCGCCCCATCCCAAAAGAAATATATTGGAATTGGAAAAGGTTCAGGAAAGGGCAACAAAAATGATTAGGGGTATGGAACAGCTTCTGTATGAGGAGTGATTAATTAGAATGGGACTTTTCAGCTTGGAAAAGAGATGACTAAGGGGGGAATATGATAGAGATCTATAAAATCATGACTGGTGTAAATAAGGAAATGTTATTTACTCCTTCTCATAACACAAGAACTAGGGGTCACCAAATGAAATTAATAGGCAGCAGATTTAAAACAAACAAACAAATGGAAGTATTTCTTCAGACAACACATAGTTAACCTGTGGAACTCTTTGCCAGACGATGTTGTGAAGGCCAAGACCATAACAGCATTCAAAAAAAGAACTAGATAAATTCATGGAGGATAGGTCCATCAATGGCTACTAGCCAGGATGGCCAGGGATGGTATCCCTGGCCTCAGTTTGCCAGAAGCTGGGAATAGATGACAGGGGATGGATCACTTGATGATTACCTGTTCTTTTCATTCCCTCTGGGGCACCTGATATTGGCCATGGCTGGAAGACAGCATACTGGGCTAGATGGATCTTTGGTCTGACTCAGTATGGCCGTTCTTATGTTACCTTTCCGTAATCCTCCTCGCAGAACTTGGCATCCTTCTGCATGATTTCATGCAGCCGTGCCTTCACTCTGTGCTGGCAGCTGCTGAGGGAGTCGCTATCACTGTCCAACAGCCCATTCATATTGGCACTTTTTACCATTTGTACCAAGATGGGGGTTAGCTCTCCCTCCAGAGCCAGGAGACCCTAGAGCAGAACAGGAGAGGATTTCAGCTCAGTAGAACACAAGCCAGCACACTTTCTAGCAAATTTCATGACTAGTTTCTCCTTCAAGTCACCAAATGAAATCCTAGCTGTTGAGGATGGTTTTAACAGTGTTTAGGAAAGTGCCAAAGATTCTGTCAGTGCAATAAGAACTGTTGTAGGTTTTGGCTGGAGCAGTCCTTGGCTGTTTACTGCACCCTTGAGTCACTGACTTCTAAAGGGGTGGAACCATTTATACAATGAAAGCTCCTTGCAAATCAGATTCCAGAACACACTAGGATTTCCCATTTGTCTGAGTGGTGTCCACAGACACTCCCAACCTGATCCCTACCCCACACTGTCATTTGGAACATTTCACTGCCCATTTACAACCAAGTGGTTACCAGAGAGACAAACCTTAAACCAGGGGTGGCCACACTTACTGAGTCTCCGAGCCTCATATGACAATCTTCAGAAGTTCGAGAGCCGGGGCATGCCCGCCAGGGTTCGGGGCTTCAGCTCCCACAGGAAGCGCCCCCTGGGGTTTGGGGCTTCAGCAGGAGTGGGGCTGAAGACTCAAGCTCTGGCAGACTCTCTCTGTGGGGCTGAAGCCCTGAGATCAGAAGCCCCTAACCCCACCACCCCGCCACAGGACAGAACCCCCGAGCTCCCGCCCAATCTGGTAAGCAGAGAATGGAAGGAGGGGCTCTGTGAGTCGCATTTTAACTGTAAAAAAGCCACATGCAGCTCATGAGCCACAGCTGGCCACCCCGCCTTAAACTAAGCAGTCCTCTGAGAAACAACCTTCTAAGCAACAAATACCTAGACGCATACAAATGGCTCTGGCATCATGCATACCCAGGATACCAGATGAATAACTCCCCCAGGGATCTGACTGATTCATTACCAGGCTTCAGCTACTGCTCCAGTGCTGTCAAACGCAGCAGAAATAGGAGGGTCATATTGCACTACCAGTGCTGTCCCATGTAAACGTACAGTCTCTGTGAAGTGTGGACAGTCTCAGACACGCCCACTAGAACAGCAAAGAGGTTACCCACAGGAGAGCTCACCCTGCATATCACCTGGGCCTGCTTTAAAAGGAAAATCATTATTGAGACCTATCTAGTGAAGTTTTGTAGCAGCTCCAGATGGTGTAGATCCTTTGCTGCTGGCCATCAGCCCTACAGCCAAGAACCACCTCTGGGTTATCTGGGCTGCAGCAGACATGGCTGTGAACTGCGCAGATGCCATAAGAGAGGAGTCACCTTTGCAAAAGCTGCTGCTGTCATCTGAACCCTGCCCTCATCTGAAGCATAGATCTTGAGGTCATGACGGTAGGTGCTATGCAGTCTGAGCAGGCCACACCCTGGGAAGCCAGCATAGTCACCTGGAACAGAGAGCAGAGACTCAAACACAACTTTCAAATACCAACAGCTGTCAGCTGCTAGGATCTGTCGGAGTTAAATGCACCTCCAAAACTCTACTCCTTTAGGGAACAGATACATTCCTGAGACAGTTACAGTTCTCTGCAAAGTTCAGAAACATACACACTTACTCAGTCTTTGGGTTTGCACAGAATGCAACTGTGGTAGGGAAGGCCCTGGCACAGGCTGAAAAAACAGGCTAAGAGTTCTACTGATCCACTGCAGGATGGGACCGATCCATGTAGTCCTAGCTGGACTGGGCCAGGGAGCAGAGAAATCATCATATCCAGGAAGGGTTGGTGTCAACAAGTTACTGCTATTAGAGTGGGTCCTTGTAGTGAGGCGCAGGGGCCTCCCACTGAGCAAAAGGGAACCCACTACACAAACCCACTACAACCCTTACTTACTTGCAGGGAACAAACCCCCGAGTCAGTGATTAGGGGCTAAAGAAGACACCTGGGTACTCAGAGCCATTCCTATTGACAGCCCATTACTAGCCCCTGAACGACAAACTGCAGGGTCAGTTTACCCAGTGTCATCAGGGGAGCACCCCTGTCTCTACTAGAGCCTCGGGTGGGTGGGTGGGGGGGAGGGGAAATCACATACTGTATGACTTGAGTTGCAAATAAAATCTTCTCTTCCTGGGTCTGGTTTATTAACAGACTAAATTAACTTCTATTTGCATTACAAACCCCTTTCTGTTCATGCCTGTCCTCTGTCTTCCACAGCCCTCTTTCTAGGGACAGTGACTAGTCATTACTAAAGCTGCAAGTCTGTCATGGAAGTCAAGGATTCCATGACTTTCCGTGACTTCTGCAGTGGCTGGTGCTAGCTCAGGGACTGTGCAAGCCGGGCAGCCCCAGGGCCAGTAGCAGCAGTTTGGGTGTGTGGGAGGGGGCTCAGGGTTAGGGGCAGGGGTTGGGGAGTGCAGGGGGGGTGCTTACCTTGGGCTGGGGGGCCCCCCAGCTCCCACTAGCATGAACCCTCTGCAGCTCCTAGATGGCAGAGGGGTCTCCACGTCGTACACTGTCTGCAGGCCCGTCCCCATAGCTCCCATTGACTGTGGTTCCCAGCCAATGGGAGCTGCGGCAGCCGGCACTTGTGGCGGGAGCAGTGGAGACCCTGCCGCCTAGGAGCTGCAGGGATGTGGAGCCAAGTAGGAAGCCCCTGCCAAACTCTCCCCCCCCCTCCCCCGGGACCGGTACCAGCAGGGGTCCCAGGCCACACGCCACAGCCCAGCTCCCCCCTCCTCCGACATCTGCTGTAGAACTGATAAATGAAATTGTTCATAAGAAAAGTTTTATGAATGAAACAACATTCATTCATAAAACGGTCACCCCAATAACTAGCTAATTGATGATTAAGATGCTTGTTAAGAGCCATAGCTGTTCAGCCAGCTGCCCTTGTAAATTTCACTTTCAATCCAATTGCTGCTTAAATCACTGAAACTTGCACTATTTCAACATTATAACTTCCGCTCACTGTTTGCCATTCATTATACTTGTCCATATTGTAACTCAAACTCCATTTTAAAATGCTCACTCCATTTTGTAAAAGCCTGCTGCAACCTTCATTTTGCAAAACCCTGATGTAATCTTATTAGTTTAGATGTACGAATGAGGTACGTATGGAGGATGGAATCAAACTCCAGCCCCAGCCCGTCCTGATGAAATAAAGTGTAAACAACAATGGCTGAAGATGCAGACAACAGCCTTGACAAAGCAAGAAGAGTCCACCCTAAAAAGAAAAAGAACAAAGGTACGACTGAAGGAACATCAAAGCCAGGTCCCAGGCTGAAAGTCATGTCTGCAATTGATGGGTGATCAATCACACCGAACCCAGAGGCGTCGTGACACAGCAAGACCTATAGACTCTGGATTCAAACTAAAGCCTACAAAAAGGATGGCTGAGATGGAAGACTTTGGAGGGTAACATTCTGCTGCCAACATCGAGCAGCATCAGTGCATGCCCGACAGAGACCCAGCCCTTCCTCCTGCCTGGCTTTCCTGGCCAGTTAGCCACCACAAGCTACGATCCCAAGCCGCGAACTCAAGCTACGTTCAGGACTGGTAACTATCCAGCAGGTGTAGAAAATATAAATTGTGTGTGTGTGTGTTACACACACACACAGAGAATATATAAGAAAAATTAGGTATGAGCTAGTGGTTATAGATCAAATTGTCAAATAAACGTGGCATTTTTGCCTTGTTCCCTAAAATGATACTGTGTAGTTTTGCCTGCATAACACCGTGGGGGTCCCGTCCCACCCCCCGAGCACCCGCGTCCCTCTGGCCAAGTTTTAGTCAGGGCAGGTATTTTTAGTAAAAGTCATGGACAGGTCACGGGCCCATGAATTTTTGTTTACGGCCCGTGATCTGTCCATGACTTTTACTAAAAATACTCGTGACTAAAACATAGCTGTAGTCATTACATCTCTTGGCTTCAGGGGTCCACCATAGCACCAGGCAGTCCCTGCCCCTCTCACCAGCTTCTGACCATATATGCACTCAGACTCCACACCCAGGTCCTTGCCAGCAAAAACCTAAGTGCCACTGCTGTTCCCGTTGGGTCACACGGTGGAGACACAACCTGCTCTCCCCCAGGTCTCATTTTGAGTACACATCAGGACCTAGCTTTTATTTTTTTCCCTTCTTCTCCCTGCAGGGCTTGCTCTCTACCTACTCATGTAATTACACACATTTCCTAGGCACTACACATCAGAAAGCCTGCTCTTAAAGGAGACAACACTGTTACAGGATGAGAGGCAGAGAAGAGATGCCAGAATCAGTTACATACTCTAGTTGCAACAGCATAGCCCTTATTGTCTCCAGGTTTGTCTGGCTCCCACTGGTTCCCATTATACTGTAAACTGCAGCACTATGTATATTTAAAGACTTCATAAACTACAGCAGCGAAGCAGCAAGGCTCTTGGAAACAGCATGCAAGCCTGCACATCAGAACAAGAACGGCAAACATCTCACTGTGCAGGCACATGAAGATACCTTGTGCACACAAAGCTGGAGCCAGCCAGTCCGAAGTCAAGCATTTCTAATGGACTCTCAGAGTTTAAGGCCAGAAGGGACCATTAGATCATCAAGTCTGACTTCCTGTATATATCTCAAGCTACCCCTGCACGGAACCCAATAACTTGTGCTTGATGAAAGCATCTTCCAGAAATGTACCAGTCTTGATTTGAAGACATCAAGATTTGGAGAAACATAGAAGAGTAAGACTGGAAGGGACCTTGAGAGGTCATCTAGTCCAGTCCCCCCCATAGACAGGGCTATGTAATAACTAGACCATCCCCGACATGTGTTTGTCTAACCTGTTTTTAAAAAACCTCCAATGACAGAGATGCCACAATTTGTTCCAGTGCTTAACTACCCTGACAGTTAGGAAATTTTTCCTAATGTCCAACCTAAACCACCCTTGCTGCAATTTAAGCCCATTGCTTCTGGTCCTAGCCTCAGAGGTTAAGGAGAAAAATTGTTCTCCCTCCTCCTTGTAATAATCTTTTATGTACTTGAAAACTGTTGTCATGTCCCCTCTCAGTCTCCTCTTCTCCACAACAAACAAACCCAATTTTTTCAAGCTTCCGTCATAGGTCAGGTGTTCTATAGCTGTAATCGTTTTTGTTGCTCTTCTCTGGACTTTCTCCAATTTGTCCACATCGTTCCTGAAATGTGGCGCCCAGAACTCCAGTTGAGACCTTATCAGCACAGAGTAGATCGGAAGAATTACTTCTCATAACTTGCTTACAAGACTTCTGATAAACACATCTCAGAATTATGTTTGCTTTTTTTGCAACAGCATTACTCTGTTGACTCACATTTAGCTTGTGATCCACTATGACCCCCAGGTCCATTTCCGCAGAACTCCTTTCTAGGCAGTCATTTCCCATTGTGTATA
Source organism: Lepidochelys kempii (assembly GCF_965140285.1). NCBI lineage: Eukaryota > Metazoa > Chordata > Testudines > Cheloniidae > Lepidochelys > Lepidochelys kempii. The sequence goes on along the minus strand of NC_136389.1, from coordinate 85,098,242 downwards.
TGTACAACTGATTGTTCCCTCCCAAGCAGAGTACTTTGCATTTGTCCTTATTGAATTTCATCCTATTTACTTCAGACCATTTCTCCAGTTTGTCCAGATCATTTTAAATTTTAATCCTATCCTCCAAAGCACTTGCAACCCATCCTAGCTTGGTATTGTCCGCAAACTTTATACATTTTAAAAAAGGCTCCAGAGGCAATCCTGGAAATTACAGGCTGGTAAACCTAACTTCATTAGGTTGAAACTATAGCAAAGAACAGAATTATCAAACATACAGATGAACACGATTTGTTGAACATGGTTTCTGTAAAGGAAAATCATGCCTCACAAATCTATTACAATTCTTTGAGGGAGTCAACAAGCATGTGGACAAGGGACATCCAGTAGATACAGTGTACTTAGATTTTCAGAAAGCCTGTGACAAAGTCCCTCACCAAAGGCTGTTAAGCGTAGTAAGCAGTCGTGGGATAAGAGGGAAGGTCCTCTCATGGATCAGTAAGTGGTTAAAAGACAGGAAACAAAGGGTAGGAATAAATAGTCAGTTTTCAGAACGGATCTCCTAGGGATCTGCACTGCGGCCAGTGCTGTTCAACATATTCATAAATGATCTGGAAAAAGGGGTAAATAGTGAGGTGGCAAAATTTGCCAATACAATACTACTCAAGATCGTTAAATCCAAAGCAAACTATGAAGAGCTACAAAGGGATCTCACAAAACTTGATTAGTGGGCAACAAAATGGCAGATGAAATTCAATGTTGATAAATGAAAAGTAATGCACACTTGAAAACATAATCCCAACTATATCTATAAAATGATGGGGTCATAATTAGCTGTTACCACTCGAGAGAGATCTTGGAGTCATTGTGGATAGTTCTCTGAAAACATCCACTCAATGTGCAGCAGCAATCAAAAAAGCTAAACAGAACGTTGGGAATCATTAACAAAAGGATAGATAATAAGACAGAAAATATAATGTTGCCTCTATATAAATCCATGGTACGCCCACATCTTGAATACAGTATGCAGACTTGTCGTACCATCTCAAAAAAGATATATTGGAATTTGAAAAGATACAGAAAAGGGCAACAAAAAATGATTAGGGGTATGGAACAGCTTCCATATGAGGAGAGATTAATAACACGGACTTTTCATCTTGGAAAAGAGACGACTACAGGGGGGGATTATGATTGAGGTTTATAAAAGCACGACTTGTGTGGAGAAAGTAAATAAGGAAGCGTTATTTACCCCTTCATAAAACACAAGAACTAAGGGTCACCAAATGAAATTAATAGGCAGCAGGTTTAAAAAACAAACAAGACAGTTACTCACCCTTTTTGTAACTGTTGTTCTTCAAGATGTGTTACTCATATCTATTCCAGTTAGGTGTGTGCATGCTCCGCGTGCACGGCTGTCGGAAGCTTTTCCCTAGCAGCTACCCCGGCTGTGGAGCCCCCTGGAATGGCACAGATATGGCGCTCTATATACGACCTGACCCCCACTTCAGTTCCTTCTTGCCAGCAGGTGGGGGGTGGGGGGATGGAATACGTATGAGGGATGAGCAACACATCTCGAAAAATTATTACAAAAAGGGTGAGTAACCATTTTTTCTTCAGGTTTCAGAGTAACAGCCATGTTAGTCTGTATTCGCAAAAAGAAAAGGAGTACTTGTGGCACCTTAGAGACTAACCAATTTATTTGAGCATGAGCTTTCGTGAGCTACAGCTCACTTCATCGGATGAAGTGAGCTGTAGCTCACGAAAGCTCATGCTCAAATAAGTGAGCTGTAGCTCACGAAAGCTCATGCTCAAATAAATTGGTTAGTCTCTAAGGTGCCACAAGTACTCCTTTTTTCTTCGAGTGCTTGCGCGTATCTATTCCAGTTAGGTGACTTCCAAGCCTTACCTCGGAGGTGGGGTCGGAGTCAAGGTATAGCTGACCGAAGTACCGCTCTGCCGAATGCCGCATCATCCCAAGATTTATGGATGATGACGTAGTGCAACGTGAAGGTATGCACTGAAGACCACGTGGCAGCCCTGCAGATTTCCTGGAGAGGTACATGGGCCAGGAAGGCTGTCGAGGAGGCCTGCGCCCTTGTGGTGTGAGCTGTGATGGCAGGCGAAGGAACCTTCGCCAAGTTATAACAAGGGTGTATACATGCCGTGATCCAGGAGGAGATCCACTGGGAAGAGACTGGCAAACCTTTCATCTGCTCTGCTAAGGCAACGAACAACTGGGTTGTCTTGTGGAACGGCTGTGTGTGGTCAATATAGAAAGCAAGCGCCCTCCTGACATCCAGTGAATGCAGCTGCTGTTCGCGGGGACTGTTGTGTGGTTTTGGGTAGAAAACCGGGAGGAAGATGTCCTGGCTAACATGGAAGCGGGACACCACTTTGGGAAGGAAGGCCAGATGAGGCCTAAGTTGCACCTTGTCCTTATGAAAGATAGTGTACAGAGGCTCAGATGTAAGAGCCCGCAGTTCAGACACGTGTCATGCCGAGGTGATAGCCACCAGAAAAGCAACCTTGCAAGAGAGGTAGAGAAGTTAACAAGAAGCTAGAGGCTCGAAGGGAGGGCCCATGAGGCAGGAGAGGACTAGGCTGAGGTTCCAGGCCAGAATAGGGGACTTCATCGGGGCATGTATCTTTTCCAGACCTTTCAGGAAACGACCCATGATGGGTGTGCGAACGCCGAGCACCCAGAAACATCCGGGTGGAACGCTGAGATGGCCACGGGGGATGGACCTTGAGGGAACCAAATGCCAGATGCTGGTCCTTCAGGTAAAGAAGATAATCTAGGATACAAGGGATGGGAACCTGGAGTGGAAGCGCCTGCCTTTGGGCACACCAGCTGGAGAACCTCTTTCATTTCACCCTGTATGTGGCTCTAGTAGACGGCTTGTGGCTCTCCAGAAGCACCTGTCTCACCGGGTCTGAGCAGGCGAGCTCTGCCTGGTTCAGCCACAGATCCTCCAGGCCACGAGGTGGAGCAACTGAAGGTCCGGGTGAAGGAAATGACCGTGTTTCTGTGAGATGAGGTTGGGAGTGAGAGGTAGCCATACCAGTGACCGGACCGAAAGGTCAATGAGGGTGGGGTACCAGCACTGGCGAGGCCAAGCTGGGGCTAACAGTATGACTTCCGCTTTCACAGAATATCAGGGTTGCAAGGGACCTCAGGAGGTCATCTAGTCCAACCCCCTGCTCAAAGCAGGACCGATCCCCAATTAAGTCATCCCAGCCAGGGCTTTGTCAAGCCTGACCTTAAAAACTTCTAAGCAAGGAGATTCCACCACCTCCCTAGGTAACACATTCTAGTGTTTCACCACCCTCCTAGTGAAAAAGTTTTTCCTAATATCCAACCTAAATCTCCCCCACTGCAACTTGAGACCATTACTCCTTGTTCTGTCTTCTGCTACCACTGAGAACAGTCTAGAACCATCCTCTCTGGAACCACCTCTCAGGTAGTTAAAAGCAGCTATCAAATCCCCCCTCATTCTTCTCTTCTGCAGATTAAACATCCCCAGTTCCCTGCGGACCTTGAGAAGCACCTTGTGGATAAGCGGGAATGGCGGGAAGGCGTATAGCAGTTGACCAGACCATGGAATCATGAACACATCTGCAATCGAGCCTGGGCTGTGGCCCCTGAAGGAGCAGAAGGCTGGGCACTTCATGTTGGCTCCCATGGCGAACAGGTCGATTTGGGGAAACCCCCAGCTGCGGAAGATGGAGTGGATGATGTCTGGACAAATCAGCCACTCGTGTGAGGAAACGTCTGCTCAAGCTGTCTGCCAGCATGTTCTGAACGCCCAGCAGGTATGAAGCCTGGAGAGGGATGAAGTGGGCTAGACAAAAATCCCCATAGTAGGAGGGCTTCCTGACAGAGAAGAGACCATCAGGCTCCGCCTTGTCTGTTTATATAAAACATGGCCGTGGTATTGTCCCCATCAGTACCACTATGCAGTGGCCCTGCAAGCAGGACAGAAATGCTTGGCAGGTGAGGCAGACTGCCCTGAGTTCTTTAACGTTGATATGCAGAGCCAGTTCCTCTACCTGCCACAAGCCCCGAGTTGTCAGGCTCCCGAGATGCGCTCCCCAGCCCAGCGTGGACGCATCCCTTACCAGAGTCAAAGTGGGCTGGGGAGGGTGGAAAGGAACCCCAGCATCTACCATGAGGGGGATCTAGCCACCAATGGAGGGAATCGAGGGTGTGCCTCAGGATGGTCAGCACCATGTCCAGACTTCAGGGCCACCCGTTGGAGGAGTTCCTACAGGGCCCTGTAGTCCATGGGTGGTGGTCCAGATGTGGAAGTACCTGTCACCGCCTTGTCAGGGGACGATGAGGAATAAGCCAATGGCAGGACCAATTCCATGACAGCCTCTTGATCCTCCAGAACCGGGTCCTCCTGAATGCTGGGTGTAGCATCCACCAGGGGAATGTGGGGTTGGATCCGGGTCCTGTGGTGGGCAGCTGAGGGTTGCCTCAGGGAGGCGAGACCCTGAACGGAACGATGGAGGGACGCCAGGAGGGGCACCTTGGGCCTGATAGTACACCCAAGGGGTCCAAAATTGCCACTGGGACTGCCAGTAGGCGCCAAAGCATCCTGCCTTAGGCTCCCCGGCCCTGATCTGTGCACTTCTGATGCCCCCAATGCCCTGCCTGATCTGAGGGAGGGTGATCTCGAGTGTGACGGCCAAGGGGGAGCGGTGCTACACTGCACCAGGGAGGCTCTCTCCTCCAACAGATGGGATGGGTGCCAAGAAGGGTAGCAAGGTCCGGATGGTGACAGGTGGCGCTGCACAGGGAACGACAGTGGGATGTGGAGCACTGCTGGGAGGTTGAGCAGCGCCACAACTAGGAGCTTCGCCTTGGTGTGGGACGGTGCCGCGATGTAGAGCGATGTGGAGATCAAGGCCGGTGCTGAAGTGGGGAGCGGTGCCAGGAGCGGGAGGTGTGCTGCAAGCAGGACTGGTGCCGTGCTGGGGAGCGGTGCCACAAGGTGGAGCGGCACTGGGATGGCGTGTGGTGCCGTTGCATAGAGTGGTGCCAGTTCATCGAGCGATGTCTGGAAAGCGCAGGCTGAGGTTGGTGTTGTGAGCGGTGCCATGAGGTCACAGATCAGGACCTGGACCTCGAGCAGGACCACAACCTGTTCACCGACAACCACCTTGAGCAGGAGCAGCTATGAGGGTCAGGACTGCAAGACCAGTGCCGCGAGTCGGACCAGCATGGGGTATAGGTGCGATGCTGGGACTCAGAGCAGTGCCAAGATCCTGATCGGGGAGCAGACACCACTCAAGGTAGTGGAGGTCTCGAAGTTGGAGACTCGGGTGCTGTCATCTCAATGAGCCCCCTAGTGGCTTTGAAGGTGTCTGGCATGGAAGGCATCATGACCTCCCGCACCTGCAGCTGCGGTGAGTCCAAGAGCACAGGGCTTCCTGGGGAGACCAGGGCCTGTGGGGGTTGAGCCCGGCCCAAGGGTCTGTTGGCCATAGGCCCATGTCCCGCACTGTCCCCTGCCTGGGGTGCAGTGTCTGTGACAGGCCGCTGCGGAGACTTGCCCTGTTTCTTATGGGCACCTGGTGAATGAGAGCGGTGCTGGGGTGAACCCTTTTGGGGCCCAGGAGACCACTGGCCCCTGGGTAGGCATGCAGAGTCCTTTTTTGGTACCATGGATGGCACCACCAGAGGAGCACTCTGCACCAAGGTGCTCGGGGCCGGGTCCTGCTGCAGACGGAGGGCTGACTCCATAGGAGTTGTTTTAAATCAAATGTCCCTCTCTTTCCTAGTGCGAGGCTTGAAGGCCTTGCAGATCTTGCACTTGTCTGACTGATGGGCTTCTCCCAGACGCTGGAGGCAGGAGTCGTGGGGGTCACCCGTGGGCATAGACTTGAAGCAGCAGCTACAGGGTTTGAAGCCCTGGGATGGCATGCCCTGGAGCCCTGCGGATGCATTGGAGGGGAATTCCCCCCAACCACTAACGACTACAATTAAAAACTAAGAGAAGGATTAACTAACAATGGGTAACTATACACGAAGATAAGCAGAAGAGCTAGGGATTAGTGGGACACTTGTGAGCAAGGGACCACCCTGTTCCAACAACTGTCACTGGTGGTAAGGAGGAACTGAAGGGGGGAGGGAGTCAGGCCAGCAGGATCGTATATAGAGCACCACATCGGCACCATTGCAGAGGGCTCCACAGCCGGCCTGACGGGTAGCTGCTAGGGAAAAGGTTTCCAACAGCCATGCATATACACACACACCCCTCTATCTACCTACCTGGAATTGATATGAGCATGCACTGGAAGAAGAAAGGAAGGAAGTATTTCTTCTCACAATGCAGTCAACCTGTGGAACTCTTTGCCAGGAGAAGACTCTCTGCCATTGTGAAGACCAAGACTATAACAGCGTTCAAAAGAACAACTAGATAAGTTCATGGAGGGTAAATCCATCCATAGCTATTAGCCAGAATGGGCAGGGATGCAAAACCATGCTCAGAAGTGTGCCCTAGCCTCTGCTGCCATTAGTTGGGAATGGGCGACAGGGGATGGATCACTTGATGATTACGTGTTCTGTTCATTCCCTCTGAAGTACCTGGCTTTGGCTGCTGTTGGAAGACAGGACACTGGGCTAGATGGACCTTTGGTCTGACCCAGTATGGCCATTTTTATGTTATGTTAAGCGTATTCTCTATGCCATTTTCTAAATCACTGATGAAGAGATTGAACAGCAACAGAGCAGGACCAATCCCTGCTGGACCCCACTCAATATGTCCTTCAAGTTTATCAGTGGTTCACAGTCAATTACCCTCTGGGAACAATTTTCCCACCAGTTATGCACCCACCTTATCCACTACTTCCCCCTTGACACTTTGTTTCAATGGTTAATCACCCTTACTACTAAACAAAAATTGTCTGATTTCTCATTTGAATTTGTCTGGCTTTAGCTTCCAGACACTGGTTCTTGTTCTGCCTTTCTTGGTTACATTAAAGAACCCTGTAGATCAAGTCATCACTCAGTCTTCTTCTTGATAAGCTAAACAGAATGAGCTCCTTAAGTCTCTCACTGTAAGCCATTTTCTCCATCCATCAAATCATTTTTGTGGCTCTCTTCTACACGTCCACCAATTTTTCCATTATTTTTTAAATTGTGGACACCGGAACTAAATGCAGTGTTCCAGTATCAGTCTCATCAAGTCTATATACAAATGTAAAAATCACCTTCCTGCTCCTACTTCCCTCTTTATACACCAAAGAATCACATTAGAATCACAGGTTTCAGAGTAGCAGCCGTGTTAGTCTGTATCCGCAAAAAGAAAAGGAGTCCTTGTGGCACCTTAGAGACTAACCAATTTATTTGAGCATAAGCTTTCATGAGCCACAGCTCACTTCATTGGATGCATCCGATGAAGTGAGCTGTGGCTCATGAAAGCTTATGCTCAAATAAATTTGTTAGTCTCTAAGGTGCCACAAGGACTCCTTTTATTAGAATCATAGATCAGGGTTGGAAGAGACATCAGGAGGTCATCTAGTCCAATCCCCTGCTCAAAAGCAGGACCGATCCTCAACTAAATCATCCCTGCCAGGGCTTTGTCAAGCCAGGCCTTAAAAACCTCTAAGGATGGAGATTCCACCACCTCCCTAGGTAACCCATTCCAGTGCTTCATCACCCTCCTAGTGAAATAGTGTTTCCTAATATCCAACTGTAACGATGCTAGCTTTGGTGGGACCTAACTGAGGGTACCAATTCAGGACAAATTGCTGAGAGCAGGGCAGTTACAGCCCAAGGCTGGGGTTCCTTTGCACACCAAGGCAAACCAAACCAGCCAGAGAGAGAGGACTTTGGTTTTACCCCACTGGCTAACCATAAGTCATACAAGCAATTACCTTACACACTCCAGTTCCTCTGTATCACCACCAGTACCACTTGTTATGTGGATGAATGGTTATGAAAACCAATACCCCAGTAAAAGAAAAAAAGGTTCTCTTGATCCTAAAAGACTAAGCCCCAGACCAATATACAAGTTAGATCTTACCCACATATCATCCTGTTGCCAATCCTTTAGAATCTAAAATCTAAAGGTTTATTCATAAAAAGAAAGAAATATAGTTGAGAGCTATAATTGGTTAAATGAAATCAACTACATACAGTCATGGCAAAGTTCTTGGTTCAGGCTTGTAGCAGTGATGGAATAAGCTGCAGATTCAAATCAAGTCTCTGGAGAACATCCCCAGCTGGGGTGGGTCCTTCAGTCCTTTGCTATAAACTGAAGCGCTGAACAAAGTTCCTCCAGAGGCAAGAAACAGGTTTGAAGACAAAATTGAGGTGATGCCACAGCCTTTTATATCCTCTGCCCTGTGTACGATCACAGCAGCAAGATGGAGCCTGGAGTCACGTGGGCAAGCCACATGTCCATGCATGACTCTGTTCTTTAAAGGCAGAGGCCATTGTTTACATGTTAGTTTGAACCTTCCCAGGAAAGCTCAGATGTGGATTGGCGTCTCCCAAAGTTCACTGTCAGTTAAGTGTTCCTTGATTGGGCACTTACTAAGAACAGTCCCTTCTCAAGAAACTGACCTTCACTGAGGCTACTTAGAATCAAAACTCATTGATATACAAGTACGTAGCCAATATTCATAACTTCAACTACAAACATTATACACCCATACAGATAGCATAATCATAATCAGCCAATTATAACCTTTCCATAGACACCTTACACGACAACCTTTGTACAATATTTGCTGCAAATATATAACAGTGGTTGCAACAATTATCTATACAGTCACTGGTTATGTCAGTAACGTCACACCCCCAATGCAAAATTGATGCAGGAAGGGATGACAAACATCACCGACTGCATCCCAAGAGCTCCCCATTCTTGGTTCTGTCTCACTACAGCTAGTATTGGGGTATAACAGAAATGGCTTATCAAAACCATGTTCAATAGCATGATTTAATCTTTTTATAAACTCAAGGTAAAACTTGAGTAGACTAATACTGGATTGGATCTGCTCTTGCAGCATGGTTTCTGTATGTCTATGTGATCTTGCCAAGAGCTACAGAACGTAACTACTTTATCTACACAAACTCTGGAAAATGTTTGGAACCCAATCAATATGGAGTCAATGTAGATATTAAATGTTGTTCATAGTACAGGAATCTTGGCATTTAGCCGTGAAAGCAATATGGTGGCGTGCCTCAGTTTCCCTTTTCATACAGCACATTAGGTTTGGAATGTCTTTTCTCCTGTGAAAAGTTCCAAGACTGTTTACAGGCACTAAACATCAGCATTACAAGGCCTTTTAACATGTGTTTTTATGTATCTTTTAACATGTTCAAGGGATCTTCCAAAAGATTAGGCACACTGTACATTCTTACAGTTCTTGGTAACAGCAATACATTAGTTACAAAATTTACCATTAGCAATAGCAACAAATCCATTGCAAGTGTCCATTTACAATCATTTTTGTCATGACACACCTTTGGCTCAATACCATTGGTGTTTTGGCATTTTAGGGTTAATCTGTGGCTTCCTTTGCCAAATTAAGTTTTCTTTTTTCTCCTTGTCCTGTAGGATCAAACCCTGATTTCTCTTGCTTAACAGAATTTACTGGCTGATTGGGTGTGCTTTTTGTGCTAACAGCTATTAGCAAGTATCAGAGGGGTAACCATGTTAGTCTGGATCTGTAAAAGCGGCAAAGAGTCCTGTGGCACCTTATAGACTTAGGCCTGGTCTACACTGGGCGGGGTGGGGTGGAATCAATCTAAGATACGCAACTTCAGCTACAAGAATAGCGTAGCGGCCGCTCCCCCATCAACTCCGCTTCTGCCTCTCGCTGTGGAGGAGTTCCGGAGTCAACGGCAGAGCGAACGGGGATCGATTTATCACGTCTACACTAGATGCGATAATCGATCCCCGACAGATTGATCACTACCCGCCAATCCCGCGGGTAGTGTAGACATGGCCTAACAGACGTATTGGAGCATAAGCTTTCGTGGGTTTAGTCTATAAAGGTGCCACAGGACTCTTTGCAGCTATTAGCAAGTCTTTCCTCTTCCAGTCAGTCAGGTAATCTGCATCAACACAAACACTAGCTTTTAAATTCTCAGCTGCTACCAATTTCAAGGCTGGACTTTGTCTTAAAGAGATACCACACAAATCCAAAGAGTTTGAGAGAGAGAGAGAGTTTGCTTGCTTTCCCCTGCATCCTTAAGCATTCAGCCAGAAAAACTGTTCTGCTCTGAAACACCAGTAACCAAGTCTGTCCTTAGACCCTGAAGCACAGACTGCTCACTTAAAGAATTAGCATGGAGACATTCCTGTTCCAACACCTTTGTCTTTCCAACAACCTGGCCAAACACAGCCACTTGGTCATAGGGCTGTTTAAATTCCTTAACAGCTTTTACTCCATCTGAGACCTTCTTAAAGCTATCCACACGGGATCTTTCAAAAGGAAAGTCAGTAGATCCATTCACAACAGAAAATTTCTAGCAGTTAGGAACTGAAACTTCCTTGATCAACTTACTTTTACACCCTTCAGCTACAGCAAACTGCTTGCACAGATATCAGATAACCTTTCAATAGACACCTTACACAACAACCTTTGTACAATATTTGCTGCAAATATATAACAGTGCTTGCAACAATGATCTATACGGTCACAGGTTATGTCAGTAATGTCACACCAACCTAAACCTCCCCCACTGCAACTTGAGACCATTGCTACTTTTCTGTCATCTACCACCACTGAGAACAGCCGAGCTCCATCCTCTTCGGAACCCCCCTTCAGGTAGTTGAAGGCTGCTATCAAATCCCCCCTCACTCTTCTCTTCTGCAGACTAAACAAGCCCAGTTCCCTCAACGTCTCCTTGTAATTCACGTGCACCAGCCCCCTGATCATTTTCATTGCCCTCCGCTGGACTCTCTCCAATTTGTCCACATCCTTTCTGTAGTGGGGAGCCCAAAATTGGATGCAATACTGCAGATGTGACCTCACCAGTGCCGAATAGAGGGGAATAATCACTTCCCTCGATCTGCTAGCAATGCTCTTACTAATGCAGCCCAATATGCCGTTAGCCTTCTTGGCAACAAGGGCACACTGTTGACTTGTATCCAGCTTCTCATCCACTGTAACCCCTAGGTCCTTTTCTGCAGAACTGCTGCTTAGCCAGTTGGTCTCCAGCCTGTAGCAGTGCATAGGATTCTTCTGTCCTAAGTGCAGGACTCTGCACTTGTCCTTGTTGAACCTCATCAGATTTCTTTTGGCCCAATCCTCCAATTTGTCTAGGTCACTCTGGACCCTATCCATACCCTCCAGCATATCTACCTCTCCCCCAAGCTTAGTATCACTTGTACCCTCAGTAAGTTCACAATTCATCCCATCATCCAGATCATTAATAAAGATGTTGAACAAAACTGGCCCCAGGACTGATCCCTGGGGCACTCCGCTTGATACCGGCCACCAACTAGACATTGAGCCGTTGATCACTACCCGTCGAGCCGGACAACCTTATAGTCCTTTCATCCAATCCATACTTTTTTAAACTTGCTGGCAAGAATAGCGTGGGAGACCGTATTGGGACACTGGGAACTTATGTTCAGTTGCTTGTCCAGTGTGACCCCTCAATCCTTTTCAGGGTCCTTGCTTTCTAGAATATAGACCCAACTCTGCAGGTATGATCTGCATTCCTTGCTCCTAGATGTATAACTTTGCATTTGGTTGTATTTAAGTGCATTTTCATTGAATGATACCAAGCTATCCAGACAGCTCTTGTGACTGTCCTATTATTATTGACCACACCACCAATCTGTGTCATCCACAAAGTTTTATCAGCAGTGATTATATTTACTTCCAGAAGTATTGATGAAAAAGATGACTTCCACCAATTCCTGCAGCATTCCATTAGAAATACCCCCACTTGATGATGATTTCCCCATTGACCACCACTTTTTGACATCTGTCACTCAGTTCTTAATCCATTTAGTGTGTGTTCTATGGATACTACATACTGCTAATTTTTCAAATCAGAATGTTGTGTGGTACAAAGTCAAATGTCTTATATCTATCCAGTTACCTTTATTAACCAAACTTGCACTAACAAAGACTGAAATCAGAGGTTTGTTTGACAAGACCTATTCTCTATAAAACTAGGTTGATTGGCATTAATTATATTCCTAGTCGAATTCTTCAATAATGGTAACTAGCCTATAGTCACCCAGGTCAACCCACTTTCCCTTTTTGAATATTGGCACATTAGCACTCTTCCAGTCTTCTGGAATTTTTCCAGTATTCCAAGATTTATTGGAAGTTAACATCAGCAGGTCAGAGATCTCCTCAGCCAACTCTTTTAGGACTCTCGGGTGCAAGTTCTCCAGACCTGCTGGATTTTAAAACATTTATCACTAGTAGATGTTGTTTAACATCCTCCTCTGTTACAATGGACTGGAAAGTAGTTAGTCATCCTCGTGTGACACAACCACATCATCCTTCTTCTTTCCAACACAGAACAGAAATAGTTACTGAAATAAAGCAGTGGTGGAGCCCTGAGCCACATATGCTACCAGAGCCTAATCAAGAGAAAGTATTCAGATGCATACATGCATCCAATCACCAATGGTGATTAGCAGGCTATATGTGGCCTCTGTGTACAGTCAGAGACCAGAACTGATAAGCAGCACAAGAGGGAAAGCTCACCTTGGCCTCCAGGGTACATACAGCGAAAGGCCCGACCAAGCTCTTCTGCCTGGACCCTTCCTGCTGGGGTCAGCTCTCCACCCCATTTCAGCACCAGTAGCAGAGATGGGGAGGGCTCCTTACGGGCATCTAAAACAGATAAACAGGTAGTCACCAAACTGTAAAATAGGGACACAAGCTCCAGAGACCAGGGGGACTACAGGGCAGCGGCAGAGGAGTCTCAGCATGGGCATGATTTCAGTGGGCGCTGGATCAACGAGAGCCTGTCTAATGGACTTCAGTGAGTGCATGATTAGGGGGTTCTGGATTTTGGGGACATAGGGGTCAAATTTCCAGTCTTAATGACAGAAGTTCAAGACAGGGCATGTGAACTCCAATCCACCCTAAGGGATGGGGGTATGGCATAAAGCATTCAGGTGTTAGCTCCAGTAGGTCTTGCCATAGTGGCAGAGTAGGCATGCATTCGTCCTTCTGACCAGCACTCTGCTCAGTTCCCACCACCCCAAAGGTGCAGTCCAAGCTGGGGTGGCAGAGCAGCACACAGGTACTGAGCCCCAGGGATTAGAACCAGTCTGAGAGGGAGTGCGTGCGGGGTTTTTAACCTTCGTCTTCACTGGAAGCTTTTGGGTGTCCACGAGGCAGGTAGGTTAGCTGCACCTTGCGGTTAATGCCAGAGAAATGTCCGTACCTGTCACAAAGGGAGATAAATCAATATCCTGGCCCCATAGCCAGGGACATTCAAGCTCCCTGCAATGCCCTTCTTACAGTCCTTGGACGAAGTTCATTTCCTGGCAGCACCACTAAGTGGTCAAGTTGTGCACTGGTGCTCTACATCTGTGACCCAGCATACAAAGCTGGCAGGTTTGCCTGCTGCCTCATTTAACAAAATGGTCTGAAAACAGAAGACTTTTTTGGACTCAGAAATTAAGAGTGTTTGAAACCCTCTGGACACTAATTTCTATCTATACCTTTGACAGATAAATACAAGATCCCATAGTGCTGCCTCCTAGGCCCAAACAAGGTGAGATCTGATCTACTTATTAGATTTGGGCTTCTGTATGTTCGGAGATGCCATAAGACCACCATGTCACCTGTTATGTTGGCCCCATAGGCTATTCTGGATTTGGCCTTGTTTGCCTTACAGAGGTACTGGATTCACCAGGCCACATCAAGGTTTCAGTTTTCCTTTTGTCGCACTCTTGGTGCTAGAACAACCTCACTGAGCAAAGCTACCTCCATTCCATTTGCAGATCTCTAGACAGAGGACATTATATGCACAAGTGCTGTGCATCAAGGGGATGATTTTTCCTTTTCTCCAGCAGTGGAAGTTCCCAATTGTCAAAAGAGCATTGCTAGGTCAGGGTGCTGGGCCTTTCTACATGAAAACCAGAAGACGTCATGCTTACAGTGCCCAAAAAATAAGAAGTGGTGCTTGTGGTGCGAGAGTTTCGGAGCAAGCCCTGCTGGTGTCATCCTCCAGATACTGCTGCCTACAAGGAGGCTGCAGCCTCTGTCACCCCTAGGGGACTGGCCAGGCAGGACATGAGCAGCACACAGTGCTTCAGTAACGTGTCTCCCTTCTGCAGCTGCACTATTATCCGCCGGGGAGTAGGTAGCCCTAACATGAGCCTCCACCCCACGCGACTCGCTCTTACTCACATTTCCAGGACAGTTTTTAGCTGCTCCAGTTTGGACTTCCTCTCCTCGATCTCAGTGTCATTGTGAGTTCCCAACTCCACCACTAGCAGGCGCGCAATATCCAGCACTTCCTGTCAGGGATAACAAGCACCATCTATCATGTACCCAGAGAGCTTGCACCCCCTACCCTTCCAGTGCCCCAAGGCTACGGACACCCAGCCCCACAGTCACCAACTCTCCTTCCAGTGTGCCAGGGAGGATGGGCACTCAGATAGCATGCACCTAGCTCCATGGCCACTCACATCATTGAAACGGTTTCCCACATTCATCTGTGGGGACATTTTATTCTCCAAGACACAGCCTTAGCCAGGATAAGTTAAGGCCAGTTCTGGTTTCTTCCACTTTCAGGTTGCAGCTCTGTCCTGCTCAGAAGCAAACACAAGCCTTCAATTCCTCCAGTTCTCGAACTTTGAGGCGCTCTCTCACCGAGACAGCACCGTGATGGGAGAGCAGCAGGACTGACATTATTGTGATTCTACAGCAGTTCATCTTTCCTCAGGTTCTTGCCCATGAGCAGTCCCTGCTGGAAGCTAGTGACATGACTTGCTGTGTATGTGATGGGGAGAGTGCTCAGGTAGTGCTCCTCCCATTGACCATCCCCACATAAAGCTTTCTCTGGGATCCAGATCACCCAGATCTTCTGTACAGTGACCCCAGGGAGGTCTTCCCCTCACCTGCAGCTGCTCTGGTTTCTTCAGCTTCAGCTTCCCTGTCTTGTAGCCATCGTATTTCTCAAATAATTCGAAGAACCTAAACAGACAGACAGACCTAGTCAGATTTTCAGTTCTTCCCATGCCAAGAGGATGGTCATGCCTACATACCCAGCTATGCCTCTTCAGTGAGAGCTGGCATGTCAACAGGCTCATTCCTGCCCCCAGAATTTCCAGGAAAACAGGTGCTTTCAGCCTGAACTAGGAGAAGGAAAGAGTAGCCAATGGTTTCTCTCCTTGACAGGGGCCCTTCCCTTTGCAAGTGCCCAGCAGAAAGTCCAAGATCTTGTACTTCGAACAAGCCTTCATCCCGAGCTGCCCTCTCCCAGTGCTTGCATGGAAAATGTAGGAGCTTCCTGGGGCAGGCTAGATTGACTGAGTTAAAGATATTAGCTCTGAATGGAGCTAGAGAAAGCACCACTTCCCATGCAGTGGACTCTCATGCTTGGTCCATGATCTCAGCAGCTAAGCCCTCTACCTATCATTTCTCTTGACTGCAAGAGTCCATACGCCTTCTGCTGCACCCATTACCTAGAGTGTTTAACCTCCATCTTCATCTTCTGCTTGGGGGTGCGGTCTCCATGCCGTATCACTGCAATAACACAGCGCAGCTCCATCCTAGCGTGGGAGAAACCAAAAAGCATAAGCCCTGTCAGGAGACAGCACCCTTTCCATATATTCCTCCTTTTCCCATTCCAACACCTACACCAACACAAGGAGACAGATCCCAGTCTTGTGGAAACCCCTTTTGCCCCCATGCTCTCAGAAGTCTGCTTCAGTATTAGAAAGCCTACACCAGATCTGGAAGAATCCCCATCATCAGATGCGGTAACCCCAACCCAGACTGGCACACAAGTTCAGAGCCTGCAAGACAGGAGTCAAAATGCTACAGCCACATTAACACCACAGCAGACAACAGAGTCACAGAATTCACAAGCATGATGTGCAAGCATGAAGCAGCAGGAGATTCTGGAGGCGTGAGCTGGGCCAGATGTTAGGGCAGCTGTCGGAACAGGACTTTGGACTGTGCCAAACTGCTTTCAGGAAGTGCACAATCCCACTTTGGGAACACAGGAATGGCCAGACTAGACCAGACCACCGAGATACCGGTCTCTGCCTTTGGCCAGGACCAAACGGAAAAACCATGCACCAGGCAGTTCTGGGACAGCCTGCCCCAGAGCCAGTTTCCTCTGATCCCCATTAGTTGAGCCAGCTTATGCCCAGAAGCAGGAGCGATGATATCGCTTCCAAAACTTTTCAATAATTACTACAGTAACTCTGGCTGTGCTTATTATCCATATAAATGGCCAGTCTTTTTTTTGAGTCCTATGCAGCACTTTGACACAATATGCAATTGTGGCAATGAGTTCCACAGGCTGTCTTGTGTGAAAAAATATTTCCTTTCATCAACTTCAAATTTGCCACCTTTCAATTTCATTGACTGTTCTCGACAACCTTTCCCAGAATACAAGAATAAAGAGAAGTTCCTGATCTACCTTCTCCAGATCAGTCATTATTTTATATATTTTTATCCTACCCTCTTATTTGTCTCCTCTCTAGGGTAATCATTCCAATCTTTTCTCTCTCTCTCTTCATAGGAGAGTTTTGTCAGGCTCCTGTTCATTATCACCCCCTCTACACCCCATCTATTTCTGGTACAACCTTTTTACGACAGGGTGACCAGAATTGACCACAGTATTCTAAATGAAGACATCTCACAGATTATATAATGGCATCATGATACTTTCACTATATTGTTCTCCATCCCATTTCCTCAGTATCCTACCAGGTTTGTTTTGACTGCAGCTGCACACTGAGCAGGGGGCTCACGCAGCTGTCACCATGACACCCATGTCCCTTCCCTGAGTGGAGATCGTTACTTTAGAACCCTCGAAGGCATATGAGTGGTTCATATTATTCCTCCAATGTGCATTAGTTTGCATTCCTCAACACTCAATTTCATCCTTCATTGTGCTGCCCTTCCCTAGCTTGATTAGGTCTCTCTAGTGAGTTACAGTTTGTGTTCTGCATAGACCCAAATGCTTGGAGGGGAAGCACAATGCTCAGGGGGAGTATGGCAATCCTTGGCTACCCATGGGGGCACCCTTTGCTGGGGCTAACAGATACTCACATGGTGCCTGAAGTTGTGGGGACAATGGGAATATCCTCTGCCTCCGTTGGGATGGACCAGGGAATCTGGAACTGGGGAGCCAATTCCCGCATGATTATATTCCTGGAACAGACCAGAACACAGGAATTCCATTCCCTTAGCAATCTGCACCCAGTGACAAGCTCCCCTAGAATTCCCCTCCACCACAGACTTGCTCAAAACCCATTATGCCACAGATGGTGCTTCCTTTAGTCCTGCACACACTCTCAAGTCAGATTTTCACATCACAGACCCAGCAGGAGAGCTCCAGAGTGCAGCAGGTGTTGGCATCCTTTGCATCAGTCCAAACAAATGCTTTCCCAGTATCTCCAGTACAGTAGCTGGGTTCGTAGGTTATAAGAAGGCCAACTCATCTACAGTTGATATTGGCTGGCAAATCTGCATCTGAGAGAAATTAACCCCTTACACCCTGGAGCTTCCCCATCCTAAGCACTTACAAGTTTCAAACACAAAGCAAGTGTTCCCTGCTCAGCAGTTTGCCGAGCTCGCCAGAATAAGGTGAGCAGGGTTATACCACATACTTGAAGGAGCTCCCTCTCTCACACACACACACACACACACGCGCTCTGGCTTTAGCTCTTTACATACCCAAGAATTTTGGCGCAGTCATCATAATACTTCATGGAGTTCTTCACAAAGCTGAACCCATTCACATCACAGACAAAGGAGTGGCCATTTGCCCGCAGAAGGTCAAACCCACACACTGTCTGCTGCATGAGAAGGAAACAAAAGGCAAGGGATTCAGACAAACCTCCCCAAAAGCTCAGGGTATGGGGCAGGCAACACAGGCCCGGCCCAGCAGCTGTGAAAGAGGACTATGCAGCACAGGCCTAGCCAATACACTGTGCAACTTGGCTCCACAGAGGCCTTCCAAGCTCTGCTTTCTCTGGCAGGAAGGCTAGGGCTCTCTGGTTTCAGCACCCCCACACCACCAATACGTACACTTCATGGATTCTGGGAGAAAGAGACAGAGGAGTTACTTACCAGTAATTGGCCCTTTCAGGTAAGCCTGTCGGATCAAGGGTCTGCACCATGAGCAAATGAACCAGGACAGCAGAACTGTCACAACAAGCATAATCTCTGGGTGCCAGGTCAAGAGTATATGAGAAATGACTACACTCTTGCTCTCAGTCCTTTGAGCTCAAACCTCAGCTGAGGGAAAAAGCCACATACAGAGCTCTGAGAAGCAGCATTACAAAGTCCTATGATGAAGACAGCACAACTACTATGTAAGCTGTCTTAAGTCTCAGCTGAGTGCACTGGACATCTCCAAAATGTACATGAATGTCTGCTAGGTCATAACAATAGCAATATATAGCCCAATTCATTTGGTCCGTTACCCCTCAGAGGCTGTTCGACTCCTGGTCTCACCGGCACAGAGCTCAGAAGTGGGGAACTTGTGGATAGGTTTGGTTCCATACAGACAGGGTCCCATATGTTCTGCAATTCCACAGCCATGGCATTTGTGTGGAACCGTTTTCCACAAGCTTTTCTCCTCAACCACAAGGGCTAGAAAAAGGAGGCTACTTACCAGTAACTGGAGGTTCGAGATATGTGGTCCTGGTCTGAATTCCAAATGTGGATGTGCACTCATGCCATGTGCTGCAGCCAGAACAGTTTTGTATTGTATCAATGTCCTTTGACCCGCACGTGCATCGTGCCTTGTCCACAGATGCATCCAAGGCTATAAGAGGCCGTGCGGGTCGATGCTGCTCCAGTGTCCTCAAGAATGGCCTGAACCTCCTTAGGGAGCCCAGACAGCTAGAGACAGCAGTTGTGACGAAGTACTATGCCAGTCGCCAATGAGCATGATGCAGTGTCGGCAGCCTGTACAGCTGTCTGGAGGCTCAACTTGGTGAGCAGTTGACCTTTGTCCAGCAGCACCTGGAAGTCTTGCTGTTTGTCTGGCAGTAGAAAAGCCTGAAACTCTGAAAGCTTTGAATATGTGAGGAAGTCATATTTCTCCAACAGGGCCTGGTAGGTGGTGATACAGAACTGCAGTCCCACAGAAGAGTAGTCCTTCCTATCCAAAAGGTCCAACTTCTTGGCTGCCCTGTCCAGAGGAGTGACTTGAGGTGGTGTTGGCAAGCATGTTTGGTCGCTGCATGAACCACCAGTGAGTTGGGAGGTGGGTGCGTGAAAAGGAAGTCCGTGCCTTTAGACAGGACAAAGTATCGCCTCTCTCCAAGTGCTTGGTGGTAGGGGCACAGTGGGCTGGTGTATGCCAGACCATCTGTGCTGGTTGCAGGATGGCTTCATGAATGAGGAGGGCAGTCTGTGAAGGTCCTGGTGGTTGTAGGAGGTCCAGTAGCTGGTGTTGTTTATCCTGGATCACCTCCCGCATGAGCCCAAAAGCTATGGCCACATGATGAAGCAGGTTGTGGTATTGTTTATAATAATCAGGTGGGGAGAGGGAGAGCAGGATCAGTGCCTCATCTGGCAATGAACAGGCTCCAACAGGGACCCAAAATACCAGTTGCACTATATCTTCCTCCCCTTCACAATAAGCAGAGGAGGGTGCGGTGCAGGTAGCCGATAGTCGGCAGGATGCCGCCAGAGGCACACTATGGTCCCAGTACAGGTCCCATGGAGGCTAGTAGGACCAAGCAAATGCGTCGCTGTGCAGTGGCAGACCCCGGAGGGAACCATGGCTCAATGAGGATACAGTGGTCGGCACCTGGGATCTGGACTGTGAGACTGGGCAAGTGAGAAGGAGGGATCTGGCTCCGAGAAGCACTCAGACTCGGAGGATGGGTCCACAGTGGCAGATTACCCACTGGGCCAACGGGCCCATGCCCAGAGGCCTCGGCCAATTGGGGGCCCTGGAAAAATGGGCGCCACCGCACCCCAACCTGCCTGCCTCTCCTGCCACGGAGCACGGGAAGCCCCCGTAACCAGACCCCCACTCCCTGGCAGGAACGCTTTGGGGGGGGGTGAGAGGGGGAGGGAAGAGACTGCAGGCGGAAGGGGTGGTGAGGGGCTCCCCCCCCGACTTGCTCTGGTCCAGGGCCCCACAAAACCTAATCCGCCTCAGTGGGTCTGGTAGGGGTGGAACCGACAGTGTTGGCAGTGCAAATCATGTGGAAGAAGTGTGCCACTCAGGAAGGACCAGGAAGGCAGGACTGAGGTGTCCAGGGAACCAGAGAGCAGCAGAGAATCAGAGTATGGAACCAACAGCTTCACAGTGGGTCTCAACAGTTCCACGAATCCAGATGTGTGGGGGGGACCACGTGTGGTAGTCTGAAGGGGCCAAGTGGGGGGGACAGTGCCGGTGGCTGCTGTGATAATGGCATCGGAATAGTGACCATGGCTGAAGAACATGTCTGGATGCGTGCACCAAGAAAGACAACTGAACCAGTGCAGCTGCAATACTTGGGTCTCCTATCCACATTATTACTCTAATGGTGCAGAGGAAGGGGTTTTCAAGACTGGCTCTAAATGGTGCAACCACACTGGTGCTGAACCCCTGAGAAAAGCAAGGAGCAGTTCCACATGCAGGCACAGGACCAAAACCAGGGGGTAGCAATGCCACAAAGCATCTAATGTACACAGGCCCAACAGCAAAACAGACACTGAAAAAGTGGTGGAAAACACCCACCAAAATGTACATGAGAGTGGGAAAGAGTAGTGAAGGAAGGGACAGGCCAGGGGAGTAGCAGATGGCAGGCCACAAGTTAGAGAGTGACACCAACCAATGTAACACAAGCAGGCTAAATGTTCTCAGCCCACATGTAGCTGAGAACACACAGAAAACTTCTGAGCCGCTCCCTTCGCCCCCCACCCCCGTGTCCCCTCAGCTTTCCTGACTGGTTACAGACCTCGGCCACAGGGGTGTCAGGGCCACTGGGGTGACAGGCTGTAGCATAAGTGGATGCCTGGGGCACAAACAGGATGTTTCAGGGAACAGTCCGTTACTCCTACAGAATGGGAGATGCACAAACCTTAAAGGCAACACAGACTTTCCTGGCAACTAACTTCTCCATGGCAGTCAGCATGACCGGATAGCGGATTTCTTTCCCCTCACTGTCCCGTTCAACTTTCCCGTCCAGAGCAGGGGACTTCCGGGCTTCCGCATGGGCATAATCCGGCCCAACTGTGTACACCTGGGCAGAGACAGAGGTGAGCTAGGTGGCCTGTATCACTGGATTATCTAGCCAGGTTCCAAAAAGTTACAGCTGAGCAGACAGACAAACTAACTGGAACCCACCAGGACACACCTGGGCTGCAGACATATGGAGAAGTGGAAGGGGGTTTGGTGCCACACACTCTCCTCTTTAATGTCTGAAGCAGACAAGCATTAAATCCTCACCCTGATCAGGCAGTGCTGTCACTGACTATCTGGAGGGAACACTCCAAAGAGTTCTCAGCAGAGTTCTTAGACTACTAAGACCACAGCTACCCAAGGTCTGGCCAAGGAGGCAGCCATCCCTCACTTTCACTCCAGCCTTCTCCTCACCTTGACATCAGTGCCATCTGTAGGCATGAACTCCTCGTAAATGTACGAGCCCGTTTTCCGTACACTGCTTTCAGGGGAGTAAACACTGCTCCGGCTACCGATCTGAAATCAAAAGATGAAGAGAACCTCAGAGGAGGTAAAAAGGGAGGTGTTCAGTGTGAGCTAAAATATGCTCATGCAGGATCCACTGCTGCAGGGGGAAAAAGAGTGAGGAACCACACAGGCCAGGCACCCTAACTGCACTTATTAGTCTGTCAGTCTGCTTGACTGTGGATAAGTCTCTCTCGCACACGAACACACAGCAAGCCACCTAGCAGCACAAAGGGAAAAGTACTTTCCCTTCAAACTCTCCTCTTTTATGATAAAGTGTTCCACTGTTTGGACTCTGCCTAACAAAGAGCTAAATGGGAAGTTTAAATAAATTCAAATTCAGCCACACAAGAGCTTGGCAATGTAAGCAATAGCACTTCCTTGGGAACAACCTAATCCAAAAGGCTGCAGCAAAGAGGGATGGAATGGGACCCTTGAAACTGGGTATGAATCACAGAAATGCAAGGGTGTAAGGGACCTCAAGAGGTCATCTAATCCAGCCTGCAGCACTGAGGCAGGGCCAAGTAAACCTAGACAATCCCTGATGGGTTTGGAAATTAGGTTGGTTTAGTGTGATTTGTTCTTGATAAATTCATGTGGACTGTTATTACTCTGTTATCCTCCAGGAGCTTACAAATTGATGTTTTAATCATATGTTCCGGTATCTTTCCAAAAAGAAAAGGAGTACTTGTGGCACCTTAGAGACTAACCAATTTATTATCTTTCCAGGTATCTAGTTAAGTTGGCTGGTCTATAATTCCCTATGTCCTCTTTGTTCCCCTTTTTAAAGGCAGATTCTGTGTTTGACCTTTTCCGTTCCCTGGCACCTCACCCATCCTCCATGAGTTCTCGAAGATAATCGCTAACAATTCCAAGATTACTTCAACTAGTTCGTTTAGTACCCGAGGATGAATTTGGTCAGGCCCTGACAACTTGAACACATCTAATTTACCTTAATATTCTTTAACCTGTTCTCTCCCTATTCTGGCTTGTGTTCCTTTCTCCTTGTTGTTAAATGTTAATTGTGCTAAGGATCTGGTCACAATTAACCTTTTTAGTGAAGCCTGAAGCAAGGTAGACATTAAACACCTCAGCCTTCCTGACATCATCTGTTATTAGGTCTCCTTCCTTGCTAAATAGTGGACCTACACTTCTATTTTCCTCTTGCTCCTAATGTATTTATAGAACCTCTTCTTCTTATGTCCTTTTATGTCCCATGCTGTACATAAAAAGAAAAGGAGTACTTGTTGAAGTGAGCTGTAGCTCACAAAAGCTTATGCTCAAATAAATTGGTTAGTCTCTAAGGTGCCACAAGTACTCCTTTTCTTTTTGCGAATACAGACTAACACGGCTGTTACTCTGAAACCTGATGCTGTACATAATGCATTTTGTGCCGTAGCCTTTCCAATTCGGTCCCTACATTCTTGTGCTATTCTTTCATACTTCTCCTTAGCAATTTGTCCGTGTTTCCACATTTTATAGGTTTCCTTTTTGCTGTTCCACCTTTAACATTATCTATGAGAAACTTCAGCACTCCTGAACCACTTTTCCCCTTAGGTAAGGTCCCATGAGAAGAAAATCTACCAGTTCTGAGTCTGTAAATTCTATATTTTTGAAATCCATCATTATTCTGCTGCTCTCACTCCTTCCTTTCCTTTGAACCATTAAATCTATCATTTCATGATCACTTTTATCCAAAATGCCTTCAACCTTCAATCAGAACTAATTCCAATTCCTCTAGGTCAGTCAGAATCAAATCTAAAGTGGCTGTCCCCTAATTACTTCCTCCACCTTCTGAAACAAGACATTGTCCCCAGCACATTAAAAGAACTTATTGGATAACAGCTGCCACATATTGTAGTTATGGAGGGGCTAGTATTAACTCCATAATTCACGCTAAGTCAGAAGTTTTCAATTTAAAGGAAGCTTTAAACCTTTACTTTTTAAAACATCGTATTGATATGATAAAAACCAATCCACAAAATGTAAATTGACACTATTTGAATTTCCTGGTGGTTTGAGAAAAATAACTCAATACAGAGAGAACAAGAGCTCAAAAATCACCTCTTTGCATTTTCACGTGTCTCACCTTTTTGTACCTCCTTCTGCAATAAACCTACGGCACTCCAGCCAAATTGCTGCTCTTAATGCACAGATTGCTCAAAATACCAGCTATACAATTGCCGTGCTTGTCTATAGAGCATTTTATAACTTTTTACCCATAACTGAAAGTTTGTGTGCTATGCCGAACCTGCCAATTTGACAGCAAATCTGTCATATGTGAACACCACCACTCACTTCTGAGGGCAAAAAAAGGAGACCAAAAGTTCAAACCTAACCTCATCTATCCTCTGTTTAAATTCCCATGCAGTTCACTACCCATATCATTGACTAGGACAATAAACCCCCAACTTAGATGTCAGTCAGGGAAATACAAAAACAAGAAGTCATTAATGCAAAATTTCAGCAGTGCCCTCAACATTGCTAAGGCAGAATAACTTCCCTGCTGCATAGAATGTGGGAGTCAGATGTGGAGATCTATTGATATAAGTTGATACAGAAGTAAATGAATTATAGTGCAAGTCTCATACGCTGGTGTCCGCATTTGTGTTGTGTGTCTACAGGAAAAGAAGTGAAAGCCATATGGAGTGCAGTGTTAACAGCACTGTAGGCAATATAAAGGTGGAAAAAATGCACAGGTCTTTCCCCCAGCCTATTTCATAGAATCATAGAATCATAGAATATCAGGGTTGGAAGGGACCCCAGAAGGTCATCTAGTCCAACCCCCTGCTCAAAGCAGGACCAATTCCCAGTTAAATCATCCCAGCCAGGGCTTTGTCAAGCCTGACCTTAAAAACCTCTAAGGAAGGAGATTCTACCACCTCCCTAGGTAACGCATTCCAGTGTTTCACCACCCTCTTAGTGAAAAAGTTTTTCCTAATATCCAATCTAAACCTCCCCCACTGCAACTTGAAACCATTACTCCTCGTTCTGTCATCTGCTACCATTGAGAACAGTCTAGAGCCATCCTCTTTGGAACCCCCTTTCAGGTAGTTGAAAGCAGCATTCAAATCCCCCCTCATTCTTCTCTTCTGCAGGCTAAACAATCCCAGCTCCCTCAGCCTCTCCTCATAACTCATGTGTTCCAGTCCCCTAATCATTTTCGTTGCCCTTCGCTGGACTCTCTCCAATTTATCCACATCCTTCTTGAAGTGTGGGGCCCAAAACTGGACACAGTACTCCAGATGAGGCCTCACCAATGTCGAATAGAGGGGAACGATCACGTCCCTCGATCTGCTCGCTATGCCCCTACTTATACATCCCAAAATGACATTGGCCTTCTTGGCAACAAGGGCACACTGCTGACTCATATCCAGCTTCTCGTCCACTGTCACCCCTAGGTCCTTTTCCGCAGAACTGCTGCCTAGCCATTTGGTCCCTAGTCTGTAGCTGTGCATTGGGTTCTTCCGTCCTAAGTGCAGGACCCTGCACTTATCCTTACTGAACCTCATCAGATTTCTTTTGGCCCAATCCTCCAATTTGTCTAGGTCTTTCTGTATCCTATCCCTGCCCTCCAGCGTATCTACCACTCCTCCCAGTTTAGTATCATCCGCAAATTTGCTGAGAGTGAAATCCACACCATCCTCCAGATCATTTATGAAGATATTGAACAAAACCGGCCCCAGGACCGACCCTTGGGGTACTCCACTTGATACCGGCTGCCAACTAGATATGGAGCCATTGATCACTACCCGTTGAGCCCGACAATCTAGCCAGCTTTCTACCCACCTTATAGTGCATTCATCCAGCCCATACTTCCTTAACTTGCTGACAAGAATACTGTGGGAGACCGTGTCAAAAGCTTTGCTAAAGTCAAGAAACATGTTGTGAAGGTTTTGGGTGGGTGGGTGGAGCATATTCTGATGCAACCTTAACGGTCACTAAATAGTCTTTGTTTGACAATTTAGCATTTGGATTGTGCTAGGCATATTCAAAACCCGGAGGAAAAGCTGCTCCCCGCCCTAAAGAACGTACAAGCTAAACAAAAACAGACAAAGCATGGGGGAAGGGATAAAAACAGACAAATAAAGCCTCGAGAGTGACACCAGACACGGAGAGCAGAGCGCGCACCAGGGTGAGACGCAGTCTTCACAGAGCGATTGGTGGTGTGCAGGGTAGGGAACTGTTAGATGTGCCTCCGGAAGTCCTAGCACTGCCACACAGGTGAGCAGAGCTCCAGCATGGATCCACGCGCACTCAGCTGCTATTCTGTAGGGTGGACACTCTCCCTTGTGGCAGGTTAACCTCCAAGGAAGTCATTCAAGGGGAGACTACTGGAGTTAATTCTGTAGCGTAGATACACCCAGCATGAAGTCAGGGGCTAAGGCATCTGAATGAAAACTGCATTTGCTTGTACTACCCATGACCTCTAGTGATCATGCTGATGGGATGAGCACTTGAGCAATTTTTTTTTTTTTTTTAAATCTACTAGGCTTTTTGGGGCTATTCTATTAGTGTATGTGGTGTGATTGAGCACATAAGCCAGGCACTGCTGCTGGAACCGTTTCTTCAGCAATTCCTGACTCACTGTGATTTAACACCACATTCTTAACATGGCATTAATAGGTGTTTGCATTTAACAAGCAACAAAATCTCAGTCAGCTTGAAACCAGATTCCCCCACCACTCCCTCCAGGAGGCCCCACAAGCCTTTCCCAGACCCAAGGACTCTCCTTCCAGTGGTGCATCTCTGGCCTCGAGGCACATGGGAGTTCTATCTATCTGCCAACAGGCATGCTCTGTAGTGTCTACCCCACAGCCAATGGCCAGTGGCAACTGGAGTTCCCCTCACCTTCCGGAAGAGCCTCTGGCTGCCCCCACCTGCCGAAGTTGGGTAGTAAATATAAACATTGTGATCCTCCGCACTGACTGGCTTCTCTACAAACGGCTTTGGGAAAACGGCTCCATTCACCTCCACTTGGTCCTCTCCCTCCACTAGGTTGCACTCTGCAGACAAAGCACAGCAGGAGCAGGTCAGGAAGAGGGGAAGCCTGCTTCAGAGGATCCAGCTCACCACTTCCTCCCCACCTCACTCCTCTATCCCACGTCAGGGTCAGCAGCATAGACTGCGAATCATGTCTGTTCAGGCTTGCCACCAAGGTCTGATCTTTAACAGCAAGTCCCTTTTAGCACCATCCTTGGAAGCACTCCTCTGGTGGAGTCAGCTCTGATCACAGCCACACTGCCCAGGCATTTGGGGTGTGCTGCACAGGATACTTGGGAATAGCATCAGGCTGGCCCTCTGAGGCCTTAGTAACCAAGGGCACACAGGGGAGCCAGGCACACCAGTTTGTTTGTAAATGGAGGTTGAGAAGCATCAGCATCCCTATGTACCCGAGCTCTATTCCCAGACTCTTCTGAGGCCGAGCCACCTAAAGCGGAGCTCTCTGGGGAGATGAACTTGCCATCTGTCACTCCCACTGCCCCCTGGGTACACTCACCATCCGGCTTGTCAGGATCTCGATTAAGCACAGCATAGCGGGGCAAGTCTATGCCCTCTTCCTGCAGGATCCGGTACACTTCTCGCCTGCAGGGACAGGGCAAGAAGTCAGTGGCAGCCAACACAATAGGCGGAAAGGTCATAGCTGTGACCTCGACACAAAACTTGAAGATTTATCACTAAGTAGAGTGAATGCAACAAGGTCTAGGTTTGAGGTTCAACGTGGATGGGACTAGAACCCAGGTCTGCAGGATGGCTGGCACCCTCATGCCACCACCCGGGAGCCATGGAAGGACCACAGGCATCACCACATAGACAGACACGACAGGAAGTTACACCTTGAAAGCCCAGACCAAGAGATTTCCTTGTGGTCCCTTACTGGTCCAGCCATCCCACTGAAGCCCAAGAGGAGTTCCAGGAATGCCTATGCAGCAAGGTGGACTCCCTTGCCAGCTGTAGCAATGGACCTGCCTCTCGGCTTGCTCTTGGGATCCCTGACCCCAGCTCTGACCCCAGGTTCCTGACTGTCGGAGCTGTTCCTGGCCTCTAACAGCCACTATTCTAACCACTAAGAATGCCACATTGCGTGACCACTGCGCCTGACTGCCTAAGCCCCAGTCATGACACTAAGGGAGGCAAAGCACCTGCATGCACCTGCCCAGAGAAGTCTACCTCCCATCCCTGATTGGAATGCCTGTGAGCAGCAAAGCATTGCCCACCCTGAACTAGGATACCCATGTCATGGATCCACAGGACTAGTGCTATGGCTCCCGGTCTCTTGGAGGAATGCCTTCAGTGTGCCAGATCTCCTAGGGGGTTTCACTCTTCCTCCAGGGTAAGCCACGCAGCTTCCCCATCTCCTTAGACTGTACCTCTGAGCCTGCAGCCCCCCTGCTTCCCACCGTAAGCACCATGCAGCAAGTCCAACTCAGACTCCTGATGGAGACTTGTACACTCTTAGGGAATTAATGCACCTCACCCAGCGTTTGTAGTGACACTCACAACTTTGTGAAAACAGTCAGGTTTATTAATCAATTGGAACACAGCTTAGGGAGGCTTTAGGGTAGTATAGAGAACTGAAGGTTAAAGCACAGTCCATTCTGGCCAGCCTAAGCCCAGCCATGCTGCAGTGAACCCCTTGGTTCAAGCTCTGTCTGTCTTGCTGTCTGATTTCCTGCATCAGACCAGGTGAGAGCCCCAACTCCTTCCAGCTGCCAGCTCTTATCCCCCACCTCATGCCTCTCCTGTCCTTTGATCTCAAGCTGGGGGTTGTTGTTCAGCTTCCCTAAGTAGAGGTGGGGAAGTCCATACCCCTGTAGGTCATTGCTTGGTAGGTGTCAATGTTCTGGCAACTGGATTTGCAAGTGGCTTCTCAGATGCTCCACTGATATGGAGACTAAGACCCAGACAGCGGGGCAACACCCTCACCTATGTCACTCAGCATGCCCTGAGAGCAAACAGTCCTTTTCCACCCCACTGGGTAACAATGTAGCATATAGGGGAAACTGAGGCACAAACAGGCCTCAAAAATATTACAAAATATTCCCACTTTGTCACAATCTAATGGTAGCTGGGTGCCCATCCTACTCACCTGCACCCACCCAACCTGGACACCTAGGCACAGCAGAGCACCACTTTCGACACCCTCCAGCACTGGACAGCAACAAGTAAGCGTGGTAGAGACCATACCACAAGAAACCTCCACCCTGGTCAGGGACACCTAACAGCAGCAGAGTTCTCACACTCACGGGTCCCAAATGGGGAAGCTATAGTTTTCACACCAATAACTACCTTCTTTGCATCTGCCAATCAGAGTTTGAGGGCATGCCAGTCACACAACTCCAGGGGAGCGTTTTGGGAATGCAAATTTGAAGGGGAGGGCTGGGTGTGACACTCTAGCCCTAAACATCCAAGGCCAAAGTTTTCAAACCTTGCTGCCTACTCTGACTTCTAAACCCATATTTAGATATACAGCCTGAATTTGTTAGGCGCTGGGCACCCACAAATCAGCTGGTGTTCCTGGGAGCTGCAAGTGCTAGACCCCCTAAGTAAGTGCTAGGTCTCCAGGAGTCTAACCTTTTAGCACATAGCTACAAAAATGCTGGCTGTTCCCACCTCATCCCCAGAATCTCACCTGCCCTTGCTGCTGCCACTCCCTGCTTCCCTACCCCAGGATCTGACCTGTCCTTACTAATCTCTCATTCTGTGAGCTCACTCCCTTGCCCTACTTCACTCTGCCCTTCCCACACTCTGTACTAATCAGGAAATATCAAAATACACCTGCTTCCATCCGAGTAAGTCCATTCCTTCCCCTTACATCATCCCACCTGGAAGTTATGAGGAGATCATGTCCCAAAAACCTGCTAAATAGAGGCAACCAAGGCCCCTCCTCCATCCCTTCTACCCACTAGCACAGGGAAGGTGAAGCAGCAGCAGCATTTGTATAGCACTCAGGGAGACCAGAGTCAGCCAGGCAGTTCACCCGCAGGGGAAGGAAGGAGATTCTCCAGGCACTGAACCCCTACCTGTCCTGGATGTAATACTGCATATCAAGGTCATTAATCAGAAACGGATTGCACAACTTGGCGTAAGCAACTGCCTTATCCAGAGGGAATCCTGAAAAACAGCAAAAGGTGCTATTAATGCAAGTTCCCTGCTGCCAGGCCTGTGGGTCAGGGGCTGCCACAGACCTTTAGAGTGGAAGGAAATGAGGCAGTCGCAAGGAGGCCAGTTCTCCACTGGCTCGTTCAGAATGACATCTTCTCCCATGATCACCACTGTGATGTACTCAAACTTGCACAGACGTTCCAGGATCTGGGTCATGGGCTTTGACTTGGACTTTTTGGTCATGGCACAGATTCCGACCACAATCTGCCGTTCTGGAGGCTGAGGGGAGAAGCAGGAAGCTTATTATTGAGCCAGTTTGCTCAGTGAATTCAAATTGCAAATGGCATAGAGAGGCAGCAATTGTGAACAGACATGGGGCTTTCCCCAACCCACACACATGCTTCATTCTCTCTTTAGATCCCACCCACGACACAGGATTCAGCAGGTGAAAACTATTAAAAGCATCTTAAAACACCGATTCTCCAGCACACGGAAGATTCTCCCTCCTATCTCTGAACATCTACACTAGCATCAGATTTCAGAGTAACAGCCGTGTTAGTCTGTATTCGCAAAAAGAAAAGGAGTACTTGTGGCACCTTAGAGACTAACCAATTTATTTGAGCATGAGCTTTCGTGAGCTACAGCTCACTTCATCGGATGCATGCCGTGGAAACTGTAGCAGACTTTATATATACACAGAGAATATGAAAAAATACCTCCTCCCACCCCACTGTCCAGCTGGTAATAGCTTATCTAAAGTGATCACCAGGTGGGCCATTTCCAGCACATTTCCAGTGCTGGAAATGGCCCACCTGGTGATCACTTTAGATAAGCTATTACCAGCTGGACAGTGGGGTGGGAGGAGGTATTTTTTCATATTCTCTGTGTATATATAAAGTCTGCTACAGTTTCCACGGCATGCATCCGATGAAGTGAGCTGTAGCTCATGAAAGCTCATGCTCAAATAAATTGGTTAGTCTCTAAGGTGCCACAAGTACTCCTTTTCTTTTTACTAGCATCAGAGTCACTCTCTAAAGCACTGCAAGCTTATAACTTGTTATAACTTAACTAATATGTGGTTCTAACATCTCCTCTTTGCATACACATGCGAAAAGTGATTTGCACACATACACATTGGTGACACAAGCACATGCACAGCCAAGCAAACACAGATCATGGACAAGCATGAGAATTTGCACATGTTCTCTTCCACACAGCACTCATTCTGCAGTTAGAAATTGCCATCTTTAAAAGCAGTTTTACCACAAAGTTCATGGGCTGAATCTGCAAAAATGCTTATAATTATTTTTTTTATTCTTAAAAACAGCGAGTAACTTCCTCCCCTATTCCCCACCAGTAACACCAAAAGAACTCAAGAAAATTTGTGCAAACACCCCCCCATCCCTTTTCTTTCTTTCTTTTTTTTTTTTTTTTATTAAAGTCCCCTATGACAAGACACCACAAACAGGAGAATTCAGATAAACGCAAATGTTTCAGATTAAGAGTGCATGAAAACTAGGAGTCAGAATGAGAATTCTCTGCAAACCTGATTCCAGCAGTCACAGCCAGTGCAGCTGCTAGAATGGCTGTTTTTTAAATAGCTTGGCCCTTGTTGTGCCAATGTTTCTACCTGATGAGGCATGGCAGTATGCTTTTAGAAGGACAGGAGCAGAGATGATGAGACCAGCCTCCTGCGGGGCGCTTCTTTGCCAACAGAGTCAAGGAAAGAGTAGGGACTGACTGGAGCGTTCAGAGGTCAGCATCTACACGTGGGAGTAGCATTTAGTAAGGGGCTTTGGCTAGCACTCTACTCCCACTACCACTGGCCGCAAGGGTAAAAACCATTAAGAGTCAGAGGAGTTCTACTGGTCTCTTAATAAAAAGCTTAGACCCGGGAGTCAGAATCCTGCACAAATGGGATCTTCAGACAAACCATCTGTGACGTTATTGACATAACCTGGGAACATATAGATCATTCTTGCAATCAAGGTCCTGTTGTTGCACCAAATCTTATATAAAGAGAGTCAGATGAGGTATCTAAAACAAGGTTATGGTTTGCTGGTTATGATTATGCTATCTGTATATGTGTACCATTTTTATAGTTGAAGGTATGAATATTGGCTCTGTACTTCAAACTTATGCTATGCTTCTGGGGACACCCCAGACAAGTTGGTGTCAGCTCTGCTTAGCCTGCTTGATGGCCCATGAGCTATACGGTCCCAGGTTATGTCAATAACGTCACATCATCTTATTAGTTTAGAAGGATTTTGACAATAAGCTAAATACCCCAGAAGAAGAGATAGAATCATAGAATTGCAGGGCTGGAAGGGACCTGGAGAGGTCATCTAGTCCAGTTCCCTGCACACTCATGGAAGGACTAAGTATTATCTAGAATATCCTTGACAGGTGTTTGTCTAACCTGCTCTTAAAAATCTCCAATGATGGAGATTCCACAACTTCCCTAGGCACTTTATTCCAGTACTTAACCACCCTGACAGGTAGGAAGTTTTTCCTAATGTCCAACCTAAACCACCCTTGCTGCAATTTAAGTCCATTGCTTCTTGTCCTATCTTCAGGGGTTAAGGAGAACAATTTTTCTCTTCTTCTTGTAATGGTCACTGACCCACACCAACATGTTTAAGGAAATATTTACAATAGGAAATGCTCTGCAACCTCCATCTAGGCTCTTATGTGCCCCAGACAAATATGAAGCAGTGACATGAACACTACAATCCAGGACAATATGGCAAGGGGAGAGACAAAGGAATTCAAATCCCTCATGCCCCCAACCACCACATTATTAAACCAGTTATCAAGAAAACATCTTGACACCCTGTCAGTTTCAACACCCTCCCTCCAGCAGCAAGAGAAACAGAGGACTCTCTAGGGAGCTACTTCATCATTTTCACATAAGAAAACATTCTGCTTATTCCCATCCAGTCCACCACCACACTTCATGTGAACACAGCTCCCCCTTCTATTTATGGTACAATACTTGTCTGCATTAACCCTCGGAGGCTCAGCCCATATCACACACCCAAGGCCAAAGGGTCAGAACCCATAAAGCTACAGATGGAAGTCCTGCAAAGCCCCCCAGAGGGCCCCTGGCCAGTGCCACACAGAAAACACTGTCACGTGGTAACTTCAGTGCGGTCTGTCTGCATTATTCATGGTGAATTTCTTCAAGTAACTAAGAATGATAAAGGGGTAATAGAGCTCCAAAGGAAAGAAAAGGTACAGCAGTGCCTGCGCCTCTGAATTAATCCCACTTACAAAGGGGGTTGGGAGAGAGGCCAGTCAGGGGGTTTGCAAACAGAGGCAAAAGGAAGCAGTCACTAGCAGAAGGAGATTACTCTTTTCTGCAGCCTGTAATATCAGGGTACAGATGATCTGTGATCCAATATAAGGGCGAAGCAGCCAAGCCCACCCTGTTGCTACCACCATTTAAAGGACCTGAAAGAAAAAACCCTAGAATTTGCCCGAGCATTGGGTGCTGAGAACAGTGGAGCAATTGTGCTGCATTTGGTGTTGGGTAAGGCTAAGATTTTTGTCACGGATATTTTTAGTAAAAGTCATGGACAGGTCACGGGCAATAAAGAAAAACTCATGGAAGCCTGTGATCTGTTCATAACTTTTACTAAAAATATCTGTGACAAAATGGGGGGCTCAGCTCCGGGTTCCCCCCACCACCCCTGGACAGCTCAGAGCTCTGGGGGCCCCATCGCAGGTGGCCTGGAACTCTGGGGTTCCCTTGCTGTAGCCAGGAGCTACAGGAGGGCCCCTGCCAGGGAGACCCTGCAGGTCCCAGGAGCTGAAGAGGAAGTCACCGATTCCATGGCTTCCGTGATCTCCGTGAGAAAATCATAGCCTTAGTGATGGGGATCTAGGACATTACATTTCCATACTACTATGCACACTGCCTGGTTTGTATGGCCTGCAGGTTGTGACAGCCTGGAACCTCAAAAGTAACCACACATGTAAAAACTAAGCAACCGAGAAGAAAGCTGGACATGGGACACACACAAGCACCCCACTCCATAGCACCAGGACCTACTTACCGACTCTGACTCCTCATTGTCCTCAAAGAAATCAATCTCGTCTGTCTTCATGTTTGATCCCAGAAAATCTGTCTCATCATCTCTGGTACCAACAAAAAACCTGGGAGTGGTGCTCTCGCCCTCATGGGAGGTCGTCAGGGACGACATTACAGCCTGGGTGGCCGACCATCCCGCTCTGGAATCATCATGTACAAACCAGGATAAAAAAGAACCCACAATGGGGAGCAAGCCAGGGCTGATGCCACTGAAGAGAGCCTAGGGTGGGTGGGGCCGGACTAGTGCTGTGTGAATGAACCCAGGAATGTAATAGCAGTACTGGTGGAAGGTGCCTGGGGCTGGAGGAAGAAGACTTTAGGCTGGGTGGGGGCAGAAGCCAGTGATATTGGAAGGTGCCCTGAGAGCAGGCTGGGGGAGCCCAGCATCCAGTGCCATTTCAAACAGGCACCTCCAATGTGCAATTAATCCATCTGCACTAGCTGGGAGGGGAATGGTGTCATTGCTAAAGTTAATGAGTTGGACGTGATGAAACTTAGCCCTTACAATGCTGTACATTCCAGACTGCTGACTACATCAATCTCCCATCCTTGAGAACACCAGCTGATACTCAAGAGGGTGGTGGGGGAGCGAAGGAGAGAATGAAGACTGCTTCCCAACCCCCAAGCTTCAATCCCTTCGCCGGTCAGGAAGGCCTACAAAAAAAAACCAAAAAGACAAATCACACAAGGCACTTAAGTTAGTATGGTGGGGGTAGCAGAATTTCAGGACACTCCATGGAGAATGGGAAGCAATATTTAGAGCACGTGACCGGAAGTCAGGATTTCTTAAGATCTAAATCATAAGTAGGTCACTTAGGGCTCAATTGACAAAAAAATAGGCACCCCTTTGTATGCACTCCCCAGGCAGGCATAGTTTTTCCATACATTAGAGTTTAAACACACATTTTTTAAAAAGTTCAATTAAAAATAGTTTTAAATCCAACATGTCTGTTCTTTAAATAATTGTTATTTTCATCCATTCTGTCTGGCTGCAATCTTGGACCACGGCTTTAAAAGTAGTTTCATGGTGCCACAAGCCTTCCACACACATTAAATGGGCCATGGCCAGGAAACAACTCAACTACTCTCCAATTCTGCAGATTCCTATCTAGGAGACCCAGGTTTCACAGAGAAATCACAGCAACCAAAATCAATTTAATTAATTCAGTGCAGCCTTCCTGCGTGGAGACTCAGATCAGTAGAAGAGTGCTTTACACCCATATAGCTTAATTTGGTTTGTTATAATTTGTAGTGAATGCAAATGGGTGATAGAGGAGATGGACTTGTACTTGAGGAGGTTTCTCTTACTTAGGAAAGTTACTATTGGCTCAGACATTTAGCTCGCAAGAGATGAAACCATAATTTTACCAGGCCAAGACGCCCCAGCGTGTGGAATTATTAAAGCTGCTGGAAGATTGGTACAGTTGAGTATAAGCAGTAGGTATTCTTTAGAATTATAAAGTGATGACAGAGAGGGAGCAGGTAGACAGAATGCAAAGGCCCAAGAATTTAACCTAGTAGGATTCCATAAAGGAAGGATTTTGGTGCACAGGAACTATAATTATGGAGACAGAGGGGAGAGAGGCAGGAACAGAATCATAGAATCATAGAATATCAGGGTTGGAAGGGACCCCAGAAGCACAACAGAAAGCCGAGTTTGAGAGAAGAGAGTGGGCCACCATGTTGAATGCTGCACTAAGGTCAAGGGAAACAAAGACTGAGAAAAGCAAGCAGCAGCCAGCAGCAGCAGCAGGTTGGCTCTCCTCTAGGTGGATAACTATTGCTATGCTATGGCCAGACAAAACCCCAGAGAGCATGCCACCATGCTGTTATATGCAGCCGCCTCTGTCTCCAGGCCTCCATGTCACCTTACCCCACTCCAACCTCTAAAACTCTCATCATTGCATTAACACCACCAGCCCAGCTCCAACAATGGTAGCTACAGTAGGTGCACCAGCAGAGCCCAGGCAGCCACTGGCTGTTTTACCACCATGTCATCTAGACCTGCTCTGAGTAGTATCAGTGACAAACTGATGATGCCCTGTGGATATTAGCACTCTCTCTGATACTCCACCAGTGACAATGAAGTTGTAGGAAGTATAGGAGAGAGACATTTTTTAAGGGAATGCACTGCACTTAATTTAGATAAAACTTACATCATCATGATCTACACACTCTGATAATTTCATCCTTTTCTCTAGCAGAGGTGGAACCTTGGCGCACCATATGCAATTGCTTTTGTATTATATAGCCATTGCCAACACTTTGTCAACGTGTGTCTTCTCCAGGGTGGATAAAAATTAATGGATTTTAAAAAAAAACAGATTTTTTTTAATTTAAATCGTATTTTTTAATAAAATGTTTTTTGAGGAAAAAAACCTATCTAAAGATAGTTTTAATTAAGATACATGATAGCTCAAAGATATCTCATCATGGAATAGGGATTATAAATTCTAATTCTATAGTATGAGACAATATAGTCATGTAATGTTTAAAAAAAGTTTTGTAAATAAATTCTAATAGTTCATGGATTAGAGACCCAATTTTATGGGGTTCCAGGGGCTTCTGTATAGATTATTTAGGTTAATCGTTCTATCTACCCAATGGGACTCGGTGCTACCGTCTAGAAGATACCATCAGAGATGCTTAGTTTTGCAGTTCTCAACAGAGATAACATGCTTGTTAACAGCAAAGACAGTTTTTAAATAAATAAACAAAATTATATAGAGGTGAGAAATAACAGACCTCAACCCTATCGTCCCTCTGCAAATTTGTGTACACAGAGTCAATCCCTTACCTCTCTCTAAAAGTGCAAAGTTTCAAAAAGTTCAATGAATAGAAGATTGTTGGGGGCGGAATAGATCTGGACAAGGAGAAGACGTCTGGAGATAAATGTGAGAAGGGAGGGACAGGCAGTGGAAACAAAAATGAAATTGTTTGAGCAGCATATTCCAGAAGTCTTGAGGTCTTTCTGAGTGTAGCCTTCGTTGATTTGAGATCTACCATACCATTCTCTCACTAGAAGGGAAAACCTATAATTGCAGCAGGCCGTAAGAGACCCACTTTGGGTCTCATCTATCACTGAGTTGTGAAGAATATGTATTAAGGTTATAACAACCAACAAGAATGCACTTTTATGTAGAAATCCATGATTAAATCGAGTCTTCGTGACTAGTGATTTAAATCATGATTAAAATCAATTTGATTTAAATCAAATCCACCTTAGTATTCTCGATCATAAAATCTCCAGGACAGGAACAGTCTCTGTATGGGACCACACACCCTGCAGCATTCCTGTCTTGGTGTTTACATAGCCCTCACTACCACAGCATCTAAGCCTCTCAATCATTAGAAGACTTGATCTTCACAACAGTCCTGTAACACAGGACAGAGCAAACGACTTATCCAGAGTCGCACAGGACGTCTGACTGAGCTGGCAATTGAATCCAGGTCTCTTGACTCCAAGGGTAGTGCCTTATCCACACTAGGCCATAAGGAAGCATTGATAATTGGTTCATTGATAAGGGCCCCATTTGCAGGTTACGGTTCTAAGCCACTCTCCCCATGAAAGATCACCAGCATGCCCCAGCGTGAGACACAATCCAACTCAGCCAAGGCAGCAGATGCATTTATGCTCTCTCAACTTGATATTTTTGTTTGGTCCAAGAATGTCGCTCTAACCAAAGCCATCTTAAGGCATATATTATAGGCCTGAAGTCATAGGATACCTTCAGCAGTTCAGCTTTCATTTAAAAATGAGTTTCTAGCCCTCATTTGTGAGGACAAACCTAAAAGAGGTGAAATGAGTATCAGATGCAGTGATGTCTGCTAGAATCTGCAGAGTCTATATTAGCTCAGGAGGTGAACTGCTGCACGCAATTCAATGGTGTAGTGAACTCCATGACCCAAAGCTTTGGGGGCCCCACCAACACCACTAGCAGAGAACTGCGTGGCCTTGTCTAGACTAGGATTTAAGAGTGTAATGTTACCCAACATGTTAATATCACAACTTTAAATCCTAGACTAGAGAAGATCCATGTGGAAGGGGAAGAAGTGGCTAGACACACTGCTCTCCTCAGACAGACACACCCTCACTGCTAGGGTAAACACCACCCCTTATTGCCACTCCTTCCTCTTTGCCAAGGCAGGAGAGGACCCCTGCTGCCACTGCTGTCCCTCCCGCCACTGCTGTCCTTCCCAACAGGAGTGGAGCTCCACTGTTGTTTCCAGGGTGCTAAAGGGGCCCCAAACCGCTGCTCCCTGCCACCCAAAGTGGAGGGAAGGGCCCCTTCCTTCACCACAACCATACTGTGTAGGACGCAGGCCATGGCATAGGGTAAGGCTTGGTTTCTAACCTTACTGATCTTCTCAGCAAGGACAACAGCACACAGTGCTTCAAAAAGGACATCGCTTCAGGGGGAAGACCCTGGACACACCTGACCTCTCAAAACC
This sequence comes from Lepidochelys kempii, assembly GCF_965140285.1. Lineage (NCBI taxonomy): Eukaryota > Metazoa > Chordata > Testudines > Cheloniidae > Lepidochelys > Lepidochelys kempii. The sequence continues at coordinate 85,059,774 of NC_136389.1, read as the reverse complement.
CGTCAAGGAAGGTCATTGCTACTTCCAAAATAAATGCAAAGTATTTCTCCTTCAGCTTCACACCACCACCTGGGTTTGCCTGAACCTTGGTTAGGCTGACTCTTCTGCCACTCTGTGATGCACTCCAAACCACTGAACACTAAGCAAGTCCACAATTAGAAATTTGAACAAGGGCTCTCTCCACACAAACCCCTCATAAGTCTTAGCCCACTCAAAGATTTGAACAGGAAAACGTAAGAGGGCCTACAGATTGAAAGGGATGGGCTCAAGTTACCATATGTTCTGGACTGTCCACTAGTGTCACCCTTTGCAGTAAGAGCCCAATTCTCCTACTATTTTAAGTTAGCCTCATGAGGGTCTAATACAGACCTAACAAAGAGATTCCAGAGTAGCAGGACTGGAGCAGTTTGCAGTGTTGTGGTGCATTTAATGGAATTTCAAACCTCTGTTAAACTTGTGTATTATTAATTTGATTTCATGCTTGAGAGACTTTGACAGCGGAGGAAGCCCATTATAGCAGTCTTTGGCACTGTTACCCTTCAAAAGCTGGCCAGTCCGCGGGTGAATGACAGCTATTTCAGAGGAGAGCCCTGAAAGACTGTTGGGGATCAGCTCTCCCCCCAGTCTCAAAGAATCCCCGAGGGCTTCGCAGCAACCCAGGCAGCGACTGCCGGGCTGCGGAGAATAGGGAGTGCCCTGCTGTGAAGCCACGAGCCTGGCGCCGAGCTCACACCTCCTGGCTCCCCAAACCGGCCAGAGCTCTGTGAGATGCAGAGGCAGCGAGCGGGGAAAGGCGTGAAGGGAGCAGAGGTGGCCAGAGGCCGGCCCCCAGGGGCGCAGCCAGCGCAGGCCAGGGTGACCTGCTCCCCCAGCCTCTGACTGAGGTGGAGGACAACTCCGACCCGCATGCCGGGGCCTGCGAGCTCGCTGGGGCCCCGGGTACACCGCGCCCCGGCCCCAGGCAGAGTCCCTCAGCCCCGCCAAAACCGCGCCCTCGCTCCACGCGCAGCAGCGATGGCCCAGGACCCCCGCCCCGGGACCGGGACCGACCCCAGCCCCGTCCCCGAGCCCGAGCCCGAGCCCGAGCCCGCCGCCTCGGGCCCCCCCCGGGACCGACCGACCGACCGACCCCCGGCTCCCCCCGGCGGCCCGGGACCGAGCGACCCGTCCGCCCGGCCCCGCCGCCCCGGGACCGACCCCCGGCTCCCCCCGACCCCGCGGCCGGCCCCGCGGCACACCGCTCCATTACTGGTTTAAATCGCAGAGCGCAGCCATTTCCCCGCACTCACCTGCCACCCTCCGGGCGCAACCTAACCTGCCAGCCACGGCTAGCCAATCGCAGCGTGCTTACTGTCACATGCAGCCAATGAGCAGAGGCGGGGGCGGGGCATGAAGGGGGGGTAAGGCTGGTTGGCCCGTAGAGCCGTGGAGGCTGAACCGGGTAGTGCCGGGAGGGAGCCGTGAGGAGACCGGCGCGCCGCCTCAGAGCCCCCCCGTCCCTCGCCTAGAAAGGGACCCTCAGACCCCCCATGCCTCTCCTGGGGCGGGGGCGCCTCAGGACCCCCCCCATGCCTCTCCTGGGGCGGGGGCGCCTCAGGACCCCCCCCCATGCCTCTCCTGGGGCGGGGGCGCCTCAGGACCCCCCCCATGATTCTCCTGGGGCGGGGGCGCCTCAGGACCCCCCCCATGCTTCTCCTGGGGCGGGGGCGCCTCAGGACCCCCCCCATGCCTCTCCTGGGGCGGGGGCGCCTCAGGACCCCCCCCATGCCTCTCCTGGGGCGGGGGCGCCTCAGGACCCCCCCCATGCCTCTCCTGGGGCGGGGGCGCCTCAGGACCCCCCCCCATGCCTCTCCTGGGGCGGGGGCCACCTCCTGGGTGGACAGAAGAAAATTGTGTCAAGTGGAGTGATGAGGGTACAAAACACTGTACCCCTGACTGGGGGAAAAAATGACCCCTAATGTTGAGCTGTTTTCCTTTGGCACCTATCTTAAAAGTGTGGTCCTGAGTTGTTAGAGTATCTTAGTACGCTGCAGCTTATACTGTACACAGCAGGACTGAAATAGATTCCAACCAATTGCGGGGCTACACACAGCAAGCAACCTTTCACAGATGTAGAGCTAACTGTGAGCAGAAGTGACAATCCCTCTGTCTCCAAATAGCTGATTCTAGTCACAAGGTATCTAGCAACAGGCTGATATCTAACCATAAAAACAAGCACTGACATCATGCGATTGGTAACATTAGTATACATTTATTCTAAAAAAGAAAAAATATAATTGCATTCAAATAACATGTGTGTGTGTGAACATTCTGAAGCGGCTACTGCCTTTATCTTAACAAATGTATTACAAGGGCAAAGTTTGTCATACCAAACTTTTCTTAGTGTTATTTTCCTGATGTAAGACCATGCATCCTTTTCTATTGAATGCAAATATATATGTGGGTGGGTTTGTTTTAAAGTTGTAATCAGATGAGGCTACCTAGAAAGTGTGCTTTCCCTTGTTTAGCCAGGCCAGCAGAGCCTATTTTCTGTGTAAAGAACGAGGAGGATTTGTGGCGCCTTAGAGACTAACCAATTTATTTGAGCATAAGCTTTCGTGGGCTATAGCTCACTTCATCAGATGCATGCAGTGGAAAATACAGTGGGAAGAGATAGATAGATATAGATAGATACAGAGAACATGAAAAAATGGAGGCTGCCATACGAACTCGTAGTGAGACCAATCGATTAAGGTGAGCTATTATCAGCAGGAGAAAAAAATCTTTTGTGGTGATAATCAGGATGGCCCATTTCAAACAGTTGACAAGAAGGTGTGAGTAATAGTAGGGGGGGAAATTAGCATGGGGAAATAGTTTTTAGTTGTTGTGCGGTGCTCACTGGCTCTGATTCCCCGCCCCATTGAGAGAGGGTTGTAGGTTCATCATGCTTCTGCAACCCTTCTCAAGACTACTTTCTACCACTGGGGGGCTGAGTGAATTGAGCCATAAATCTTGTTTTTTATGCCTAGATAACATCATAGAATCATAGAACTGGAAGGGACCTCAAGAGGTCATCTAGTCCATTCCCCTGCACTCCTGGCAGGACTAAGTATTATCTAGACCAGTGCTACTCAAAGTGCTGGTCCACGGACCGGTGCCGGTCCGCGAGCAATCGGCTGCCAGTCTGCGCGCACATTGGAAAATAAAATTGCCAGTCCCCCACATCAGATAGCTTGAGAAGCACTGGTCTAGACCATCCCTGACAGGTGTTTTTCTAACCTGCTCTTAAAAATCTCCAATGATGGAGATTCCACAACTTCCCTAGGCAATTTATTCCAGTGCTTAACCACCCTGACAGTTAGGAAATTTTTCCTAATCTCCAGCCTAAACCTCCCTTGCTGCAATTTAAGCCCATTGCTTCTTGTCCTATCATCAGAGGTTAAGGAGAAGAATTTTCTTCCCTCCTCCTTGAAAACTGTTGTCATGTCCCCTCTCAGTCTCCTCTTTTCCAGACTAAACAAACCCAGTTTTTTCAATCTTCCCTCATAGATTGTATTTTCTCAGGGGTGAAAGTAAGTCGAGTGACTTACCGGTACACTGGGGCCAGCTCTGGCCCCCGGAAGGGGCGGGGCCTATGGTGGAAGGGCGGGGCTGAGGGGGTCAGAGCCAGCCCCAGCCCACCCTGTGCGGTAATTGCCCCCCCTTCTCCTCCTCCTCCTCCCCCACCGGGGTAGTAGCAGCAACCTGGGGATCTGGGGGCTATTTAAAGGGCCCGGGGCTCCCCTGCTTGTACTGCCCCTGTACTTTAATTAGCTGCTGGAGCCCTGGGGAAGCGGTGTGGCTCCAGCAGCTATTTAAATGACCGGGCAGCAGAGGCAGCTGGAGCCCTGGCCCTTTAAATAGCCCCTGGAGCCCCTGCTACCCCAGGGCTCTTGGGGCTATTTAAAGGGCCTGCGGCTTCCCTGCTTCTACCGCCCCAGTCCTTTAAATAGCCCCTGGAACCCTGGAGTAGCGGGGGGACTCCAGCAGCTATTTAAAGGGCCAGGGTGGTAGAAGCAGGGGAGCCCCGGGCCCTTTAAGTAGCTGCCGGAGCTGCGCAGCCGCTACCCCAGGGCTTCAGCAGGGGGTTCTGGAGGCAATTTAAAGGGCCTGGGGCTCCAGCCACTGCTGGGAGCCCCAGGCCCTTTAAATTGCCCCCTGGAGAAGCTGGGCTGCCCCAGTACGGTGCACCGGCTCTTGCCGGTATGCCGGCTTACTTTCACTTCTGTATTTTCTAGAGCTTTCATCATTTTTGTTGCTCTTCTCTGGACTTTCTCCAATTTGTCCACATCTTTTGTGAAATGTGGCACCCAGAACTGAACACAATACTCCAGCTGAGGCCTAATCAGTGCAGAGTACAGCGGAAGAATTGCTTCCAGTGTCTTGCTTACAACACTCCTGATAATACATCCCAGAATGATGTTTGCTTTTTTTGCAACAGTGTTACACTATTGACTCATATTGAGTTTATGGTCCACTGTGACCCCTGTGACATTCTGAGTGTAATTTAATATCTCATTGAAAGGTGACAGGGCCAGAAAGAGTTAATTAACTCCCAGACTGACCTGACGCATGGCCGAACTTTAGAGACTGGTTAGGAAGAGATGGAAATGAATAGAGCTTTGAAATGCAAGTCTGCATTGTTAGAGACAGAAGAGTAGATGTTTGCTCAGGTCTTGTGATGTCAGCAAACAAGTCTTGTCGATGGCTGTCGCTTTGATTCAAAGATCAAAAAAGGAATATTAACATTTAGGAAGACATTTGAGTGAGATAGTATTATTGTCTCTGTCTCTTTGAAGGTTGTGATAACCTGTATTTGAAGTGTTTAATGGATAAATTATCTTTTGCTAATTGCCATGATGTTTGGAAGAAGGAAAGTGAAGCCTATTGTTTTCTTAGGCCAAAAGGCTGCAGGAAATGTATAAAAACCTTGGGACACAATCCTTCTTCATCTCAGATCTGCTCTGGGTTTCAAGAGGGGGAAAACTTAAGCCATAAGGATTGAGATCGCCAGTCACTGATATTGGACTATAACCTATGGAGTATTTCTAAAAGGACTTTTGGCAACTACAAGCTGATCTCTGCCGTGTATCTGAACCTCAAGAATTGAATTCAAGTCTGTCTGTATATTGATCTTTTAACCAACACTCTCTCTCTCTTTTCTTTTTTTAATAAATTTTAGCTTAGTTAATAAGAATTGGCTGTAAGTGTGTATTTTGGGTAAGATCTAAGTTATCATTGGATCTGGGTGTGTGGCTGATCCTTTGGGATTAGAAGAACCTTTTCTTTTATATGATGAAATAAGATTTTCAGTGATCACCATCATATCTGACATGTGTGTCTGGATGGAGGCTTGAGGCTGGGTACTTTAAGGGAACTGCATTGTTCGGACTTCTAAGTAACCAGTGAGGTACTATATAAGCTGTTTTGTGCTGGCTTGGTAAATCTAAGTATTGGAATGTTCACCAGCGTTTGGGGTTTGTCTGCCCTGTTCTGTTTGCAGTTCACTCTGATTGAGTGACCTCAGCTGGCTCCCATGGGCAATGTCATCACAATCTCTCAGATCCCTTTCCGCAGTACTCCTTCCTAGGCAGTCATTTCCCATTTTGTATGTGTGCAACTGATTGTTGCTTCCTAAGTGGAGTACTTTGCATTTGTCCTTATTGAATTTCATCCTATTTTCTTTAAACCATTTCTCCAGTTTGTCCAAATCATTTTGAATTTTAATCCTATCCTCCAAAGCACTTGCAACCCCTCCCAGGTTGGTATTGTCCGCAAACTTTATCAGTGTACTCTGTATGCCATTATCATTGATAAAGATATTGAACAGAACTGGATTCAGAACTTATTCCTGCGGAACCCCATTCATTATGTCCTTCCAGCATGACTGTGAACCACTGATAACTACTCTCTGGGAACAGTTTTCCAACCAGTTTTGCACCCACCTTATAGCAGCGCCATCTAGGTTGCATTTCCCTAGTTTGTTTATGCGAAGGTCATGCGAAACAGTATCAAAAGCTTTACTAAAGTCAAGATATTCCACTTCCCCCATATCCACAAGGCTTGTTACCCTGTCAAAGAAAGCTACCCGGTTGGTTTGACATATTTTGTTCTTAACAAATCCATGCTGACTGTTACTTAGTATCTTATTATCTTCTAGATGTTTGCAAATTGCTAGCTTAATTATTTGCTCCATTATATTTCCGGGTACAGAAGTTAAGCTGACTGGCCTGTAATTGCTTGGGTTGTCCTTATTTCTCTTTTTATAGATGGGCACTATAGTTGCTCTTTTCCAATCTTCTGGAATCTCTCCCATCTTCCATGACTTTTCAAAGATAATCGCTAATGGCTCAAATATCTCCTCAGTCAGCTCCTTGAGTATTCTAGGATGCATTTCATCAGACCCTGGTGACTCGAAGACATCTAACTTGTCTAAGTGATTTTTAACTTGTTCTTTTCCTATTTTATCCTCTGATCCTACCTCATTTTCACTGACATTCACTATGTTAGACATCCAATCACCACCAGCCTTCTTGGTGAAAACTGAAACAAAGAAGTCATTAAGCACCTCTGCCATTTTCACATTTTCTGTTATTGTTTTTCCCCCCTCATTGAGTAACGGGCCTACCCTGTCCTTGGTCTTCCTCTTGCTTCCTAAGTGATGCGCACAATATAAACAAATAAATATTGTGTGGCTTCCACACATTATACCCGGGCAAAATAACTTTAGCTTTACAAGAAGAGGGGAAAGCAGAGAGAAAATTAAAAGTTGCTTTACAGGAGCACTTTTGAAATCATTAATAATTCTGGCTCACTAAAGATTTGTCAATATGTTGCTCTGCTGACTGTAACCAGGGAGGTTCATAGATTTATAGATGTCAAGGTCAGAAGGGACCATTATGATCATCTAGTCCTGCACAACGCAGGCCGCAGAACCTCACCCCCCCTCCCCCACTCCTGCAATAAACCTCTCACCTATGTCTGAGCTATTGAAGTCCTCAAATCATGGTTTAAAGACTTCAAGGTGCAGAGAATCCTCCAGCAAGTGACCCGTGCCCCATGCTACAGAGAAAGGCGAAAAAGCTCCAGGGCCTCTTCCAGTCTGCCCTGGAGGAAAATTCCTTCCTGACCCCAAATATGGCGATCAGCTGAACCCTGAGCATTGTGGGCAAGATTCACCAGCCAGATACCCAGGAAAGTATTCTCTGTAGTAACTCAGATCCCACCCCATCTAACAGAGGTCCCATACTCTCAGAACTCAGAAGGCAGTCACTGCTCAAATAGCAACAAATCTCAGGACTTCTAAGCCTTCAATATGCCCCATCTCTTCATTTTAGGGTTTTTAGAGTATGTGCATTACAGTCTTGTATTTAAGGTGGAGCAAAGTTTGGGAAAAGAAAGAGTCTTTGGACATGAAATCCTCCATCTGCAGTGAAAACAGGTAATTACATTTCTGACCAAGCAGAGACCAAGGTCTTACATTCAGCTAGATAACTTACATCCAAGAGTCTTAATAGAGTTGATGGAAGAAATCTCTGGCCCATTTATGTGACTTCTTAATACATCTGAGAATACTGGGGAATTCCAGGAGGCTGGAAGATTGATAATCATAGAATCATAGAATATCAGGGTTGGAAGGGACCTCAGGAGGTCATCTAGTCCAACCCCCTGCTCAAAGCAGGACCAATCCCCAATTAAATCATCCCAGCCAGGGCTTTGTCAACCCTGACCTTAAAAATATCTAAGGAAGGAGATTCCACCACCACTTCCTAATATCCAGCCTAAACCTGCCTCACTGCAACTTGAGACCATTACTCCTTGTTCTGTCATCAGCTACCACTGAGAACGGTCTAGATCCATCCTCTTTGGAACCCCCTTTCAGGTAGTTGAAAGCAGCTATCAAATCCCCCCTCATTCTTCTCTTCTGCAGACTAAACAATCCCAGTTCCCTCAGCCTCTCCTCATAAGTCATGTGTTCCAGTCCCCTAATCATTTTTGTTGCCCTCCGCTGGACTCTTTCCAATTTTTCCACATCCTCCTTGTAGTGTGGGACCCAAAACTGGACACAGTACTCCAGATAAGGCCTCACCAATGTCGAATAGAAAGGAACGATCATGTCCCTCGATCTGCTGGCTATGCCTCTACTTGTACATCCCAAAATGCCATTGGCCTTCTTGGCAACAAGGGCACACTGTTGACTCAATATTGTTGTGCCAATATTCAACAAGGACAAGCAGGATGACTTAGGTTGCCAGTCAGCATGACATCAGTCCAGTGATGAGCTGCCAAAATCTTAACAACTGGTTCCCTCCTCACCCCACGAGGGGGTCATGGCCCACCCCTACCCCCCGGGACTCCTGCCCCATCCAACCCCCCGCGTTCCTTGACGCCCCCCGCCAGTACCCCTTCCTGGAGGTGAGCTGGGGCGGGGAGCAGTTCCGCTGCACGGCCCACCCCGGGTTACCTGCTGTGGTGCTGGTGGCCCTCCTCACGCCCCCCCCCACTGCCCCAGCTCACTTCCGCTCCGCCTCCCTGGGCCTGAGCACCCTGGGCCTGAGCACCCTGGGCCTGAGCATGAAGCCACTGCCTGCTTCTCAACCCTCCCATGCTTCCCGCGTGAACAGCTGATTTGCAGGAAGCCTGGGGGCGGGGCGGAGAAGCAGAGCGGGGTGGCGCGTTCAGGGGAGGAGGCGGAGTGGAGGTGAGCTGGGGCTGGGTGTGGGGCGGGGTGCTGCTGGTGGGTGCTCTGCACCCACCAAATTTTCCGCATGGGTGCTCCAGCCCAGGAGCACCCATGGAGTCAGCGCCTAAGGTGCCACTTTTGGCCAGTGGTTAAATGAAGAAGCCCTTTTAGAACCGGTTCTCCCTCACAGGACAACTGGTTCTAAAAGGGCTTCTAAATTTAACAACCAGTTCTAGCGAACCAGCTCCAGCTTATCACTGCATCAGTCTCAGGCAAAATAATTGAAAAATGTATACAGGATTCAATCAATAATGGAAAACACGTCTTGTCAAATGAACATAATTTCATTCTTTGATCAGATTACAAATTTGGGTGACAAAGCTAACTGTGTTGACATATATACTTAGGCTTTGGTAAGGCATTTGACTTAGTATCACACAACATTCTGTTAAAAACTTACACCATACAATATCAATAAAATTAAGAACTGACTGATAGATCTCAAAAAATTAGTTGGCAATGAGAAATCAACACTGAATGGGGTGTTTCAAGTGGGGTGTTTCAAGTGTGGGGGGTCCATTTTACTTTTGATGGTATTCAACATTTTTATCAATGCTTTGGTACATAAAATCATTGCTGAAAAAATTTGTGAATACCACAAAGCTTGGTGGATTGGTAAACAATAATGGGGACAGGATAGTCATATGGAGCAAACTTGGATTGCTTGGTAAGCTGCTTCTATTCAAATCAAATGTGTTTTAATACAGCCAAAGGTAAAGTCATACAGAGGTACAGAGAATGCCTGCCATACCTATAGAATGGGGGACTGTATCCTGGAAAGCAGTGTCTCTGAGAAGGATTTAGGGGTCATAATGGACCAGCAGCTGAACATGAGCTCCCAATGCGATGCAGTGGCAAAAACAGATAATGCAATCCTTGGCTATACATCCAAAGGACAGGGGGATCATGAATAGGAATGGGGAGGTGACTGTACCTCTATATCAGAGGGGTAGCCGTCTTAGTCTGGATCTGTAAAAGCGGCAAAGAGTCTTGTGGCACCTTATGGACTAACAGACATATTGGAGCATAAGCTTTCGTGGGTGAATACCCACTTCGTCGGATGCCTCTCTATGGTATTGGTGAGACCAATCCTGGAACACTGCATCCAGTTCTGGTGTGCACACTTTTAAAGTGATATTAAAAATTGGAGAGGCACAGTAATATTTGGGGACTGGAAAAAATGCTTTACAATGAGTAACTGAAGGAACTCTGTCTGCTTAGCTTATCAAAAAGAAGATTGAGAAGTGATTTGTTTAGGGTATATGAGTATCTTCACAGGGAGAAAACACCAGATCTTAAAGGTCTCTTTCACCTAGTGAAGAAAGGCATAGCAAGAACCTATGGCTGGAAGCTGAAGCCAGATAAATTCAAATTACAATTAGGTACAGATTTTCAGCAGTGAGGGTGTTTAACTTTTGAAACAAGCTTCCAGTGAAAGTTGTGGATTCTTTATCTCTTGATGTCCTCACCTCAAGACAGACTGCCTTTCTTATTGTAACTCTTCAGCTATGCAGAGCATAACAATTCCTATGTGCAATAGTCTGCACTGACTATATACATGAACTCTCTCTATATATGCTGTCTGCATATATATACTCTAAGGCAGTGGTTCTCAAACCTGTTTGCTTGGGTCCCTCTTCTTTGTGTCTGCAGCTGTTTATGTGCCTTCCCCCTGTTTCCCCGCCCTTCCCCCCCCCCCCCGTCGCCAAGTACATATACCGCCAGCCAGCTCTGAAGGCAGAGCAGAGAGCAGCGGCTGCTGGCCAGGCACCCAGCTCTGAAGGCAGAGCAGAGAGCAGCGGCTGCTGGCCAGGCACCCAGCTCTGAAGGCAGAGCAGAGAGCAGCGGCTGCTGGCCAGGCACCCAGCTCTGAAGGCAGAGCAGAGAGCAGCGGCTGCTGGCCAGGCACCCAGCTCTGAAGGCAGAGCCACGCCAGCAGCAGCACAGAAGTAAGGGAGGCAATGTGGAAATTGATATTTCTCATCACTTTTCACAGCAGACTTAGCGTCCCATTGCCACCCTTACTTCTGCACTGCTGCTGCCACCCCAGGGCTGACAGCCGTAGCCCCACTGTCTCCTGGTGAGGGATTAACAGGGAAAGGGAGGAGGAGAGCCCTAGCCCAGGGCACTGGTTGTCAGTCCCGGAGTGACGGTGCTCCAGCAGTCCCCACCTCCTGGGTGTGCACAGCCCTTCTGCATGAGCCCAGCCACCCGGGGCTGACAACCAGCATTCTTCAAAAAAAAGGGCGGGGCACACAGCTTGCACCTCCCTGGACACATTCCCGTGCCTCTCTAGGGAGGCCCACCCCATAGTTTGGCCCGCTGTTCTAAGGCATTATGGTAAAGCTCACTTTGACCTCAGGGGAGTAGGATCAGGCACAAAAGGAACACTACTTGCTCCATCATTTCTGGATGTAAAATGCTGACAGTAAGCTATCAGAAATAAGTTAACATTAATTGTTGATGTATTTGACAATAAAGCCACCAAGAGAGTAGTTATGGCTCATGGTTGGTATCCATAACCTTACAATAGTGCTCTGGTCTGCCAAGTTTGTCTCAGAATTAGTTATACCAAACAATTGCCGATGTTGGTATTTTCCAGGTGACTCTGTAAATACAACTCACCTAATAAAACTGAGTTAATATGACAGAATCTGGGTTTCTATAACAAATGTAATACAGTTGGCAACCTCTTTATTAACTGATAAATAGTGTTCATGATCCTTTAAATATGCATAAAATACTCCAGATAAGAGAACTACCACAGGGCTAAGAGACAACCCCTACCCCAGAGAGGTCACAGCCAAGGTTTGAGACAATATGCAACAGGTGAGGAAACAGACCTAGTGGGAGGAGGGAGAACAAGGTAACAGTAGAGAGAAGGGCATTAGCGGAAGTTAGTAGTTAGAGGCAGTCACCAAACTAACTAGTAAATCCAGATTTTCTCTCTCCTCCATGCTGAGTTTCTCATTAAGGCCAAGCCAAGTTGGCAGCTTTCAGCTCCTACCACACACTTGCACTTGATGCCAAAGGTCACTGTAACTACGTGACAGCAACCACCTACATGCACCTGCCAACAGGTAAACATGGCTCAGACACACCTTAGAGCAGTGGTTTATCAAGAAATGCAAATAGAAGAACCTAAGCAGAAAGAACCAAGGTCACCGGAACAGAGCAAAGACAGACACGGTTTTGTCTCAGTGCTGACTTTAATTAAGTACAGTAACTAATGCCACTCATATCCTGAAGTTCTGCTCTGTCTTACCCGCATTGTGCATTCTTAATCCAGTGAGAGAGAGAGGATGTTATTTCTGAAAGGCATGTCCCAGATGGGGACCACAGAGAGGAAGAAGGGAAGTGTGATACCTGCAGCTCACGTCTCAGGGGGAAGGGTCTGGGTGACAGAGGGGGAGGTGTGACCCACTATGGGGCAGGGGGAGAGCCAGACCATAGGGTATGTGTGTAACAGAGAGAGAGAGATGAAGCAGAGGAGAACTCAGGAGAGATAAGAGTGTTGCAGTATTACTCAGCTGGCTGATAAGGTAGCTCCATAAGAGGAATGGATTATTTTGCTTCACACACAAAGATAACTGGACAAGTATGAGGGAGTGTTATGAACCAGGCTCCCACCTTTTGTGTAAGAGACAGAGGGGACATTTGAAATAAATAATTCATTCCCTTATCCAACTGTCCAGCAGCACGGCACACCTTATAAACAGCCACGGGGGTTGGAGAAGAGATGCAGGAGGCTGAGCGTGCCAGGTAGAGGCTCCATTAAAAAGCTTACATGGAGCTTGCAGTCTGAAAAGGAAAGCCACACATGAACCGTAGATGAAAAGACAAGCACACATCTTGTTAATAATTATTTTATTATCATAGTGCCTAGAAGGCCCAGTCACCATCAGGAGGACCTGCTGTGCTGAATACTGCACAAATACAGGGACAGAGAGTCCCTGCCCCAGAGGGCTCCCAGTCTTGTTGGCTGTTTCATACCAATTTTCCCCTAGTCCCAGTCTTGTGACAAGACATAGCTAAGTCCTGGCTCCCTCTTGGAAGCAAATCAGCAGAAAAGGGTGGGAATGTGTAGGAAAGGGGTGAGACCATGGTGAGACCTCCCCTCTGCACTGCCTGTGAAGTGGGGCCAGAGCTCTGGGGAGAAACGTATGCCATTCTAATGGGTGTGCAGCGTGTGCACTCCCCATGCACGCTCACCAGCCCCAGGAGAGACTCAGTGTCCCCATGTTCCCCGAAGAGCCACCATCTCTGCTCTGCCCTCTACATGGACTCACAGACTCCAAGACCTGAAGGGGCCACTGTGATCATCTAGGCTGACCTCCCATATAGCACAGGCCAGAGATCTGCCCCAAAATAAGTCCCTTTGAACCAGAGCATAGATTTAAAACAAAAAACATCCCATTTTGATTTTAAAATAGTCAGTAATGGTGAGTCCACCAAAACCCTTGGGAAATTGTTCCAATTGCCCTCCTGGTTAAACGTTTACACCTTCTTTCCCCTCTGAATTTGCTCTGTGCAAATTGCAAAATGAACAGTATCAGGCAAAATCTGCCTCCCACGCCTCCAGCCTCCTTTCCCAAGTATCCAGGGCTGAGGTCTCCCATCTTCTTTCTTCCTCCACTCCTTCCAACCGCCACCTTGGTCCCATTTCTGCCCACCTCCCTCACTTCCCAGGCCCCTAGGAAGACGGCTCAAACGGCCCCACTGCTGGGAGCAGGGTGTGAAGCACAAAGAGCAGGCACTGTCGCAGTGGGGGTTGGGACTGCTGCACAGCTGCAGAAAGAGACTTGGTGCCTGGCACATCTTGGCGTGTGGGGCACAAATCTGGCTGTAAGCTCCCTGATCCATGAACCACCGAGAGCTGACCTGGTCCCGAGGAGCACCACAGAACAGCCTCTGGGCTCGACAGTGTTGGAGCAGAGGGGCATACGCACCCTCCCCCCTTGGCTCACTGCAGTGCAGCGCAGTCTGCCATGGGCCGGGGTGGGTAAGGCCTGTGAGCGCTCCCTGGAGCTCTACAGTGCCAGGACATTCAGAGGGCAAATGTCATTGCACTAAGCCACCTGTATTGCTGCGTGCCTCCATTTTTGTGTGTGCAAATCAAGACACACTGAGCCCATTTTTTAGAAGTGCCAAAGCCCCACAACATTTTGGCAGGTCAATAAGCAGCAATAGACTCAGAAACAGAGCAAATTGCCAGGGCAACTGCAGGGCTGGAAGGAGGCAGGTCCCTGCCTATGGGAAAACTCCACAGCTGCTTATGGTAAAGGAAATGACTGCCGAGGAAGGAGTCCTGTGGACAGGAATCTGGGGGTCACAGTGGATCACAAGTTAAATATGAGTCAACAATGTAACACTATTGCAAAAAAAGCGAACATCATTCTGGGCTGTATTAGCAGGAGCGCTGTAAGCAAGACATGAGAAGTAATTCTTCCGCTCTGCTCCGCGCTGATTGGGCCTCGGCCTGTCTCATTCCAGGAAAGATGTGGACAAAGTGGAGAAAGTCCAGAGAAGAGCAACAAAAATGATTAAAGCTCTAGAAGACATGACCTCTGAGGGAAGATTGAAAAAATTGGGTTTGTTTAGTCTGAAGAAGAGAAGACTGAGAGGGGACATGACAACAGTCCTCAAATACATAAAAGGTTGTTACAAGGAGGAGGGAGGAAAATTGTTCTCCTTAACCTCTGAGGACAGGACAAGAAGCAATGGGCTCAAATTGCAGCCAGGGTGGGTTAGGTTGGAGATTAGGAAAAACTCCCTAACTCTCAGGGTGGTGAAGCACTGGAATAAATTGCCCAGGGGGGTTGTGGAATCTCCATCATTGGAGGTTTTTAAGAGCAGGTTGGACAAACCCCTGTCAAGGATGGTCTAGATGACACTTAGTCCTGCCAGGAGTGCAGGGGACTGGACTAGAGACCTCTGGAGATCCCTTCCAGGCCTATGATTCTATGTCGCCCCAAGACTCCCGGCGCAAGGGGGTGGTTAGCTCAGCCCGCCGCCTGGCTCCCTGGCAGGGCTGGCCCGGGGCCTGGCTGGAAAGCGGCTGAGCTGGCCCGGGGCCTGGCTGGAAAGCGGCTGAGCTGGCCCAGGGCCTGGCTGGAAAGCGGCTTCTAGGTGTGTTTTATTAGCTGAGTTCTGCGGTTGGACTTTGCTCCGGCCGCCTTCCGCACCTGCCCTGCCCCAGCACAGACTCCCCAGCCTGCCCTCGCCCAGGGGCAGCTCGGCCCCGCAGTGCGCGGAGCAGGACCAGGCGGGCCGGATGGCGCGAGCCACACGGGCCACGGGGCTCGCCCAGGCTCGCATCCCGCCTCCAGCTCTGACCCTCCCCGCAGCCCCGAGCCAGCCTCCCCCGGCCGCTTCCAGCTCCCGGGCCCGGCTCGCCGCCAGCCCTGCTGAGCTGTCCACAGCCCGGGTGCTGACCCGGGCGCCCGCACCAGGAAACCGCCGCCGAGCCCCGAGGCGGCCCCCGGCCCTGCAGCGAGAGACCCGGGCCGCGAACATCCCCGGGGCCGCAGGGCTCCTGTCCCCTAACCACCGGCAGGGCGACACTGCAGGGGGCGGGGGGAGGGCAACTCTGTAGGAGCGGGTCACTGCAGGGGGAGGGTAACAAAACGGGGGGGCTCCAGGGGCCGCAGGGAGGGGCTGTGGCGGGGGGTGCAGGGGGCGCGGCGAGGGGCTGTGGCGGGGGGTGCAGGGAGCTGTGGCGGGGGGTGCAGGGGGAGCGGCGAGGGGCTGTGGGGGGGGGGTGCAGGGAGCTGTGGCTGGGGGTGCAGGGGGCGCGGCGAGGGGCTGTGGCGGGGGGTGCAGGGGGCGCGGCGAGGGGCTGTGGCGGGGGGTGCAGGGGGAGCGGCGAGGGGCTGTGGCGGGGGGTGCAGGGGGCGCGGCGAGGGGCTGTGGGGGGGGGGTGCAGGCGGCAGTGGCCGGGGGAGCAGCGAGGGGCTGCGGAGGGCGGTGCAATGGTGGGGGCCGTAGGGGGCGCGGGGAGGGGCTGTGGCGGGGGTGGGGGGGAGAGGGCAGTGGCCGGGGCTGCAGGGGGCGCGGGGAGGGGCTGTGGCGGGGGCGGGGGGGAGAGGGCAGTGGCCGGGGCCGTAGGGGGCGCGGGGAGGGGCTGTGGCGGGGGCGGGGGGGAGAGGGCAGTGGCCGGGGCCGCAGGGGGAGCGGGGAGGGGCTGTGGCGGGGGGAGAGGGCAGTGGCCGGGGGCGCGGGGAGGGGCTGTGGGGAGGGGGGTGCAGTGGCCGGGGCCGCAGGGGGAGCGGGGAGGGGCTGTGGGGAGGGGGGTGCAGTGGCCGGGGCCGCAGGGGAGCGGCTGTGGGGAGGGGGGTGCAGTGGCCGGGGCCGCAGGGGAGCGGCTGTGGGGAGGGGGGTGCAGTGGCCGGGGCCGCAGGGAAGCGGCTGTGGGGAGGGGGGTGCAGTGGCCGGCACCGCGGGGGTGGGGGGCAGGCCGCCTGTTGCAGGCTGGGGCGGGCAGGCGGGCACGCTGCACTCCTGAGCTCACTGCGGCTCTCTGTAATCTCCTCTCCTGCCCGCCCCCACCCCGCTGCGGAGCGGTGCCTGTTCCCATCACATCCTGCCTCCCTCCCCGTCTCTCTCCCACTCTCCGCGCCCGGCTCCAGCGCTCCCCGGCTGCCTCCCCGAGCTCCAAGCGCCCAGCTCCAGCGGCATGGCTGGCACGTTCGCCCGCGTCCTGTGCGCTCGCAAATCCGCCGGCCTCCTGGCCGTGGTGGGAGCCGGGTCTCTGGCCACCGGATTCCTGCTCACCCAGGACGCGGTCAGCGCTGGCGAGAGGCAGCGGCGCCTCTACCCGCCAAGGTACCGGGCGGGGCTCGCTGCTCGGCCGGGACCCTCCCTGGGCTCGGTGCCAAAGCTAGAGGGGGGCTTCGGTCTCCCAGTGTGGGGAGGGGGCGCCCTCGGAGCCAGGGGGAAGCGCCCTGGGGCGGGTGCGGGGGGCGCAGACGCTTTGGGGGCCGGGCGGGCTGCGCGGCTCTCCGGCCCGTGGGGGTTGGGGTGGGAAGGAGCCCAGCCCGGATCGCCCCCGAGAGGAGCCGGTCCCAGCTGGCCGGGTCCCTGCAGGCAGCGCAGGCTGCGGCTGGCGCCCCGAGCCATCACGTAGCTGCTGCAGATCTCGGGCTGCGCCTCCCCCGGCGGCTGCGGCGGAGAGGGACCAATGTCTGCCCCGGGCCACTCGGGGACTATCCCCAGCCCAGCTCCGCTGCGTCTCCCTCGGGGCAAGGTCGGTGCCGTCCTGGCTCCCGGCCGGGATGCTCAGGAGGAGCGCGTGGGGCCGGGGATCACCTGCTGATCCGGATGAAAGCGCCTGGACCCCCGGGCGCTGAGCCCTGCCCGCAGAACGCAGCAGGCGGGCCGGCTTTGCGGCTGCGGCTCCCGGCGCCCTGCTTCCTCCCCCCGCGGAGCCGCGCTGTGCCCCGGGCAGGCCGGGCAGCGCAGGCGGGAGCGCACCTGGAGCCGGACGGGACGGGGCGGCTCTCCTCCCCCGGCGCCTGCTGGCTGGCTGGGTCACCCGCCGGCTCCGGGCCTGGCCCTGCCCTCGCCTGCCCAGCGCACAGGGGCCGGGCGGGTGGCTGCGGCCCTGCGCCAGGGGCAGGGTCTGGCGGGCGCTGGGGACGCTCTGCGGGGAGGCTGGATCGCCGTGTGGGGGCTCGGCTCTGGCTGGAGGTTGCCTTGGCTGGAAAGCTCCTGGAGTGCGAGCAGGGGGCTGGAGTCCTGGCGGGCAGCGGCTGCAGGGGGCTGGAACCGTTTGTACTGTGGGGGGCTGAGAGCCATTGAACCAAACGGTAACCCTGTGGGATGGAACCACTGCAAGCCAGGGGGTGTAGCAGCCTCCCAGCACCCTCATTCCAGCACCTATGGGTGCTAGTGATTGGGGCAGGGGATCGGCCTGCGATTCCCCCCCCCCCTTCCACCCCAAGGTCTGCGGGTTACATCCTGGGTCCTGTGACCTTGGGCAAGGGACTTTTCTGTGCCTTGGAGCTAAGATCACCTCCTGCCTCAGCACAGGCCTCCTCCCTGCAGGCTCTGGCTGAGCCCACCGGGCTGCAGCAAGGTCTGTCCATGTTTCATGCTCTCAGGGCCCCTGGAGCAGCCCCTGGCCCTGGGAGTGGCCCTGGGGAGGGCTGGGCTGGGCCTTAGCTCCCAGGGAGCTGGAGCCCGGCTCTGAAGAAGCTGTGAGCTTTACCCTTGGGGGAGGACATTTCACAGGCTGGGCGTGGAGGTGGCAGGCAGCCTTCGACTCTTTGAGGGTTAGAGTAGGTGATCCCTCGGTCTCTTTTAACCCTCTGGCTCTAGGCTGGTAGCTGGAGCATGGGCACTATACATACTTTGAAAGGCACAGGCCCTGAGACAGCATGGGAAAGGCCCCATAGCTGGACAGAGCAGCCATGAGTTATCCACAGGGCTCGCTGCTAGGGTGACCAGATGCCCCAACATTAGGGGCTGTCTTATATAGGCAACTATACTCCCCCCCAAAGTATCCTGCTTTTCCACACTTGCTATCCGATCACCCAGATCATCCTATGCCTGGCATGTGTGCTCCTGGCCCGGCTTGCTTTCCCAAGAACCCTCTCCCCACCCTCACCCCTGCCCTCAGTAACTGGCCCGAGTGCTCCCACCCAAATCTCTGCCCCCTACCACCTTCAGCATGTCCGGGCTGTGTTTGGGGCCACTAGGGAAAGACATGAGTGATGGGTTGTGATGGGTGCTACCCATGGGAGCCCGCTGTGGTCAATCAGGGTGAACTGTAAACAGAATGGGGCAGACAAACCCCAGACGCTGGTGGATATTCCAATACTTAGATAGCACCTCCCTGGTTAATCAGACGTCCAAACAACGCAGTTCCCTTAAAGTATCCAGCCTCAGGTCTCCATCCAGACACACATGTCAGATATGATGGTGATCACTGAAAATCTTATTTCATCATATAAAAGAAACGGTTCTCATGACCCCAAAGGACCAAGCCCCAGACCCAGGTCAAATGATAACTTAGATCTTACCCCAAATACGCACTTATAGTCAATTCTTATTAACTAAACTAACATTTATTTAAAAAGAAAAGAGAGAGAGTGTTGGTTAAAAGATCAATATACAGACAGACTTGAATTCAATTCTTGAGGTTCAGATACATGGCAGAGATCAGCTTGTCGTTGCCAAAAGTCCTTTTAGAAATAGTCCATAGGTTACAGGCCAATGTCCATATTAAGGGTGACTCCAGTCAGTGACTGGGGATCTCAATCCTTATGGCTTAAGGTTCCCCCTCTTGAAACCCAAAGCAGATCTGAGATGAAGAAAGATCTTCTTCATCTCAGGTTTTTATACATTTCCAAATCTGCAAGGTTTTTATACATTTCCTGCAGCCTTTTGGCCTGAGAAAACAATCGGCTTCACTTTCCTTCTCCCAAACATCCTGGCAATTAGCACAGGGTCATTTATCCATTAAACAGTTAAGACACAGGTTACCACAACCTTCAAAGAGACATACAGACAATAATACTATGTCACTCAAGTGTCTTCCTAAATGTTAATATTCCTTTTTTGATCTTTGAATCAAAGCTACAGCCATCGACAAGACTTGTTTGCTGACATCACAAGACCTGAGCAAACATCTACTCTTCTGTCTCTAACAATGCAGACTTGCATTTCAAAGCTCTCTTCATTTCCATCTCTTCCTAACCAGTCTCTAAAGTTCGGCCATGGGTCAGGTCAGTCTGGGAGTTAATTAACTCTTTCTGGCCCTGTCACCTTTCAATGAGATATTAAATTACACTCATAACGTCACAGGGGTTCATTCTAATGTAGGAGGACTAAAGCAATGCAACGAAACACTGCCTGCTGACTCAAGAGCACAAGTACCAACCTCAGGGCAGGCTGTTAGGAACCAGGGCACAAACTCCAGACTGGCAGTGATTTCCGTACAGTACTTAGATTGCACCAGCTAATTACCAAATGTAAACCCCTGAGGCACTGTGACAGTAGCAGCCGTGTTAGTCTGTATCTGCAAAAAGAACAGGAGGACTTGTGGCACCTTAGAGACTAACCAATTTGTTTGAGCATAAGCTTTCATGGGCTAGAGCCCACTTCATCGGATACATAGAATGGAACATATAGTAAGAAGATATAAGTACTCCCGTTCTTTTTGAGCAATATTCTGGTTACCCAAGTCCCAAAGGACCAGTCACTTACCCCAGGTCAGTTGCACCTTAGATCTTACACCAAAGACAGCACTTGTAGTCAATCCCATACAGATTTACTAAATAGAAAAAGGAAATCAGAGCATTATTTACCAAGTTAAAGCAAGCAAACAGACAAATGAGTTAGTCTTGGTTTCTAGAGGTAATAGAAGCTTCTATAATCAGTCAGCTCTATTTGTCCTTTAGGGCTAACCCAACCTAAGTGGCTTGGGATCTCTTGCTTTTGCCTCAAGGCAACCCCCCCACACACATATTCCAAGCAGCAGGGATAATCAGTTCCTTCTTTTTAGGGGTTGTGTTCTCCTCTTCCCACATGCTTTCAGCTGCAAAGCTCAGTTGATAGGAGGAGTCTCTTGCTTGATGCATTTTCACCGAGAGGAGGCAGAACCATGACAAAAGTCTTTTGTCCTCTTGTTGAAGGTCCATAGGGAACTTCCAGCTGCAACAAGCCACAAGAGTCCATCTGGTATCGCTCAACCTTTCCTGTTGGGAAGGTCATAACACCTTCTGTTGAAGCTCAGCCCTTCACCCTAATTAACATCTCTCTGCTCCATGGGGATTGACACACAGAGGCCCCAACATTATAAGAACTTATTGGACATTGTGTTTTGCCATATGATTTTTCCAACAGCTGTCTGGATAGGTAGAGTCCCCCATTACTACCAGGCCTTGTGTTTGGGATATTTCTGTTATTTGTTCCAGAAATGCCTCATCCATCTCCTCTTCCTGATTTGGTGGTGCACAGTACACCCCTACCACAACGTCATGCTTATTTAACCCCTTTTTACACAGCTGGTCTACCTCCCACCCCTTTCTGGATCTTAGAAAGAGTGTATATGCTTGATGTACAATGCAACACCTCCTCCCTTTTTACCCACCTGTCCTTCCTGAACAAGCTATACCCCTTTATACCAATCTTCCAGTCATAAGACTTATCCCATCAAGTCTCTGTGATGCTAATTAAATCATAAGCTAAATGATGTACTAATACTTCCAGTTTTTTCCCTATACTTCTTTCATTTGCATATAGACATCTAAGATGTTGAGCAGATTCCCTTACTGATTTCTTTCTTGATGCTTCTGTTGTAATTTCCCATACCCTCCACCCCCACCCCAACATTCAACCCTCTCTTACAGTCATCTTTTTTATAGGCTTTTGTCATCTGTCCCCTTTGAACCTAGTTTACAGCCCTCCTTACTAACTTGCTAGTTGGTGCCTCTTGGTCTGCTGAGAAGAGGTGGGGTGCACCTGACCTTCCTTCCAGACCTGCATCCCATTGTCAAGGAAGTCAAAGCTGTCCCATCAACACTATCTGCATAGCCAAGCATTCATCTCCAGGAAGTGCATTTCCCTGCCTGGGCCCTTACCCTCAGCTGGAAGGATGGACATGAACACAGCCTGTGCCCCTTTGCTCTGGCCCCCAGAGCCCTGTAGTCACTACTGATCTGCTCAGGGTTTGTCCAATTGGAAGACCCAGACTCGCAGTGTGGCTGTGCAGCAAGGCTTATGAGCATTCATGTGATACTTTTGGAACTGTTAAATATTATGCTCATTGCTGGCTGAATTATGTGCCTCTTTATCTGTCAAAGAAAGGACAAAATCTTGCACCAGTTAGGGCACAAAAGTGACTGATCTCTGTAGACTACAATCACCTGGCTTTGGATAATATTCAGAGGCTTTCATTTTGGCTATTTCAGACCAAAGGATTAAAGTGGTATTATTCAAAGCCACTTCTTCATTTGAAAGCATTTTGTCAGGCTCACTCACCAGAAAAAAAGTCATCCAAATGTTTTGTAGATAAAGTTCCTTCTTCAGATTATAGCATCTTGGGTAGCACCAGCTAACGTTATTGTGCTGCATAAAACAATGGTGGACTTGCCTTGTCCATGCTGTGCCTGGACTGAAATTGCAGGACCATATATAGTGTTTCTCACCTTGCCTGTGGTGAGATGGCAAGATGTTTCCACATCTGAGGGAAGTAGGGCTTTATACCTTTGAAGGTGCTTAGACATGAGTTTTCTTGTTGTACATAAGATCATTGTCTCTCTTCAATCAGCTCAGAAAATGCCATATCACAAGTTGACTATTGTTGCAGTGTAACTGGATGGTTTTGCTTTATGATTAGTTTTACTAAAGTAGGAAGAAAGTCATGGTGAGTGATTTGATTGCTAAGGATGCAGTTTGTCTTTCCCAGATATTCTGAGCAACATGTCACCAGCTCCTCTCAGATTGTTCTCTCAAATGTTTCTATTTTATGAAGTTTGCCCTTGTGGGTTTCTCTCCGGCAAAGCACTTCAACAGGACCAGTTGCTGGAGGATGTGCTTGCTCAGGTGGCTATAGAAGTGGATGAACAGGTTGCTCTCTGACCAGATTCAGAATTTGTCTTTCCTGGGTTCAGTACAACTCTGACATGTGCCAAATTCAACTTCCTTGTGTATTTCTGAAAGCACCCCCCAGGAGAGAGCATTGAGAGAGCAGGAGAGAGCACATCATCTAAACTAGAAAACTCATCCAGCAGCCACCAGTAGAATTCACTTCTCCTGCTTTCTGCTGCTGGCATCACCAAATTCTGACGAGCACTGGTGGCTTTTGACAGTTTTGCCTTCTTTTCATTTTCTTGACAGATAACACATATTCAAAGTTTGTGAAGAGTCTCTCTCTTTGATGTAAGCTTTAAGGGGCTTGTATCCTCTATGTCTTCATATATTATAACTTCCCTGTTGAGGTAGAAGTCCCAGAGTATATTGTTATATTTCATTTTGTACAATATACAGATCTAAATTAGCACAAACCTGTATGTTAGTATCCAACTTGCTGTTTTTGTTTAGTTAGCACTTTGTTCCAAGTGCAATATGCAGCTGTGAATTGTCATCTCCAACCCTAATGCTGACCTGTGCATAAAAGTATCACTGAATTACAAAGCTAGTTTCTAGAATATTTCAAAGGCTAGTATTGCATGCATAGGCAATTACAAACTAAAACCTTTTGCCAGGCAGGCTAGATGTTATTTTGAATGGAGCAAAGCTTACAGCTGGAGAAGATTACATTAGAGAAGTTCATGTACATTTACATCTACCCACTACGCAGTACAAACTGAGAACATGTAATCTACAGCTACTGGTTCACAATATTCAGTGTGACACTGATCTGGTCAGCAAATTTCAGCTGAAAAACATAGAAAACTATTGTAATCACTCGTGAGATCCTTTGACAATTACAAATATGTGATGTGAAAATATTTCATGTTAGTATATTGCAAAATGTTGATATTCACCACTTTTGCCACGTGCTAAACAGCTTAACTTCTGAGAAAAAAACTTGTTGATGGAAAACCAACACAAATCTTTTGATACATTGTTTGGTAGTATTGACCCAAACCCCATATTAAGGTTTTGAAACTGACCAGTAATAACGGCAGTCACAATCACGTGGCAGTGTCTCTGCAACTGTGCAAAAAATGACTTTCATTTTGGGTACCATTGCTTCACCTCACCTACAGGCTTATGCCACCACTTGACAGCTCCACATCATACCTCATCGAAACATACATAACAGAAGCTTTCTAATGATCTATGATGGGAGGGGGGTGTACATGAAATTCCAGAAATAAGGTCCTTTGTTGAGAATTGCCCCATACCTATTGGCTTGGCCTTGCCTTGAACAGGACCCCAAAGGCTCAGAGACCACAAGCCAAAGTACAAGAACCCAATATGTATTATGGCTGAAAAGGAGATTTAACACAATCTCCTGATTTGAGGGAGTGAGTCAAGATTGTTTGGGGCAGGCAACCCTGCAAAGGTCAAATGGGGGTCCCCCCAGTATTCAGCAGCCAGTAACTGGAGCACCAGATGCCATGATGCTTTCTCCTAGGAGATTGACAGTATCATGACCCGCTTCGTACAGGAGTGCTCTGTGGCTGTGACGGACAGACAGTACACAATGAACAGGTGCCAGCAGGGGGCTCAGGAGGAGTGCTTGGCACAATCCTTGGGTTTTGTAGGACCAATCAAAACTTGTGCCCTGCAGATGGTTTCCTTCGGCAGCTCTTTACAAGTGGAGCCCTTAACACCTTACAAGAAGCTGTATTCTGCTGAAATGTCCAGCCCCAGCTGGAGCTGCTCAGGCAGCTCTGCAGACACTGAAAGGGCTGGGGGGCTCCCCGCTCTTCCCCTGGGGAATCTGCCCAGCTAGAATTCACAATGTCATGGGGAAGAGGCTGTCGATGCACACCTGGGACCAGCAGCGTGTGTCCGTGACAAGGTGCGTCAGGTTGTACATGGGGCAATAGCTAGCTTGTGGCAGAGGGCAAACACCAGTGTGAGGAACACTGGAACGAGCCAGGCTATGCTGCAGGGTGGGGCATGCTCTCCTTGGAGCTGAGGTGGTCTGGACCAGCTTTACTCCTGCCAGCCCCTACTCCTGCCAGCTTGAGGCAGTATGGGAAGGAAAGAGAGCTCAGCCTGGAGCAGACTGGATTTAGTCCCCCTATGGAGCAGTCAGCCTGTGGCCAGTGGTGTCTGCGCAGAGCAGTCAGCAGAAGCTGTCCCTCCCTTTCTCCCCACTCTGGATTCAGAGAAGCTGCAGGGCCTTGCCTAGCCAGAGGGCCCACTGTTCCCATGGAGGCGAGAGAGGCAGACACATTCCTGGGGCCCCACAGTGGAGGCGACTGCACTCACAGCGCTGTGCGTTGTATCGCATGCCGGGTGGGGGAGGCAGCAACAGAAGGGGACTGTGACTGCTACAGATACCCCTGCCCCAAGGGCAGCGCCTGTGCTGAACTGCAGCATGCTGCTCCCGAACACCAGGAACCTACCTCAGCGGGCCAAGGTCTGCTGAGCTCTGGCCCCCCAGCATCCAGCTCCCACCCAGCTTCCCTCCAATAGCCTGACGAGGCAGCCCTCGCGGGGCTAGAACACACTGTTTGCAGTGGGGCTCACCGGTCACCTCTGTGTGTATTTTCCTAGGAATGGGAATGCTCTGGGTACCTCTGTCACCCCCTGACTAGGATCAGAGCACCTACAATGGGGGCTGGGGACAGGGTATGCTCTCCAGGACGGAGACTGGCCCCGTGACCCATGGCAGCCGCTGTCTAGCACTGAAAGACTCATGCCAAGCCTTTCGCCCTTTTGTCTGAGCTAACAGGTGCTTGTCTCAGATTGCCCCATTAGCAGGAGGAAGGGTTCAGCTCACAGAGGCTGTGGCCAGGTGCCCTCCCTGCCAAGCCCCCAGTGAACACAGGAAAAGCACAAAGCTTCTCTAAGCCGAGAATGAGGTCAGGAGAAGAACTCTTGTTAAGCTGATTAAAAGTAAGCGTCTCCCTAATGCAATAAACTGCACCATTGGGAGCAGTTCTTGACAGCTGCAGATTGGGGTCACTGGCTCCTTCTCTGTCCTTCTGCGCGTCCCTTCCTTCCTGTCCAGACACCAGCAGCCAAGGTAACACCAATGAAGAAGCCAAGGGGTGCAGGGACCCAGGGGCAGTGGCTCACAGATCTATCCCTATTAGGAACAATCCATGTGCTTGACCCTGTACAAAACACACAGGATGTGGGGCCAGATTTTCAAAAGCCGTGGATGGCTAAAGATGCAGACGGGGGCTAGTGGGCTTGTGGAGAGCAGGCTGGACACCTAATTCTATTGACTGGAAGAGAAGAAAATATGGATCTGAGGAGAAATAAACC
Source organism: Lepidochelys kempii (assembly GCF_965140285.1). Lineage (NCBI taxonomy): Eukaryota > Metazoa > Chordata > Testudines > Cheloniidae > Lepidochelys > Lepidochelys kempii. The sequence goes on along the minus strand of NC_136389.1, from coordinate 85,034,114 downwards.
AGAATGGAAGCTCCCATATTCTTAAAGCCTTCAGAAAACCTGGGCTGGGTTCTCCTGCCAGAGCAGCCCCAGCCCCCTCTTTGCCCATTCTCCTCACTCCTGCCCTGCAGCCCTCCACTAGCCCAGCCTGGGCTCCCCTTTTCTTGCCACATGGATGGTGACTGGAAAGACGTTTATTCTGTTTTGCACCAGCAGCGAGCTCAGCATTGTGTGGGACGGGGAACACAGCCTCCACCCAGAGGTGCTTACACGGGGCAGGCCAGGGAGGAGATGGTTGTGTTTGCGCCTGGTGGAAGTGACTGGGGAGTAGGGGCTGAGCAGAGAGGGGTGGAGTCCAGCACCTCAGTGCAGGGAGGCAATTCCTGGCACGGGGCAGTGCAGGGGACGAGGGGCAAGAGTCACTGTGGAGTGTAGGAGAGAGTGAGGTGGAGCAAGGCCAGAGGAGGTAGCAATGGGACTAGAGCTGGAGGGAGGTGAGAGGAAGCCAGTGCCTTGCCTGGGGCCAGAGACGGAGATCCTTGGCATTCACATATGGGAAGCCACGAGCTTGCTGCTTCAGCTAGGCTCCCATCAGTCTGCAGGGGCCAGTAGTGATCTTGGCCGACGTGGTATTCCCGCCACTGCGGCCTCCTCTCCACTGGGGGTGGAGGACGTGGAAAGCCGAGAGGGAGCAGATCCCAATGCCCTGACACACGAGCAGGACACACTGAAATCCAAAAAGGCCAGTGCTCCAGCCCAGAGGGTTAAACATTCCCCATATTCTGTTCTCCCCACAGCGCCGAATATCCAGATCTCCGGAAACACAACAACTGCATGGCAAGTAACCTGACCCCTGCCATCTACGCCCAGCTCTGCGATAAAACCACCCCCAACAGCTGGACCCTGGACCAGTGCATCCAGACAGGCGTGGACAATCCTGGGCACCCCTTCATTAAGACTGTGGGCATGGTAGCAGGTGATGAAGAGTCCTACGAGGTGAGCAGCTGCCAGAGCTGCAGAGCAACTCAAAAGCGTCGCATAATAATCTTAGCAGCACAAAAACCCCCAGCCTCAGCCAGACAGCATCTCACGCCCCCAGCACTCACGAGCCCTGCACCATCACCCGTAGCTTGAGCATGCATCTCCTTGGCCTCACCACGCTGTGACCTCTTACCGTCAGACATTTACCTGATGGAGAATAGCATCTGCAGGGAAATGGGCTCCTAGCCCTCCTGCTTTAAGGGCCCAGGGGTCACCAGCTGGGGTCAGGATGACCTGCCCATCTCCAGAAAAACACTGCACAAGCAGGTGCATTATGGGACATCTGATCCTTCCGGACACACCCCAGCACTGGGCACTCTAAGGGACCCGATGGGGCTCAAGAGGCGGGGCGGGGGGAGAGGGGAGGGATTCCAGCCCCTTAACGTGGAGTCCAGTAGTGAGCTGGACGGGCCATTGGCTGCTCCTTCAAGTGGTTCCTGGTTTATTAGAATCTGGGGAACTTGTTCTAAACTAGTGGCATGTCTGCCTTGTTGAACATTAACCTGTACCAACCACTGGTGCTGGCCAAAGGGCAGGACAGAGGTATTCACATGTGCTCCTTCCCTGCCCTATATTCTGACCCCATAAACCCTCCCCACATCCACACCCACACAGGGCTTCCCTTTCCTGCCCTACATTCTGACCCCATAAACCCTCTCCACACCCACACCCACACAGGGCTTCCCTTCATTCTGACCCCATAACTACCACCACCCCCTGGTCACCACACATGGCTTCCCCCTTTCCCCCCACTCCAGTCACCACATGGGGCTTCTCTCCCCCACCCCAGTCACCACACAGGATTTCCCTTCATTCTAAACCCATAACCCCCGCCCCAGTCACCACATGGGGCTTCCCCCCCAGCCCCAGTCACCACACAGGGCTTCCCTTCATTCAAACCCCATAACCACCGCCCTGCCCCAGTTACCACACGGGGTTCCCTATACTCTGACCCCATGAAGAAGTGTGGCCTCACCGGGTGCACCCCCTGATGGCTGGGTGTGGCACAGCTGTTCTGGTTCCTCGAGTGGCTCTGATCCTGTGATGGATCACAAACTAAATGTGAGTCACGAATATGATGAAGTTGAAAATAAGCTAATACCATTCTGGGGTGTATTAACAGCAGTGTTGTATGTAAGACATGGGAGGTAATTGTTCCGCTCTGGTGAGGCCCCAGCTGGTGCACTGTGTCCACTTCTGGGCACCACATCTAGGAAAGATGTGGACAAATTGGAGAGACTCCAGAGGAGAGCAACAAAAATGATAAAGGTTTAGAAAACCTGACTTTGGTGTCACTGTGGATAGTTCTCTGAAAACATCCACTCAATGTGCGGCGGCAGTCAAAAAAGTGAACAGAATATTGGGAATCATTCAGAAAGGGATAGATAAGACAGAAAATATCATATTGCTTATATATAAATCCATGGTATGCCCACATCTTGAATACTGGATGCAGATGTGGTCGCCCATCTCAAAAAAGATATATTGGAATTGGAAAAGGTTCAGGAAAGGCCAAAAAAAAATGATTAGGGGAATGGAACGGCTTCTGTATGAGGAGCGATTAATAAGACTGAGATTTTTCAGCTTGGAAAAGAGACAACTAAGGGGGGATATGATTGACGTCTATAAAATCATCACGGGTGTGGAGCAAGTAAATAAGGACATGCTATTTACTCCTTCTCATAACACAAGAACTAGGGGCCACCAAATGAAATTAATAGGCAGCAGGTTTAAAACAAACAAAAGGAAGTATTTCTTCACACAACGCACAGTCAATCTGTGGAACTCCTTGCAAGAGGATGTTGTGAAGGCCAAGACTATAACAGGGTTCAAAAAAGAACTAGAGAAGTTCCTGGAAGATAGGTCCATCAGTGGCTATTAGCCAGGATGGGCAGGGATGGTGTCCCTAGCCTCTGTTTGCCAGAAGCTGGGAATGGGTGACAGGGGCTGAATCATTTGGTGATTACCTGTTCTGTTCATTTCCTCTGTGGCACCTGGCATTGCCCGCTGTCAGTAGACAGGACACTGGGCTGGATGGACCTTTGGTCTGACCCAGTCTGCCCGTTCTTATGACCTGTGAGGAAAGGTTAAGAAAATGGGGCATGTTTAGTCTTGAGAAAAGAAGGCTGAGGGGGACCCGATCACAGGCTTCAATTACGTGAAGGGCTGTTATACAGAGGATGGGGATCAATGGTTCTGCATGTCCACCGAAGGTAGGACAAGGAGTGTTGGGCTTAATCTGCAGCCAGGGAGATTTAGGTTAAATATTAGGAAAAACTTTCTAACTCTCAGGGTGTTTAAGTTCTAGAACAGGCTTCCAGAGGTTGGAAGGAAGGTTGTGGAATCTCCATCACTGGAGGTTTTTATGAGCAGGTTGGAAAACACCTGTCAGGGCTGATCTAGGTTTACTTGGTCCTGTGTCAGCACAGGGGGCTGGATATGATGACTTCTTGAGGTCACTTCAGCCCTTCATTTCTATAATTCTATTATTCTAACCCCATTACCCCCCACTACTTTAAGGGATGTCCCTAAACTCTAACCCCATAACCCCCCATCACTGCGCAGGCCCCCATATTGTAAACACATGCCCTCCACATCACTGCCTGTGAGTGCCCTACACTCTAACCCCATAAACGCCCCCACCACTGCGCAGTGAGCCTACACTCTAACCCCATAGCCCCCCACTGGCAGGGGTTGCAGCAGGGGGGTGGGGAGGTAGACACGGAGGTGGGAGGGTGCACTGGGGCTCTGGGGGTTGCAGTGTTTTGGCTGCCCAGTGGGGAGGAGGGAGCCTGGCTTGGTTTAGGGCATTGCTGTGTTTTGCTGCCACAGCTTCATTTCTGTCCCAGGCAGAGTCTTTGCTGCACCATCTCTGAACTCCCCTGGGTTCCTGGCCTGCCTGTGCCCTGTGCATTCGCCCAGTCAGTTTCTTCTCTGTCCCTGCTCTGCAATCCCTGTCTCCACTGGCCTCTCCCTGGGAAGAGGCTACAGCTAAGCTACAATGCCTGTGCGGCCCACAGGCCCATTGGGTGGAGAGAAGGTCAGCATTACAAGATGCACTGGACCTACATGGAAGATGCACTAGGGAGCACTCGGGCTGCAGGACAGTGCTGCAGGGACAGGCCATCTCCCCTTTCCCTGCACTGCTGGGCCGGGCACAGAATGGAGAGTAGGCCTATCCCCCAGCAGGCAGATGGCCCCCTGCTCCCCATGACTCCTCTCTAATCCCTGCCTTTTCCAGGTGTTCGCGGACCTGTTTGACCCTGTGATTCAGGAGAGACACAATGGTTACAACCCACGGACCATGAAACACCCCACGGACCTGGATGCCAGTAAGGTGTGTAACACCCTGGGGTCAAACGGTGCCAGAGGGCCAGGGCTCACTGGTGTCAGGTAATGATTCCAGCTGACCTGACCTCTGCAGTGTCCCCAACTCCCTTATGGCCTAACCTGTATCTAATAGTGTTGTGTCAGGTGTCATTGGAAAACCGATAACACGCTGAGCAACAATAATCTTGCATGGAGCATGTACCATAAACACCCAAGGGAAAGAAAATGGGAAGGAACTATGGCACTATGGTATGGTTCAAGCCAACAGGCCTGGCAGTGAGTAAACAGGTGTTTGCCAGACAAAGGAAAGGCTGACCTCCTCCCTCCAGGTGCAATCACAATTAATAATCACCGTCAAGTGGCCGTTCACTGGCCTATCGGAGGCTGTAGGGACAGATCGATTTGTGTTGTAGAAAGTAGCAGTGAGAAGACACCAGTATGGAGTCTTCTCCATCAGACTCCATGGCACCTTTCCTGCAGCTGGGGCATGGGACCCTGAGAGGGGCCAGTTCAATAGTTCACTGGGCTAGCAAAGAGAGGGCAAAGAGTCCCCAGTGATCGTTCACTGAAGAAGACAAAGGAATTGAGCACATTGAACTTTGTGGGAACCCCTCCCACGGGGGAGGGTAGCCTCTTGCTGGAAGGACGTGTGGTAAAAATCTGACCTTGAACCAAGGCTGGAGTGGTGGTAAGTCTTAGTCACTACAACGTGTTTTATTTGCTTGTAGCCATTTCTGATTTTATCCCTTACACTGGAACTCACTACAACCGATCTTGTGATTAAATACACGTTTTACTTGGAGTCTAGGCCAGCCCAGTGCTGTGTTTGACTTGAGGTGCTTGTTAGCTTCAGTTAAAGCAACAAGATGCTGCGGTTTTGTCTCTTCAACAGACCAACCAATCTTACTACTCCTCTGAACGTTCCAGGAGAGGGCTGGACGCTTCAGGGCAGACAGTTTTGAGGAAATTTGGGACTGGGGGGACTTGGTGAACAGTCACCAAGGCTGGTGGAGAACAGAGAGTGGCTGGGGTGTAACAAACCAGCTGCTGGATTCAGAGTTGCGGGCTTGTCTGCTGGCCAAGAGGGTCCAGACAGGGAGCTACAGCATCAGAGCATTTTACGGGGTTACGGGACAAGCGGTGAGACAACCCCTCACTGGTCTGAGTTGTACCCCAAGCTGTCATCATTTCGTAGTCAAACAAGATTTTCACCTGGCTTGCTGTGTGGACTGAAGTTTTCCACTCTAAGCACTGGTAAAACCGTGTAAGTGATTGCCAAGTGCCCAGGCTGGGAGCAGTCAGAGAAAGGTTACAGGGTTATTGTGTGTATTTTGGGTACGAGAACTACAGAACAAAGGACATTTAAAATGAATGCTGGTGAAACAGCCACGTAGCTGGAGCTGGCTAAGGTAGGAAAGGAGCAAAAAGCCCTAACAAGAGATGCTGAGAAAGCAGCAGGAGAATAGCAGAAATAGGAACCAGAACAAAGGGAGGGAGAGCATGAATACCAACAATGGGACATGGACAGCGGAGCCAAAGAGCGCTAGCAGCTGTGCACCAGTGAGCCCTGGAGGCAGTGACAAAGGAGGAGGAGAGACTGCAGAGCCTGGACATGAGGGGAAGCCGTGGACAGAGCTCACAGGTGCTCTCTCTCCCCAAGGAGCACCCAGCTGGGAGGTTCATAAGGGCCCAACGTTCCGTAGCAGCTACTCGGGGCAGCTTTACATGTTTTTAATGGAACGGAAATTACACAAGCTTTGAACTATGGGGAATTGACAGAGGCCGCACTGCAAAGGCTCCCGGTGGCTCCTGAGGTGAGGAGAACATTTTGAAACCTCAGAATGAAGGACAAGCTGAGTCCTAGAGACCGTGTGTATAAACCATGTGGTTTGATGAAAACGGGGGCAAGGGGAAGGAGGCAGAGGGCTGTGAACAGCTGTTTGATCTTTTTGCACAGGAGCAATGTTCTGAAGAAGCCAAACAAGCTATTTGGGATAAATCTCTGGCCTGTCCCCAAAACAGCAACTCCGGCTGATTCCTATGTACAAGCCAGCGCGGCCAATGAGCGCAAGCCACAGAGGAAAGGGCAGAAGCCCAGTGTTAAGTGAGGGGGGCATTTTGTCCCTGGGAAGAGAAAGGGTGGTTGGGAGTCCAGGCACTCACCTCCCCAGTCTTGCTCCCTTGCTAGAAACCACCATCACAGACTCCCTCTTCAGGAGAACAGTCCAAGAAGGTGCTACCAGAAATAATGGCCCTAAACTAAGAGAAGATAAGCCCACACCCTGCCCAACCCAGATCACTGCAGCTGTCATTAACACAGAGAAGCCTGCAGGGCCCCTCGTTAATTTTGTGAGGCCTGACTCAGAGAAAGTGGCTGTGGAATTTATGAACGTTACCAAGGTGAATGGCAAAGAATGCATAGGAGAAGGGACCCAGTGCCCAGATTTCTCTGGCCAGGGAAAGCATGGTCAGAGAGACTGGCATGTTACCTGGCCGGGAGGTAGAACGTCTGGCATTGGGCAGATATAAAATTCCTATACCTCTGGCTAAGTGGGAAGGGTTAGACGGGGTGTTGGACTGCATTCCTATGGGAATGCTGCTGGGAAATGCCGGCTGACCTGTGTCTCAGGCTGTGAACGTCGGACCCTATGGTGAAATGGAATATAGTTCTGGGACCCCGAAGGGCATGGGGAAGACCCAGACTGCTTGGGGGAGGGAAGACATGTCTAGCTCGGGCTAGCAGAAGAAAGCAGTGTGCTTTCGGGTGTGTGTGGGGGGGGGGCATGGAGTGGAGGAAAGTCGCTCACATTCAGAGCTGGGAGTTAGTACCTAGGACTGAGGACACTGTCCCACTTGTCAGCTGCCAGAGTTTGCAAATGAGCAGAGGGCAGATTCTGCTGCAGAGTGCACAAGGAGCTGTCCTGGAGGGGAACCCACCAAGGGGAAAGTTGGACAGGGAAGCTCCCGTAGGGAAAGCCGAAAGCCCTGGGAAACCTTACAAGCACCTAGTTGTGCAGCCCAGCCCTGTGGGCAGTTAATGGTGCTAGCCCATAACTGCCCTTTTGCCGGTTTGCACCCCAAAATGTGACATACAGGCACAATCAGAGCCCAGTACCCCTGGCACAAGAGAGGACACTGCTCTAATCCCCAACTGGGGAGAATGGGAAATAGAGGGCAAAACTCCTGGCTCCACCCACTTATCATTATGCCCCACCCACACATAATGAGACTCCACCCACTCACCCTGGGGCATGAATCTTTTGGCAAAAATAATCAGCAGCCCAACACTGGTTCCAGGCAGGCACTGGCTGCAGATGCTGGTGCAGTCCTGGGGGGGCAGGGGAGGGGGAACACATTGTAACCCCCACATCTCACCCTCTGGGGGGCTTTTCAGACAAGGACTGACCCAGCTCCTACCAGCCAGCATTGGCTTCCCTTCCCCACCCCATCTGCCCCTCACTGATGACCCAGGCTCGCTCCCATCTTGGGGCTCTCACCTCCCACAGCCCGTTTCTACCCCCAGATTAAGTCCGGCTACTTCGATGAGCGCTATGTCCTATCATCGCGCGTCCGGACGGGGCGCAGCATCCGCGGGCTCAGCCTGCCCCCTGCCTGCACCCGTGCTGAGAGGAGAGAGGTGGAGAAGGTGACTGTGGATGCCCTGAGCGGCCTAACAGGAGACCTGGCTGGCCGGTACTATCGCCTCAGCGAGATGACGGAGAAGGAGCAGCAGCAGCTCATTGATGTGAGCAACAACACGGGGCCCAGGGCTGCCATGGGGTGATGGGGGACACACACATCAGGGCCCCCCTAGGGAGTGGGGCAGGGCCAGGGCCAGCCATAGGGCTGCTGGAGGCTGGGGAAGGGTATGACACAGATGGGCCAAAACTGGCAGGTGCCCTGGAGAAAGAACCCCAGAAATAGTAGCTCAGCTTCTGCCCTTTTCTTCTCCCTGCCACTGCCCCCATCCCCTTCCCGCCCCCTGTCCACCTGCCCTTCACACTCCTCAGTGGCTGCCCCTGCCTGCTCCACCCAGGTTCCCTGCCCTGCACGGCAGATGGTATCCGTGCAGGCCGGCTAGGTGCTCTCCTCCCAGACCGTGCGCATGCTTGGGCACAGCTGCTGGGATCTAGCTGGCTCCTCAGCGGGCTGCCTGCAGAGGGGAACAACGCAGCCATGCTGCTTAGTCCCAAGGGCCACGGACCCTGCAGCCCAGCACCTCCTGCGGCACTTCCTGCTCCTTGTCTCCCTAGGATTGGCCTCATGGGTGCTGCCAGCATCCTGCTGGGCCCTGCAGCCTCTGGACCCGGGGCAATTCCGGGCAGATCCAGCCATAGCCTCTTGGGGCTCCAGAGCAGTTCCAGCCCCGGAGCGGACTCTAATGAAGGGGATCCTTAGGGACAGCCACTGTTGATCTTGCTGGGAGTTGGCCCTGCCCAGTGATTACAGCACAGATTGCCCCTGATGTTTCCAGCTCCGAGTGCAACTTGCAGGCCCCAAAGGCAGCTGCATCCGCCCTGCATTGGGGAGCTGACCAGAAGGGCAACAGGGGAGGGCAGAGGCCAGAGCTCAGGGTCTGGGTAGGGTATCCCCTGGGAACGGTACTTGTGGGTGTCTTGCTCACACCCCACCTCCTTTCGCAGGATCACTTCCTCTTTGACAAGCCCGTCTCCCCCCTACTGACAGCATCAGGAATGGCCCGGGACTGGCCGGATGCCCGAGGAATCTGGTATGGATCCACTGCTTTCATCTGGACTGCTGACACCACACAGCCTGTGGGGCAAAGGGGCCTGGCAGAAATACCAGTAGGACTCCAGGCACTGCCCTTAGCCAGTTGCCATGGCCACACAAGGCAGCACAATACCCACAACTACACCTCCTATTACCCTCCCCCATTCCTCTCCACACACACCCCCTTATAGCCACTTCCCTCTACAACCAGCCCCCCATAACCACACGGCCTCCACCCGCCCACCATGACCACATCCCCCTCTCTACAACCCCCCTCCCATCATCTTTCTCATCCTCCTCCATACACCCAGTTCAAACACTCCTGAGGGCTGACTTTATCTTCAAAGAGATCAACTGGAAGTTATCTCAGCCCTTCAATGTCACTCACTCATTAGCAGGCAGGTTTCTAACCCGTTAATCAGTCTCTGGGCTCTTCTCTGACCCCCTCCAACTGATCAACATTCTTCTTGACCAGTGGGCACCAGAACTGGACAGAACTCCACCAGTGCCAGATACAGACGTTAAAAACCCTCTCTACTCTGATTTGAGATTTGCCCGTTTATGCATCCCAACATCGCATTAGCCCGTTTGGCCACAGCATCGCACTAAGAGCTCTTGTTCAGCTGACCATTCACCAGGACCCCCACCTCTTTTCAGAGCCCCTGCTTCCCAGCAGAGTCCCCTAGTCTGTGAGCATGGCCTAGGGTCGTTCCGACATGTTTACACTTGGCAGTAGGCAAATGCATGTAAACTCATGCCCCACACATGTCTCATACCCCTGCTGCCCCCGCCCCTTATAACCAGGCCCCAGCAAGGCGCTTGCTTTTCCAAGAGAAATCGTTTGTGGCTTGTTTGTGCTGTAGGAGCCAAACTTGGCTCTCCCCAGACCCCTTAGCCCAGAGATTCTCACAACCAATTTTCTGGTGGCCTCAAGGTGTGGCCGCCAACCCTTGCTGGTGGCCGCTCTGACAAACCTCTCTGTGCCTGCCCTCTGCAACCCTTCAGAGAGAGCCCATGGCCCCGGGGAAGGTGGGGGGGGAACTCACCAGTCACTTGCAGCGTCCCAGGCTCCCCATGCCCTGGGCAGGTTGGAGTGGGGGAGCTGCCTGGGGAGCCCCAGTGACCAAACACCATAGCCACCTCCGTGGACAAGAGCCGCCTCCGGTGCCGCACACACTGGCCCCTCGTGTCTCCAGAGGCCCTGCCCAGAGCCCCGGGGAGGCTGCGTGGTACAGGGCGTCGACCCTTGCTGGTGGTGCCAGCACAAACCCCAAGGTGGCACATCCCACTGCCTCGGGAACAGCTAGTCAGGAGCAATAGCTGTGTGCTGCCAGGAGGGGACGCGGCTTTGCCCCCCCCCCCCAATCTCTGCCCATGCTGTGGAGTTTTGTGGCTGCAGACAAATGCGCTGGTGGCGGTGTTTGAGACACGCTGTGTCACGGAGTCCCTGGGCGATGCTCTGGAACGGCTCCCCATGAAGCCAGTCAGGACTCTGGGGCAGTCGCCTTTCTGTGAGCAGCCTGTCTTCAGGACACACAGCTCCCCCGGCTCCACCTTCCTGGGTCTGACCTCGGAGCATTCAGCATCCTCTGCCCCTCCGTGCGCTTCCCCCCAGCGAGTCCGCCCAGGCGGGGTCCTGGGGAAGCCAGAGGGTCCGGCACCCCAACTTCGCAGTCAGACGTGACTCTCAGCCAGCCAGTAAAACAGAAGGTTTATTAGACGACAGGAACATGGTCTAAAACAGAGCTTGTAGGTGCAGAGAACGGGACCCCTCAGCTGGGTCCATTTTGGGGCCAGTGAGCCAGACAACCACGTCTGCCCTTCACTCCATGTCCCAGCCAGCCCCAAACTGAAACTCCCTCCAGCCCCTCCTCCTCTGGGCTTTGTTCCTTTCCCGGGCCAGGTGGTCACCTGATTCCTTTGTTCTCCAACCCTTTAGCTCTCACCTCGCAGGGGGGAAGGGCCCAGGCCATCAGTTGCCAGGAAACAGGGTGTCGGCCATTCTCTGTGTCCAGACTCCTGCACACACCGGCCCTCTAGGGCTCTGCAATGATCATACACCCTTACCCCACCACCTAGATACTTAAGAACTGCCTAGGGGAAACTGAGGCACCCCCACACTATTCAGAGGAAACATTAAGAACAGTCCCACTTCGTCACACGCTGCCTTAGGGAGTGTCCCCACTGCACTTACACACCGTGGCTGGCCTGTGCCCGCTGGCTGGGGCTGTGGGACTGTTTAACTGCAGTTTTCAGAGTAACAGCTGTGTTAGTCTGTATTCGCAAAAAGAAAAGGAGTACTTGTGGCACCTGAGAGACTAACCAATTTATTTGAGCATAAGCTTTCGTGAGCTACAGCTCACTTCATCGGATGCATACTGTGGAAACTGCAGAAGACATTATATACACAGAGACCATGAAACAATACCTCCTCCCACCCCACTGTCCTGCTGGTAATAGCTTATCTAAAGTGATCACTCTCCTTACAATGTGTATGATAATCAAGGTGGGCCATTTCCAGCACAAATCCAGGATTTAAGAGAACGTCTGAGGGGGGTGGGGGGGTAGGAAAAAACAAGGGGAAATAGGCTACCTTGCATAATGACTTAGCCACTCCCAGTTTCTATTCAAGCCTAAGTTAATTGTATCCAATTTGCAAATGAATTCCAATTCAACAGTTTCTCGCTGGAGTCTGGATTTGAAGTTTTTTTGTTGTAATATCGCAACTTTCATGTCTGTAATCGCGTGACCAGAGAGATTGAAGTGTTATGAATGTTATAATTCTTGACATCTGATTTGTGTCCATTTATTCTTTTGCGTAGAGACTGTCCAGTTTGACCAATGTACATGGCAGAGGGGCATTGCTGGCACATGATGGCATATATCACATTGGTAGATGTGTAGGTGAACGAGCCTCTGACAGTGTGGCTGATGTTATTAGGCCCTGTGATGGTGTCCCCTAAATAGACATGTGGGCACAGTTAGCAACGGGCTTTGTTGCAAGGATAAGTTCCTGGGTTAGTGGTTCTGTTGTGTGGTGTGTGGTTGCTGGTGAGTATTTGCTTCAGGCTGGGGGGCTGTCTGTAGGAAAGGACTGGCCTGTCTCCCAAGATTTGTGAGAGTGTTGGGTCATTCTACACTTTCCATTGAATGCATCCGATGAAGTGAGCTGTAGCTCACGAAAGCTCATGCTCAAATAAATTGGTTAGTCTCTAAGGTGCCACAAGTACTCCTTTTCTTTTAACTGCAGTGTAGCTGTCAGGGTTTGGCTGCAGCTGCTGGGATCTAGCTGGCTCCGTTCCAGCAGGGGCAGGATCAGTGCTCTCGGCCCAGACGGCGTGCAGGCTTGGCCTGGTTGCTGGGACCTCGCTGGCTCCCCAACGGGCTAGATCAATGCTTTCCTCCCGGATGGCGGTGCCACCTGCAAGCCAGAGCTGGCCCAAGAGTCTCCCACCGTGAGTCTGTCACAGGGGCTGACCCTGGCTGGGCACCTCCTGCCTGTGGGCTGCCCAGCATCTACCCAGCCCAGCTGTGGCTCTGGATGCTGACAAACTGTCCTCTCCCCCAGGCACAATAATGAGAAGACCTTCCTGATCTGGATCAACGAGGAGGATCACACCCGCCTCATCTCCATGGAGAAGGGTGGCAACATGAAGCGGGTCTTTGAGAGGTTCTGCAAGGGCCTGAAGGAGGTGAGCGCAAGGACGCCCCGGCCTGACCCTCCCGGTTTGCCCAGTGGAATGGCCCCCTGAGGAGTAGGCTCAGTCCACAGTGCCCAGTGTCAGTGGCTCACACTGGGGGGCTGCTGAGCCCCAAGTCCTGTAGCAGCCGGTCCAGGCTTTGTTTGGGCAGTGCTGGGAGAGCTGACCGGGAGGCTGACCTGCACTTGTTCCTTGGGTTCCAGGTGGAGAGACTAATCCAGGAGCGAGGCTGGGAGTTCATGTGGAACGAGAGGCTGGGCTACATCCTGACGTGTCCGTCCAACCTGGGCACTGGGCTGCGCGCAGGGGTCCACATCAAACTGCCGCTGCTGAGCAAGGTACAACTGCAACTGTAGCTGCTCAGAGCAGGGCTGAGCCTAGGGGCAGGTGGTCAGACCTCACAAAGCCAGGAGAACAGCCATTGAGGGTCCCGGGATTTGGGGCTTCTCTCAAAGTTGGGGGACAGGTACAGCAGCTGCTTGGTGTGAGGAGCAGTGCAGACAGCTCCGTCTGACACAGATCCGAGGTGGCCCTGGGCCCAGCCGCAGACCAGATTGCGTCCCATCTCTGGGAACAATCCCTATGGCAGGGCTTCCCGCTTCAGTTCCCTGCGCACTCCTCAAAGGGCCCTACAGGGAAGAGACTCCCCCCTCTCATTGGCTGGGCTCCCCGTCCCACACCCAGGCCTGGTAGCCTCTCCAGGCTCCTAGCTCCAGAGGCCCCAGCCCTGCTCTCCTCGACTGCCTCAGCAGGGACCCAGTCTCCCCCGCAAGGCGTTGACCCAAGGCCTCTCTGCGTTTCCAGGACACCCGATTCGCCAAGATCCTGGAGAACCTGCGGCTGCAGAAGCGTGGGACGGGCGGGGTGGACACAGCCACCACCGGCAGCACCTTTGACATCTCCAATCTGGATCGCCTGGGAAAATCTGAGGTACCTGCCTGCGTCAATGTTCTGGCAAAGCCTGGCACGGGAGGGCACTGCCAGCAGGGTGGGGGCAAACTGCAGGCCAGCCGGCTGAGGGAAGCGCTGGGCTCCTGGCCCACGGACGGAGCCAAGCGCAGGGCTGTGGAGGAACGAGGGGGCTGTGCTGCTGTCTGGCACTGGGGGCCTAGGCTGAGCTGCGGGTGCCGCCTGCGATTACCACAGCCAAGGGTGTCTCGTGCTCGTGGGTGTGCAGGGCCTGCATGCCCAGCGCCTTACAGGAGCCAGGCCCTGCTCGGGGAGGGCTCAGCCAGGGGGCGGGGAGGGCTACCAGGGAAGTGTTGTGTGAGCCCGGAGGGCTGCTGGCTGCAGCCGTGGCCCCTGGGCTGCGGGAAGAGGCGGTGCCTGACTCAGGCTCTGTGTTCCTACCTCAGGTAGAGCTGGTGCAGCTGGTGATAGATGGAGTGAACTACCTGATCGACTGTGAGCGGCGGCTGGAGAGGGGCCAGGAAATCCGCATCCCTTCGCCTGTTCCTCAGTTCAGGCACTAAACCATCCCTGGAGCCCCCCCTCCCCCTCCCTGGAGCCTGACCGGTCCTGCTGGCCATTGTGTTACCCCAATGCACTGCACCAGCCGCCATAAACCTCTGCGGCTCTAAGCCTGGCTCTGGCTGGTTCTTAGCCCCCAGCATCCACTGGGGCTCCCGTCTCAGCTTCCCAGGGCCCTTGGCCCCTGGCTGGGACGCCCTGAGCCCATTCCTGGCCCTGCTTAGGGAGAGGGCTCCAGGCCAGGCCCTGTTGACTGGCTCAGCGGCAGAGGCTGCAGCTCCCTGGCTGAGCCGGCAGCAGGTGCCGGCACCTCCCGACCCAGGCAGCCATGGTGGCGGTCGCAGCAGGACCAGCGAGCACAGCGGGCAGCAGGCTGAAGGGTTTATTATAAACACAGGGCCCAGCCGCCCTGCGGCTCTCACCCAACGCTGTACATCAGACAGAGCAGTGCCAGGGCGCTGGGGCCAGGATGGGGCCGGCCGTGATTCCTGCCTGCAGGAGGAAAAGGGACGTCAGCGCGCAGCTGCCTCCTCCCAGAGCCCCGGGCGTTATGTCGACACCGGCCCTAATGCCGCTGCACGCGTCCTTAGTCTGTGGTCATGGAAATGCCCTGCCAGCCCATGGGCACGCCCAGCCCCCCGGACACACGCAGACATGACCGCGTGCCAGCCCATGGGCACGCCCAGCCCCCCGGACACACGCAGACATGACCGCGTGCCAGCCCATGGGCACGCCCAGCCCCCCAGACACACGCAGGCATGACCGCGTGCCAGCCCATGGGCACGCCCAGCCCCCCGGGCACACGCAGGCATGACCGCGTGCCAGCCCATGGGCACGCCCAGCCCCCCGGGCACACGCAGGCATGACCGCGTGCCAGCCCATGGGCACGCCCAGCCCCCCGGGCACACGCAGACATGACCGCGTGCCAGCCCATGGGCACGCCCAGCCCCCCGGACACACGCAGACATGACCGCGTGCCAGCCCATGGGCACGCCCAGCCCCCCGGACACACGCAGACATGACCGCGTGCCAGCCCATGGGCACGCCCAGCCGCCCGGGCACACACGGACATGACCGCGTGCCAGCCCATGGGCACGCCCAGCCCCCCGGACACACGCAGACATGACCGCGTGCCAGCCCATGGGCACGCCCAGCCCCCCGGACACACGCAGACATGACCGCGTGCCAGCCCATGGGCACGCCCAGCCCCCCGGGCACACGCAGACATGACCGCGTGCTCAGCCCATGGGCACGCCCAGCCGCCTGGGCACACACGGACATGACCGCGTGCCAGCCCATGGGCACGCCCAGCCCCCCGGGATGCCAGGCTCTGTGGGTTGGGCCTGGGGGCTCAAGGGCTGACTCTTCAGCAGGGATGAGAGGCTGGGCCCAATCCTGTGGCAAGGGGTGAATCCCAGGGCAATACCCCAGCCCTGCCTGCTAGTCTATACCCCTGAGACCGGCCCGTGTGTCCAGCCCCAGAGGGGAGGTGGACGCCCTGGCCTGTCACGGGGCGGCTGCAAAAAGCTCGCCAGAGGGAGGGGGCAGAGGCATGTGGGCTCGGCTGGGAACATGCAGGAGAAACTGTTGGGGGCAGGGGGTGGGAATGGGGGGGGCGGGGGGGGGCGAGGAGCTGAACTCTCACCCCTGCCATCCTGGGCGACCTCCCCCTCGTACTGGGCACTGGCCACTGCTCGCCTCTGCTCGGCTCTGAGCCGCGCGTGCTGCTGGGGGGTCATGGCTGAGGCCTGGGCGCTGGTGAAGCCCAGCAGCTGGGCTGGGCTGAAAACCACCTGTGAAGGAGCCGCAGCGTCACAGCACAGAACAGCTGGGCCAGTACCTGGGTCAGCAGAATGACCCCGGGGCTAAGCCCCTGTCCCCCGGGCTCTGCCCACGGGGGGTCCCAAGCCCCTGTCCCCCGGGCTCTGCCCACGGGGGGTCCCAGGCCCCTGTCCCCCGGGCTCTGCCCACGGGGGGTCCCAGGCCCCTGTCCCTCCAAGCTCTGCCCACGGGGGGGGGGGGGAGGTCCCAGCCCCCTGCCCCCTCGAGCTCTGCCCACCGGGGGGGGGAGGTCCCAGCCCCCTGCCCCCCGAGCTCTGCCCACGTGGGGGAGAGGTCCCATCCCCCTGCCCCCTCGAGCTCTGCCCACCGGGGGGGGGAGGTCCCAGCCCCCTGCCCCCCTGAACTCTGCCCATGTGGGGGGGAGGTCCCAGCCCCCTGTCCCCCTGTGCTCTGCTCACGGGGTGGGTGGGTCCCAGCCCCCCCCCCGAGCTTTGCCCACGGGGGGGGGTCCCACCCCCCTGCCCCTTGAACTTTGCCTGGGGTGGGACCCAGCCCCTCGAGCTCTGCCCACAGTGGGAATCCCAGCTCCTTCCCCCCCTGAGCTCTGCCCACTGGGGGGAGGATCCCAGTCCCTTGTCCCCCCCAAGCCCTGCCCATGGCAGAGGTCCCAAACCCCACCTCCTTAGACTTGACCCCTTTGTTCCCAGTCAGAATTCAGCTTTGTGGTTCGTTATGCTGGAGCTAGGCCCCAGCCACACGGCAGTGCAGGAAGAAGAGGTTTTCTTGGCACAAACAGGGGTGCAACTCACGGTGAATTTGGGTGCGGGGATCACCGCGATGGCCAGCGGGGTCAGCGCCTGGATTTGCTCAGGGGCGAGTGAGGACAGGGCGATGTCCTGGAGCCCAGCTGGAGAGGGACATGGAGCAGGGCTGGTCACCACCCCAGGCTCTCCCCAGCCCCATAGCCCAGCCCCAAAGGGAACCATGCACCGGAGACCAGCGCGGGCGGGACCGAGCTAGGTGGACCCCGTGGTCTGGTCCAGTGCGGTGGTGGTGATCAGGGATGCACAGAGATTTTGGGGGGCCCAGAACAAAATCTGAAACTGAGCTTCTCCCCCACCCAAACCTACCACCCCTGAGGAGAGCCCCTGGAGAGTGTGTTGGGAGGTGGGTCTGAAAGGGGGCCTGGCCTGCACTCACCGGCCGAGGCGGCTCCTGTTCTGTGGGGCTGGGCCCAGCACCCCCCCTGCAGGTGTTGCGACCAGGGGCAAAGGTTCGCAGCACTACTCATGATTGGCCTGGCCATCCGTCCATCATGACAAGAGAGGGGCTACTGGGCAAACCTCAATGGTGCTGCATCCCCGTGCACCAGGTCGTAACTGTGACGAAGTGGGACTGTTCTTAATGTTTCCTCTGAATAGTGTGGGGGTGCCTCAGTTTCCCCTAGGCAGTTCTTAAGTATCTAGGTGGTGGGATAAGGGTGTATGATCATTGCAGAGCCCTAGAGGGCCGGTGTGTGCAGGAGTCTGGACACAGAGAATGGCCGACACCCTGTTTCCTGGCAACTGATGGCCTGGGCCCTTCCCCCCTGCGAGGTGAGAGCTAAAGGGTTGGAGAACAAAGGAATCAGGTGACCACCTGGCCCGGGGAAAGGAACAAAGCCCAGAGGAGGAGGGGCTGGAGGGAGTTTCAGTTTGGGGCTGGCTGGGACATGGAGTGAAGGGCAGACGTGGTTGTCTGGCTCACTGCCCCCCAAAATGGACCCAGCTGAGGGGTCCTGTTCTCTGCACCTGCAAGCTCTGTTTTAGACCATGTTCCTGTCGTCTAATAAACCTTCTGTTTTACTGGCTGGCTGAGAGTCACGTCTGACTGCGGAGTTGGGGTGCAGGACCCTCTGGCTTCCCCAGGAGCCCCACCTGAGTGGACTCGCTGGGGGGAAGTGCACGGAGGGGCAGAGGATGCTGAATGCTCCGAGGTCAGACCCAGGAAGGTGGAAGCTGTGTGAGCTGTGTGTCCTGCAGACAGGCTGCTCCCAGAAAGGCGACTACCCCAGAGTCCTGACTGGCTTCATGGGGAGCAGTTCCAGAGCATCGCCCAGGGACTCCGTGACAGTAACGTCACCAGGTTTGGGGGCCCTGTCAAACATGGGCCGTGGGTCAGAATGATGCAGGGGGCCAGGGCGTTCCAGGCTAGATGGGCCGTGGGTCAGAGCTGATGCAAGGGGCCAGGGCATTCCAGGCTAGATGGGCCGTGGGTCAGAGCTGATGCAGGGGGCCAGGGCATTCCAGGCTAGATGGGCCGTGGGTCAGAGCTGATGCAGGGGGCCAGGGCATTCCAGGCTAGATAGACCGTGGGTCAGAGCTGATGCAGGGGGCCAGGGCATTCCAGGCTAGATGGGCCGTGGGTCAGAATGATGCAGGGGGCCAGGGCATTCCAGGCTAGATAGGCCATGGGTCAGAGCTGATGCAGGGGGCCAGGGCATTCCAGGCTAGATGGGCCGTGGGTCAGAGCTGATGCAGGGGGCCAGGGCGTTCCAGGCTAGATGGGCCGTGGGTCAGAGCTGATGCAGGGGGCCAGGGCGTTCCAGGCTAGATGGGCCGTGGGTCAGAGTTGATGCAGGGGGCCAGGGCGTTCCAGGCTAGATGGGCCGTGGGTCAGAGCTGATGCAGGGGGCCAGGGCGTTCCAGGCTAGATGGGCCGTGGGTCAGAGCTGATGCAAGGGGCCAGGGCGTTCCAGGCTAGATGGGCTGTGGGTCAGAGCAGATGCAGGGGGCCAGGGCGTTCCCGGCTAGATAGACCGTGGGTCAGAGCTGATGCAGGGGGCCAGGGCATTCCAGGCTAGATGGGCCGTGGGTCAGAGCTGATGCAGGGGGCCAGGGCGTTCCAGGCTAGATGGGCCGTGGGTCAGAGCTGATGCAAGGGGCCAGGGCGTTCCAGGCTAGATGGGCCGTGGGTCAGAGCAGATGCAGGGGGCCA
Source organism: Lepidochelys kempii (assembly GCF_965140285.1). NCBI lineage: Eukaryota > Metazoa > Chordata > Testudines > Cheloniidae > Lepidochelys > Lepidochelys kempii. The sequence continues at coordinate 85,015,104 of NC_136389.1, read as the reverse complement.
GGGCGTTCCCGGCTAGATAGACCGTGGGTCAGAGCTGATGCAGGGGGCCAGGGCGTTCCCGGCTAGATGGGCCGTGGGTCAGAGCTGATGCAGGGGGCCAGGGCGTTCCAGGCTAGATGGGCCGTGGGTCAGAGCTGATGCAAGGGGCCAGGGCGTTCCAGGCTAGATGGGTCGTGGGTCAGAGCTGATGCAGGGGGCCAGGGCGTTCCAGGCTAGATAGACCGTGGGTCAGAGCTGATGCAGGGGGCCAGGGCATTCCAGGCTAGATGGGCCGTGGGTCAGAATGATGCAGGGGGCCAGGGCATTCCAGGCTAGATAGGCCATGGGTCAGAGCTGATGCAGGGGGCCAGGGCGTTCCAGGCTAGATGGGCCGTGGGTCAGAGCTGATGCAGGGGGCCAGGGCGTTCCAGGCTAGATGGGCCGTGGGTCAGAGCTGATGCAGGGGGCCAGGGCGTTCCAGGCTAGATGGGCCGTGGGTCAGAGCTGATGCAAGGGGCCAGGGCGTTCCAGGCTAGATGGGCCGTGGGTCAGAGCTGATGCAAGGGGCCAGGGCGTTCCAGGCTAGATGGGCTGTGGGTCTGATCTGTCTTACACACAGGGGATGCTAGGAGTTGCAGGGCACTGGCCAGGCAGTTCAGAGCAGAAGGCCCATTCCCACACTCCCCCACTTCACAGTCCTCGGCTGCTCTGCCTCCCACCACCTTTCCCAGAGCCCTACTGCCCCGCCCCACCCAGCCCCCCTCACCTGCCAGTGTTCCGATCTCAGTGAAGATTTCGGGGCCCCAGCTGCTAACGGGGCCAAATGCCGAGCGGGACGTCAGCAGCTCAGCCAGCGTCTCCAGCTGCCTCTCCGAGCAACCAAGCCGCAGGGAGCGGGGCAGCCTGGCTGTGGGAGAAGGGAGCAGAACCCATGTGAGACCCATCCCCCTGAGTCACTGCCTCCGCCCCCAACACCGATGGCCAGCTGAGACAGGGCTGGCACCCAGGAACCTCCCCACAAGTGCCCCCAGGGCTGACACTGCTCCCCTGGACCAGCACACACGTCTCACACCCCACTACTGACAACTCCCAATTACCTCTCGCTCTCTGGCTGCTGGACTCAGAGCAGCATTAACACCTATAAACCGGGACTCTCTGAACTTCAGCCCCCAAAGGGCCCCCCCCAGCCCCTCCCCGTGGCTGCTCCCCCAGTCCCAGACCTGAACTCCCGGCTGTTCAGCATCCGCATCTCGTCGGCACGGAGACCACACAGGAGGTGCCCGAGGGCAGCCAGCTCTGGGAGTGCCAGGCCCTGCACACTCACCCCACTCTGGCGCAGAAAGCTGGAGACCGTGGCTTGCATCTGGGGGGGAAGAGCGGCCCCTGTCAGCATAGCCCAGGGCAGCCCCCTCAGCCCCAGCCAGACCCACACTCAGCGGGCAGCAGGGCTGGGCCCCAGCCCCGATCCCCATGAGCCAGGGGCTGGGCTGGGAAGCGGGGCCAGGGGCTTTTGGGGCACAGGAGGGCTGGGCTCCTTGCCATGGCCCAGGGGCACTGAATGAGGCCTTACCTGTCTTGCTGTCCAGCCTTCCAGGACCCCCAGGACAGAGAGGGCCCCCCAGTTGGAGACCTCCAGCTCCTGCAGCTCCTGGTCTCTCAGCTGGGTGGCCAGTAGGCCCAGCTGCAGGACATGAACTGGCTGCATGGGCTGGGCGGTTCCAAACAGCTGCAGGGAACGAAGGACAGGACAGCATGTTGCAAGCATGGTGCCCCCCCAGCACAGCTCCCCTTCCCCCCAATGGGCACGGCTCCTCCCAGCACAGCTTCCCCTCCCCGCAATGGATGCAGCTCCCCCCTCCCCCCAATGGGCACGGCTCCCCCCTCCCCCCAATGGACACAGCTCCCCCCTCCCCACGATGGGCATGGCTCCCCCCAGCACAGCTCCCCAGGCTCTCCTATGCCCCAGCTCTTAAACAGCCCCTTGGAGGAGCCCTTCAGTGTCCCAGACCCTGAGGGTCCCACCCGACCTTCAGGGCAGGGCACGTGGCCCCCCCACCTCCGAGCCTCTGGGCCGCAGCCCTGCAGCGTCTTCCCCAGGAGCTCTGCCCTGCCAGTCCAGCTGGGCCGAGCTGCAGTCTCTGGGCGAGCGATGCCCAGCAGCACGCACCTGCAGCGCCGGCAGGCAGCCTTGTCCAGCCAGAGCCAGTGTATTAGTCCCTGCGCACGGCCTGGGAAGGCCTTCGGGCAGCACAGAGCCGCCCGGGTTCAGCCATTATCCAGCCTGGCCAAGCCAGGCTCCCCAAGCCAGGCTGCTGAAGGAACCATCTTGGTTCCCCTCCCTCCTGGCCCCGTTGTGTCGGTCCCAGGGGACTGGTCTCCCCAGAGGCCAGTTCTGATCCCAGCCCAGTAGGATTCTGTCCATGGCCAGATTCCTGCAGAGCTCACATTGTTAGCTGTGAAATAACCCTTGGGCTTCCCATTGTCCCTCCAGATCCTGCAGTGATGTGGGTCCGTAACGGCCCATTCCTAGAGAGCTGGGGCCAGCCTGTCGGGGCCCTGCACAGGAACGTCCCCCCAGTACTAAAACAGACACGTCCTTCTAATACATAGAATCATAGAATCATAGAATATCAGGTTGGAAGGGACCCCAGAAGGTCATCTAGTCCAACCCCCTGCTCAAAGCAGGACCAATTCCCAGTTAAATCATCCCAGCCAGGGCTTTGTCAAGCCTGACCTTAAAAACCTCTAAGGAAGGAGATTCTACCACCTCCCTAGGTAACGCATTCCAGTGTTTCACCACCCTCTTAGTGAAAAAGTTTTTCCTAATATCCAATCTAAACCAATCTAAACCTCTAAACAAAGCGAATGGGGGTCCCCTTGAGCTGCTCAGAGGCCTAAGAAATTGCTTAGTGGGCTTAGGCCCAGCGCTGGCTCTGCACTTATCTCACCCCAGACAGTCAGACTGACCCAGACAGCTCATGCCCTGCTTCAAGAGCAGCTTTTAACCGTTCGCTCTGCATCTAGCAATGCAAAGCACAGAGGGAAACTGAGGCACATACAGGCATCATAAAAATATTACCAAAATTCTCACATTTGACACAGCCTAGCAAGCACACCTCTCCCCCCCGCCTCCCCCGCAGCAAGCCCAGCTTCCCCCCACTGCTGGCTGCCCAACTGAGTGAGCCTGGATCTCCCCTCCCCCACTTGATGAGTACAGCTCCCCCCACCCTCTTCCCTGCCTCAGTGAGCGTAGAACCCGCCCATCTCCCATTCCATGCCCCACTCACACCCTTCAGTGGTACCAGTGCTGGCTGGGACCTAACCACGGCGCTCTGCCTGCCCCAGGCCCCAGGGGTTTCAGCCAGGGCTCTGGCCACACCAGTGCCCCCAGCACACCGGCTTGTCTCTCACCTGCTTGGCTTTGCCCAGAGCGGCGCGGAGCTGCTCGGGGGAGAGTGCGGGGTCCTGACTGATGAGACCCAGGCAGCCCTCGAAGTGGGACAGAGCCATGCTGGCGATCTGTGCCGTGCTCCAGGCCGCAGGGTAGGTGGCACGCATGTCAGCACAGCTGGGAACAGGGTCTGCCAAGAACGAAGCGTGAGCGCTCTCCGGCCAGGGTGGTGTCACCGAGCTCTGCCCTGCCCACCCCATTCCCCACAGACGCTGCGGGGCAAGGGAGCTGGTGTGTCTGGCATTGGTGGAGCCTCCCCCTGCGGGGACACATGGAGGTGGTACTGTGCTGGAGGGGGGGCCTGTCCCGGGTTGGGAGGACACACGGAGATGGCGCCGCGGCAGTTAGGGGTCCTGCCCCAAAGGGGAAGGACACATGGAGATGGCACCCCCTGGGGTGGGCTGCCCGGGGGAGCAGGAAAGGTGATGGTACTGTGCTGGGGGAGGGGATGGGGCAGAGCACGGGCAGTGCCAGTGGGGCTGTGTGACCCCGCAGTCTCACCTTGTCCCCCCACCGGGCTGCTCCTCACCAGCCAGGCCACCAGCGCCTCCTTCCGGCTCCTCACCCTTCCCTGGGCACCAGGGGCTTGGCACAGCCGGCCTGGCTCGCTCTGCTCCCACTCCCGCTGGCTCTGCAGCAGCTGCTCCAGGGTGTCTCTGCTCCGCACCTCCTGGGGGACACAAGAGTGAGCAGGGCTGAGCATGGAGCTTGCTGCAGCACCCACCTGAACGGGGCATGACATGAGAGGCCCAGGACAGAGGAGAGGGGTGGGCCCCAGCACGAGACGTGTGGGGGGTGGAGGGCAGGGACCAGCCTGGCCAGTGTGGGACACACAAAGGGATGGGGTGCAGCTGGTGTGGCGTCGGTGGAGGGACAGGGCGATGGGGCGACAGGGTGAAGCACAGGCAAGGTGACGAGACCCAGGACGGGCGGAGGGATGAAGCGCGGGAGGATGAGGCAGAGGGACGGGCAGGGCGATGGGCAGGGGGATGGGGGGAGGGGATGGGGCGATGCGGGGAGGGGGCAGGCAGAGGGACAAGGCGGAGGGATGGGGCAGAGCGATGGGGTGCAGGGACAGACGGGGCGATGGGACGGGCGGAGGGACGAAGTGCGGGAGGAACGGAGGGATGGGCAGAGGGATGGGGTGGAGGGACAGATGGGGCGACGGGATGGGCAGAGAGACTGACCGGGGAGAGGGAGGAACAGGGGGATGGGCAGAGGGACTGGCAGGGAGACGGAGGGAGGGGACGGGCGGAGAGACAGACCGGGGAGAGGGACGAAGTGCGGGAGGAAGTGCGGGAGGAACGGAGGGATGGGCAGAGGGATGGGGTGGAGGGACAGATGGGGCGACGGGATGGGCGGAGAGACTGACCGGGGTGTGGGAGGAACAGGGGGATGGGCAGAGGGACTGGCAGGGAGACGGAGGGAGGGGACGGGCGGAGAGACAGACCGGGGAGAGGGACGAAGTGCGGGAGGAACGGAGGGATGGGCAGAGGGATGGGGTGGAGGGACAGATGGGGCGACGGGATGGGCGGAGAGACTGACTGGGGAGAGGGAGGAACAGGGGGATGGGCAGAGGGACTGGCAGGGAGACGGAGGGAGGGGACGGGCGGAGAGACAGACCGGGGAGAGGGACGAAGTGCGGGAGGAACGGAGGGATGGGCAGAGGGATGGGGTGGAGGGACAGATGGGGCGACGGGATGGGCGGAGAGACTGACCGGGGAGAGGGATGAAGTGCGGGAGGAACGGAGGGATGGGCAGAGGGACAGGCAGGGAGACGGAGGGAGGGGACGGGCGGAGAGACAGACCGGGGAGAGGGACGAAGTGCGGGAGGAACGAAGTGCGGGAGGAACGGAGGGATGGGCAGAGGGATGGGGTGGAGGGACAGATGGGGCGACGGGATGGGCGGAGAGACTGACCGGGGAGAGGGATGAAGTGCGGGAGGAACGGAGGGATGGGCAGAGGGACAGGCAGGGAGACGGAGGGAGGGGACGGGCGGAGAGACAGACTGGGGAAAGGGACGAAGTGCGGGAGGAACGGAGGGATGGGCAGAGGAACAGGGCCCGGGGGCCCCGGTCTCACCCTTGGGATGAGCCGGATGCTCTCCACCGGTAGCAGGAACACCAGACGTCCCAGCTGCTGCATGTCCAGGAGGCTCCAGCGCTGCGGCGGGCTGCGTGGGAAGAGCAGGGTGAGGCAGGAAGAGGCAGCGAGTGGCACCGGGGCCGGCTCTGCAGGGCTGGGGCCCGCCTTACCCTAGCACCCGCTCCGTCAGCACCAGCCTCCCCAGCTCCTCAGCAAACCCCTCTGCCAGGCAGGCCGCTTGCAGCTCCTCCAGGCGCAGCAGCAGGCTCTCGGGCTGGATGTGGGCAGCAGCCTCTGCGCCTAGGAACCCCAGCAGCGGGCCTAGAAGGTCCAGAACTTCGCCTGGGATCTCGGTCTCGGTCGGCGCTTGCTGGCAGGAGAGGGAGCAGAGCGGGTCAGGCCCTGCCCTGCCCTCCCTGCAGCTGCCTGCCAGGAACCCCTCCCTTCCTTACCAGGAGGCGCAGGGCCCTGTGGGCCAGGGCAGCCCGGCGGTGGGGCGGCAGCACCAGCAGGCTCTGCGGGCGACTGCTCACATAGTCCAGGATCAGCCTGACCGAGTTGTTGGGCAGTTTGTCCACAAGCTTCACCCTGAAAGAGCCAGAGACACCTCACTGCAGCCGGCAGGGCCTGGGTGGGGGGAAGCAAGGCCCAGCGGGGGGCAGGGCCCATGACGGGCCGGGGCAGAGCCAGGCGATGGAAAAGGCCAAGGATACAGCAGGGCAGGGCATGAGGCAGGGCAGGACTCCGGTTGGGATGGGGTGGGGCCCGGGATGGGGTGGGGCAGAGCCAGGCAAGGGGTGGAGGGTAGCAGCTGGGACAGAGAAGTGCAGGGTTGGGTGGGGCAGGGCCCAAGGTAGGGCCCAGCAGGCACTCAGGAAACACACCCACAGGTCTGGGGCACCAAGTCAAGGGTCCTGTGGGGACTGCTCCCCACAGGCTCTGGGGCTATGCTGGCTGGGCCGGCGGCTGGGGGAAGCCGGCTCCCGGCTGTGCCTGGCCTTTGCCCTCGGCACCAGAAAGGCGAGGTGTATGGCACCCAGGGCCGGTGAGCTGTCTCCTCCCTCTGGAGACAGGAGTCTCCAGCTTCGTGCTGTCTAACCTCAGGGGTCTCTGGAGAGCAGCTTTCCTGAACTCCTTCTGGCCAGTCACCGCCAGCAACGCCCTCCTGGGCTTGCCCCCTGGGCTCGCTGGGCTTCTCACGAGGGGCTGGGGTGGGGGGGACGTGTCTGGTGTGGGGGCTCCTCCTGCTGCTTCAGGAGCCACTCCAGACCTTCCCACCTCAGGGCGTCCCCCTTGCTGACTGTAGCCTCCCCCTTTTAAAGCCCTCTGCCCTACCATGCCCGACTAGCAGGGCCAAGGGGTGGGGCTACCTTAGCACAGAGCCTCAATGGGGGTCTCAGTGGGGTCTGTCACACTCCCCTTCTCGGCTCCCACCAGGCAGCTGCGAAGGGACCCAGCCGCTAGGTCCCTGGGCAGTTCAAGCCTCCCAGAATCCAGCCCCCAGGGTGTGGGGTGCTCAGGCAGAGCTGGGACTCGCAATCCTGGCTCTGATGGCTCAGACTCAGTGGCCCTGGGGGCGAGCTCCCCACCTGCCTCCCGGGAATTGAGTGCCAAGAGCAGAGACGTGTTGGGCTCTGTGTCCATGTGTGTCTGTGCTCTGACTGCCGGGAGCTCCCTCATCCTCAGCAGGCCACCCTCTGGGGTGACCTCCAGCAGGGGGGTCTGCACAGTCAGAATCCGTGGGAATCTGGCACCTGGCCAGACTGCGGGTCTGAACCCTAGAGTCTGCCTAGGGACTCCAAGCTTGGGGCAGGGGTGGACCCTGCAGGTTTGGACTTCCCGCACAGCAGTGTGGTGGTAGCCAGCAGGGGGCACCCAATCAGATCTGTGACCCCAAGCAGGGGTCCCAGTGCAGGGGGTATCCATGCATGGCTGGCGGGGGTACTGGTGAGAGCAGGGAGGGGTATGCAGATCAGGTGTGTGTGTGGGGGGGTACCCAGGTGGGAGAGGAGGGGGGACCGGCTCAGCACCCAGTGCTCTTCGTGCAGCTGTTAATGCCCCATGACAGGTGAATCAGCAGGACAACCTACGGTAAATCCATGAGGAACTTTGGTCCCAGCCACACCAGCTCCTCGCCAGAGAGTCCTGGCCGCCTGCAGATTTCCTCCCAGACACACCGCCTCTGAGGACACAAAGTGAGGCTAGGCAAAGGAGACACACAGCCTCGCCTGGACCCGGCCAGGGCAGGGGTCCACAATGCATGTCTCAGAGCGGGGCTGGGGGTGCCATCACAGTGCAGAGGGCACCGGACGTCCAGGCCAGGGTCACAGTGAGCAACTCATTTCTTACCAGGCTCCCAGGCAGGCTGCTGGGACACGCATAGAGAAGCCGGAGAACCCCCAGGAAATCCGCCCTCCGACTGAATTGCTGCAGGCCGGCACAGCCCATGCCAACCGCCAGAGTCCCCAGCGCCCTGCCAAGGGGACAGTGTCAGACAGCACCTCGTCCACCACCCCACTCGAGCAGAGCCAGCTCTGGAGGGGCCAGACGCTTGGGCTAGGCCCTGCCATGATGCCTCACCGAATCGTATCCTGGCTCACATTGGTGCCCGCTTCAACCTTCCTCCAGAGGAACTGGGCCTGCGGAGAAGCAGGGAGGGGAGGGGTCAGCCAGGCACAGCAGCCCAGAGCCCTCAGCCCGGCTCTGCCCTGGGAGCTTGGCTCCTCCCTCCAAACCTGGTGACAGCATGTTACCTGCTGCTGGGACCAGGGCAGCTCCCGGAACCGGCTGCTCTGCCCCAGCAGAGTCGCTGCATCCAGGCGCAGGAGTTTGAGGGGCACCAAGGGCAGGAGGCAGTCTGGCCAGATGCTCCGGGCCGGCTGCTCACGGCTGAGCCTCTGCAGGGGAGACAGAGCCTGTGACCCAGGAGAACACGGCACCATGGGCGGGCAGAGTGAGAGCCAGGTCCTGCTGCATAGGGAGCTGGGCTCGGCACAGCTATCCGTGCAGGCCCCTCAATATCCCCCCCAGGTCCTGCCCACTCTGCACCTCCAGTGCCCCGACCTCTGCCCCCCAGCCCAACATCCCCAGACCCTCTCCTCTCCGCCCAACAGCCCTCAGCGTCCCCTCCAGCCCCCAGCCCCCTGGTACCTGCAGAGCCTGCAGCAGGGCTGCCTTCTGGGGGGCCGAGAGCAGAGGCAGAGCAGTGGCCAGGCATTCACACGCCTGGGCCAGGGTGTGAGTGGGAATGGCTTGGAGGGACTCGGGCCCAAGGCCTGGCAGCAGGGGGCACAGCCTGCTCACCACACCCTCTGTCACCTGCCAGGCAAACAACAGAGGAAGAGATTTGGAGGAGGGAAGTGCGAGGCTGGGGGGCGTCCATCCTAGAGCCAGGAGGGGGGGCAAGGGGGCTATGCCCAGAGCAGGGAGGGCTGGGGGGGGGCATAAGGTGCTGTGCCCACAGCAGGGAGGGCTGGGGGCCTGAGGGGGCCAGTGGGGGACCCAGGGGTGGAAGGCCACTACCAAAGCAGAGGGAAATTTTAACAGGGCATGAGAGAGGGGGGCACCACATCTCAGGCTACGGACACTGGGCCTGCTCCCACCCTGCAGAGCACTTCAGGGGAGTCGGGGCAGCTGCTCTGGGGAGAGCCCCACACTCACATTCTCGGTCCGGACAGCCTGCATGAGCAGCACAGACGCCTGGAAGAAAAGATGAGACTGTGAAGAGCTGGAAGCCGGAACCCTAGCCTGGGGCTGCGGGCCAGGCCAGGGGCAGCTTGCAGGGCAGGGAGCCCTGCACAGTCCTGTGGCATCAGGGTCTGTGTGACAAAGTGGGACTGTTCTTAATGTTTCCTCTGAATATTGTGGGGGTGCCTCAGTTTCCCCTAGGCAGTTCTTAAGTATCTAGGGGGTGGGGTAAGGGTGTATGATCATTGCAGAGCCCTAGAGGGCAGGTGTGTGCAGGGGTCTGGACACAGAGAATGGCCGACACCCTGTTTCCTGGCAACTGATGGCCTGGCCCTTCCCCCCTGCAAAGGGGCCAACTGAAGGTGTTAAAAAACAAAAAAATCAGGTGGCCTCCAGGCCGGGGGAGAAAGACAGAGGGCTGGGAGGGGGCGGCGGGAGAGAGTTTCGGTTTGTGGCTGGCTGGGACATGAAGGGAGGCCCAGACCCAGGCTTTGGCCTCCCTGCCCCCTAGAATGGACCCAGCTGAGACGTCCTGTTCTCTGCACCTACAAGCTCTGTGTTAGACCATGTTCCTGTCGTCTAATAAACCTTCTGTTTTACTGGCTGGCTGAGAGCCCCATCTGACTGCAGAGTTGGGGGGCAGGACCCTCTGGCTTCCCCAAGACGCCACCTGGGTGGACTTGCTGGGGGAAGCGCAAGGAGGGGCAGAGGATGCTGAATGCTCCGAGGTCAAACCCAGGAAGGTGGAAGCTGTGTGAGCTGTGTGTCCTGCAGACAGTCTGCTCCCAGAGAGGAGACTTCCCCAGAGTCCTGACTGGCTTCGTAGGGAGCAGGTCCAGAGCATCGCCTGGTAACTCTGTGACAGTCTGTATGTGGCTGCCTAGGCTGCAGCATTGGGCGGCTTGGCAGGGTCACTGGTATGTGTGATAGAGTGGGAATTTTCTGTAATACTGTCTTAAATCCAATGTGTGCCTCAGTTTCCCCTGTATTTTGCATGGCTACGGGGCGGGGGAGAAACTGTCTGCTCTCAGGGCCCCACCTCATCTCCATGGAAACCCAATCGCCAGGTCACTGACATGGACCCCAAGGGAGCTGAAGTTCCCCGCAAAGTGCCAGCTCGAGCCCAAAGGCTGGGGAAGGTGCAAGGACAGGAGCCGGCTGCTGGAGGGAGTCGGGGCTCTCACCGGGGACCTGACGAAGGAGCTCAGACCGAGCTCTTGTCTCCGCTTCCAACACTCCAGCAGCCCAGCTGTGCCCCTGCAGCGCTTCAGTGCAGACACTGCCGACCTGGTGCGGGGGTCTCCCGAGGGTAGGAACCCATCTACCCAGGAGGCACTGTCTACACCAGGACCCAGGTTGGCTTAACTCAGGGGGTGGACTTTTCACACCCTTGGCTGATGCAGTTAAACCAACTTGATTTTCTAGCACAGAGCAGGCCTGAGAGAGACAGACGGAGCCTGAACTGGGCTTCACGGCAGCGGGGCTGGTGAAGTGCTCTGGGCTGGTCAGCATGGACCATTTCTCTGTGCTGCCCGAAGGCCTCCCTAGGCTGTGTCCAGGTGACTATAACCCGACTGTTTTCACAGCGTGCGCGTCCCTGCAGCCACTGGGCGAGGTGCTTAGTCCCTGCAGAGTGGGTGAGTCTCTGCCAGGCTGTTGCAGTTGGACTCGCTGGGCAGAGCTCACCCTGTGAAGCAGGAGGGCTGGAGCCCCAGAGGTTCAGTCTCCGGAGGCAGGGAGGCTGCACGGCCAACCCTGAAGGATGAGTGACCCCCTTTGGGGGACTGTTCCAAAACTGGGGGTGTAGCACTGATCCTGTGGCTCCGCCCGAGCACTCAGCTCCCTGATCTTTGCCAGAGTTGGGGGTGATGTCCAGCTGCCCGTGGGCAGGCCGGCCTGTACAGCGCAATGTTTGCCCTGCACACAGTGAGCTCCTGGGATGCCCTGGCACATGGAGCACCTTGGCAAGCCCATGAAGGCTCCAGGTGGCTGGGCTAGGCTGGGCTGGTCACCCTCCTTCCCCACACAGGGCCTCCAGCAGCCAGCAGTGTGTCCCAGACGTGCCTGCCGCAGAACACGTCCCTGCTGCATGGTGTGACCTGGTGCCCAGGTGCGGCTCCAGGTATGAGAGACAGCAGGGGCACTGGGGCTCAGGGAGGGTGAGCAGGCTGGGTACTCACCTGGGCAGGTGTCAGGTGTGCAGCCTGCAGTTCTGGAAGGAGAGCCCTGACCTGTGCGGCTGACAGGCGCTGCAGGAACCTCACCCCCAGCTCTGGAACAACGCCTCGCCAGGCGCGCAGCTCCCGCGGCCGGACACCAGCCAGGCTGGCAGAGCGCAACAAATCCGCCAACGCGTAAGCAACCTGCAAGCAGGAGGGGAGAGCATGCTGGAAGGGGGTGTAGGGCTTGGGAGGCTATTTGGGGGGAATAGGAATTCCAAGTGATCTTTTCCCTGATTCTTTGTCTAAATCACTTGGGGGCGGCAGTGTACCCTCCAAGGGCAAAGGGTTTGTGCCTTGGGGAAGTTTTTAACCCCTGCAAACAGAGCCAGCTCAGCCAGCACCTTGCCCGTCAGCCATGTTCCCCTGCAGCTCAGAGCAAGAGCCAACCAACACGGGCCCTGGCCACTCAGCTGTCACCCCAGCAGCCCCCCGAGCCAAGCCCTTCACGCTACGGCCCCTGGGCTCCAGGCATGATGGTATGCAGAGCCCAGCCCTGGCCCTGATGACTCCTCTGCCTCGCCACTTGGCACTGGCTCTGCCCCGAGGCTGGCTTCCAAGGGGCTTTTGCTCCCTCCCAGAGGGAGGCCAGGCCTGGGCCTACATCCTGCTGGCCCCACGGCTCGGGGCAGGACAGTCCTGTTCCTGCACACACACAGGAGCCCCCACAGCAGCTCCGCTCACCCGTCCATGCTGGCGCAGCACCCCACTGGCAGCGCATGCTAGCAAGCTCCGCTCCACCGGCCCCAAGGGGTCACGCAGTGGGGCCAGGGCCTGCAACTCTTCAGGGCTCAGATAGCAAGCAAGGACCCCCAACCTGGAGAGTGAAGAGAAGTCCCTTAACTGGGGGCAGGAGCCTGGGCCCCACAGAGTGAGCCTGCCCCAAGGAATGGCATCACCCTGACCCCCCACGGGCCCTGCAGGGACGACCTGACTCCCCACTATGGGCCCTGCAGCGACAACACGACTCCCACAACCTCCCCACAATGACACAAACCCCACGAGATGACACGACCCCTACATGGCAACACAAGCCCCAGGACCCCCCTCAGGCCTTGCAGCAATGACACGACTTCCCCACCCCCCCGCGGGCTCCCCTCACCTGTGCACCTGCTCCTCACCAGCCCCATGGCTCATGTTTATCAAGCTGTGAGCCACATGGCGCCCCTGGGCCAGCCCCAGCCGGACATCCTGCCAACCGTCTGCCAGCCCCTGGATCTGTGCAGCAGAGACAGGCCTAGTGCACTCGAGGGGCATCACCACCAAATCCTTTGCAACACTCAGCTGCCAGGGGCATGGGGGGATCCCAGCCCTTGGGGGTGCAGGGCCTGGAGGTGAGGATCCTGGGAAGTGGGGGATCCCAGCCTTTGGGGTGCACAGTGTGACGTTATGAGTGTAATATAATACCTCATTGAAGGGTGACAGAGCCACTCTCCTTACATTAGTGATCACTTTAGATAAGCTATTACCAACAGGAGAGTCGGTTTGTTTGGGAGGGGGAGAAAACCTGGATTTGTGCTGGAAATGGCCCACCTTGATTATCATACGCACTGTAAGGAGAGTGATCACTTTACATAAGCTATTACCAGCAGGAGAGTGGGGTGGGGGGAGAGAAAACCTTTTGTAGTGATAAACACCCATTTTTTCATGATTTGTGTGTATAAAAACAAACATCTTCTGTATTTTCCACAGTATGCATCCGATGAAGTGAGCTGTAGCTCATGAAAGCTCATGCTCAAATAAATTGGTGAGTCTCTAAGGTGCCACAAGTACTCCTTTTCTTTTTGTCTGTATATTGATCTTTTAACCAACACTCTCTCTCTTTTCTTTTTTAATAAATGTTAGTTTAGTTAATAAGAATTGACTATAAGCATGTATTTGGGGTAAGATCTGAGTTATCATTTGACCTGGGTCTGGGGCTTGGTCCCTTTGGGGTCAGGAGAACCTTTTCTTTTATATGATGAAATAAGATTTTCAGAATTTATCATCCTATGTTTGACGTGTGTGTCTGGCTGGAGGCCTGCAGCTAGCTACTTTAAGGGAACTGCGTTGTGTGGACGTCTGAGAACCCAGGGAGGTGCTATAGAAGCTGTTTTGGGCTGGCTGGGTAAATCTAAGTATTGGACTATCCACCACCCTCTGGGGTTTGTCTGCCCCGTTCTGTTTGCAGTTCACCCAGATTGAGTGACCTCAGCGGGCTCCCACGGGCAGCACCGTCACACAGGGCATGGGGGGATCCCAGTCCTGGGGTGCAGGGCCTGGAGGGGATCCCAGCTCATGGGGGTGCAGAGCCTGGAGGGGTCCCTGCCCTTGGGGGTGCAGGGCCTGGAGGGGTCCCAGCCCTTGGGGTGCAGGGCCTGGAGGGGTCCCAGCTCATGGGGGTGCAGAGCCTGGAGGGGTCCCTGCCCTTGGGGGTGCAGGGCCTGAAGGGGTCCCAACTCATGGGGGTGCAGAGCCTGGAGGGGTCCCTGCCCTTGGGGGTGCAGGGCCTGGAGGGGTCCCAGCCCTTGGGGGTGCAGGGCCTGGAGGGGTCCCTGCCCTTGGGGGTGCAGGGCCTGGAGGGGAGGCTCCTGAGGCCTGGGGATGCGGGAACACTGGGACTGAGCCTGGGAGGCAGGGAGTGACACAGAAATGGCCCCGTGCGACAGAGCCAGTGGCCCCAGGACAGAACGGACATGGGATCAGCCCCCACCAGCGGTGACTTTGTCAGGGGCTAGAGCTCCGACACGGCCGAGCCGCCGGGCCCGCTGGCTGGACGGTGCTGCATCCCCACCTGCTGAGGAGTGAGCTGCACAAAGCGACGAAGTGGCAGGCGAGGCAGCAGGGGCAGGATGGCGCGGAGGAAGGCCGGGCGCCATGTGGGCACGTCCCCGAGGAGCTGAACCTGCAGCAGCAGCTTGGCAAAGGCACTTTTCTGCACCAGCTTCATGTGGGCGCTGTGAGTCCCCAGAGCCGCTAAGCTGGAGGGGCGGCACGTTAGAGCTAGAGTTAGAGCTGGCAAGGCCTAGAGAGAACCCCACTGAACTCAGCCCGCCCAGTGCCAAGCTGGCTTGGCTCCCCTTCCCCAGCACCCCCAGGAGGCACCCCAGCACCCGCTCCTCAGCCCTAGCACTGGACATGTGGGAGCTGGGGGTCAGAGCAGGGGCTGGGTGACCAGGTGCTGGGGGCCGATCTGGTGCGTGTGTGAGGGACCGGGGCACACTGCAGGGCGAGTGGGTTATGGGGCACGCGGGGCACTGGGGCTCAGCGTGGGAATGGCATTACCAGGTGTCAGGGGCTCAGAGTTGGGGGGCAGTTTGGGGTGAGATGGGTCCAGGGCTGAGGCAGGGGGTGTTGGGGGGAACGTTCCAGGGCCTCCCTCACACGCTCTCGTTGGCCAGCAGGGCAGGAGGGACCCTCATGATGTCGGGCGCGGCCACGAACGGTATGAGCTGCGGCAGGTCAGCGAAGAGCTGCGGGGCGAGCTGGGGGGCCGGCCCATCAGCGCGGGGCGAGAGACTGCAGCACTGCTCATCCGACATGGGAACCTGCGGGAGCAGCCGGTTAGGGCTCCCCACACTCTGGCAGGACCCCAGCCCTTGCGGGCCAGATGCCCCCACGCCCACACGAGGAGACCCCCCTAAGGTGGGCCAGTGCCCACCATGCACCCTCGCCTCCAAGGCACCAGTGACCTTCCCCTCCCCCCTCCCTCCCCCAGGTGCATGCTGCCCACCTGCAGCCGGGGCCAGGAAACGCCGCACTGCCTCGCTCTCCGCCGACAGCAGCAGCTGCTGGAAATTTTCCTGCGGCATCTGCAGGTATTCCTGTGGGGAAGGACAGAGCGTCACAGCCGGGCCCACGGAGCTGCGTGGCCAGGGCGGGGCCCAGCAGGCCGAGTAGGCTGGAGTCCCCATCCAACACAAGAGCTAGTGCCAGGGCAAGGTGCATGGGCTGCAGGAAAGTGGCAAGTGTCTTACTGGAGTACAGGGCACCCGCCTCACCCGGGGGCACCTATGGAATCTGGGGCCGCGGGGAGGGGCTCTTGCCAGGGAGGGAGTGGAAACAGCTCCCAGGCCCTGCTGAGCGGGGTCAGTACCTGCACAAGGACTTCCAGCACCGGGGAACCCTCTTCTCTTTGGATCAGATCCCAGAGCACAGGCTGCAGGAGAGAACAGGAGAGCTCTCAGCAAGGGACCCTCCGCTGGCCCTTCCCCCAGGCACCCCTCGATCCCCAGCATGCCTACAGCTACCCTCCGATCCCCTGGGAAGGGGAATAAACTGCATTTGCCACTAGGGCGCTGGTGCCAGAGACAGAGAGGCCAGAGGTGGGACTTCTCCAGAGGTCTGGGCTCTTTCCCTCTGTCACTCTCCTGGCCCCAGGACAGTCCTGGATTCCAGCAGACCAACAGGGGCTCTTATTCCAGAGATGGGTTAATCTGGGCCCCTGGCTGTGCAGGCCTGACCCTTTCCCACAGCGCAGGAGTCACTGGGCTGTCTGGTGCAAATGGGGCAGGGGAACGCCAGGGCAGCTGGGACTATGCTCCCTGCAGTGGGCCATCGTGAAACCAAAAGGAAACTGCGTTAACCAAAGGCCTCCGGGCCCAGCGCTGCCCAACGGTGCCAAGCCTGATGGGACCCAGAATCTCAGGGGGAGGTTTGGGGGGACTACGCAATTGCTCAGCTGGCTGTTAAATTACCCATTAAGCCAGTTCCAGGGCTGGCCCCCCACGGTTGCTGCTGGGGAGCATCACAAATAGGGCAGCTCGCAGCCAAGGGTTTGCTGTCGGCCCTCGCCCCAGGCTCTCTGAGGGGGTCTGCTGGAGCTCGGCACATGGCTACAGGCAGAAGGGCCACTCCACCCCCACAGGGCATGGAACCTAGTCGAAGGGCTCCCCAGCAATGAACCCTAGGAAGCAGCACGAGTCGCTGCAGCTCGCGGGCCCTGCCAGAGAGCGCCGCTGCTCGCCCGGCGTTGCTGGCTCCCGTTCTGGAAAGATGTGCTGGGTGGCCGGCAGTTCTCTTGGGGCTTCAAGGGGGTTCTGGGTTCAGCAGCATTCACAGACCTCAGTTTGCAGCTGCTCAAAGCGCTTGGTCTCCTGCTCTCCCGGCAGGTTTGCTTTCCATGCCAGACAGCTCTGCCCTCGGCATGCCTGATGCACACACACCAGCCTGCCCTGCACATGGCATCTGCCTTGGGTGGTTCCACCACAACCACTCCTGCACTTTGGCAGGGGTTAGACTAGATGGCCCTTGTGGGCCCTGTGGGTCTATGATTTGTTTAGTCCAGGCACATGAGAGGGGAGTATGGGTGAGGGAGGGGGCAGTGGGCCAGGACTTCGGAGACTGCAGATCTGTTCCCGCCACTGCTGGGCTGCAAGCCCTCGTGCACCTGGTGTCAGGCTCCGTGAGAAGCTCAGCTTTCATTGTGAACCAAGCACGTGGCTGCAGAGGGAGCCTTGAAAACAAGCCCCAGAACAGCCCTGAAAGCCGGCGGCCAAGCAGCAGACACAGAATTCATTCTCTTGTCAGATCTCATGGTGTTTAGGGCCTGACTCAGGGATTCTGGCCTCCCCGGGCTGGGACATAGTGTCCTTGCAGCATCCAGTGCTGGGGGGCCTGCTCTCCACGGGAGGCTTATGGTCGTCATACAGAGCTGATGACAAGAGCAGTTCGGGATCTGTCTGACCCCAGGGCACATGCACAAAGTGGCTGTGTTGGGGCTTGCAGCCCTGAGTGATCCCACACCTCGGGGTGCACCAAGGTTTGGAGCTCAGCCCCAGCATGGCTCATGCAGCGGGCCCTGGGGCTGAGGCGGGCAGGGAGCAGGAGCGTCCCACCAGTGAGGGGCAGGGAGTGGCCCCACTCACACTCAAGCAGCTCAGCAGCTCTCCCTTGAAGGAGGCGTCATGCTCCTGCCTCAAGTACTGGCCCACAGCCCGCAGGATGCTCAGGGAGGAGTTCACCTCCAGCGAGGCCCAGAAGGAGCCGTTGTCCAGGAGGCTGGAGAGCAGGATGGCCTCACTCAGCTGGTCCCTGGCTGCCTGCCCCACCTCGTCCAGCTCGGAGAAGGGCAGGGTGAAGTCCAGCAGCCGCAGGAGATAGTTCATGCTGAGGATCCAGCGGGGAGGCTCCTCCTCGCAGTGCGTGAGCTGGGACACCAGCCCCAGCAGGTAGGACGCAGGGTCCCGGCACAGCTGAGATGCGTCCACGTGGGAGGAAATAGGCAGGATATCCAGGAGGCGCTGCAGGAAGCACTGCCCATTCTGCAGGGAGTCCAGGCAGTGATCCATGAGCCAGGGCTGGGAAGACACCAAAGACTAGGACTGGGCAGCTGCAGCAGGGAGGCATTGCTACAGACTGTGATGTTGAACTGGCCAGGGAAGTACTCCCTGCACGTCCTCACCCACATGGAGTCCCCGCTGGTGGAGGAGGAATACCAGGCGGAGCTGGAGCATGCGGCCCCCAGGCCTGAGGGCGGCTGGCTGGAGCTGTCTGAGCCATTGAATAGGCTGCAGTAAAGATAGGCAGTGAAGTTGGAGATGCCAGGCAGGCCTGGGATAGTGTCATTGCAGGCAGACTCCATAACCTCGGCTGAGGGCCAGGGCTCACCCCAAGCGTCTCCAGATGCCCTCTTTGTGACTTGCGGGGGCTTGCGGGCAGGCTGCATGCAGCTCAGGATTGGTGGAGGAGATGGGAAGGTCCTAGACCTGAACCCCAGGTTCCGGGCGTTCCAGCTGATGTTGTGCCTGATGCCCCTGTTAGCAGCGGACAGAGGAGCTGGTCACGCACCTCGCTAAGCCTCCATCACCCTCTCCCTGGAGCCCATCTGCATGGGCTGGGGAAATCCCGCATGCTCGCTCTCTTCCCAAACCCTCTGGCCTTGCAATCCACACTCCACAGGCCAGGGCCCAGGGACACACTCTGCCGTCTCAGTCCTCCCACCACACCCCCCATGCCTGGGCCCTGCCTCACCGCATACCCCTCAGCCACCGCCTAGCCACGCAGCTCCTCGCCCCCAGCAGGTTCTCCTCCTCCTCTGTGCAGCACTCAGCATTCGCCTGGGACCTGGGCCCCTCTCACAGGGAGTCCCACAACTTCCCCGCCTGACCCCAGTCCCCCATGGGCCAGGAGAGCCCCTCCTCTCCCAGGCAACACAGCCTGCCCCACAGCAAGGCCATGGGGGGCATCAGCACCTGTGCGGGAACCAGCTCCATTCACAGCCTGTTTGTTAGGGGGTGTGACAGCCACGGCTGCCATGTGATATCCCAGCCCCCCAGCTCGCACAGCTTCCCCTTGCCTTTGCAGCCCCTGTCCATGAGGAAGGAAAGGGATGTCTCTTCCTGTCCTCCCTCAAGAGGCCAGGGACGCAGCCACAGAGCTCATGGGCCCTAGGTGGCCCCAGCAGCTAGCACTGTGTCTGCCATGCTCCCCCTCTGCCCCGGCCCAGCCAGGCCCCGCTCCGAGAGCTCCTCCAGTGACTCTCCCCAGGCAGATGAGCAGTCGGCTCTGGACCTAGGGCGGGCCAGAGGAAGGTTACGGCCGAGGCTTCTTTGCTGAAATCCCAGGAGCCCCTGAGCCCAGGACTGGGGTGACCCTGCGTGGAGCCTGGCACGAGCAGGGGTTTTCCATCTAGCAGTGCTGGGAGCCCGTGGGTCTGACGGCCGGCCACACGCCGGCCCGCATCCATGACTCACCACAGCAGGAGCTGCTGCAGGGTCCCTGAGAAAAGAGAAGGGAAGAAATGAGTGAGCGTCTGGAGCCAGGCTGTGCGGCCCGTGCCTGGTGCCTCAGTGCCCCATGAGTCCTGGGAAGGAATGACTCACCTACGGTGCACTTCCCCCCTCGATCCGACTGAGGGACGCCGAGGGCCACCGAGACCTCATCCACTAGCAAACTCGTCACACGTGAGACCTTCCTCCTGAAGCTGGTGTAGAGCGATCAGCCCACCCTCCGCAGGAGACGCTGCTTGGCCTCCTCCAGGGACCCCCACAGGGTGTCCGCGGAGCCCTCCCCGGAGTCCGGGAGCTTGGTCCGGGAGATCTGCAGGAGGCTGCTGGCACTGGGGCTCAGGGAGGGCAGCACGCGGAAGGGTTTCCAGTGGTCAGGAGCCAGGACTGGGCCTCCAGGCTGCAGATGGACCCTTGGCATCCGGCGGGTGCCCTCAAACAGCTTCAGCAGCTGCGACATCCAGTCTGCGCTGGAGCTGCAGTTCCCATGGCCTGTCAGGGTGCAGTAGGTGCCCTGCAAGTCAGGGCTGCCCTGGCCCAGCACCCCAGTGGGCAGCGCCAGGGCCAGGGCCTCCCCCAGGCTGCTGAGCCGCGCCCAGTTCTGCTGCAGGAAGAGCAGCAGGGTCTGGTCTCTGCGGAAGAGGCTGAGCAGGCTGTGGATGAGGCTCTGGAGCATGTCCCAGTCACGGCTGCCCCTCAGCGAGACCAGGACGTCCCTCAGCTGCAGACTGGGGGTCGGGGAGGGCTGAGATAGGAAGTGCTGCGGCAGGCTCCCCCAGGACTTGCCCCCCAGCTCTTCCAGCTCCTGCTTCTCCAGGTGCATGGAGATGTTGTAGAGAAAGCCAGAAATCCAGCTCCTGCTGCCGCGGCTCTGCCACAGGGCCCGGAGTGGGGAACTCCCGGCCGTAGGCAGGATTCCCAGGGACTCCAGCCCCACCAGCAAGCTCCTCACCAGAGACTGCACGTCCTCCTGCTGCCTCAGGCCTGCTGGAAGGCTGGACAGGACAGAGCCACCAGACCGCCGCCCGCCCTCCAACATCAGGAAGGAGATGAGGTCCTGGACTGGGACCCCGTGCCCTTCTGGGGATACTCCTGCAGGGGAAGCCAAGCTGGCTGAAATGGCCTGGAGCAGGGCCCCAGACTGAGAACAAGGGTCACCTGGCCTCATACCCACCAAGGATCCCATCTACCTGCCCAGCGACTGTGGGTCCACATCACCCTGCAGCTGGTGATCAAGCAGCAATTCCCAGCCAATCAGGTGCAGCACATAGGCTTTCATATCTGCCCATCTGCAATTTTGGCTCGGGCCCCCCTGCCTGGGCACCTGGGAGCACGCTGGGGCAGGGCCGGTGTCTTTCAGCTCTCTGCCAAGCGCACGGTGCCCTTCAGGCTCCATAAGGCAGGACCTCCCCCAGCAACTGGCTGAGTGCGGGGCACTCCGCTCCCTCTCCCCTTCAGCTCCAGCGTGTGCAGGCTGCAGGGCCGGGACTTGCACAACGCCAGCCATGCTGTGCTCATCTAGCCCTACCAACTGGTGACACCTGCCTCACGCCTTCCTCAGGTCTCCGAGAGGGGCTGAGCACCTGCAGCTCCCCATGCCCCAGCCGCTCCAGACCTGGCTGTCCAGGAATCCCTGGGCCCACCTGTGCATGGGGTCTGCTGCCGTGACAGTGCCTGGGCTCTCAGCACCACCTTTGCATGTTCACCTCCCTGTCCCAGCCCTGTGACGTGAGAAACGGGTCATTGCTGTAGCCAGGCACATGCCACTCCCCAGAGAGCTGCCCACGGCGTTACTAGGCGCCCTCTTGTAATGCACAAGCAAGGGGCACCAGCAACACTGACAGGTGGCACGTTTACATCTGATCCAAGGAAATACCTTTTCATGCCACACAGTTCATCTGTGGGACTCACTGCCACAGGATATCACTGGTTGGCCCAGGCAGGCAACATCTTCCTGCTATCAGGGGCTATCCTGCTGGGAGACACAAGGGCACATCTGCCTGGGCAGACAGACTTACTCTACCTCTGCTTGAGCTAGCATGCTAAAAATAGCAGTGCGGCCACTGGGGAATGGGGGGGCTCCGGCCAGCCACCCGAGATCGGCCCAAGGGGGCTGGGTGGGCTTTGACTTGGCACTGTCCTGGGACAGGGTTTTCAGCACTTGGCCCCAGTCAGGCCCAGGGATGTGAGGCTAGTGGGTCTGCTGGCCTGACCTGCCCTGCCACCCCAACACCTGTGCGACGGCAACCTGGGTTTCTGCTCCCTGCTGCCCCCTGGTTCCCTTGTGACGCTGAGCCGCTGCCCCTCAGGAACGTACCCCAGGAAGAGATGCTTTGCGTGCCGATGCCCCCCATGCCCCAAGCGCCTCCACACTCACCCGCCAGGGGCAGAGGTTGCAGCAGCAGCAGCCAGAAGCACCAGGGGGACAAAGCCATTTCTCTGTGTTCTTATGCAGGGCAGGAGCCCCCAGAAGCCAGAGGCCGGGGAAGCTGGTGGTCACAGGGGCGTTCAGCTGGACTGGGGAGCGGGGAGCTCGCTGTCAGGGAACAGGACCTGTACCATGACACCAGAGACTGTCAGCGGGGCTGGCAGGTGAATCCCAGCTCACCTGATCTCTTTCCGCCAGCCGAGCATTACTTACACCCTGGAAGGACGAGTCCAGCTCAGAGCTACCTTACACTTTCCACTCACAGGGAGAGGAGGGGAGGAAAGCCAGAGACTCCCCTTGTCGCTTTTGGAAAGTCACTTGGGCCCAGATCCATTGAAATCAATGGACGCGAAAAGCCACAATATGGTCCTCAGCACCACGGGGGCCACATCTCAGTCAGGGTCTGTGCAGCCCCTTGCACCCCAAGCTCAGCCAGGGACTGTGCAGCCCCCAGCACCAGGGGACCCCCATCTCAGTTGGGTCCATGCAGCCCCCGGCAACATGGGCCCAGTCTTGGCTGCTGGCTCTCAGTGCTCCAGGACTACCGGCATTAATGATAATAGCTAATACCACGTGTCCAGTCAGCCCAAGGGCCAACATGCACCAGGAGGAGGGCACATTGCAGGAGGCAGACGCACCTTACCTGGTGATGGGGGAGGGGAGAGCAAGGTGCATCTGCTTCCTGGCGTGCCTTCCTCTGACTGCCCAGTGCCATTCCGGCTCTGTGCCCAGACGGGGACCTGACAGCTTGGCACGGAACCCGAAGCGGCAGGGCTGAGGCAGGGAGATGCCAGCGCCCCTTCGGCTCAGCAGCAGGGGGAAGGGTGAGCACGCCCTGCCCCCTGGGGCCACCCACAGGACAGCAGCAGGTGCTAACTTGGCTCCTAGCCAGGGTAGCAGCACAGCCCCAGAGATAAGGGCTGTGACCCCCATTAGCCAATTCCTGACCCCTGGAGGAAGAATAGCCTGCAGGATCTGTGCCCCATTGACATTTCTCTGCCATTACTGAGAGGAACCATGCCCCACCCTCCCATATGGACTCACTGGGCTCACTGCTCCCCTCCCCCCACTGATAGAGACCAAGCCCCCACCCTCCCATACAGACTGCTCCGCTCTCCCGCTGACAGAGACCGACCCCCACACCCTCCCATACGGACTGCTCCCCTCCCCCACTAACAGAGACCGACCCCCCACCCTCCCATACGGACTGCTCCCCTCCCCCACTAACAGAGACCGACCCCCCACCCTCCCATATGGACTGCTCCCCTCCCCCACTAACAGAGACCGACCCCCACACCCTCCCATACAGACTGCTCCCCTCCCCCACTAACAGAGACCGACCCCCCCACCCTCCCATACGGACTGCTCCCCTCCCCCACTAACAGAGACCGACCCCCCACCCTCCCATATGGACTGCTCCCCTCCCCCACTAACAGAGACCGACCCCCACACCCTCCCATACGGACTGCTCCCCTCCCCCACTAACAGAGACCGACCCCCCACCCTCCCATATGGACTGCTCCCCTCCCCCACTAACAGAGACCGACCCCCACACCCTCCCATACGGACTGCTCCCCTCCCCCACTAACAGAGACTGACCCCCCCACCCTCCCATACGGACTGCTCCCCTCCCCCACTAACAGACACTGACCCCCCCACCCGCCCATACGGACTGCTCCCCTCCCCCACTAACAGAGACTGACCCCCCACCCTCCCATACGGACTGCTCCCCTCCCCCACTAACAGACACTGACCCCCCCACCCGCCCATACGGACTGCTCCCCTCCCCCACTAACAGAGACTGACCCCCCACCCTCCCATACGGACTGCTCCCCTCCCCCACTAACAGAGACCGACCCCCCCACCCGCCCATACGGACTGCTCCCCTCCCCCACTAACAGACACTGACCCCCCCACCCTCCCATACGGACTGCTCCCCTCCCCCACTAACAGAGACCGACCCCCCCACCCTCCCATACAGACTGCTCCACTCTCCCGGTGACAGAGACCGACCCCCACACCCTCCCATACGGACTGCTCCCCTCCCCCACTAACAGAGACCGACCCCCCCACCCTCCCATACAGACTGCTCCACTCTCCCGGTGACAGAGACCGACCCCCACACCCTCCCATACGGACTGCTCCCCTCCCCCACTGATAGAGACCGAGCCTTTCCCCCACCTCTGTACCAGTTGTCCATCTCCCAGCCCCTCCTGTAGCCATTGCCCATCCTCTGTCCCCATAGCCCAGCCCCTCAGCCCCGGTACCAGCAGCCCAGCCCCACACTGGGCTCAGCACTCGGAGAAGCTCTGCACAATCGATGTATTTGACCTGCCAAAGCGTTGGGGCACCACACCTGACACTGTGCTGGGTCTCTGCTCCGACAGCCCCTGGCGCGAGCCTGTAACCGGAGGCCTGTCCCTGCATAGCCTGGCTGATCTCCGCCAGCCCGGATGCCTCTGCCTGTGAACAATGGCCAGCCTGCTCCATTATTGATGTCTTGGGCCACGGCCTGCTCGGCTCCATTCATCAACAAAATAATTGAGGAGACTGAAATGTCCTGGAATGGGGGCAGCTGCCTGCCTTTCCCAGCAGGCCAGGCCCAGTCACCCTGACAACTGGGGGTCCCAGCCAGCAGCCTGGGGTAGAGCAGGGGTCTGCAGGACAAAGGGACCCTCCACCTCCAGGCCCAGAGGACAGCTGTTCTGCATTCCAGCGGGTCTTTACCTGCCCACTGCCTGGGCGCTGTGAGTCCTATATGGTAGGTTACAGCCCACGCTGGGGCATCCACTGCCCTGCCCACATGCTTCTCCCTGGTGAGTGTTTACATCTCAGCTCAGTTCCGCATGCTGGAAAGGCCCCGGGGCAGGAGCTCACTATGTGGCACGTTCAAACAGCAGGACGAGCTGGGGAAGCAGCCAGGCTCCAGACAGCAGACACTCTGGACCACTTGGCCATGGGACCCTGCCTTCATCTGCGAAACATGGTCAGGAATCTGACACACTGTGACGAAGTGGGACTGTTCTTAATGTTTCCTCTGAATAGTGTGGGGGTGCCTCAGTTTCCCCTAGGCAGTTCTTAAGTATCTAGGTGGTGGGGTAAGGGTGTATGATCATTGCAGAGTCCTAGAGGGCAGGTGTGTGCAGGGGTCTGGACACAGAGAATGGCCAACACCCTGTTTCCTGGCAACTGATGGTCTGACCCTTACCCCCTGCAAGGTGAGAGCTAAAGGGTTGGAGAACAAAGGAATCAGGTGACCTCCTGGCCTGGGACAGGGACAAAGCCCAGAGGAGGAGGGGCTGGAGGGAGTTTCAGTTTGGGGCTGGCTGGAGACATGGAGTGAAGGGCAGACGGGGTTGTCTGGCTCACTGCCCCGCAAAATGGACCCAGCCGAGGGGTCCTGTTCTCTGCACCTACAAGCTCTGTGTTAGACCATGTTCCTGTCATCTAATAAACCTTTATTTTACTGGCTGGCTGAGAGTCCCGTCTGACTGCGGAGTTGGGGTGCAGGACCCTCTGGCTTCCCCAGGACCCTGCCTGGGTGGACTCGCTGTGAGAAGCGCACAGAGGGGCAGAGGAGGCTGAATGCTCCGAGGTCAGACCCAGGAAGGTGGAAGCTGTGTGAGCTGTGTGTCCTGCAGACAGGCTGTTCACAGAAAGGAGACTGCCCCAGAGTCCTGACTGGCTTCGTAGGGAGCCGTTCCAGAGCATCGCCCGGGGACTCCGTGACACATACTAACCCCCATTGGCGGCCTGAACTGGTAATGAGATACACCTGTTTCCAGGCCAAGCAGGAGCAAGAGGGGTAGGCACAAAACGGGAGGCAAGCTTAGTCCAGGTGACGAGGGCAGGTCTTGAGGCTTCACAGCTCCCTCCTGGGCAGGTGACGTGAACAGCTGCTCGGACAAGCAAGGAAGTAAATAAAAGCAGCTACATCCCCCTCTACCCCAGCCCCGTGAAAGCAAGGGAGGGCAGGGGAGAGGGAGCGAGGGAAGGCAGAGGAGAGGGAGCGAGCGAGGGAGGGAGGATGCAGTGAGTTGGGACGTGGCCTCAGGGAAGGGCCCGGGTGTTTGGGTTTGTGCAATTAGACAACTGGCAACCCTATAGCTAGCTCATAATTAGCTTGCTTGATTTCATGTTTGGGGTTTGTTTGACCATTTAGTTCCCTCTGCAATGGCAATGGACAAACAGGTCAAGGGGCAGGAATTTCTTACCTTGACAAATATCCTAGTGAAGGGCTGGGCCCCATGGCTAGGGTTAGGGGGCTGGGAGTCAGGGAAGATTCTTGTCTGTATAGTCTGAAGGGTTAAGGTGAATCACAGTCACTCCAAGGAAATGGACTCAGATCCCACATACTGGATTCTGAGCAGAGGAAGAGACTGGTTTTCCTGAAATGTTTGACATTCACCTTTAAGAGACTCAGCCCCTTGAGAGTTTGGACTGACTGGTCTCACCCAGGAGTCCAGGGCATGGCCCCTCCAGAACTTGGGGGTTCTGGCTCCTTTCCCCTGCCGGTCCTCTGCCACGCACCCCACCACGGGACTTCTCACTGCTCCCTCCCCAGCTCACAGGACACAGTGTTTTTTCCTTTCAGCTCTGCATGTGACTCTCTCAAGCTGAACCCTGCAGCAAAATGTTCCTTAACATGAAAACTGCTCCCATTGCTCACCCTTACCTCAAAAGTATCATGAGCAGAGAGCCCCGGCAGCTTCTCCCTCACACTCCTCCAGGGATGCAGCAGGCAGAAATACCTCAGCTGCCCCCCACCCCACAGGCAGATACATTGGTTCAGTTTCCCTGCTCCCCATAATTCTGTGCACGCAGACAACAGACAACCCTCCCCCCATCCCACTCAAGCATACAGCATGAGATCACCTATCTCTCACAAAAAGACAGAGTAAAGGAAACTCCAGATAAGGTCAACATCAACACAGGTGATTGGAGGCCTGGGGGCAGTGGCCAGGGTTGCCAGTGCAAGGTGAGACTAAGGCCTTGTCCACACAAAATTTTTGCATCATGTGACGGTGCTGCCCGTGGGAGCCAGCTGAGGTCACTCAATCCGGGTGAACTGCAAACAGAACGGGGCAGACAAACCTCAGACGGTGGTGGATAGTCCAATACTTAGATTTACCCAGCCAGCCCAAAACAGCTTCTATAGCACCTCCCTGGGTTCTCAGACGTCCACACAACGCAGTTCCCTTAAAGTAGCTAGCCGCAGGCCTCCAGCCAGACACACACGTCAAACATAGGATGATAAATTCTGAAAATCTTATTTCATCATATAAAAGAAAAGGTTCTCCTGACCCCAAAGGGACCAAGCCCCAGACCCAGGTCAAATGATAACTCAGATCTTACCCCAAATACACGCTTCCAGCCAGTTCTTATTAACTAAACTAACATTTATTAAAAAAGAAAAGAGAGAGTGTGTTGGTTAAAAGATCAATATACAGACAGACTTGAGTTCAATTCTTGAGGTTCAGATACATGGCAGAGATGAGCTTGTCGTTGCCAAAAGTCCTTTTAGAAATAGTCCATGGGTTACAGTCCAATGTCCATATTAAGGGTGACTCCAGTCAGTGACTGGGGATCTCAATCCTTATGGCTTAAGGTTCCCCCTCTTGAAACCCAAAGCAGATCTGAGATGAAGAAGGATCGTGTCCCAAGGTTTTTATTCATTTCCTGCAGCCTTTTGGCCTGAGAAAACAATCGGCTTCACTTTCCTTCTCCCAAACATCCTGGCAATTAGCACAGGGTCATTTATCCGTTAAACAGTTCAGACACAGGTTACCACAACCTTCAGAGACATACAGACAATAATACTATGTCACTCAAGTATCTGCCTAAATGTTAATATTCCTTTTCTGATCTTTGAATCGAAGCTACAGCCATCGACAAGACTTGTTTGCTGACATCACAAGACCTGAGCAAACATCTACTCTTCTCAGAGTTGCAGCCGTGTTAGTCTGTATTCACAAAAAGAAAAGGAATACTTGTGGCACCTTAGAGACTAACAGAGAGATTGAAGTGTTCTCCGACTGGTTTTTGAATGTGATAATTCTTGACGTCTGATTTGTGTCCATTTATTCTTTTACGTAGCGACTGTCCAGTCTGGCCAATGTACATGGCAGAGGGGCATTGCTGGCACATGATAGCATAGATCACATTGGTAGATGTGTAGGTGAATGAGCCTCTGATAGTGTGGCTGATGTGATTAGGCCCTGTGATGGTGTCCCCTGAATAGATATGTGGGCACAGTTGGCAACAGGCTTTGTTGCAAGGATAGGTTCCTGGGTTAGTGGTTCTGTTGTGTGGTGTGTGGATGCTGGTGAGTATTTGCTTCAGGATGGGGGGCTGTCTGTAAGCAAGGACTGGCCTGTCTCCCAAGATCTGTGAGAGTGACGGGTCGTCCTTCAGGATAGGTTGTAGATCCTTGATGATGTGTTGGAGGGGTTTTAGTTGGGGGCTGAAGGTGATGGCTAGTGGCGTTCTGTTATTTTCTTTGTTGGGCCTGTCCTGTAGTAGGTGACTTCTGGGAACTCTTCTGGCTCTGTCAATCTGTTTCTTCACTTCAGCAGATGGGTATTGTAGTTGTAAGAACGCTTGAAAGAGATCTTGTAGGTGTTTGTCTCTGTCTGAGGGGTTGGAGCAAATGCGGTTGTATCGCAGAGCTTGGCTGTAGACGATGGATCGTGTGGTGTGGTCAGGGTGAAAGCTGGAGGCATGTAGGTAGGAATAGCGGTCAGTAGGTTTCCGGTATAGGGTGGTGTTTATGTGACCATTGTTTATTAGCACTGTAGTGTCCAGGAAGTGGATCTCTTGTGTGGACTGGTCCAGGTTTGAGGTTGATGGTGGGATGGAAATTGTTGAAATCATGATGGAATTCCTCAAGGGCTTCTTTTCCATGGGTCCATCATGTGCCAGCAATGCCCCTCTGCCATGTACATTGGCCAAACTGGACAGTCTCTACGTAAAAGAATAAATGGACACAAATTAGACGTCAAGAATTATAACATTCAAAAACCAGTCGGAGAACACTTCAATCTCTTTGGTCACTCGATTACAGACCTAAAAGTGGCAATTCTTCAACAAAAAAACTTCAAAAACAGACTCCAACGAGAAACTGCTGAATTGGAATTAATTTGCAAACTGGATACAATTAACTTAGGCTTGAATAGAGACTGGGAGTGGATGGGTCATTACACAAAGTAAAACTATTTATTTCCCCCCCTACTGTTCCTCACTGCTGGAAATGGCCCACCTTGATTATCATTACAAAAGGTTTTCTTTCTCTCCTGCTGGTCATAGCTCACCTTACCTGAAAAAAGAAAAGGAGTCCTTGTGGCACCTTAGAGACTAACCAATGTATTTGAGCACGAGCTTTCGTGAGCTACAGCTCACACCTTACCTGATCACTCTCCTTACAGGTTTCAGAGTAGCAGCCGTGTTAGTCTGTATCCGCAGAAAGAAAAGGAGTCCTTGTGGCACCTTAGAGACTAACCAATTTATTTGAGCATGAGCCTTCGTAAGCTACATAGCTCACGAAAGCTTATGCTCAAATAAATTTGTTAGTCTCGTTACAATGTGTATGGTAACACCATAAATTGGTTAGTCTCTAAGGTGCTACAAGTACTCCTTTTCTATCTCCCCTTCTGTCTCTCACAAGGCAGGCTGCATTTCAAAGCTCTCTTCATTTCCATCTCTTCCTAACCAGTCTCTAAGGTTCGGCCATGGCTCATGTCAGTCTGGGAGTTAATTAACTCTTTCTGACCCTGTCACCTTTCAATGAGATATTATATTACACTCACAACGTCACACACCACTATCATTTTTAATTGGTGCAGCCCCCCTGTGTCTAAAGCTGCTTAGCTGGGAAAGCAGAACAAGACAGAACAGGCTACGACGGGGATGTAAAATGAGCCAGCTTGGCCCCTATTTACTCCTGTCCCAAGATCTGAGAACAAAAGAGCACTGAGTGAAAGCCAAAAGCTGTGGCGTCAAAGCTGACCGGAGGGAAACGCGGGTGCTTTGGCAGCATCAAGCTAGTCTGCGGGCCTTGCTGCACCAGGATTACATGGCTGCTACCCCGGCTACCGCTGGGGATCACCAGCTGGGACCAGGAATGGCATCTCCCTGGAAGTGGATGGCACACAGGTGTCCTGTGAGGGCTCAGAACATCTCTGCAGCCCCCTGTGTTGACCAGTCTTGGGGCAGGAGCCCGGAGACGGTGACGGGGAGGGGGAGCCTTGCTGCCCTGGTCTTTCAGGGGTGCCGCACACACACCCGGGCTGCAAACCCTCTGTCTACACCGTCGCTGATAGAAGAGGGTGGGCCTGGCCAGCAGACTGCAGCTAAGGGGGTGAGACTTACTGAGGGGCATTAAAACTTCTGCTGCTAGATTCTCCCATCCCTCCTCTTTGCCAGACGGCCCAGGAACCCACCCACACGAGCAGCCCTCGGAGAGCGGCGAGGGGACGCCAGGGCCAGGTTCTGAACCCAGAGTCGCTGCCCCGAGGCCCAGGAGCGCCCCCTCCGCCGGCTGCCGGGCACCTCCCTTCCCGTCTCCACTTCAGGGGGCTGCGGGGACAGAGCAGGAACCGCGGGCGACCAGCTCTGCAGCCCGCCCCGGCCCGGGAGCAGAGAGGCGGCCCGCTCCCAGGGAGCTACCAGCCCCAGCCCCCAGCAGGCACCGGCAGCCCCTCGGCCCGCCCCGCCCCGCCCCGCCCCGCCGGGGGAGCCGAGCTCGGCGCATCGAGCCCGGGGCCCGCGGCGAACCGCACCCCCCGCTCGGCACCGACCACGTGCAACCGGCCCAGCTGGGGCGCGCCCGCCTGCGCGCAAGCCCCGCCCCTCGCCGTGAGGGCTCCGCCCCTTTCGGCGGCTCTGGCCAATCCGCGTGCGGGGGCGGGAGTGCTGTGGGCGGGGCCTGTCCCGCGGAGCGCGGGTTTAAAGCTCGCGCGGCGGCCGCGCGCCCCGAGGCGGCGTCATGCGGTCCCTGCTGGCGGCCAAGCTGGGCGGCCTGCTCGGGCTGCTGCTCCTGCCGCTGCTCTGCGGGCTGCTCCCCGGGCGGCTGCGGGGCGCGGGTGCGTGCGGGGTCTCCCAGTGCGGGGGGGGAGAGAGAGGACGCCGGGACCCTGCCCCCCCCCGCGGGACGGGGTCTCCCAGTGCGGGGGGGGGAGAGGACGCCGGGACCCTGCCCCCCCCCGCGGGACGGGGTCTCCCAGTGGGGGGGGGAGGGAGGACGCCGGGACCCTGCCCCCCCCCGCGGGACGGGGTCTCCCAGTGGGGGGGGGAGGGAGGACGCCGGGACCCTGCCCCCCCCCGCGGGACGGGGTCTCCCAGTGGGGGGGGGAGGGAGGACGCCGGGACCCTGCCCCCCACCCGCGGGACGGGGTCTCCCAGTGGGGGGGGGGAGGGAGGACGCCGGGACCCTGCCCCCCCCCGCGGGACGGGGTCCCCCAGTGCGGGGGGGGGAGGGAGGACGCCGGGACCCTGCCCCCCACCCGCGGGACGGGGTCTCCCAGTGGGGGAGGGAGGACGCCGGGACCCTGCCCCCCACCCGCGGGACGGGGTCTCCCAGTGGGGGGGGGAGGACGCCGGGACCCTGCCCCCCACCCGCGGGACGGGGTCTCCCAGTGGGGGGGGGAGGGAGGACGCCGGGACCCTGCCCCCCACCCGCGGGACGGGGTCTCCCAGTGCGGGGGGGGGAGGGAGGACGCCGGGACCCTGCCCCCCACCCGCGGGACGGGGTCTCCCAGTGCGGGGGGGGGGAGGGAGGACGCCGGGACCCTGCCCCCCACCCGCGGGACGGGGTCTCCCAGTGGGGGGGGGAGGGAGGACGCCGGGACCCTGCCCCCCACCCGCGGGACGGGGTCTCCCAGTGGGGGGGGGAGGGAGGACGCCGGGACCCTGCCCCCCCCGCGGGACGGGGTCTCCCAGTGCGGGGGGGGGAGGGAGGACGCCGGGACCCTGCCCCCCCCGCGGGACGGGGTCTCCCAGTGCGGGGGGGGGAGGGAGGACGCCGGGACCCTGCCCCCCCCCGCGGGACGGGGTCTCCCAGTGGGGGGGGGAGGACGCCGGGACCCTGCCCCCCCCGCGGGACGGGGTCTCCCAGTGGGGGGGGGAGGACGCCGGGACCCTGCCCCCCCCCCCGCGGGACGGGGTCTCCCAGTGGGGGGGGGGAGGGAGGACGCCGGGACCCTGCCCCCCCCCCCGCGGGACGGGGTCTCCCAGTGCGGGGGGGGGAGGGAGGACGCCGGGACCCTGCCCCCCCCGCGGGACGGGGTCTCCCAGTGGGGGGGGGAGGACGCCGGGACCCTGCCCCCCCCCCGCGGGACGGGGTCTCCCAGTGGGGGGGGGAGGACGCCGGGACCCTGCCCCCCCCCCCGCGGGACGGGGTCTCCCAGTGGGGGGGGGGAGGACGCCGGGACCCTGCCCCCCCCCGCGGGACGGGGTCTCCCAGTGGGGGGGGGAGGACGCCGGGACCCTGCCCCCCCCCGCGGGACGGGGTCTCCCAGTGGGGGGGGGAGGACGCCGGGACCCTGCCCCCCCCCCGCGGGACGGGGTCTCCCAGTGGGGGGGGGAGGACGCCGGGACCCTGCCCCCCCCCCGCGGGACGGGGTCTCCCAGTGGGGGGGGGAGGACGCCGGGACCCTGCCCCCCCCCCGCGGGACGGGGTCTCCCAGTGGGGGGGGGAGGACGCCGGGACCCTGCCCCCCCCCCCGCGGGACGGGGTCTCCCAGTGGGGGGGGGAGGACGCCGGGACCCTGCCCCCCCCGCGGGACGGGGTCTCCCAGTGGGGGGGGAGGACGCCGGGACCCTGCCCCCCCCGCGGGACGGGGTCTCCCGGGGGGGGCTGTCACGCTGACTGCTCCCTCTCTGGAGCAGGGATCCACGGGCGGTGGCGCAGCTTTGTCGGCTGTGTGGCTGGAGGAATCTTCCTGGCCACCTGCCTGCTGGACATCGTCCCTGACTCTCTGTCTGACATGCGGGAGGAGCTGCGGAGCCAGCAGATCACGGTAGGTACCCCGCAGCCCCCTCCCCGAATAGCGCTGGGATGGGCCAGCTGGGCTTGCTGTTCCTCCCGGTTCCTAGCTGCAGCCCCACCAGCTGGCCTGGGGTCATCTCCACCGTCTCTGCTGGGTTGGGGGTCCGGAGGCCTCTGCTCGGGCTAATGCTTTCTCTGCTTCCCCAGGTGGATTTTCCCTTTCCTGAATTCGTCCTGACTCTTGGCTTCCTGCTGGTTCTCATAATCGAGCACATGGTCCTGGACTGCAGTGAGCGGCGGTCAGGGGAGGCCACCCCCCTCCTCTCCTGTGGGGAGGCCACCCCTCAGCCAGCAGACACTGGTGAGTGGGTGGTGGAGACGGGTGCGCCTCACTTGCCTGCAGACTTCCCGGCCCACTCGTCCTTCCGCTCCTTTGTCCTCTTCCTATCTCTATCGGTGCACTCCCTGTTCGAGGGCCTGGCCGTGGGGCTGCAGGACACGGAGTCCAAGGTGCTGCAGATCTGCATCGCCATTGTGGCGCATAAGAGCGTGATTGCTGTCAGCCTCTCGCTCCTGCTGCTCCAGAGCCAGGTCCCCGCCTGCTGGTTTGTGGCTCTGATTGGCACCTTTGCCCTCATGTCTCCCCTTGGCATCGCAGTGGGGATTGTGATGATGCAGAACCCGGGCCCCAGCAGCACCATGGCCCAGTGCCTGCTGGAAGGGATTGCTGCAGGGACCTTTGTCTATATCACCTTCCTTGAGATCCTGCCTCATGAACTGAACTCCCCGAAGTGCCGCCTGCCCAAAGTGCTCTCCATGCTGCTGGGCTTCTCAGTCATGGCTGCCTTGCGCTTCCTGGGCTGACGCCATTGGCCCTGCTTGGGCAGCTGCTGGTTGCGCTCACATGTACTGAGGCAGGCACTGGCCTGGGAAACCATCAGCTGCAGGTTCAGCCCCTGCTACCAGTGTCTCCTGGAGATGGACTGGGATGCCTCTTGGGCAGAGTTTTAGGGGTGGGAGGGTCTTGGGGGTGGGTTCAGGGCAGCCTGGTTTTTGCTCTGGAGTCAGAGTAGGGCCTGGCTTAATAGTTTAGCAGCATGCTGTTCATAAGTGTAATGCCTGCACTTGGGCCGATCATGCCTGATCATGATCACTCCAATGTTTCGTGAACACCCCCATCACCACAGCAGCCCCTCCATTTTATCCTTTTAAACGGCTATTGTACTGATTTTACAAGTGGAAATTGTATGGCTTCTATTAAAGACTCTGCTGCGCCCAGGAAAGCCAGCTTCCTCTACTCCCTGCTGGGGGAGGTCCAGGTTCTGGCAGGAGACAGGCTCCTGGGGTGTGCCCTTCTGTGTGTGGGGGTGCATCTCCATTGCATGGGAAAGGCAGAGAGCTAATCCTGTGAGATGCCCTGGAGTGTGGTGGCTGAGCAGGGCCAGAGTCAGCCCTGAAACCGCTGCCCCAGCCTGGCGCAGAGAGCAGAGCAAAGGAAGCACGGTGGAGCACCGCTACAGACCAGGGACCGAGTGGCTCGGCAGCAGTTCTGCAGAAAAGGACCTAGGGGTTACAGTGGACGAGAAGCTGGATATGAGTCAACAGTGTGCCCTTGTTGCCAAGAAGGCCAATGGCATTTTGGGCTGTATAAGTAGGGGCATTGCCAGCAGATCGAGGGAGGCCTCATCTGGAGTACTGTGTCCAGTTTTGGGCCCCACACTACAAGAAGGATGTGGAAAAACTGGAAAGAGTCCAGCGGAGGGCAACAAAAATGATTAGGGGACTGGAACACATGACTTATGAGGAGAGGCTGAGGGAACTGGGATTGTTTAGTCTGCAGAAGAGAAGGATGAGGGGGGATTTGATAGCTGCTTTCAACTACCTGAAAGGGGGTTCCAAAGAGGATGGATCTAGACTGTTCTCAGTGGTAGCAGATGACAAAACAGGAGTAATGGTCTCAAGTTGCAGTGGGGGAGGTTTAGGTTGGATATTAGGAAAAACTTTTTCATTAGGAGAGTGGTGAAACACTGGAATGTGTTACCTAGGGAGGTGGTGGAATCTCCTTCCTTAGAAGTTTTTAAGGTC
Source organism: Lepidochelys kempii (assembly GCF_965140285.1). Taxonomy (NCBI): domain Eukaryota; kingdom Metazoa; phylum Chordata; order Testudines; family Cheloniidae; genus Lepidochelys; species Lepidochelys kempii. Next base: position 84,980,480 of record NC_136389.1, on the reverse strand, counting down.
AGGCTTGACAAAGCCCTGGCTGGGATGATTTAATTGGGGATTGGTCCTGCTTTGAGCAAGGGGTTGGATTAGATACCTCCTGAGGTCCCTTCCAACCCTGATATTCTATGATTCTATGAATGCAGGGAGAAGGGGCCTGGCATGAGGGAGGGCAGGACAATACTCTGTTATGGCCCTGTGGGCAGCAGCCTGGGGCAGGGGATGGGAACAGCCCTCTCTCAGGCCAGGCTTGCTTGGTGCTGCAGTGCCCTCTGGTGAGCAATGGAGAGTGAAGTGCAAGCTCCTTGCAGGCTTAGGAGAAGGCAGGCTAGGTTGTGGACCTGGGTGGCAGGGGCTGTGCCCAGGACAGAGGACTGCTCTTTGGGCACAATGGCTCATCCCCCAGAGGAGGAGATGCTTCCCCCAGGTAACCACTGGGTAGTACCCAGGGTCCACAACCCAGGTGCTGCAGGGAATGCGGTGCCCGGGTTGAGTTTGCTGAGACAAGCCTGGTCTCCAGCTGAAGAATCAATCTGTGTGTTCCTGTGAGCTGGGCCTTAACCCTGTTCTATGGATGGGGAGACTTCCCTGTGATCTTGCAGTCTGTCCTGGAGGAACTGGGAACGGAGCCCCACTTCCCACAGTAGCAGTGCTGACCTCTAGCCCATGCCTCTTTTTATTTCCTGATGCTAGCAGATGGGGGTGGCACCAGTAATGGAGGACCCCAAAGGAACTGCTGCTGTGGGCAAGAGCAGATGAGAATCCTGTAAACTGGATCTATAAAGAATCTAGGCTCTGCCATCCCTTCCCTATCTGCCACTGCTGGCCACTTCCTGCAGAGAGCTGAGGGGAAGCACTTCCCCACCCTCCCCAAAGCACTACTATGTAGCACAGGCTGGGCAAGGCCTGCAGCTTGGAGGATGGTTCTTGAGTTGCCCCAGACCCAGCATCCTTGTTGAAGGTTGGCAGCTCCAGCATGCCAACCATGGTGCAGTTAGCCTGCATCAACACCCCAAGGGAAAAGGGAGGCAGGCTTGTGGGGCACATATGCTGTGCAGTGCCGGGGGGAGCAGCCACAGCTAAGGGAAGGGAATGGAGGGCTGACCCCTGGGGAGGAAGGCTGAATCAGCTGTGTAATCAGCCCATGCTGCCAAGAATACAAAGGTCAGCTACTTCCTATTTAATCTAGCCCAGGTCTTAAACACTGCCTCTAAGGCCAGCTGCCTTGAGCTTGCAACAGGATTGGTGTGGGGATTGGAGAGGGAATGCAGAAATTCAGGGGAGGGAGGAGTTGGGGCAGCTGTTCCTGCTGGCAGTTCTGTAGTTCTCTCTGTAGCATAGTGGTGCTAACTTCTCCCCTGGTGGGAAGGGCTCTCCTGCTGCACAGAGTCCCTTGGACGTGGCTCCTTACTTGTCCTCTATGTTTAATAAGGCCATGACTGTAGGAAAGAAAGGTAGAAGAGGTCTGGCTGTTTGCTGCTGGTAAAGTAATGGCACTTTCCCCCAACCATAGGGGCTGATCAGCTTTTAGCGAATTACATAAGTGGAGGAGACAGTCCTGCAGAATGGCAAGGGCCAACCACTCCTGTGCTCAGATCTCTGCAGCTAGCGGCTTTCTGCTGGTAGAGAGCTGCTGTGATCCTGGAGGGGCATGAGCCACTCAGCTACTTGTGCAGCTGTGCTGAGCAGCAGGGGTGGAGAGGTGCTGATCTACCAGCATGACAGGAAGCTGAGGCTAGACAGCATCATCTGAGCATGTAACCACTGTGCCAAGTTGGGAGGACCCACACATCCCAGGGAGGTCAGAGAAATAAATGGAAGGGGTAGGCAATTCAATGCAGTTCAGACTAGGAGAATGCTGGGGTGCTGGTGCCAGGACCTGGGGCAAAGGCAGTGGGCTCTATGTGCACAGCAGACCCTGCCCTGGGGTGACTTCCCCCAGAACAGTCTCTTCCATTCTGGGCACCTAGTTATGAATGGGGGACAACTAGCCTTCCTGGTCAATAGCAATGAGCATGCCCTGCCCCAAGAGCAAATGGGGAGGGGAGCAGTCCTGGGGCATGGAAATTGCCTTGCAGGGAGCCCTGTTCCCTAGCTGGGGGGTTGTTTTGCTGCTGGTGGGAGAGGGGCTGAGAAGAATGAAATGCTGCAGGCAGAAAGAAGGCCAGGCAGTGTCCCAAAGGAGGAGAAGGAGCACGTCTTCCCCTGTGTGCTCAGGAACCTCCCCCCCCCCCCGTGCTGTTTGCCTCCTACTCACCTGCATAATGCTGCAGCCTCTTGCGCTCTTCGAGGTTGTGCTGCAGCTGCTCCAGCAGTTCAAAGTAGCGGAAGAGGGAGTCGCTGGGCCACACCACCCATCCATCCTCATTGACCTCCACCAGGCTCTGCAGGTTCTGGTGGATGTATGTCTCCCAGTCCACTAGCAGAGGCAAAGGCTGCAGCTTCAGGACTGGCAAAGCCCCCCCCCCCAATGATTTCCATGCACCTCCTGCATGGTGGTATGAGATTCCTGCCCTGCTGTGAGGGGACAGAAAGGGCCCTTCTGTTTCTAATGCCCCCTCCCCTTGCACATGGAACAGGGGCTCCTGCTGCTGGGGGAAGGAGAGTGGCTCGCTGTGGTCCTCCCTTCTGCTGCTCTCTGCCCCTGCACCCAAGGCCTTGGGTTTGGTGCTCCCAGGAAGGGGTATCCCTTGGACTGCAGTCTCCCCAGCACAACGAAATGCAGAGCAGGAGCCGAGTTAGCTCAGCATAGCTCTGCTCAGGCTCCTGCAGCTAGGCGGAAACTCCCCCTGCCCTATGTGGGGCATGTGCACTTACAGTCCTTCACACTCTGCTTCGCTACCACCATGTACTCTGGCTGCTGCGCACTAGGGGCTGCCTCTGCTCCTGGGCAAACCTCCAAGCCTGAGACCTGCTGAAGAGAGAGGAACCCAACATAGCGCTGGAGAGAAACGCTGCTGGTTCTAAACCCTGCCATGGATGGTGATCTAGGTCAGCCACAACATGACCTGGAATAAAGGGCCTGGCAGGCAAGCTGTCAGAGTCCAGCTAGGGTGGGCATGGGTGCAGGGGCGGAGCCCTGTATTGTAGGCAGGTGCCTGTGCCCAGGGCTGAATTCTGAGTTAAGGCCAAACCCAGCAGTCCTTGCCCTTCTGAGGGCTTCTTCAGCAGTCCTTGCCCTTCTGTGCTCTGGGGGACAGGTTCCTCAGGTGCTTACCCATCATTGCCATCCCTTAATGCTTATGGATACCCATGCTCACCAAGGGCATCTGTGGGCTGTCTGCTGAGATGAGCTGGCTGTGTCTCCTATATAGTCAAAAAGTAGATATTAATAAGGGTCCCAACCCAGGGAGTGAGAGAACTCACATGGGGCTGCCCTGGGAGAGCACGGGCTGTGCAGTTGCTCCCAGCAGGGAGCAGAAGGGTGCCTGGCATGGATGTTGGCTGTGTCGGGAGATCCCTATCCCTGCCCCCCAGCAGGACGGATGTAAGCCATGGGGCAGTGGCCTCGGTTGTGAGGGGAGCTCAACACCTTGCACAAAGTGCAAGGTCATGCACTTAGAGTCTAAGTTTTGCAGACCTCAGTTGGAAGCAGCAGCAGAGGAGGAGAGAGAGCTGGGTGTGTTAGTCATCCTGTGATCAAGCATCAGCTACCAGTGATGCACTGCAAAAAACGCAAATGTGCTCCTGGCAGGCAAGATGTTTCCAGCAGAGAGAGAAGTATTCATGCCAGTGTGTGAGGCACTGTGTACAGTTCTGGTCACCCATGGGCAAGAAAAGTGAATTCAGACTGGAACAGATGCAGAGAAGAGCTACTAGGGGAATGGAGGTCCTGCCTTATGAGAAGTGACTGGAAGAGCTGGTCTTGTTTAGCCTGGCACAATGAAGGCAGAGAGGGGCTATGACTACTAGCTATAAATACATCAGGGAGATGAGCACCAGGGAGGGTGAAGGGCTATTGACGCTAAAGGACAATGTTGGCACAAGAACAAATTCAGGCTGGAAATTAGAAGGTGGTTTCTAACTCATCAGAGGGAACAAAGGATGCGGAGGGGAAAGTGGGGAAAAATGGACTGGGCTTTTCACTTAGGAACTAAGGAAGGCAGTCAGGAAGAGACCAAGCATGAACTGGGCTTCACAGCAGTGGGGCTGGTGAAGTGCTCTAGGCTGACTAGCATGGACCTTCATTTCTCTGTGCTGCCCGAAGGCCTTCCTAGGCTGTGTCCAGGTGACTATAAACCTGTTTTCACAGCATGTGTCTGCAGCCATTGGGCAAGGTGCTTAGTCCCTGGAGAGTGGGCAAGTCTCTGCCAGGCTGTTGCAGTTGGATTTGCTGTGAAGCAGGAGGGATGGAGCCCCAGAGGTTCAGTCTCTGGAGGTGGTGAGAGCATGTGGCTGACCCTGAAAGCAGAGTGAAACCCCCAGGGGGTCTGGCTCACCAAAGGAGCCCCTCCAAGAGACTGTTCCAAAGCTGGGGGCATAGCACCAATCTGGTGGATCTGTGACAAGGGGCTTTTGCCTTCCTCTGCAGCGTGAGAGTGTGGGCCACTTGCCCAGATTATCTGGGTATATCTCTGACTGTAACCCCCCGGTATTCACACCCTACATGCTATTGTAATATCTCGCAAGCCACATTTTGTACGCTATCCTTTGAGAACTACTAACTTACATCACAAGAATGCTATTGATCAGTATGTACATGGTGTGGATTGAGAGTTATGGATATGTGCTGCAATTATGACTAAACTGGGCATGCTGGGGGAGTCTGCCCTAAACAGAGGAATGTGTCAGCCTGGTCTTCAGGCAAGGAGAATGAAGGTCCATTTTTACACATTAGGTAGACAAAGCTATTAAGCTACCCCCTGGAGGAAGAAAGAGCATGGCGCTTCCTTCACCACCAGACTCCCTGTTGCCTTTCTCAGCTTGAATGAACGTCACTTTTAGGGGTGACCTCAGAAAAGTCCATTGCAAAGATTTACTGGTCTATAAAGAGCCTGAATGAACAGCCATGGAATCAGCTGGTTGAATGCAGTATCACTGTATTACAAAAGTGTCTCAAGTGAGGGCTTTTCTGGAAGCTGATGCCACACTGGTGAGTAATATCATTGAGAGATGTCTGTATTAACCCTGTATGAGGAATCTGGATACTTAATGATATTGTGCTTTAAGTCTGTGCTCAACCAGGGAGAAAAAGGGTCCCTCCCAGACCAAGGGAAGGCACCTGTCTCAAAACAATGGCAGCCCCATTTACATGCAGAGGGTGGGAAGCCCACAGGAAGGGGGAAGTAGCGTGAGACCATCTGCCTCTTGAAACAAAGACTTTGAACTTCAGGAGCTATAAGCACGGACAGATGCCATCTTTGGCATGTGTCACTGGACAGACTCAGGGGAACAGAACTTGTGCAAGCTTAGAAAGACAGGCCCTTCAGCCAAACAGGGGTTGAAGTCTCTGGGAACTGAGGTTGTGTCTACACTACACAGCTTTTAGCAACATAGCTGTCATTACAGCTGTGTTGCTAAAAGTCGTGCAGTGTAGCTGCTGTTTGTCGGCTCTCCTGCTGACAAACTTCCACCCCCAACAAGCAGCGTTTCTGTTGTTGGCAGGAGCGCTCCCCTGCCTAAAACGTGCTGTTCTCACTGGCGCTTGTCATGCCAAAATTTGTCTTTCAGGCAGGGGGAGAGTTAACACCTCTGAAAGACAAAAGTTTTATCGGTCAATTGCCAGTGTAGACATAGCCTAAGTGTAGGTGATAAACCTTCTTAGGCAAAGATCTTTTACCTAGGAAGACAAGGAAAACCAGCACCTGGTACTTCTGTGGAAGGTCCTGGACAGGGAAAGCCAGCCATGGTGGCAAAGATGAATGACTGGTCAGAGACAACAGCTTGAACAAAGCCTGCAGCTTGCTAGATTAAGTCTGAGACTTTTAGATGTGTGTTGTAACCCTTCTAACTTTATTCCTATTTGTTGGCATCATTGATCCTAGGACCTATTGTTAATAGATTTTTATTTTATTTTTACTGTAAACCAACTCAATGCTGTGCATGTAGCAGAGTGTGTATTTATCCCAGTAAATGTGCTGTGATGCTTTTTTGTGTCTTGAGGAACAAACAAGCCATATTATGTCTCTGACCTGTCCAGGTGAGCACTGGACATTACAGAGCACATGGATGTGGGAAGATTTAGGAGTGGGTGTGTGTTGGCATCACTCTGCAAGTAGCACCCGAGGCTGGTAGAGAGCGGGGACTCTGACTGGAGTGTGGCTGGCAGGGTGCTGGGGTCAGACCTGCTGGACTAGGGCTATGAAGCACACAGACACTCAGGATGGGACCTGCCTGCTTGTTGCTGACTGTGAACGTGCTGGGCAGGGAGTTAAAGTAGCAAAGAATTTGAGACACCAGAGTTATAGGGCAGGTAGCGACTCAATCCCCTGTTGGTCTGGATTGCACCCTCAACCCCATAACCACCTCACATAATCACCTGCCACCACTGCAGGGGCCTTGGGCACTGGTGCCCATCAGTCTCTGCTGGGGTACAGGACAGCTGCATCTCCTGGGGGCTGTCATACTTTGGTGTGGTGGTAGTGGCTGCGGTGGGGCAGTGGCCTGGGCTGCAGACTAGATGGTGTGATAGTCCCCAGACCAGCCCGAGGTGCGGTGGGTGCTGTACTCACTCACCTCTCTATAATCTGTGTTTTAAATAAATCTGCTTTCTTCTGGGCCTCTATCTGCTTCACCTCTTCAGCCAGGTCACTCCGGATCATCTGGAAATTAGTCACTGACAAACCCAGAGCCCCCATTAAGCCCTGGGGGTCCTGAGGTTCTTAGAAGGGGCGGGGGGGGGGTGAAGGCTTCCCTACAGACTGTTACCCTTCTGTGTGCCACTGCTGCCCAGAACCCGCTAGACTTTATACCTGGTGAGCTGGGATCTAGGGCAGCAGCCAGAAGGTTATTTTTCAAAACAGGGTTTATTTCTGCTTGTCTCTTACCATAGGAACATCAAATACTACCTTCTTTTTGCTCACGGTCTCCTTGAAGTACCAGAGAGCTGAACGGGGATTCCTTCAGCCCTAAACCAAAGGGCTGGGGTGTTGAACCTTTGGCACCAGTCCTCTTGGTTTGTCAGATGTTTCAGTTAAACAGGTGTGACCAAGTCACAATCCCCACCCACCAGTTACTCTGCTTTCCCATGCGTAGTCCCTGTCCTGCTGTGATTCTAGGAGTTTTCTAGTTGTCCAGAGAGTCTGCAAGGACAGGGGCAAGACCTGTCCTGAGTTTATAAGGTGGAAGCCTCCCACACTAGCCTGAAGCAGGTACCACCAGAAGCTGAGAAGGGCCCAAACTTTGCTTTGCAGGGGAACTAGATGTAGCAATAGGGAGCCACTGTGGGCAGAGGGCTTTGCATGGGGACTGTCAGAGCCCCACCACGTGCCAGCATGGGAGGCTGTAGGGTTCCTGCGGCCTGGGCAGTGTGTAGGGCCCAGGCACTTACCCATAATTGCCACAAAGATGTTCCTGAACATGAAGGATCCAATCAGCAGCCAGAGGATGATATAGAGGCTGCTGATGACCTTGTTCATCTCAGGTATCTTCCACGTGTCCTGGAGCAGGGCATACCAGTGATCCATGGTGAAGAGGATGAACAGTGTCACCAAGGTGTTGGGGATATCCCTGCGGGCGGAGAACAGCTTCAGGGCATGCTGCATTGACCTTGAGGCCTATTGAGCCTGTGGGGTCCAAGTTGGCTCAGGGCCACCCGCTGCTTTGCTGGTGATCTCTCGGCTGAGTCTAAGTGCAGGGATGCTGCAGAGGAGGGGGCTGGCATCAGTTAGTTGTGGCCCTTTTGCTGGGAAGGTGACAGCATGACACTCAGGTAAGCAGTTTGCTTGGCCCCAGCATTCTGCCATGCACAACGGGCAGGCCCCCGTCAGAGGGAGGTCTAGACTAACATGGTCCAACTCAGACACTGGCCAGGGCTTGTGAGCTGCAGCCTTATATCACTGCTACATGGCACTACGACTGTCCTCAGCATCTCCAAGAGCATCCAGCAGTTCCACAGTTAGACCACATACATACATCAAAGAGAAGGCACTGGAGTCCGAGGGAGGAGGGGGGTGTCATCAAGCACAAAGCCCAGCTTTTGGCAGCTGCTAGGCCTTGGGGGTGTCCCCCTGGAGCCCAGCACCCATCAGTGTCAAGCTGTAAAGTGTCAATGTATTCCCCAGCCCAGGGCCACCTGCATCCCCACTGCTCCACTCCTTGCAGCTGGCTCTGCAGCCCCATGTCCTCCCAGAGGTTGTGAGATCACCCAGCTGAGGAACAGGAGTAGAAAGGTGAAAGAGTAGAACAGTGCCCCCCGCCCCCCATGACCAGAGGAACGAGGGTGTCTTGCTGCTGGGTGATGGGGCATTACACTAACATAAGCAAGGAGATGTACCTGAAATACATGCTGAACTCCAGGTCGGTGCGGTCTGACCGACTGTAGCTCTCAAAGAAGAAGATGCCAGATACAGCAAACACATAGAAGAAAACCAGCAAGAGCAGCAGGATGAAGGTCATAGCCTGGGCAGGGGAGAAGCAGAGAGGAGCCAGGGCTGAGGGGAGCTTGGGGGCTGATGCTGCCCAGGGAGTTTACAGTCTAGATTAGACACAGAACAACAAGGATGCTGCTCAGCAACAGGGGGTGGGCTAGGCCAAGGCCTGCAGCAGCAAGGAGCAAAACAGGGCAGGTACAGCCAAGGGCTTGTGGCGGGGGGGGGGGGGGGCTGTTAAAAATTAACATCAGTATGTGAGCATTAGGGGCTGGGGTTCCGTAAATGGGGGCAAGGGGCAGGTGGCAGTGCTGGGAGGCCAGTGCTATGTACCCAGGGCAAGGCTGAGTGCTGGGAGACTAACCAACAGGAAGGAGTTTGGCATACATGCAGCTCCGCCCCCCAGCTCTGGCACCTGTCTCAGCATGCCCCCACCTCACCGGTTTTGTACCTTCAAGGTCTTTGCTATTGCCAGGATGATCACCCGAACTTGCCGGAATTTGGAGAAGAGCTTTAAGGTGCGGAGGATGCGGAAGGCCCTGATGAAACTCATGGCAGCTATCTTGTTGGTTACGCCAACGATGTCCAGGAACTCGGGGATCACGGACTATGAGCCAAGGGAACAGAGCAGCAAGATGACCATGTTCAGGTTATGCTGCCCTGCAGAGTCAGGCCAAGCCACGCCACACCCCACCTGCCCCCCACACAGCCACTTAACAGGGCATCAACCCACTACCACCCCTCTGCATTGCAGCCTTCTTCCCTCAAGGTTTGGTAAGCATGAGTCAGTGCCCACAGAATCATGGCTTTAAAAATAATAAATTCTGGGTCTTGTCTTTGCTTTCTAAGTTTTGAGCCTTTAGGGGTCACATTTTCCAGCTTTTTCTTCCTAACCAGAAATTTCCCTTTTACATTTTTTTGCCTATAATGAAAGTTGAGCTTCACAATCACATGACTCCAGGAGCTGGGGCCAGAAGAGACACCACATAGCCCAAAGTGGTGATGCTGGAACTTGGTGATGGACTGGAACTCCCTAGAGGGCAGATGTAAGCATCACAAAACCACTGGTAGTTCTGAGGCATTTGGGCACCACAATACATGACCAATAATGAGCCTGAGTAGCCAAAGAGGAGCAGTCTCTGTCCTGCTTTGGGACCCCTTGAGAAAGTCCCCTGAACTGTGAGTCCCACCAGAACTTTCTGGGCACAAGGCTACCCAAGGCGATGAAGCAACAGGGAGCTAGTCTTGTGGTCCATGCCTTGCCCTTTGCTTCCCCTCCCCTGTAGACTCCCCCGTGTCTCTCACCACTATGGTAATGCTGAAGTCGAAGACATTCCAGCTGCTTTTCCAGAAGCCTCTGAAACTAACAATCCAATTCAGCAAAATCTCCATGATAAAAATGAGGAGGATGACCCAGACGGTCACCTCTAAGGCGAGCTTCAGGTTCACCAGGCTGACATCCATATTGTCCATCACCTCTGGGAAGCACAAGAGACAGTTGCTGAAGCCTGGCTCCAGCAAAGTGTTGACTGGGGAAGGGAAATAGCATGAAGAGGGGGATAGACAGAAACTCCTTGTGTATCACTGACTATTCAACATGTCCAGCCCCAGCTGAGGATCGTGCCATGCTCAGAGGCAAAGCTGGACCTGGAGTCAGAGGTCTGCAGGGGAGGGCACCAGTTGAGAAGCACTGAGTAACTGGTCTCTGGGAACTCGCAGGCATTTGCTGGCTGTGCCCTGTGGGGCAGACTGTTCAGGACGCACGTTGCTGGTACATACACTCCTAAGGTGCTAGTGGAGTTGGTCCCCTGCTTGTTAATGTTTAGCATAGTCAAGTCCTTCTCCTTTGGCCCTGGAAGTGGCTCCTCGCTAGTGGAGACTGGAGATGTTAGGACTCTTGGGGGAGGTGAGCACAGGAGAGGCCTTAGCAACTCCCTCCCCAACATCCTGTCTCAGTCATCCCAAGCTTGGATTGTGCCTCCTTGGAGCAGGGACTTCAATCTCTACCAGGTACCAGAGACTCTGTAACAAGTGGAGCACTGTAGAAGGACATAGCCCTAGTGAAAAGAACAGTGGGGGCTGAGTGCCTAAGCCCGGTGGGAGATAGGGACATGGAGGGGAGACAGCACCAGCCAGGAGTGGAAGAGCTGGGAGAGGTGAGATTTTGAGCAGGGGAATGAGCCTGAGGAAGGAATTGGTGTCCAGTAATGAGGGCTGAGTTGCCTAGAGACTGGTGATGGGCTCTGGGCTCTCCACTTTTATGTCACTGACTCTAGGTCAGGGCAGCGGTGATGGAGAGCCGTCACCATCTGATGACTTGTTGGTGGCTTAGCTGAAATTAGATGGTGCTCTGAATTCAATACGTCATGGACAGGTGCCTACACCACAAAACCACCATAACTTGGTTCTCATTGGCAGCCCCTTGCTCCAATTATAGACTGCCCCAGCATCCCTGTCTTGCCTCTGGAGGCAGGCTTCAGGGGCCTGAGCCCACAAACACTATATATGCTTGGGCACAGAGGGGTTCTGCCCCCAAGGCTGCCAGGCTGGCATTACTTTCACACGCATAGAGGCCCCGTCTCCCTCTCACCGCTCTTGATCATAAGAACCAGCATGTTCAGGAAGATGAGAAAGATGATGAAGCTTTTGAAGATGGTACCTGGGGTTTCTCGCTGAGAAATATGCAGGAAACTCTGTGTTATTCTGTCAGACTCTACAGGGGCTGGGGCACCTACACTTGAGAACTCATAAGACAATGGGTAGTATCCAGAGCAGCTCTACTGCTGAAGTAACAGAGCTCCACACACAACCCCCAAAGGAGTACAGCATCCCATCAAGCCCAAATACCAGCACAAGCATCCTAACACACCCTCAACCATGTGCCTCAGCCACTGAACCGGTAGACAGGAGGTCATGAGCTGTTTACCCATGTCAGAGGAAAGGCATGTGGGGAAACCACCATCCACCTGTAGCTTGGAGCCTCGAAGCGCCCATTTCCTGGCCTGTACCTCTGTTCCTTCTCTACCCTGACCACCCTCCTCACGGCACTTACCCCACTCCTCATTAGGCAACAATTCAGATTTCATCCACTAAATTGGACCTTATGTACAGGTGGGAAGCACTGACAACTAGAACCACAGAATACAGAGATGGAAAAATTTATCCAGCCCCCTGCTGGTCAACTCTCCGCTTTGTCCAGTCCCAAGCTACTGGGATTCCATCACTTCTCTTGCAGCTGATTTTGTCTATCACACTTGGGGACTATTTTTTCCTTCTCTTCATACCAGACTCCCTTACTCGCCCGATGGCAGCATCAGTCCTGATTTGTCAAAGGATACTGTTCAGGACCCAGGATGCCCACATGGTCAGGGGAGGCCAGCGGCTGCAGCGCACTTGGATGCGGTTACGTAGGCGTTTCTCTGGGGTGATGATGGTGTTCCTGACTGGGGTGATGTTGAAACGAACCAGCTGGTTATGGTCTGTGAGCATCAGCTTCCTCTGCTTCTTGGGGTCTGTAGGGAACAGTGACACAGAACTCCTCCCAGGGGGGTCCCGGAGGACATGCAGGGAGGAAGAGGAGCCAGAGAGTCCAGCACAGCTAGACCTGTTCCTAGCAGGAGAGCGTTTCAGTCAGTAAGGAGGGGGGCTGAAAATGCCTGTCCCCTGCCTGCACTGCTGAGTGATACCCCTGGGGGAGCTGCATGGGTGCAGAAAAACACACATTTTGGCCCAGATCCTCAAACGTATGTAGGCTTCTAACGTCCATCCATGTCCATTCATTTTGAGGATCTAGGCCTTTCCTGCCTCAGTTGTGGAGAATAAATACAGGTAGGAGAGCAGCTTAGACAACTCACCCAAAGCCCAGTATAGAGCCACAGCCCAGCTGCAGCCACGTCACATAGCCATTTGCAGCTAGGATGTGGAGGGAAGCAAATCAGGCTGGCACCTCCAGGAACCCTACCTGTGAAGCCCACACCTCCTCCGGAGTCAGTGCTAGGTTAATGTCAGCAATCCTGCTCCTGGGGAGAGAAACTCCCGTATGTTCTGATTCTGCAGTGTGGGCACTGTGTCAAACCCTAGGAGAAAGATGGGCTCACCACCCTCAGTGCCCAGAGCTCTCTCCAGTGACCTCAGCTTACCCAGTCAGCCTGGAGAAACTTGGCAGGCCTGCCCAGCAGAGCGAGAAGCATAGGGCATGTTGCTGGGGCGTGGGGGTCCCTGCACGTGGTTTGTGGGCAAAGAGAGGCACTCAAGGTGAGATACTGAGAGGTGTCTGAGCTCCTCATTCATTCCACCCTCTCACAGGACCCCAGCTGTTGGCATAGTGAGAGTGGCTTGTTACCAAGGAAATCCTTGATATTGTGCCGTGGGATGGCATGGCTCAGGCCCTGAAGGTGGTCAATCAAGTAGAAGGTGTAGATCAGCTTGGAGCGAATGGCATCAGCTCGGGGAAGCAGCGTAAACGGGGAGCTGACTTTGGTTTGGGAAGCACTCTCTGGGCTCTGAAAAGAGAGAGAGAAAGCAGCAGCGTGAATTCAGTCTGAAATGGAGACCCCCACAAAGAGAGTTGTTACCTGAGGATTCATGAGTCCAGCTTGGCTTCTCCTTGTTCCCTGCATGGCTCAGAAGGTTCTTTGCTGTATCATCACAGAACTCTGCAGTGACCTCACAGTCTGGACGAAAGGAAGGGGACACAGCTGGCAGGTGCTCAGTGGAGCAGCTTGGCAGAAGTTGATTTCTTTTTTAACAGGTTTGATAAGTGGGATCAATATTTATTTTTAAGGTTTTTTTTTTTTTTACTTTAATCTATTTAAAGTTTCACAGTTGTGCGAAGTCGAGGGGATCAGAAAATTGTTATTTGATGACAGTAGCCCCCGATATTCGAAAAATTAAAACGTTATAACGATCAAAGCACAAATTGTCAGCATCATATATCAGAACATACAGAGTAAATATCCTTCAAGCTGACTCTGAAGTTCCCAAGCAGCATTTGTCTTACTTCGCCTATCTGTAAATTTCTGTTATCACCACTGGAAATATTTGTTTGCCGGTTGTCAGTGTGCGGTGACATCGATGTTTGCCAACATTTACTGATAACAAAAATCAAATCCTTCCAAGCCTGAGCATGTGCTCCTGAAATCAGAGGCAGCCTGGCCATCTAAAAAGCTTCTGCTGTGCCTTGGCAGTCTTCAGCGAAAGCTGCACTCTAAGGGATGGGGGAAAATGTCCCGTGGGCAAAGGTTCCAAGCAGCGTTCTTTCTATTCCTCTGTCTGACTCGGGTCCTGGACTCTGTTAACGTCTTTTACATTCCCAGGGGAGGGAGGGGGAGGCGCCGATTGCCAGTGGGTGGGAGGCCCTGGGAGAGCGGGAGCAGGGGAACTGATGGGGGCTGCTGACATATTACTGTGGCTCTTCGGCAATGTATATTGCTAAATTCTGACTCCTTCCCAGACTCAGGTTGGCTACCCGTCCTAGGCCATGGGCTGAGCCGGGTCCCTAGAAGCAGATGCTTGGGCTAGATGTTTATTGTTGATTTGTTTGTTAATGAAGTCACAGACCAGGCAGGGTGAGTTTTGACCCTACTCAGCTTGTGTGGACTTGGCCTTTCCTCATCCTGCACAAAGAGCTTTTTCATGGACCCAGGTGCTACTGTTGCGTAGGGAAGGTGCAGGACAGTGCAGTGGAAAGCATCCTAGAAGGTCTCAGATAAAGAAGCAACCTTCAGTTTGAAAGTGTTTGACGAACCACTGGCCAGGTATATGCTCCAGCATCTCAGGTTATGCTTGAACTACCAATTGTGGCTCTCTGGGACTCAAGCCTGCACCTAGAAGTGCTGTAAGTGCTGCTGACGAATCATGAGGGCTGCTTTTCCCTTTGAAAAAAGGAGTACTTGTGGCACCTTAGAGACTAACCAATTTATTTGAGCATGAGCTTTCGTGAGCTACAGCTCACTTCATCGGATGCATTTCCACGGTATGCATCCGATGAAGTGAGCTGTAGCTCACGAAAGCTCATGCTCAAATAAATTGGTTAGTCTCTAAGGTGCCACAAGTACTCCTTTTCTTTTTGCGAATACAGACTAACACAGCTGCTACTCTGAAACTTTTCCCTTTGAGTCACTCCTGAGCGGGAAGGGAGCTGTGAAGGAACTGCCATGCAGCTGCTTCAAAAAAAAAACCAAGTTGTCATGGTTACAGGGTCAGTTGTACCTCTGTCCCTTTTCGGATCTTGGCGCACCCGTTAAGTCCTCCTGCCTTTACCTCTCCTCAGAACGCCCTGTCACGGATCCCCAGGATCAGTGCTATGGCCCCAGCTTTGGAACGGTGTCTGGGAGGACCCCTTCAGTGAGCCAGACCCCCGAAGCTCTCACTCTTCCTCCAGGGTAAGCCACACAGCATCACCACCTCCTTAGGCTGCATCTCTGGCCACTCTGCTTCCCACCATGAGCACCTGTCAGCAAGTCCCACAAAGGCAGACCCCTGAGGGAGACTTGTACTATCTTAGAGAGCAATGCAGCCCCACCAGCATCTGCAGGGGCACTCACACAGTGCTAAGAAACAGTCCGGTTTATTATCAATTGGAATACAACATAGAAAGGCCTTGGTTAGCACAGAGAGAAGAAAGTTACAGCATGGTCCATTATGGTTAGACCAGAGCCCCAGCCAAGCAGTGTGACCCCCTTGGCTCCAGCTCTGTCTCTCTCTCCTCTTTGTTCAAGTTCCTGGTGCCAGTCCCACCTGGCCTCTCCTCAGTCCTTTGTTCCCTGGCTGGTCAAACACAGGTAGCAAATGTCCCAGAGATTGGGTTTGCCATTGTGTTTACAGACTCTCCATTGACCTGGGTCCCAAACTCAAGACAGCTAGTCATCCATCATGCCTGCATCTCTGGGCCTCACTAGAGAAAACAGCTCTTTTCCACCCCAAAGTGACAATGCAGCATATAGGGGAAACTGAGGCACATACAGTATTTATACAAAATATTAACGTTCCCCACTTCATCACACCCTCACTGTTTGACAGGATACTGAAGGCCAGGGCCAAGTCTATTAATTGTGCTTGCCTAAGAGGTCTGACTGGGTTCAGCAGCTGCCATTCTTCCCATTAAGAATCTGCAACGAGTGGTGAATGTAATGACTAGACAGCCTTCTTAAAACCCAAAGGATTGTTTCCTTTGCAGTAGGAACAATGCATAAAAGGATTAAAAACAGTCTATCTGTCTTACCTAATGGACACCAGCCCCTGGCAGTAACCAGGCAGACCTCCCTTCTTCTTCTTCCCAGTGGGTGCTTGCATCTTAGTCTGGTTCCTCTAAATCAGTGGTTCTCAACCAGTGATATGCAGAGATCTTCCACAGGGTACATCAACTCATCTAGATATTTGCCTAGTTTTACAACATGCTATATAAAAAGCACTAGTAAAATCAATACAAACTAAAATTTCATCCAGACAATGAGTTGTTTATACTGCTCTATACACTGAAATGTAAGTACAATATTTATATTCCAAATAATTTATGTTATAATTATGTGGTAAAAATGAGAAAGTCAGCAATTTTTCAGTAATAGTGTGCTGTGACACTTTTGTATTTTATGTCTGATTTTGTAAGCAAGTAGTTTTTAAGTGAAATGAAACTTGGGGTACACAAGACAAATCAGACTCCTGAAAGGGGTACAGTAGTCTGGAAAGATTGAGAGCCACTGCTCGAAACAACTTCCCCTTTCAATGTTCATCTTTAAACTACTGTTGGCCTTTTGAGCTTGCTAGTTCCTATACTTTGGCCATCCTGGTCAAAACCAGTTTCATAACTTGGCTGGAGCAAGGAGGTGGAATCTTCTGATCTTACTAGTCTGGACAGTCTTTCTTAACAACTCTGAAGTGTTTATCAAGAGGTGGAGCTTATCTTGACCATTTGTTTCCCTTCCTCTTTGTTTTTCCTGACAGCCCTCTATTAAACTAAACAAACATATTCATGCAGTACATATTCCACTAACCATATCATAATGCGACTATACAAATCCATGGTATGCCCACACTTTGAATACTGCATGCAGATCTGGTCACCCCATCTCAAAAAAGATCTATTGGAATTAGAAAAGGTACAGAAAAGGGCAACAAAAATGATTAAGGGTATGGAATGGCTTTTATATTAGGAGAGATTAAAAAGACTGAGGCTTTTCAGCTTGAAAAAGAGATGATTAAGTGGCGATATGATAGAGGTCTATAAAATCATGACTTGTGTGGAGAAAGTGAATAAGGAAGTGTTATTTACCCCTGCACGTAACATACAAATCAGGGGTCACCCAACAAAATTAACAGGCAGCAGGTTTAAAACAAACAAAAGGAAGTACTTCTTCACACAATGCGCAGTCATGTTGGATCATATTAAAGAAGTTCTGTATTAAAATCACAAATGAGTTTGATTCCCCAGAGTTTAAATTCCAGGGTATTACTAATTAAGAGGTCTCTTGGTTTTTGGTACTGTTTCTCTCCCTCTATGTGTGAAACTTGCAAGCTGCTAACTGTGTTAGTACATTCTAAGACAGAGTCTGTTCTCAAAGCAATTCACAAGAGAGAGAGACTCAAAGCAATACTCTAACAACAGAAACAGCACCCAGAGACTCCCCGCCCTTTTGTTGTATCAACAATTGTGATTAAAATAGAGATAGAGGATGTATGTGGATGGATGCTTGGTGTGGATAATAACTGAATGATCAGGGAGGTGCCAGCCTAAGAATCCAGTGTCCATCGGCTGAAGAAGGCGTCAAGTGGAAATAACCAGAGGACCCCCCCCCCGGAGGGCAGACTGGAATCCACCCAACAGCCTCAAGAATGGGAGAACCAAAGAACAAGATAACATCTTGGAGCCGTCAGGAATGTGCTATCTGCTGATTGATTCAGCAACAGCATGATGAAGCAATTCCCATAGACTGGCATAGGAAGAAATTCCTATAAAAATAGACTCTAGAAAGTGAGAACTTTGGGGTCTGATTCTGCAAACCAACTTCCAGGAGCATCAGATGAGCATCTGACAAGGCCCTGCTCCCTCCTCATGTCCAGGCCACCTGGCCAGTGACTTGGCATGAGCAACTCTAAGGCTGGTAACTATGATAACAACCTTGCAGAACCTGTGTGTGTGGGTGTGTGTGTTTGTATGAATGAATGTGAGAATAAATATGAGATTGAATGGAATGTTATAGCTATAACTAACTGCTTACTATGATTCTTTCTGTATTCACAATAAATGTGGTATTTTGCCTTTTTCCCTTTAATAAGATCCTGCTGGCTTTTATTTTATTGGTACAACAGTCAACCTGTGGAACTCATTGCCAGGGGATGTTATGAAGGCCAAAACTATAATGGGGTTCATAAAAGAACTATGGAGGAGCGGGTTTCAGAGTAACAGCCGTGTTAGTCTGTATTCACAAAAAGAAAAGGAGTACTTGTGGCACCTTAGAGACTAACCAATTTATTTGAGCATAAGCTTTCGTGAGCTACAGCTCACTTCGTCAGATGCATACTGTGGAAAGTGTAGATCTTTTTATACACACAAAGCATGAAAAAATACCTCCCCCCACCCCACTCTCCTGCTGGTAATAGCTTATCTAAAGCGATCACTCTCCTTACAATGCGTATGATAATCAAGTTGGGCCATTTCCAGCACAAATCCAGGTTTTCTCCCGCTGGAAATGGCCATACGCATTGTATTATCATACACATTGTAAGGAGAGTGATCACTTTAGATAAGCTATTACCAGCAGGAGAGTGGGGTGGGGGGAGGTATTTTTCATGCTTTGCGTGTATAAAAAGATCTTCTACGCTTTCCACGGTATGCATCCGACAAAGTGAGCTGTAGCTCACGAAAGCTTCTGCTCAAATAAATTGGTTAGTCTCTAAGGTGCCACAAGTACTCCTTTCCTTTATGGAGGGTCGGTTCATCAATGGCTGTTAGTCAACATGGCCAGGGATGCAACCCCATGCTCCGACTCTTCCTAGCCTCTGTGAGAAGTTGGAAGTGGACAAGAGGGACTGGCCCGTTGCATGCTCTGTTCATTCCCTCCGAAGCAAGTGGCATTGGCTACCGCTGGGAGGCAGGACGCTGGGGTAGACGGACCATGGGGCTGACCCCTCTAGCTGTGCTCTTCTCCAGACTGCATGCAACCGCGCCGCAGCCACGGCGCTCCCAGGCCGTTAGAGACAGGCTGGGTGAGGGAATCTCTTGTATGGGGCCAGCTCCTGCTGGGGCGGGAGACAAACTCGAGCCCCCAGAGCCCTTCCTCAGCCCCAGCGCTCCCTGGAGAGCGTGACAGCGCCTCTCCGGCGGCAGCAGACGCCGGGGCCCTGGCCGCCGCTCTCGCCGCCGCCGCCGCCGCCCAGGGTCCCGCTGAAGCGCCCGCGTAGCGACGGGAACCGCGGGCGCGTCTCGCCGCGCTTCGGGGCGCGGGTTACTACGGCCTCGGGCCAGGGCCAGCGGCGGGGCCCCCTCGCCCAGGACACGTCCCTCCGCCTGAGGCCGAGTCGCCTCGCCCGGGCTCGCCCCACAGGCGAGCTACGACAGGGGCCGGGCCGGGCCGGGCCTCCCAGCGCACCCGGGCCGGGCCTCCCAGCGCACCCGGGCCTGGCTCGGCCCCGGCTCTTCCCTGGAGAGCCGGCCCAGGAAGGGGGGGTGGGGGGCCCGCGAACTGGCGGGGGCGGTAAGGCGCGGGGACGGGCCCCAGCCCAGCCGTTGCCATGGCGCCCAGGGGCGCGCGGGCCACGACCTTCTCTCAGCCCCTGCGCTAGTGACCCAGCCCATTTATAGGGCACGGGCCGGGGGGCGGGGCTCTGAGGTCCCCAAGCCCCGCCCAGCCTCCGTGACGCGCTACGCGGGTGCCAATGGGGAGCTGCCACACTCCAGATCCGGTTCGGGGGCGGGACTTCCGGCCCCGCCGAGGCCGCTCGAGTGGAGTCTGGCCGCCGCCGCGGAGGGAGCGAAGCCGGAGCCGCCCGCCCCGACTCGCCGCTGCCCGCCATGGCTCTGCCCGGGTCGCTGCTGCTGCTCCTGGCCCTCGGCCCCTGCGCGGGCCGCGCCTCCGACGTGCTGGAGCTCGGGGACTCGGACTTCGAGAGCGGCCTGGCCGAGCGCCCGGGGCTGGTGCTGGTGGAGTTCTACGCGCCCTGGTGAGCCGGGCGGCCGGGGCCTGTCGGGCCGGGGCCTGTCGGGCCGGGGGGCCCGGGGCCTGTCGGGCCGGGGGGGCGCCGGGAAGGGGCGACGCCGCTGCCCCTTCGTGCGCCGGGTCCGGGAGGGCCGCAGCACGGGCCTGACGCGCCCCGCGTCGACAAGGCCCTGGGTCTCCGCCTCTCTGTGGGGAGCCGGACCCCCTGGCCGCGAGTTGGGTGTGGCGTAGCCGGCTCTCCTGCCTTAGCACCCCTTGCTGAGCGCCCTGCGGTGGGCGGCCGCCTTTGGCATTCACCCAACCCCCCCCCCCCCCGGTTGGCTTTTAGTCCCACCCCTTGTGGGGTGACAAAATCCGGCAAAACCGAATGTCCAGTGTGCAGCCCTTGATTCTGGGCCCAGTGGCGAGTCCGTGCTTCTTTCTGGGCATCTTTATTCCTTTCTCAAGGGCTTCATGCTTCGAAGTGGCTGGTGGAGGACCCCCAGGCCCTCCCTCTACACTGGGCTCCAGCACAGGGACCCTAGGGCAGGCAATCAGGGTTCACTCTGGCAGACTCTGTGCTGCTTGTTGCCTTGTCTTTTTCCAAAATACAAAACAAAAGCGTAAGTGCAGTGTTATCGCAACTTACTTTAAACAGGGTGTTTGCAGTATATGATGGTAGACTACTTCCAGCTTAATCTGATAAAACACTGGGTTCTGTGGTATCAAAACAATTCTTAGTTGGAAATTGGACACCTTAAAATAAGGGTCTGTGTTCTCTAGCTTAAGATAAGGGACTATGTTCTGCATTTCTAGGAAGTACTAACTGCTTGCTTTACTTACGGACTTGACACAATTTTCTAATTGAACTGCCTGGTATAGAATGAGAACTACAACTTCCATCATGCGTTAGGTTGCAGGAAGATGAGGAGGATCTCTGCTGTGGTGTCTGCTTTTAATTGGTTAGAAAATGGGTTTTTGTTTGCAAGTCATTGGTGAAATAGGAGTGGACCCATTTTGATGTATTATCTTATACTTCTCAATTAATATCCAGCTTCAAAAATATGCAGGACTTCCTAAAAAATCCCTTCCACACTATGGAATAGTGAATAAGTCAGCAACTCACTGAGTACGTTTGTTTGGCTAGACAAATGGAACAGCAAATCTTGGTCACTTACACAGATCCTTTTGAATTAAGGAGAAAATACTAGCTCATGGACAAGCTTTCATTAGTTAAATTGCTTGAGGGAAGCAGAGCAAAAGAAACCTAGGATTTCTAGGAACTTCGGAACTGGATGTCTTGGATATAGTCCCTTTCATTCTGTGCCACTAGATTTTGCAGTATCTATCTCGCTATGTGTTGCCAGAGGATGGAAAGCTACAGTGTGTGGTGGATAATGCTATTGGCACCAGAAGATGTTTGACTAATGTTGCCATTTTGTTTGGGTTACTGATTAGCTGGGATGATTAAAATAGTGATTTATTTTTACTTTAAGTTCTGTAAGGAGTTACTCAACTTTCAGGATTATTAAAATGAATTTAACTTACCTGTTGCTGAAAATGTCAGACCTCTGTAAACTAGACAGCAGTTCACTGGGTGACAAAGCTGCAAATACAAGGTGTTTCAGGCCTGTATTAAGCATCAAATTATATCATGGTTCTGTGGTTAGTGTGAGAATTAAGTTATGGAATCTTCAGGTGCTCTTACATTTACCTTAAGTCTTGATCCTGTGTATCTTCTACTGCAATGGATAGAAAGTCAGGACATGGCAAGTCCATTCACAGTAGGTAAATATGTTGACTGGATGATTCATGAATATTCGGTTTCAGACTTAATTCCACTCATCTCAGTGGGCAGGAGTTAAATTGCAGTGCTTAGTGCTAATGTTTGTTCGGCATCTGTAGGAAGACAATAGTGCGCTGGCGTGTATTCTAGCAAAGAGAGTAAAGTCTTTGGGAAGATCAGCACTATTTTTTCTTCTTCCCACCCTGGTCAAGTAGGGGAACTCCAAAATGTTGGGAAGGAATAATGTCAATGTGACTTATCCCATCTCTTTCCCTCAGCCCTTGCCTGAGCTCCAAGTTGAAAATCTTTCCAGTAAGCCTCATTGTTTCTATGAAGGCTGTTTGGGTCGGTTGTGTGTGACCGTGTGGAGATCCTTGGTAAATGGAAACATGGCATCTGCCCAATTGTAGGGAGGCTTTTCCTTGTAACCGAACTGTCACTTCCCCTTCAGGTGTGGGCACTGCAAACGACTAGCCCCGGAGTACGAGGCTGCTGCTACCAGACTGAAAGGAATTGTCCCTCTAGTAAAGGTATGGACCTAGCCCGAGTTCATGGTTCTGTGACAAGTTACCTGCTCTGACTGGGCTGGAACCTTTTTGTGGCAGCAGATTTTTACACTTACAGTCCACTTACTAAAAGTTTGTGTTTGGGGCTGTACCCTGACTAGTGCATCCAGTGGTTCCATGGAGATTTAGGGTCTGACTTAATTTCCTCTGTTTCATAAATGTGAGGGGGTGGGTTTCTGTTCTGCTCCGTATGGAGGGAATAGTCTACAAAGCCCCGAGTCCTCCTGCCCCAGATCTTAAGCAGATTTCCTCCACTGGAGGCAGTATTGTGCAAGTAGTGTGCTGTCCGCCTCTGGAGCGCTTGGTGTTCATTGCTGCCAAGAGGATTGGTCTGTTCCTGTGCAGGGCAAGCTAGAGAGCCCGTCCCTTTACTGCGGCAATGAAATTCCCTTTTTCGTACCCTACTACTCAGGGCTTGGGAAAAACAAAGGACGTGTCTGCAGGCATTATATGCAGTAAATGATACGCTCAAATCCTGGGTTTAGGGGATTTTGAGGCCTAATGCACTTGCATCTCCTGCCTCTCCCTCTCCACTGTGCAGAACACTAGAAAAAGAGTCTGTATCCCTGCATGCAAACAAACTCCTTCCTCATTAAGTCGTGATGGAGAAGCTCTCCTAGGCCCTACTCAGCTCACTGCAGGGGGCCAATGTAGGGATGTGCCTTACAGCACTGCCTTGAGGCAGAGGGCTGCTATAAAGGGAAGCTTTCTTGTGAGGTGGTTAAGAAGTACAGGGAACCTATCACTAACTTGTACAACTCCACTAAGCCAGTGCCTCATCGCAGTCTCTTCACACCATCCAGTCCCAGTTTACTCGTATCCGTCCCTCTGGGCATGGGGAGCGTTCTTCGATTTCAGCCATCTCTAGGCACTGTTACATTGGGTGATGAATGGAATTTTAGGGTTATCAGTGGAGTCTCTCACATTGCATCTGGTGCACTTTAGTCTCTCCTGTAGTGTCCTACCATGTACTTCCCTAGCCTTGTTAGCCAGGTTAAATCTTCAGATCTCCCAAAGTCCATGTCCCAGCCACCCTGTGGGTGCACTAGATCTGGCCTATAAGCTTCCATGGGCATGGATAGTCTGCTCCATATTTTTTAGAGCACTGATTGCATGTTCCGCAAGTAAAGGAATACAAGGTGGCAGCCGAAGCTTGCTTTTGTTCCTGTAACTTTCCGCCAGAAGTCCCCTCCCTGTGGATAGACACTTTGCCTTTTAATGCCCTGTTGAGGTTGCATTTCTCTGCTTCATAGGATTATGTGGTGGGCCCTCTATGGGGAAGCTGCCTTGTGCTGCTTCTGATTTCTGCAGCAGAGGAGTTTGTGCTATGTGCCAACACTGCATGAATGTGATGGTGTGTTAAGGAGCAGTATTTCTCTTCTTCAGGTTGACTGTACAGCAAACTCAAACACCTGTAACAAATATGGAGTCAGCGGCTATCCCACCCTGAAGGTTTTCAGGGATGGTGAAGAGGCAGGTGCCTATGATGGGCCCAGGACAGCAGGTAAGGATCCTGGCATGGTGCTGCAGCACTTTCCCATCTGGATTGTATTTGACTTGTTGCTATGGAGATGGGAGTGTCCTGGCTGCATGGCAGTACTAGGCTCAACTTATTTGTCTGCCTGTTGGTGGGAGGGATGGGGGTAGAAGCACTGGATACTTGAGTATCTAATTGGTTCCTGGTAAAGATGAGGCACTGCAAGTCTGCCTTGTCCACAACATCTGATCAGCAGTGGGAGAGATCCAGTGGCCAAAAGACATGGGAAGGAGAGAATATTGCTGCATGTTGAGTGTACCAGATTGCTGAATGTATCTGCCTATCTCTGAAATTCTACTGCAGTGTAGCTGTTGCCCAGGGCTTGTTGCTTAGTGCAGTGATCTCGGCCAGTGGTATGCAGAGGACTTCCAGGAGGTATATCAACTCACCTAGATATTTGCTTAGTTTTATAACAAGTTACATTAAAAGCACTAGCAAAATCAGTAGAAACTAAAATTTTCTACAGACTATGACCTGTTTATACTGCTCTGTGTACCATACACTGAAATGTAAGTGCAGTATTTCTATCCCAATTGATTTATTTTGTAACTGTAGGGTAAAAATGAGTCAGCAATTTTTTAGTAAGTGTGCTGTGACATTTTTGTGTATTTAGGTGTGGTTTTGTAAGCAAGTAGTTTTTAAGCAAGGTGAAACTTGGGGTACACAAGACAAATCAGACTCTTGAAAGGGGTGCAGTAGTCTGGAAAGGTTGAGAGCCACTGGTTTAGTGCTCCAAGGTCAGGTTTCAGAGTAGACAGAAAGACACTCTGTTTATGTAATGCCTTGTGATGAGCATTGTGCACTTGTCTCTTGAAACTTGCAAGTCTTTTGACTCCTTATGCTACTGCACTGGTAGCTAGGGGAGGAAGGCTTTACATTTGCATGGTAAACTTGGGGGTGAATAGGTCCTGCTGGGATGTTGATGCTCTGGGAATCCTCTATGGATCTCTTCCAGCTCAACATGCTTTCATGGAAGTTCCATTGTAGGGCTGGGATGCATACATATTTGTATTACAGTAGTGCTTAGAGACTTGGCTGGGGTCCCATTTAGCTAAGTACTGAACAGGCATATGGTGCAGAAACAATCCCTCTCCTAAAAGCATAGAATCAGTCTCCTAGAACTCCATAAAACCATCACTCTAACACTGCTGTATGCTTCGCTTCCTTCTTCCTTAGATGGGATTGTTAGTCACCTCAAGAAACAGGCAGGACCTGCCTCAGTGGCTCTCCGCTCTGTGGCAGATTTTGAAAAATTCATCAGTGATAAAGATGCTTCTGTGGTGGGTGAGTAGTACAAGCCAACAGAACCTTTAAACTACATTGGATACTTTGTCCTGGGGGAAGTCTGTCTTTCAAGTCCCCGAGCCCCTACAAAGTATGTTGCTACTGCTCTCAGAAACTTGTAAATAGCTGGAGATCTCTCCTTGAACTTGCGCATCCACCAGTCCCCATCCCACTCCTTCTCTCCCATCTCTCCCCGCTTGCTGGAATCTGATTGCCTTGAGCTCTTGGAGCCAAACATGAACATCAAGGATTATATCACAAGATGCCTCCAGAGTATCCTGATTTCAAGTCATGATCTGATGATGGCATATGGATGATACCAAAACATCCTTCCCTGTTAGGGGGCTTATTCCTTCACCCACTTACTTCCCTGGTCCTTCTCGCATGAACAGAGAGCAACAATACCCGAAGTCCAAAGGTGCAAACAATTCGATGTTTATTGGGGTGAACTTCCAGCAAACGTGATTCCAGTTTCCTTCCTTAGTATCCTCCTTCCCAGCTCTGACACCACAGAGCCTTACACCTGTGTCCCTGTTCCCATTCCTACCCTTAGCCAAACATGATTCCAACTTCCTTACTCCCATTCCCTGTTCCCATTTCCCCCTTTAGCAAAACATGATTCCAATTTCCGCACCCCCATTCCGTATTATATCACAAGATGCCTCCAGAGTATCCTGATTTCAAGTCATGATCTTATGATGGCATATGGATGATACCAAAACATCCTTCCCCATCACTCATGCAGATCCACTGACACCCACTCTAACTGGGTGAGTATCTTAGACCAGTATTTCTCAACCTTTGTGATACCTGGGAATGGCTTGCTGCCTTGCTAAACTGTGTCAGGGTCCCAGGGTGCAGTCCACGGAACGGTTGTTGAGAAACCCTGCCTTAGACAGTGGCGTCCAAAAAATATCTGGATGAGTCACCAGTATAGCCGGTGAAATAGCCTCAGAACTGCTGGTGCTGGACTATTAAGGTTAACAAAGCAAGCAGCCCGCTTAGCTGAGAATAATGCCTTGGTGAACAGTTCTGGATGATGTATCACAAGGCTTTGCTTTTTCTTTCGGGGTAAGGTTCGTGCTGGAGCACTGGATAGGCACCTGTAGATGTATTTAAAATGTGAAGAAATAGCCAGGTCTCCCCAAGGACCCTGTTCTGACTTCATCCCCTGGGGGCAACATACTGTACCCAGCCATACCTGACACATGCAGGGATGGCTGTCACATCAGCCTTGTAGCACTCAACAGTCTCGCCACATTAGCCTGACTCAGGTCATCGCACCAGGAGCTCTGCTAATCCAAGGAACATTTCAAATGGGAGCTTGAAGGAGACCAGAACTGGGTGGAAAAATTGCCCTCTGTCTCCTGTGGAGTAGTATTATAGGGCAGGGGTTCTCAAACTTTGTGGCATTGCGACCCTCTTCTGACAACAAAAATTACTACATGACCCTGGGATGGGGACCGAAGCCCGAGTCCCACCACCCACCCAAGGCTGTGGGGCTCCAGTCTTCAGCCCTGAGCCCGAATAAGTATAAGCCAGCCCTGGTGACCACATTAAAATGGGGTCGTAACCCATTTTGGGGTCCCAACCCACAGTTTGAGAACCAGTGCTATAGGGCACTGCCTCTGTCCAGATCCCAGCTGCCCAGCGTGCAGCTCCATCTCTGGCTGCAAGTGGCAAACTTCTTCTGGGCTGGTGATTGAGCCGGATGTACTCCCAAAGAAAGCTGCTTGGCTCCTGCTGGGGCAGAAAGAAGGAAGGAAATGCTGGTGTATTTCTAAAGGAACACAGGGAAATTGAACCTTGCTAAACAGAAGGAGTTGAGCTGGGCAGAGAAGAGCCCATTCGGAAGTGACGGATTCTCAGGCAGAGTAAATACAGAAGAGTTGAGTCAAACAGGGAAATGACATGTGCTGAGGCAGAGTTTCTGTAGGGTCCCCGTGTCTCTCTCTGTTGCAGGCTTCTTCAAAGATGCATTTGGTGATGCTTATTCAGAGTTCATGAAAGCAGCCAGCAACCTAAGAGAGAGCTACCGCTTTGCACATACCAGCGAGGAGGAGCTGATACAGAAGTATGAGGCAGATGGAGAGTAAGTGGCTCAGTGTACTCATGGTTCTTGTTGGGGCAGCAGGGACAACCTCAAAGACCCCTCTCAGACAGCTGTGCTTTGGAAAGTGATTTCCTTTCATAGCTTCCCATGTGGGCCAAGACCAGAGGAGGTTAATCTTTCTAAAATCAGTACTGTTGGGTCCAGCTGGAAATCCCTTCAGAGCAGCCTGCCTATGTCCTGCTGTTGGGCACTTGAGGCCCTTGAGCCATAAACTACAGTGAGTGGGTCATGGTTCTTGTGGAGGGGCAGGGGAGAGAAGCTGACCTATAAACACTTGTAAGGTCTCCCTTACCTGCTGGGCTGGTGTATGCGTGTCAGACTCCTGCCTCACATGGAAAGTACTGTACCAGGAGGACCTAAATTGGCTTTTCAAGCCTGGCTGTTTGTTCCCTTATTGCCCATCCTATTCTTCCCTTGTCACCACGGGGTGGGGGTTGTTTACTTGTTAACTGCAAGAAAACGTGCTGCTTGTTCTGGCTAGTAGCATAAGACTCGGCCAGGTGGCTGAGGTACAGGTAGCTTTGTTCAGGACCTGGATGATTTCACTGTGTACTTGGAAAGGTGTCGACCAGTCTTCTTGCCACCGTATCCCCATACTGCTAGTTCCTTCAGCTGTTTCATGTTGTGCTCTCCACCTCCGTCCAGGGGTGTTATCTTATTCCGTCCTCAACGCCTGGCAAATAAATTTGAGGACAGCACTTTGAGGTACACAGAGGACAAAATCACCAGTGGCAAGATCAAGAAGTTTCTCCAGGAGAACATGTGAGTGATGTCTCACTTCCATCTCAGGGCTTGGGTGGGTGATAGAGTTCAGCTAAATTCCCTACACTGTGAGCAGTCTGGCTTCAGCCCTATTGCCTGGGCATGGCTAGTAGCACTGCCTCTGGGCTACTAAATTCTAGCTGAACTTAGGGGTTCTTCTCTTCTAATGGAACACACAGAATAGTTGGCTTGTGGGCACTTAGTGCACTACAGGTCCATCATTCATTCTCAAGAATGAGATTTCTATGTGGGTTTTTCCTCTGCACTAACCATGGCTGCTGGGCACTTGATCTAGCATTCCAGTAACCTGGTTTGCTCATTTGATTTTAGGTCAGTTTTTGTCACAAATAAAAGTAGGTCCCTAATTTGATCAAAACCTGTGTGTAACTTTGTATGTCCAGCTACAGTAGCAGAACCCCACAAACTGGCCTGATGCACAAATGAGCTATTTGAAGAAAACACTTTTCAAATAGGCCTGCTGGATATCGGCAATTGTATGGATCCTGTGATCTTGAATGAGAACGAGACTGTGCTAGGACAAGGTTATTTCTGGGTGGGGAGGAAGGGCTCAGATAGTGAGATGCAGGTTGCTAACTACTACTTTGTTGATAGTTTTGGCATCTGTCCACATATGACGGAAGATAACAAAGACTTGATCCAAGGGAAGGACTTGCTGGTGGCTTATTATGACGTGGACTATGAGAAGAATGCCAAGGGCTCCAACTACTGGCGCAACAGGTAAGCAGAGGAAGATAGATCCTAATCCAGTCTTCCTCCCTTCTGCAGTGCACTGTTTTGGTGGATTCCTATGGTTTATCTGGCAGAACGCTGTCCCCAGTGTGCAAACTCAGAAATCATTTCTGAGACTCTAGTAAATTCTTCTTTCACTTGGCTCTGTCTACAGGGTGTGTTGTCACTACAAGTAGAGAGGCATTGCAGGCCACCATCCAGTTCCTTGAAATGTTGCTTCTAATTCTGGAAAACTGACTCTCCCAACTTGTGCTTCTGTAGCAAGCAGTTGGTGTTTCCATAGGTTGCAGGCAGCCCGCTAACATGTCTGGAGCATTAATTCAGCATCAGGTGTAGACAGTGCATTTGGCATGCTTATCAGGAGCTCTGATTCCTTTATCTGTCCATAGCAAAGTTGCTTGACTGAGGCCCAGAACAACTAATCTTGCTGAGGAGGCTCATGCTCGATTCCATTTTTCGTACTCCACCTTACTGGGACTTGATTCCCTATGCAGTGCTGCAGCCACAGGAGACCTGGTTGATCAGAGCTGACTGATGGTTTATGGGGTATTCAGTGCAAAATGTAGACTTGTTGAAGCTATGCATCGGGAGATCCCTAGGTTACACCCAGTTTAGTAGCATGTTCTTCTTTCCTGTTTCTCCAGCTGCATTTTCATGTTCCTTCTCTTTGCAGAACCTCCTAACCAGCAGATCCCCCCCCACTAATTCATGTTTCTAGCTGTTTTCCGTTTCAGCTGAAAGAGGTGGTTCTCTTCCTCTCCCCAAGTGCTCTGTTGTCTTGGAGAAACTGTTTAATGTTCGTAAGCATAACAGCACATTTCCTCTGCTTTACTCAGAGTGATGATGGTGGCGCAGAAGTTCCTGGATGCTGGACACAAGCTCTACTTTGCTGTTGCTAGTAGAAAAACCTTTGGCCATGAGCTTTCAGAGTTTGGCCTGGACAGCAGCACAGGGGAGGTTCCTGTCGTTGCCATCAGAACTGCCAAGGGAGAGAAATATGTCATGCAGGAGGAATTCTCGTAAGTCCTGGGCGTGGCGCACCCTCCTGGTCCAGTCACAGGCAAAGCCTTTCAGATACTTACTACCCATCTGGGCTCATTGGGAGGACACCTGAGCTGGATGCTTGTGTTTCAGAGGAGTAGCTGTGGCTGTAGGCCAAGCCTGTCCCTGGGTAGTTACACACTATGGAAGGATTACATTAGGAGCTGCAAGCTCTAAGGTTTGAGGGTTTAATTCCAGGATACCTAAAAAGTAGAGACCGGCATAGAAAATAACATGAGACTGAACAGCCGAAAGAGTGAATACCTAAAATAAAGGGCATGGGAGACACACTTCAGCCTATCTCCTGGGTGGGAGGAGCGTGGGTGGCAGGAAGCCTGACTTACCAGGGTGAACATGTGCACCAGGCAGACTTTCCCAAAATCCTGGAGGTGGCCACGTGGCTTTTGTGCCCTGGGTCATCTGTGGGAGTTAGAGCTCTGGGTTAGCACTGAGGATCTGAGTCGTTTTCTTCAGTGTGCTGCTGTCTGTGGGTAGAACAAAACTCCCTCGATTTGTAGGGTGCACTTGCTAGTTTTATGTGCCAGATGGCTCTGAAATGTCACCTGTATTTGATTTGTAGCCGTGATGGGAAAGCTCTGGAAAGATTCTTGCAGGATTACTTTGATGGTAACCTGAAGAAATACCTGAAATCGGAGCCCATCCCTGAGAACAATGATGGCCCTGTGAAGGTAAGTGCAGCTGAGACATGCTGTTCAGCCAAAGGCTGTATGTGGCTGTTGCCTCTCTCCAGCTAGAACACTGTATGTTGAGCTGACAGAAGTGTTCTGTGCAGGCTTCAAGGACCACTGCCTGCAGTTTGCTGCATGAGGATCAGGCTCACTCAGGTCAGAGCCTGGAGAGTGAGCATGTGGTTATTAACGTGCAGAAATGCTGCTCATCTGGAGAATTCGATCTTTCCAGGTGGTGGTTGCTGAAAATTTTGATGACCTTGTTAATGCAGAGGACAAAGACGTCCTGATTGAGTTCTATGCCCCATGGTGTGGCCACTGCAAGAACCTGGAGCCCAAGTACAAGGAACTTGGAGAAAAGGTAAGCTGGGAGCTCTTGCCTGCCAGCTTTGAAGGCAGCAGTCCTCCCCCAGAACTGAGCGGTCCCAGGGTTGTGCTCAGCTGGCCGAGCCATAAGGTGGCATGAATGTGCCTAAGGGGCCTCCTCTGACTGCTATCTAAACTGGCACTGGTCTGTAAGCAGCTGGCTACTTCTGCCCTCTAGTTACATTTGAGGTTGGGCACCACCAGGAGCATCTCCTTTGGCGCTGGCCAGGGCACACCAGTATTCCCTGGTCAGTGGCTGCATGTCTCCAGGTTACTGTCCTCTGTCCAAACACTGCTGAGAGCTGGTCCCCAGGGAATCCTTCCTAGAAAGATGCCTGCCTGAGGGAAGGGTTGGCTGTATTTGGCTCAGGTCTGGTCCCTTGGCTCCTGTAGTCCTCAGTTCTTAGTTCTCTGGGACAGGGCGAAGGCACATGGGGACAAGCATAGGCAGCAACCAACTTAATCAAAGCACCAGAAGTGACAAGGTGGTGTAGTGATGCTCCCACTCTGTAATATGGTAACATCCTGCTAAATAGAAAAATCTGATGAATCTATTCCTGTATAATGTCTCTTTAAACAGAAGTTTCCTGTTATGATTTTATTTCTGATCTTTATATGGCAAGAGTTTGTGAACTCGTTATACATTGTTAGAGGCAGCAACTCCCCCTGCTCACCCAGGAAGCCTTGGCCTTCTCTCCCACAGGCAATGGGTAAGGGTGTAAGTTGGAAGGATAGCCTCCTAAACCTGCCCATGTATCTCTAGGGCTAGCCTGGATATCAACAGCAAGCTTGTGCCCTCCTTACTACCCATGCCAGCCTGAACTGGCACTGCCCAGTCTCTCACCAGGACAAAGCTTGGACTCACTAGATTATTTGTATTACCACAGCCTTTATGCTAGGCGCTGTACAAATGAATGCTGCTGTCCCAGATCCTGCCCCAGCCTCCCCCAGCTGTTCTGATAGACATCTAGCCAAGAGCCCCCCTGTCTCCCCTTGGCCTTGGAACACACATTCCTGGCCCTAGTGGAACATGGGGGGTCAGCATCTTCCCCCAGTGTCCACAATACACTAGTGATGATCTGTTCACTAATGTGCTATCCTACCAACAGCTCAGCAAAGACCCCAACATTGTCATAGCCAAGATGGATGCTACAGCCAATGATGTGCCTTCTCCATATGAAGTTCGAGGGTAAGAACTTCAGCTTGTATGATATTGGGTGGGGTGGCAGGGGAGCCAGTGACTGTGCTACAGAAGGGCTAGGGAATCTCTCTGGGTTTTTTTTGCGGGTGGAGAGACTGGCTCTGATGGCAGCTGGGGGCCGATGTGCTTGTTATAGTCGCTGGGAACTTGCTTGTCTTGCTTCTGAGCAGCTGTCAGCAGAAATTTAGACTTGGAGTAACCCAAACAAAAGCATCTGCCCTTGCTCCTGTGCAGGGTGTTGTGTATCCCAGCCATACCTGCACACAACTTCCTGAATGTCTCTGGCCCTTCCTTCCTTCTACTTCTGAGACTGTTCTTGAGGATGAACTGCACTGGGCACCTGTCTTTCTGCAAACCTGAATCCAGGTGCTCAGTCAGCCCTGCTCCCAGGGCCAAACAGAAGGTGCTCATATCTCCTCCTGGGGCATGGCTTGCTACTGTTCTGGGCTTCCTCTGGCTGAAGGTGCCTTGAACTGCTTGTCCCTTGACTTGCGTGGCAATAGACTCCATGCAACAGTGATTCTCCCCTTTCTGTGGCTCCAGGCAAACCTGGTGTCCTGCACAGTGAGTGCTAGACTCACTCCTGAGGGGTTGGGACCTGAAGAATGATAAACTCAGTGGAGCTGACATGTCTCTTCTCTCCCCAGCTTCCCCACTCTCTATTTTGCTCCAGCTGGTAACAAGCAGAATCCAAAGAAATATGAGGTGAGTGTCTACTTCCTGTCCTGGGAGCTCTGTATGCAGGTTTCCTCTTTGCTGCTGTAGCTGTTGGCAGCACCCATTCAGCTGCATTCCTGCAGCTGAAGAGTGCTGTGGGGCTGCACAGGCCCCTGGGAACGCTGCCCTGCACATTGCGGGATGCCTGCACTGTAGCTGCATCTCTAGGACACATTGGTGCATCCTGCGGGAGAGCCTTAAAGGGCTCTCAGGGAAATGGTCTGGGGAAGTTTGGTCTCTCTTGAGGCAGTGAACACTCCCCATTTGGGGCCAGCAGGTCCAGATATTCCCAAGACCACAGGGAGTGTCAAAGCCAGGATCCTAGTGCTCAGCCATGGCCTCATGCTCTTGTGCTGTTTGCAGGGGGGCCGGGAGGTGAGCGACTTCATTAGCTACTTGAAGCGGGAGGCAACCAGCCCCCCTGTGCTGCTGGAGGAGGAAAAGCCCAAGAAAAGGAAGAAGGCCCAGGAGGATCTGTAAAGCACCCAACTTACCAGTGTGTCAGAGGAGGAATTGTGGGGGCATTGGGGAAGCCCTGGGTGTCCTGGGGCCAGCTGTGGGGAGTGAAGAAACTGTGCCCAATGCAATGTGGGCTGAAGGGACCCAACTGCTGTACCTAGTTGTGTTTAATTTCCTGCTGTCTCTTTGCTGCATTCTTATGGGGCTGCCCCAGACTTGGGTGGTGATTGGGGGGGTGGGGAAGGGGGGTGGGGCAGGGGGAGATGTGTTTTCTAATTTTTTTGTACATTTGGAGAAGTGAGACAATAAAATGGACCCCTTTAAACCACACATCTGTGCCCAGTGCTGCAACTGGCTGCTGCTGAGAGCCCTGTGTAAGTGGCCCCAGCATCCATGCGCTGGCTAGGAGACCATGGTTTATTGTGTGTTGCCCTGCTCCCAGCTGGAAGCTTTGCCTGGGTGTTTCCTGACAACTGTGGGACTGCATGGGGAACAGATCCCACCCAACCGTGCACTTCATCCTGTGGTCCATGAGGTCCAGTACAAGAGGCTGGTGGGGAACTGGCTACTGCTATGCTTCTGTGGGAACTTGGCCTAGAATGGGGCCTGTGGGTAGGACTGCATGCTGCTTAGGGGCAGGAGGTGCAGAGGAGTCCTTTCATCCCTTTGAGTATAGAACACAAGCTCTGTGGCAGGGCACAGCTGCCATCATGAATGCCCCAGATGGCAGTGGTGAAGTGGCAAGAAGCCTGCCTGAGGTCCAGGCCTGGTCTGCTAGAGCCCAGGGCTGCAGGTGACCTGGTAGCTGTTGGCTGCTCCTGGTGTTCCTGCAGCTATCTCCAGGGCTTGAGTCTGGGCTTTGCGTGGGAGCAGCTCAAGCTGTGCCAAACATTAAGTGGGTTTCACTTGGTGCTGGGCCTGGCAGGCACAGCAGCTCTCCCTGGCAAGTAGCCAGAGGTGTGGCAATGGTGTGAGCAAACCCTGCTGTGCCACAAGAGGCTAGGACCAGCCATGAAAGCATCCCCCAGCCAGATAGAAGGGCAGGGCACTTTGCTTGGTGCTCAGCTCCCTTGAGGGCAGGCCAGAGCTGAGATTGCAGCTGAGCCAGCCTCTAGGTGCCTCTTACTTCTCAGACAAGGGCCTCTTTAAGACACAGCTCTGCTGGCCACAAGGCTCCTAACCCTGCTGCTAAGGAGCTAGCCTTTGACTGTAGCCTGCTGTCCTGTCTCCTGCTGGCTGGCTGCTCCAAGCCTACATCCCTTCCAAGGTTTTGTGCACAGGTGTTTGAACTACCATGAACAGATGGCCTTCTGTATTTACCTTGGTGCAGGTAGGAGCCACTGTGCTGGGCAGCAGGAATGAGAGATGAGTGGTTTCCTAGTCCTGGAGGCAGAGAACTGCAGGGGAGGATTGGTAAATCTGAGTACTGCTGTGTTCTGGCTCTGCACTCAAACCACTCCAGCAGGGCTTCTCCTCCCCTGTAACTTGTGTTTTACAAAACACCATGGCTGGGTCTCTACACCTTTATTACTAGGGCATGCTCTAGGTACAGTAGCTTGCACGATAGCATTTACAAGGTCTCCCCACCTCCCACACTGGCTTTGCCTAGCTTGAGCAAACAGGAGCATTAATATGAATGCTCTACTGGTCAGGTGGGTAACAGCTGTTCATGTCAGCCATGAATAGCTGTTACCCACCTAGCCAGTAGAGTGTTCATATTAATGCTCCTGTTTGCTCAAGCTAGGCCCATCCTGCAGCTAACGCACCCTGGGCCTATCCCTGGCAGCAGGGCACTCTGGCTGAGTGGCTTTATTATTACAGAGAGCACCCAGGAACCCTCAGCACAGCCCCAGGGTGCTGTGCACACACTTCCTTGGACAAGGCAGCAGAGCCTGTGCGTGAGGGCTCCATCCCCTCCACTGAGGCCGGCTGGTAATTAAGGCAAAGGGTTTCGTCACTTGCAGCCAGGCCCTGACACATCAGTTTCTCCTGCTGGGTTGGGGCAGGCTAGTTACTTTGAAAGCAGGAGGAGCTGAGGCAGGTGCTGGGAGAGGGCTGAAGGGCACAACCACACGTGCCTCCATATTGTACAATGAACTGTTTAACCCAGGGCCATAAACCAGAACCAAGGCAGAACTTCCAGGGCCTTCACCCCTCCTGCATTCATAAGCAATCATTACCATCTCTCCCGCCCCCACACCTTGCAGTTCCATGTAGCAAGGTCAGCAGGTTCCCAGGGTAGTTCTGATGGCAGCAGGGAGAGAGTTGAAATACACCAACAATGGGGTGCACAGCCAAGGAATGTGAGGCACTTCCCTGTCCCCTCAACTCCTGTTACAGAACACTGCTCAAGCAGGTGTCAGTAATCAAACCCCAGCCCAGACTCAGCCCCAGGGGCATGGTGCCCTTAGCTCTAAGCCCCTGGGGGAGGAAGCCAGTGACGGAAGGTGGCAGGTCCCACTTGATAGCAAAAGCCTACTTCTCCAGCAGGCAGCGTAGGCTGGGCAATGCATGGAGCTGGCTGTTACAAGCCTGAAGCCAGGGAGCCTGCCCTGACCCAGCAGCCTTCCCTCCCCAGCAGAGCTCTATGGTACAGGCTGCCCCTAACCTGGAGCTGCACCACTAGGCCCGGGTGCCCCTTGGGAGCTGGGACCAGCGGGACAGCAGCTCACAGGGGACAATTCACTGAGACCATCACCCACTCTCTGTACTTTGTGGCAGCCCCATGCTCTGTCCTGTGAACCCCTCCCTCACCCCACCCCAGATCAGTCAAATGGCTGCATTGGACACTAGGCTGGGGGACTGCAACTACTACTGCAGGAGAGTTCACTAACCCCCACCCCTTGCTCCCCTGCAAAGGGAAAGGAGAACGGGCAGCGCTTCCTGCAGGCTCAGAGCACCGCAGCCTCCCCTAGGTAGCCCCTGTCTTCTCAAACTCTAGGATGAGGCCCTTGATGTGGGACAGCTTTTGGTGAAGATACTCGCAGCGGTTCTTCTCCTTCCTGTAGCTGGGGTAGGTCTGCAAGAGGAAGAGAGCACCCACATCAGCTCCTGCCAGGGAGCATCAGCCCCAGCCCCCCACTGCCAGCCTCACCTGCTTGAACCTCCGGTATTCCTGTAAGATTCTGTCTTCCACTGCCTGCAAACCAAGAGAGCTGACTCAGCACTCGGCCTAGGCGCGCTGCCCTGCCGCCCAGCCCAGCCTCACCTTATGCTGCTGCGTCCCCCGTGGCAGCATTTTGATTTTAGCTCCCAGCTGGATGAATGTCCTGCTCACATGCCCAATCCTGGTGTGGAGGCGCCGGTACTCTGCGTAATCCGCACTGAATGCCTCCACGTAGGCGTGATGCTGCTCCACGGAGCAGATGGCTCTGTATTTCCTAGCACAACCGGGAGAAACTACTGACTAGTCCCTCCATCAGGCCAGGTGAGCTGAGCAGCAGGGGCTCTGTATGAGGAGCACATGCCAGAATGCTGCTTTGTAGGAGCAACTCCATCTCTCTGACCCGCACCACTGCAGCTTCTCTGTGCATGAGGAAGAGAAAAGGCGGGCACTGCCCAGAAGCAGATGGAGCTGTCACACCACTGCCCACACGGTAGCTCCATAGCCTAAGGGAGTGGGGCCTGGTCTGCTTCTTGTCCAGCTTTGAGATTCCATTTACAACTTGGACTTTCAGGCTGGGAAGCTGCAGTTCAGCCTGGCTCCACGCCCCAGCCCTCTCCCCTCTACTCAGACTGTGGGAGCTGGGACAGGGACCCCCTCATGGTACCTGCAGAGTGGCTAGCCTGTCACACAGGTGAGGAGGAGCAATGTGCCTGGCAAGGACTGCCCGCCCAGCCATGCTTACCGGCAGTAATCTGGGAGCTCAGCGAAGGAGGCTGGGAGGCTTGCCTGGGAGCCGCTGTCTGGGGAGGAAGCAAAAGAATTTGGGTAGAAACTCTTCAAAGTAATTTCCCCTCCACCCCCAGCCTCTGTCCCTCAATTCCTTGGGGTTATAGAACCACCGACAAGCCCAGCAGGAGCTGCCTGAAAAGTCATGAGCTCCAGACACCTGCGCTGCCCCCAGCAGAGCCCCTCAGCCATGCTGGTGTGTGGAAGGGACGGGATGGTGCCCTGATGTCGCGCAGCCCAGAGGTGCTCCGGGAGGTTATCGGGTGGCATGTGAGCAGTAGGTGCGGCTCTGCCCAGCACTGCTGTGACTTGCCCCAGGGAAGCAGATGTGAGCCTCACTTTGGACTCACCCCAAGTCCTTTTTCATCCCCCCCGGGCTTCTGGCTGCTCTTCCCTAGTCTCGCTGCCTGGGGGCCGTGCAGCCCTATGTGGCAGACAGCTCTGGCTAGGGGCACTCCGGCTGACAAGGTGGGTCAGAGCCTGGCAGGCAGCAGGACATCCCCGAGGTGAGCTGGGAGCAGTGCAGCCCCTCACCTTGCAGGGCAGAAAGGTGCTGCTCCAGGCGCAGAGCTCCCTCTTCCCAGTCATCGCCTCCCTCCCCCTCGCTCGGCTCCTCCTCTGAGCTCTGCAGCTCCGCACTGGGCCTGGGAAGCTGGCATGGCTGCTGCTGGCTCTGGGTTCTCTGATGCTCCAGGACAGGCTCCTGCAGTCTGCGGTGGGATCCCAGAGAGCTGGGGGGGTGCTCTGGGGCACAGGGTTTCTTCAGCCCTTGTGGGTCCGAGGCATCCAGCAGTGCCAGCCGCTTCTGAAAGACAAACCCACCCAGCTGTGGGGGCTGCCCTGGATTCACCCCCCAGGCTGGAGTCCTTGTTGCAGGAAACAGGTGAGCAAGGAGGGATCCACCCCTTTCATCATGGCCCACGGGGCTACCCCTCCCCACATTCAGTGCTCTCACTCCCCGCTCTGGAGGGCAGAGCTGATGTTCTAGGCCAGCCAGGCACAGGTGCTGGAACTAGGATGCTGGGAGGCTGCTACACCCCCTGGCTTGCAGTGGTTCCATCCCACGGTTTCCATCCCACAGGGTTACCGTTTCGTTCAATGGCTCTCAGCAACCCACAGTACAAATGGTTCCAGCCCCCTGCAGCTGCTGCCCGCCAGGACTCCAGCCCCCCAGCTGGAGCCTAGAGCCTCCCCCCCAACCCACCCAAGGCCAGAGACTTGGTGCTATGGCTAGTGACACCGGGCAGTAGCCATGGCTCAGCAGCAAGGGCCAGGCCCAGCACACAGCTGGGACCAGACCCCTCCCAGCCCAGGAAAGACTCAGCCCAAGGCAGAGCCTCAAGGAGCTGCCCAGCCAGTGGCCTGGGCACAGTCATTCCCATGACTCTACAGCTCCTTCCCTGCTGCAGCTGGGACCTCGGGGAATTGTGCTGCGCTGTTAAGCAGTAGGGTGGTGGGTGGAAGCTGCCCAGGGGTGGCCGGACAGCTGCAGTGGCCGGACAGCTGCAGTGGCCCTGAACAAGGGGGAACAAGTGTCCGGCCTGCCCAGGGTTAGTGGAGGAGGATGCTGGGGCTCTGGATTTTGCAGGGAGTTGATCTTGCCCCAAGGCGGATGGGGGGCACAGTGGCTTCAAGAAGTGGCACCAACATATCTGCAAATCAGCTCAGTTCTCGTAATCAGGACATCTGCAATTTCTGCAAATAAAGCCATGCATATTCAAATATGCAAATCAGGATATTAAGTCATCCTGATGATCTCCAGATTTCTGGACGTTTAGCCTTAGCAGGTTCTCAGCTCTTGTTCTCCTGCCCTTGCCTGGTTCTGGTCCCTGCGCCGGGCCATCCATTTGCCTAAGGCTTCATATCACCAATACTTACCACACCCAAGGGCCTTTTGCTGGCACCTTGGCAAGACGGGCACTCCAGAGGCACCAAGAAGGGCCTGGCCACGGCTCCGTGGGCCTGTTTCCTGCAGCGGAAGAGAGAAGAGATCTGGGGCAGCTACCATGGGCCAAGGCTGAGTATCACCCAAGAACAGGAGAGGAGATGCCCTGTCAGCACCTAGGCCTTGGCCATGGGGCCAGGCAGGCTGCGGTCAGGGCCTTGGCATTGGGATGGCATTGAGCTCACGGGAGGGGAACCAGGTGTGAACCCACCATCTGGCTGTGAAGCGTTCTGTGCCCAAAGCCAACTATACACACAGGCGTGCTCTGCAACCCTCCCTGCTCTGAAACATCTGGCCCCCTCCCACAGACAGCCGGGACTTCTGCATTAACCCTGGGGGCACCAGGGCAGCTCTCTGCCCCTTGCCCCAGGGCTGCACCTGCGCAGGAGCTGCCTGACTTCCTGCCGCTCCTCAGCCGTGTAGCCCAGCCAGTCCTCCTGCACCTGCCCAAAGAGCTCCTCCTTCAGCCTGTAGCTGCTCTCCCGGGGGTTCAGCTGCCCCACCTGCGTGGATGAGAGCAGCAGAATCAGCGAGAGCTCAGGGGGCAGGAGACGCCGCACTGCCCCCTTGACCCGCACTCACCTCCTCCAGCATGGGCAGCAGCTGGGCCTTGTCCTTCAGGCTGATCTGCACCCTGTCCAGCCGCTCCAGGAGCTCATGTTTGCAGTGGGGCCGCAGGGCCAGAAGCTGCACTAGGCATTTCACAAGAACACTGCGATCTGTCCCCATGGGGCTGCATTTCCTGCTCTCTGGAGCAGGGCTCCCAGCGGGGCACTTCCCCAATGGGGTGCTCATGCCCAGCTTCTTCGGGATGGTAACACATTTACCTGCAGAGGAATCAATGCACAAATGGCTGCTAATAAAGAACTAACCCCTCCAGATGTGCCCCTAAGGCCTCTCATCCCGGATCTCACAGCTAGCACCAGACTCTTCTCTGCCCGCCCACAGCTGGCCCCCCTTGGCGCAAGAGCCTTCTCCTCTGCAGCCCCTGGGTCCCTCCACTTCATTGTGAGTCTGGGCTAAATCCTGCCAAGCTGCGGTCTGGCACTTCTGCTGCAGCTCAGGGGGACTGAGTAGGGGTCGTGGAGGTGAGACGGCACCCAGAGAGAGCAGCTGGGCTCACCCAGTAGCTGTTGCAACCCCAGCTCAGCGCCCAGCTGCTTCCTGAACCCAGCCTTGCCAGCCCCGCCCAGCAGGCCCAGGGCAGCCAGCAGGGTGCAGGCCGAGTCCCAGGGCCCCGCACCTTGGGCACAGAACAGCTGTGCGCGGTGTGGGACAGAGAGAGTTGGCCATGGGAGCCCAGCTCTGCCCACTCTCCCATGCATGGCACGGAGCCAGCTGCCAGCACTCCCACAGGCCACACGCTGCCCTGTGCCCATGCGCAGAGCGGGAGGGGCTGCTCTGCTCTCTCAGTGCTTCCTCCTGCTTCCCAAGGTCAGCCCCACTCCTGAGCCACGCCCTCACCCAGGCAGGATCCTGCCTTACCATGGCCTGGGGCTGCTGGCTTGATCTCGATAGCAGCTCTGCTCCACGCCTCCTTCTCCGCCTGGGACACACGCTCCCGTGTCAGCTGGTACGAGTCCTCGGAGGCACAGATGGTGATTTTCTCCTGGATGCTGCCCACGCAGTCCAGCTGGTTCTGACCCAGCCTAAGAGCACAGAAGCCTGTGTCACTGGCCTGGCCCCTGCTCTCTGCTAGCCACACCCTGAGAACATGCCTAGGAGAGGGAGCCTAGACACACCCTCAGACCAGGGGCACTGGCTACCACACGGCAGGGGCAGGGGTCAGAGCCAGTGGTATGCCCTTGTCTTGTCTCATCCCCAGTCCTTGCCCAACACGGCCACTCCCCAGGGCAGCCTCCTGCTGTGGTGGAGCGGAGATTTTCTGTCCCATTGTGTGTGACTAGTTTGCCTGCCGCGGGTTCCCCTATATGCTGCACTGCTAACGAGGCCCGGAGGCAGGCTTTGGCGCAGGTGTGAATGGCACTGGGCTGGCACCTCATCAATCGAGTCCATG
Source organism: Lepidochelys kempii (assembly GCF_965140285.1). NCBI lineage: Eukaryota > Metazoa > Chordata > Testudines > Cheloniidae > Lepidochelys > Lepidochelys kempii. The sequence goes on along the minus strand of NC_136389.1, from coordinate 84,939,716 downwards.
ACGACAACAGCAAATCCAGTCACCAGGACTTCGATACCTAGCGGCTAGGGACCATGGATGGCTCCACCTCTCTGCTGGAAGCCAAGTCGAGTTTGCCCAGCTGGAGAACAAACAACTGGGACTGGGGGGTGGAGGTGGAAGTGAAGTGTGGGAAGCAGTCAGGGCTCACCTGACCTGGGACAAAGAGGGGTCAGAGGGACAGGGCTTTAGGCTTCACGCTGACCAGGATGGACTGTGCTGTAACTGTCTGTTTTCTGTGCTACCGAAGACCTCCCTATGCTGTGTGCCAGCCGACTATAAACCAACTTTCTCAGCACTGTGTGAGTGCCCCTGCAGATGCTGGTGGGGCTGCATTGCTCCCTAAGATAGTACAAGTCTCCCTCAGGGGTCTGCCTCAGTGGGACTCGCTGACCAGAGCTCATGGTGGGAAGCAGAGTGGCAAACAGGCCAGAGATGCAGTCTAAGGAGGCGGCGACACTGCGTGGCTTACCCTGGAGGAAGAGTGAGACCCCTCGGGGGTCTGAATCACTGAACAGCCCTCCCAGAGATTGTTCCAAAGCTGGGGTCACAGCACCAGTTTGGTGGGCGTGTGACTCCTACACACTCTGGAATGGAAGCGCCTTCTCTGCAGACGCCCCACCGGGGAGTCAGCAGGGATGTGGGGCTGCCCCTCCCACAGGCCAGTAGGTCTCAGAGCCCTGCTGCCTCCCTCCCTCCCTCCCCGCCTCTCTGGCAGTCTCCGGTTGGTGAGGATGGCAGGCCCTCTCCACCTTAGGGGCACTGGGCTGGCTCGTGGCTCTGAAGTGGGACCAGTGACTCCTCCCTGACCCTGAACAAACAGCAACCGCCCCCAGAGCAGGGCAGCGCCCCCTCCCCTCTCCCCCCCCTCCCCGCAAGTTAGCAGGGGTCAGTGGGAAGAGTTAGGGGATCGGGCTGCTCTGAGACTGCGGCAGCTCTCACCAAGCAACTCACGCAGCCTGCTCCTGCCATGCTGAGGCAATTCCCAGCCACCTCCCGCCCTGCTGAACAGCCGGAGAGCATCAGTCACCCCTTCACTCGGCACTGCCCTCTGCTCAGGAGCAGCTGCAATGCCTGTGTGGGGACAGCAGCCCCGACCTGGTCACTGCTACCCCCCTCCGCTGTCCGGAAGGAGACGGTCCTCGGGGGCGGGGAGGGGAGGAGAAAGGCTACACAGGCAGGGAGCTCCTGGCACACAGTGCCCCAGTGGATCTGGGGAGAGCAGGGGCTGCAGCACCATACAGAACTGTCACTGGACAGCACGGCCAGGCAGGTGCATCTGCAAAGAGCCAGCTCCCTCCCTGACACCAGAGCACACAGCCCCTTCCCCACCACTTGTGCCCCATCTCCAGCCTCACACACCACCCCTCTCAGAGCTGCCTTGGACTCAGGTGCTGGCCATGCCCCTACTCAGCCAGGTCAGGTTCCCGCAAGCCCTTGGCCCTGCCCCCAGCCACAAGCTGGGCAGAGGCCAGGAATCTGGTTACCTGCCTAGAGCTTCAGGTCAGGAAAAAAGCTTCCAGTTCCAGGAAGTCTGCAGGACAGGGCCTCTGGGGCACAGACCGGCCCCAGGCTGGGCGCTGGGCACTGCCCACTCACTCACCTGGAGACGTACTGCCGGATGCAGTCGAAGCTGGCCTGCGGCTTGTCCTTGCTGTAGCGGGACAGGTAGAAGGTGAAGAGGCGAGCTCCTTCCCCAGGGCTGCCCAGGGCACAGGGGATCTTGATATACTATCCAGAAGAGAGGGAGTGCATGGGACCATTTCCAGCACAGTGGTGCACTGCATTGTCCTTGTTCCTCTACATCATCCTCCTGCCCCACATCCCCATCCCTGCCTGGGGCTTGGCAGCTCTCTGCGGGCTCAGCTGCACACGCTCCAGGCTCTCCCAGGGAGGGGGACTGGGGGCTCCCCAGACCCCATGTTTACAGACGAAGGACCCCAGCAGCACTGCCCTCTAATTGTCTGGTTCAGGATCCCCCCAGGAGGCTACAGCCTGCTTTTAGCAGCAGCTCTCCAGGGGGCAGATCACCAGCAGAGGTTTAACCCTTACCATGCTGGACCATTTCCAGATTTGGGGAAGCCAATGGGAGACTTGAAATGGCTTTACTCCCAGCAGTGGGGTACATAGCCAGGGTGCTGGGGCTGGGTCTCTGAGTGGAAGAACAGAAGAGGGATTAGCAGAAGGGAGGGCTGGCGTCCTGGGCAGGGGACTGTTGGCCAAGCCAGGGGCTCTGTGCCCCAGCTCAGGTGGGGGGTGTACATGGGGCAGGCACCCCCAGACACACCCTGGGGGGGCTCTGCCCCAGCTCAGGTGGGGGGTGTACATGGGGCAGGCACCCCCAGACACACTGGCCCCAGCTCAGGCAGGGGGGTACATGGGGGGAGCCAGCGCTTTACCTCTTCTCATTCCAGCTGCCTCTGCTGAGCTCGCAGCCCAGCACCTGCCCCCCCGGCCCCCCTGTGAGGGAACTTTAATGTGTTTGCAAGCAAAGGCCAGAGGGACCCTTATCTGAGCTTCAGGCAGCAGCTCCCCGCAGGAATCCCCTGCAGAGCTAGTTAGCAAGTGGCGCAGCTGAGGTGCTGCAGCAGCCTGGAGCCAAAGGGGAGGGAGGCAAATCCCCGACCCCAGAGCCCCCAGAAAACAGCAGAGAAGAGACTCGGCCAGGCCCAGCACAGGGCGGGGCCCTGAGCTGCCAAGGAAGGCTGCGGCTGGCAAGAGCTCAATCACTCCACCCCCACCCCAGGGCTGCCGAGAGCCAGTCAGGCCTGGACAGGCCATGGCACCCCCCAGGCAGTGTTGTGGGCCCCTCCCCTGGCTACAGATCAAAAGGGCCCCTCTCCCCCCCAGCCTAGCTGCTCCCCAGCCTCTGAGGGGCCCCACGGTCCGTTGAGCAGCCCCAGCCCCACAGTCCTGGAAGGAGGCTCACAGGGGATGGAGGTGGGGAAACCCCATGGGTCCCATCGACAGCTTCTGCTGCCGGGGCTAGAGACCAACCCCGCTCGCAGTGCCAAGGCCGTGTCCAGCTTTAGCTGTCCCAAGCAACAGAGCTCCCACCTGCCTAGGATGAGCGCTCAGCCCAGGTCCCCCCAGCTGCACCCTGCCCCTCCCCCAGAGCAGGGCTTGGCTGGGCTCCCCCTTGCTGCTGAACTGCCCCATCGTCTCTCCTTCAGCACAGCTCAGCCCCCAGCCCCTGCCCCAGCGGGAGGCAAGGAAGCAGAGCAAGGAGGAACAAGCGCTGCCCTCACCCAAGCCCAGCCCAAGGGGTTGTGAGGGCAGCGCTGCTCCAAGGTCACTGCCCAGGGCGCTGGGCTGCGGGTCTGGGGACAGGCCCAGAACAGGCTGGGGCTAGCGGACCCAGACTGGAAAGCGGAGCGGAGACAGGGCTGTGGAAAGCCAGCGGGGGCTGGGCTGGCAGCCCTCTCACACTCACTCCGTGTTCGGGGAGCCCAGCGGCCCCCCTCAACCCCCCCAGTGAGTCTCACGCTCCCCAGGGAGCCCCGCCCCACTCACCCCCTGGCTCCCTTGGAAGGCGATGACAGGCCGGGCTGAGCCCTGCAAAGGGAACAAGAGGGACAATTAGCGGCTGCACCTGTCTAGACCCCTCCACATCCAACAGCCCTGCCCCGGGGAGCACGGAGCCGGGCCCTGCATCGCACCGCCCGGGGCTGCCCTGGCCGGGCGGCAGCAACAGGGAACCCACCAGGCCCCTCAGAGGCTGGTCTGGGGTCACCGACCCGCCTGCAGGAGCGGACCCCACCTCCAGCCTGCTGCCACCCCGGTCGGGGAGGGGTGGCTGGGGCGGGGGCGCTGACCCGGTCCCGCGGCGCGGGGGGGGGAGGGGGAGGGGGCGGGGGCGCTGACCCGGTCCCGCGGCGCGGGGGGGGGGCAGAGTACACAGGGGGGGCGCTGAACTGGCCCGGGGTGAGATGGGGGCCGCTGACCCGGACCCGGACCCGGCCCAGGTGAGGGGGCGCCGATCCACCCTCACCTGCAGCCGCTGACAGTCCCGCAGCGCCCGCAGCGCCGGGTCGGTGAGTTTCAGGTGCAGGAGGCTGAGGCAGGGCCCGCGGGAGCCGCCCCGGTACCGGAGCCGCCCGGACAGCTCCGCTCGCGGCCACGGCATGGCTGGGAGTGGGGCCGGGCTGGGCTGCGGCACCCCCCGACGCCCGGCGGGCCGAGGGGCGGAGTCTGGTCTGGCCTGGGCGGAGCTGGGGCAGGGCTGGGGCGGTGCGGGAGCGGGCCGGGAGGAGTGGGGCTGGGGCGGTAGGAGCGGAGCGGGGCGGGAGCGGGGCTGGGGCGGGGCGGGAGGGACGGGGTGGGGCGGTGCGGGAGCGGCCCGGGAGGAGTGGGGCTGGGGCGGGATGGGGCGGGAGGAGCGGGGCTGGGGCAGGACGGGTGGGGTGGAGCGGAGCGGGGCGGGGCTGGGGAGCGGGCCGGGAGGAGCGGGGCTGGAGCGGGCCGGGAGGAGCGGTGCGGGGCTGGGGCGGGAGGGACGTGTCCGAGCGGGGCGGGCCTGGAGCGGGGTAGCCGCCCGCCGGGGCTATTTTTGCGGCAGCCTGAGCAAATCCCCTAAGCGCATTAGCCGCGCCCCCGCGCTGCGCGGTCCCGGCCCGGGGGCTGGGCTGCCCCCCCGCGCCCCTTTCATTGACGGCTGGGCCTGAGGGGCCGGGATCGGGACCCGGACACAGCCTCCGTGTCCGCAGGAGCCAGCCGAGCCCTCCCGGCAGGCGGGAGCCGGGCCCGGGCCCCCCGCGGCCGGGCTGAGCGGGCAGCGCCCCGGATTGAGGGCAGCGCAGCCGGGCCCGAGGCTGCAGGGGGCTTAGGCTAATCCGCCCGGCGAACGCAGGGATGGCATTAGAGCCGGGGCAGGGCGTCGCTGCCCGGACTCCCCGCCGCCGCCTCTCCGGCTCGGCAGAGCCCCTGGGCAGCTGGGCTGCGAGTCTGCCGCGTGGCCGGCCTGGGGCGTGCGGAGGGGCCCGCGGGAATGATCGGACCGCAGCCGAGCGCGCAGCCCCAGGGCCCCTCTCCCGGGGCCAAAGCCCTGGAGCCTCTGGAGGTGGCGGAGGAGGGAGGAGGGGCGAGCCAGCGGGCCAAGCAGCCCGCATCAGCTGGGCCAGCAGCGGCCCTGGAGCTGGAGGGGAGCCCTTGTCTGGGGAGGGTGGTCAGGTTCCTCTTGCCTCACACTGCAATTGAGGCCCCCCTGCCCCAGGAGGAGGAGCAGCAATTCTACCGGGGGCTGGAGCGGCTGCTGGGGCCAAAGCAAGGCTGCTTCCGGCAGCTGTTCGCCGCCACCGGCTGGGCAGATGTCACAGGTGAGTCAGCAAGACTGGGGGGAGGGAAGGCAGGAAGGGGTGACCGGAAAACAAGACCCCAGAGCCACTTCTGGGGAAGCTCCCATCTGCCCCCCACCCTCGCCACTGCACCCCCCAGTCTCTTGAGAGCAAGGCAGAGAGTTGACGGACTCCCGGAGCACCCACACTGGTGTTGTCAGTGCCACATTTCGCTTGGCTGCCCCCCGACTGGCACTGGATTGCAGTGCATCATGGGGGCATGGCCCTGCTAGATGGTGGGTCTCTGGCCTGCCAGCTGGGCCTGGCACAGTGCCATTCGGCTGGCCAGTCCGGGGCAACATGGCATGGGCGAGCCCCCAGCATGGCATCTGCTGGGTGCACAGACACCCAGTGTTGAGCATGGGGCATTTTCAGCCCCTTCACAGCTGCTGGGCAGCGGGGGTGTGGCCCGAACTCCAGCAGCTGAGCTTCAGGGGCCCTGGGCTGGTTTCCAGGCCACAACACTGCTGCCAAAGAAACATGCATTTAAAACCGTGTGGGCCGGAGGGTCGGGCATGGGGCTGGGCCTCGGGAGAGCTGGGTTCTAGTCCTGGCTAAGCCACTGAGCTGCTGGGTGCCCTTGGGCAAGTCGCTTCCCCTCTCCTGGCCTGTCTCTCCTCACAGCCTGGCTCTGTCTGGAGTAAAGAGCCTGTGGGCAGGGCCCATCTCTCCCGCTGCCTGTGCAGCGCCTGGCCCTGTGGGGCACCAATCTCGATGCTACTGTAATACACATAATAAAGCACAACTGCCCTGAGGGAAGTGCAGTCATCTCCTTGAGGTCCCCCCATGCTGCAAAGCCAGGAGCAGAAACACTAAAACAAGGGGTCTAATATGAAGGAACCCCCTAAGGGGAGGGGGAGGCGGAGCGAGAGCGAGGAGTGCCCCTGGCTGGAGAGGGAAGAACGGGTCCCTCTCTGCCCAGGTGAGTCCCACAGGTCCTGGGGCAGGGGCTCCTGCTCCCTGGGCTGATTCCCCTCTCCCTGTTTGCTTCCCCCAGAGGACAGATTCCTGAGGAAGTTGCTGGTGAGAGAAGGCCAAGGAGAGGCCGGCAGGCCCCAGCCAGGCAGGAGGTGACTGTGAAGCTGCTGGGGGTTCTGGAGGATGGTAGCCTGGTGGAGAAGGACCCGATGCTGACTTTCACCCTGGAGCAGGGGGACGTCATACAGGTCTGGTCTCCTCCTGCACCCTAAGGACAGAGTCACCATCAAGGCTGGATGGTTTGGTGCCCCTGCAGGTTGGCATTTGCCAGCTTTGAAATGCCCGACTCCAGCCACAGGCATCAGTGGCCATGTTCTAATCTCCTCTTGCTGTTGCAAAGACATCAGCTGTGTGAAACCTACACAACACACGTGTGCGCCTCCTGCTGGCTTTGCAAGGCAGTAACAAAACCTCTTCCAGGCTGTGCTGGGGCATAAACAGGGAGGCAAATGAAATCCTGGTGTCAATTCCCAGCTCCTGGGTTCAGCCCAGGGAAGGGCTGACTGGCTGGAAAGCTGCCCAGGGGGCCAGTCCAGCCAACGAGAATCACAGATCAACAGGGTAACAAGGGACCATCTGCAAGAGTCATCCAGTTGAACCCACTGCCAAGTGCAGGATTTGTTACGTCTAAAATCATTCCTGGGCCCTTCCAGTCCCTGAGCTCAGCACGACCACAGGCGTGTAACTCAGACATTTATGGTGCATGCCTAAGTGTCATCTGAAGTAGCAGCCAACTGCAGGCTCTAGAATTCTATTAAAACACCCACACGTGCACACATCTGCAATGGGTCCCAGTCAGTATTCACCTATATTCAGTTCCTGGAGAACCTGGGAAGGGGGGAGTGAGACGGCTGTGGGGTTGCACGGGATCCAGCCTCACACAGTGGCTTGCAGGCCCCACCAAGGCCCTGTTTTTCTGATCACTTGCTAAAAGCTGACTGTGCAGGGATCAAAATGGAGCCAGTCCCTGCCCCACACAGATGCAAGATGTACTGGGATGACTGTCCCTCGGTCACCTTCCACAGAAGTACAAGGGGGTGGTTTCCCTTGGCTTCTTAGATGAAAGACCCTTGACTAAGCAGCTTTTTCACTTATATTCAGTTCCTAGAGACTCCAACCCCGTTAGCTGAAGGACCTGTCTTTCTCAGCTTGCAGAGTGCTATGCCCTTGTGTCTGGCCAGTGATGGATGCCAAGATGGCTTCTTTTCTCTCTCCAAACTCACTGTTTTGTCCCGAGATTCAGACGACCCCAGGCTGGTCTTCCCTGCTGTGTACTTCCCATCCCATTGAGCCATATATAACTGGGGCTTCCGTTGGTTTTGGTCACACCTTGTTTGATGTCATTGGGAGACAGGCTGTTTTCCCTTTGTTCGGTCACAGACTATAAAGCAGAATATCAGTGAGTGTCCACAGTTCCTCAAACAGTGTTAGTAGAGATACCAAAGATGGTAATCACCAGTGTGTCATCAGCTTTCATACTCGATACACGTGTATAACACAATCCACTGATTCAACTACTTAAGCCCTGGCTGTAAACCACTGACATGCATTCTCAGATGTCAGGCTGGTTCCTCCCTGGCCCGCTGGTGATAGTTGACTTCTTACCACCCCCCTAGTAGCCAGACGGCTCTGTTTACCTTTGATTGTACATGCACGTTCATCCTCCCTGCCTGACGCCAAGGCTGGTCAGCCAAGCAAATACCTTGCAGTGTCTAGGTCAGACTGGGCCTGTGCATGGCTGAGAACATAAGTCTCGCACATACGTAACTGTTCATACATCCCCCAGACAGACATCACACGAGAATATTAATGAGCAGTAAGTTATTCGTTTCCCAGTGATAGCTCACATGCCACCTTTGGGGATCTATCATGACAAACATGTGAGGTGTAGTGACAAGATTTGCTGCCAGACCCACCCAGGGGTCTCTGGCTTACACCCTGCTTGCACACCTATCCTGCGGCATTGCTGCTCCCACCCCTCACCCTGCTTGTGGCTCAGCCAACACCTCGAAAACTGTGAGGACAGGTACAGAAAAAGATTCTTGTCAAGAAGCCCCTCTGGGTCCGGCTAGAATCAACACTCCTGGGGCAAGGTTGGGGCAGGGGGAAGTAGTTGAGATTTCCCATCCCATCCTGACCCCAGGGTTCCTCAGAGGAGAGACACTCCCAGTTTCACATCTCCTCTGCCCAGAGCGAGACCCCAGGTCAGGGGGAAGAGAACCACAACCACCCCAAGCCCTGCTATTGATGCAAGGTCCAGCAATTCAGCGGCAATTCAGAACCTGATCTGACCCCCTCTCTACCACACCCCCTCACTGTTCCACCCCATATCTGCAGCAGGAAGGGAACAGATGCCACAAAAATGGGGCCCTGTGGGGCAGATTCCTCCCCTGACTTTGGCATTCAGCAGCGACAGGGAGAGGAGTAGAGACCCTACTCCCACTCCCTAGAGAACTCCCAGCACCAGGAGCCAGCCACCTCCCTCCAATGCCAGGGGGCAGATGGTGGAACTCAGCATAGGCACTGCTGAGCTCCAACTTCTCTGCAGCATGCCATGTCAAACATGCTGGGCCAAGGGGAGCCTCCATGCAGTGCAGTGGGTGCAAGTCTTGGGGCAGGAATAAACCACTTTGTCCCCCTCTCGACAGGCCCTGGAGCTCGGTGTCCAGTCCATGCAGCTAGGAGAGGTGTCTTTCCTTCTCACCAGCTTCCAGTATGCATACGGTCACCTGGGCAGGTAGGCTGGACTTGATCCTTTCCCTGCTCTAGGCTTAGAGCACCGAGGTGCTGCCCACCTCTCACTGTTCCTTTGGCAAAAGGAACAGAGTAATCCCAGCCCTGGTTGCCTGAAGGGGTCCTCTCGTCCTGGCCCAGCTGTCCCTAGTAAAATCACAGCTACCTGCACTGTTCGTGATTCTGTGGTTCCAGAAGCCAACGGGCTCTGCACCCTGACTCCCAGAGTGCAGGAGGCCAGGGACGGGAGTACTGGGGAAAGGCAAAAATCTCACTTCCTCCCTCCAGGGACCCTGATATCCCATCGGATGCCTCATTACTGTATGAGGTGACCCTGCTACAGATCCGGGACAGCCCTGATCTGGGGCTCCTGTCACCCTCCACGCGAATCAGCCTCAGCAAGCAGAAGAGGGAGCGAGGGAACTTCCATTTTGAGCGGGAGGAGTACCAGTGGGCTATGCAATCCTACCAGCTGGCCCTGGGCATCCTGGACTCACCTGGTGCAGGTAAAATAAGAGGCCACCTGGGCTCAGGGCACATGAGTTGAGTGGAGGGGAGTCTCGGGGCTTCACCCTAAGAGGATCTGGGTTTAGCAGGGAGAGAGTCAGAGATAAGAGGCTGGCACAGGACTGGGGTTGCACATTCTCCTCTCCCTAGCAGCTCTGAGTGAGCTGCAGAGCGCTCGTCTAGCTCGTCTAGCTCGTCCAGCTGGCTTTGACCACCTTGTTGTTGGGCTCATTCCCAGTCCCTCCAAGCCCCGAGGAGGAAGAGGAGCTGAAAGAGCATCAAGTGAAATGTCTTAATAACTGTGCAGCTGCCCAGTTGAAGCTGCAGCTGTTTGAGGAGGTGTTGGCATCATGCAGTACAGTACTGCACATCGACCCCGACAACGTGAAGGCTCTCTACAGGAAAGGAAAGGTACAGCCCAGCACTCGCACCAAGGGAACCCAGGAGACTGGGGCATGGCCTGGGAGACGAGGGAAAAGGCTGGTAGGAGATGGAGGGGAGGGAGAAGACTAGAAGCATTGGATCTGCAGGTTCCAGGAAGAGATCTCACCAGTCAGGCCCTCTTTCTCCAACTTCTCGGAGTCTGGGTTGGAGACCCTTACACCAGTGGTTCTCAAACTTTTGTACTGGTGACCCCTTTCACAAAGCAAGCCTCTGAATGTGACCCACCTTATGAATTAAAAACACTTTTTTATGTTTAACACTGTTATAAATGCAGGAGGCGATGCAGGCCTTGGCGGTGGAGGCTGACCGCTCACGACTGACTGAGGGGTCACAAACCCCTGCCTTACACCAAAGGGACTGTATGAGAAAGCAAGGTCAGAGTTAGAGAGAAGGGGACAGGGGGAGAATAGGCAGCAGGAGAGAAGGAAAACAAGCAAAGAGGAAAGTACTAGGAGTTAGTAACCAAATAGCTTTTCCTCTGGGTGTATCTGAAGCTCTCTCCATGTCCCTACACTCCTGCTCTCTCTCTGTGAGCCCTTCCCCCTTATCACTGTGTCCCATCCCCCACAGCTCTATGCCTCCTGATCTGTCTCCCTTCTTTTCTTTACTGTCTCCTCCCTCTCGCAGCTGCTGTCAGAAAGAGGAGAGGACCAGGAAGCCATGAAAATCCTAAAGAGAGCCCTGCAGCTTGAGCCCACCACGAAGGTAAAGAGCAGAGCAAGGGCCCCCCTCCAGGGGCTAGTTCCTGAATTATCCACTCGCACTGGAGCGGGTGGGTAGCGAGGCGCCGTCCCTCCTGGCTCCAAGGGGAGGCTTACCTTGCACAGTAGGCAAGCAGCACATTTACAGGGGTGGCCAATATCCTGCTTATTTCACGCAAAGATCCCAAAGTGCTTTAGCCAGGCACTCAGTGTTGTTCCCCCCATGTTACAGGCCCAGGGGGCAGTGACCTACCCAAGGTCATACGGGTCTCTGGCAGAACAGGAAATAGAGGCCAGGAGCCCTGACTAACCAGGAGTGAACTCAAGTAGACTTCCTACTGAAGCTGCTGCCATATAAAAGGGTGGGGAGGCAGGAGGAATGACAGTCGCAGGACAGAAGAACTCTCTTCATGCTCCAGAAGGAAGCAGGTGGAGTGCTCCAGGGTTAATGACCTGCTGTCCTCTCTTGGTCTCTTCCAGGCAATTCATGCTGAGCTCTCAAAGCTAGTGAAGCGTCAGAAAGGGCAGGCGGAATGCCCTGCCCCCACAGACGTGGGCGACCTGGTGCAGCCGGCAGCGTGCCAGAGCAGATGGGTACATTGGCTTGGCCCGGCCCAACCGGGACACTGGTGCTGCTCCGGAACCAGAACTCTGCCTCCCCATTACTGTCCCTGGTCGCAGTTATGCCTGTGTCTGCGTCCAAAGCCTGATCACCTAGGGCCCTGCCTTGTTAACCTGGACCTGCCCAACCTGCCTGCCTAGCTGGAACTCCTGGCCCAAGGCCCTGAGTTTTATCAAAGAGGGATTCATTCCCAGCTGGAAGGCTCAGGTAGAGGCTATGTCACCTCTTCGTGGGTGAAGACACTTCTCCTGTTGCCCACGAACAGGAGAGCATGGTCTACACACGGGGCCGTCTGCTGGTTTAGTGTATGTGAGCAGAAAGCTGGCGGGTGGATGCTAGCACTGCGGAAAGGAGCCGTGAGGCTCTTATAGTTCCCCATGTTCTCCCAGGGGCTGATGCTGATGGTGCAGAACCCAGGTCCTCATTGTTAGGGGACTGGGAGGGAGGTGGTGTCTGATCAGGCGGCAAGAGGCCAGGGCCTGGGTAGAGGAACCCAGGACGTCCCTGCTCTACCAGGTTCCAACTCAGGGCACATCAAATGATAGTTTAAAAATGTGTGGCGTACACCTACTCCCTGGGCCACTTCCTCTCCTGGCTTCGGTTCCTCTGCTGGTGCCATCTTACGTCCTCCCTGGAGTCCTCTCAGGTCCCCGCTGGAGAGTTTTCCTCTCTCCATCGTGGCTCAGCAATGCCATCCTCTGCGGTGGCTTGGCAGCAGGGCCTGGGCCCGGCCACCCGGGCCCCAGCAGCTTCTCAGCAGGAGCCTGCAACACACAACTGCCCCCCAGAATGAGCTGAGCTGTCCCCTTTGAGCTCAGCCTTCACCGAAAGCATACCCAGCAGGGGCCGCTGGGCAGAACTTTCTGGGCCCAGGGCTGCTCCTTACCCCTTCCCTCACCAGTGTGGGGCTTGCACATCCCATCACACCCATTCACAAGGTCCCTGCCTAGCTAGGGCCCATGCAGAGATACTCCCAGCCCCATCTGGCATTGTGCAGGGATGGGCTGGAAGGCTGCAGAGGCTCCATTTGGGCATGAGAAGAACTGCCCCTAACCCAGTAATGAAACCCAGAAACTAAGGCAGGAACAAGCAGCCTGGCTGCCAGTCGGGTTAGGGGGAGAGGGGCGAGGGAGATGAATCAGAGCATTCCTTGGCCCACCCCTGTCATCTCAAAGCTCTTGACACACAATAACAACCTTAGCTGCACCCTCTCCCCACAAGGCAGGTCAGCATCACTGTCCCTGAATCACAAGTAGCAAGACCACAGGCCAGTCAGATGACCTGTGGAGTCAGAAATGGAAAGAGAACCTCCATCTCTTAGGTACAGGGGCTGCGTTCTCCTCCCAAGGCAACGGGCTTGGTGACCCCTGCCCATGGCCAGCCTGCACACGGCGTGGCCCCGGGCTGCCTTGTGGGGATCTCGCAGTGCAGGTGGCTGTTGTGAAGCTCATTCGCTCCATCTCTCTCTTCTCCTCTTGCAGATGGACCCCAATGACCCACTGCCGTTTAAGGACACTAGCTGAGTTGCCTCCTGTCTTTTCCAGGTCACCCCCTGGAAGCTGCTTTTTGGTGCTGTGGCTGTGGCTCTGGGCAGCATGGTGACCTCCATCTTCCTGACAACACGGAGCTGAGACTAGCCAAGGACACCAGAGATGCAGGGGGTTTACAGCCCCTCCACCGGCAAAGGGGGGGGCCAGGGAGGTATGATCCTGTTGGCTCCTCCTGTGCGAGCCCTGGGTTGTCCAGCACAGAACGCAGACCATGTTCTCAGTGAAGCCAGGGTCACCAGCTGACAGGACTTAGCAGTGACCTTTGTGTCTTTGAAAATAAACGTGGCTGTTGTTTAGCCAGAGCCCTGCAGCCAGGCCTGATCTCAGCGCGGGGGATTGGGGTGTGCAGAGGGCTCACGGGACCTGCTCTCCGGCTGCTGCCTTGCTGACAGGCCCCAGACACTGGGCAGCACAGAGCTGGGAAGGAATGGGCCCTTCCAGCTGAGGGAGTGAATACTGAACCCCAGCCCTGAGTGCCTGGACCTCATCCCTGCCCCCAACAGAGCACCCCCACAGAGCGCCTGGACCTCACCCCCAACACCGCACCCCCTCAGAGCTCCTGGATCTCACTCCCCCCCAACACAGCACCCTCCCCAGAGCACCTAGATATCACTCCCCCCAACACAGCACCCTCCTCAGAGTTCCTGGACCACACCTCCCCAACACAGCACCCCCCCCAAACACGTGGACTTCACCCCCCCAACACAGTCCCCCTCCCCAAGCACCTGGACCTCACCCCCCCGCCACAGCACCCCCCCTCAGAGCGTCTGGACCTCACCCCCCCCAACACAGCACCCCCCCTCAGAGCGCCTGGACCTCACCCCCCCGCCACAGCACCCCCCCTCAGAGCGCCTGGACCTCACCCCCCCAACACAGCACCCCCCCCTCAGAGCGTCTGGACCTCACTCCCCCCAACACAGCACCCCCCCCTCAGAGCGCCTGGATCTCACCCCCCCCCAACACAGCACCCTCCTCAGAGTTCCTGGACCACACCTCCCCAACACAGCACCCCCCCCAAACACGTGGACTTCACCCCCCCCAACACAGTCCCCCTCCCCAAGCACCTGGACCTCACCCCCCCACCACAGCACCCCCCCTCAGAGCGTCTGGACCTCACCCCCCCAACACAGCACCCCCCCTCAGAGCGTCTGGACCTCACTCCCCCCCCAACACAGCACCCCCCCCTCAGAGCGCCTGGATCTCACCCCCCCCAACACAGCACCCCCCCCTCAGAGCGTCTGGACCTCACTCCCCCCCCAACACAGCACCCCCCCCTCAGAGCGCCTGGATCTCACCCCCCCAACACAGCACCCCCCCTCAGAGCGTCTGGATCTCACCCCCCCTCAGAGCACCTGGACCTCACCCCCCCCAACACAGCACCCCCCCCCTCAGAGCGCCTGGATCTCACCCCCCCAACACAGCACACACCCCCCTCAGAGCGCCTGGATCTCACCCCCCCAACACAGCACCCCCCCTCAGAGCGTCTGGATCTCACCCCCCCTCAGAGCACCTGGACCTCACCCCCCCCAACACAGCACCCCCCCCCCTCAGAGCGCCTGGATCTCACCCCCCCAACACAGCACCCCCCCCCTCAGAGCGCCTGGACCTCACCCCCCCGCCACAGCACCCCCCTCAGAGCGCCTGGATCTCACCCCCCCAACACAGCACCCCCCCCTCAGAGCGCCTGGATCTCACCCCCCCCCAACACAGCACCCCCCCTCAGAGCGCCTGGACCTCACCCCCCCGCCACAGCACCCCCCCTCAGAGCGCCTGGACCTCACCCCCCCGCCACAGCACCCCCCCTCAGAGCGCCTGGACCTCACCCCCCCCAACACAGCACCCCCCCCTCAGAGCGCCTGGACCTCACCCCCCCCAACACAGCACCCCCCCCCTCAGAGCGCCTGGATCTCACCCGCCCTCAGAAAGCCTGGAGCCCCCCCACTTCCTGCAGCCAATCACAAGCCGGTCACAAGTCTGCCCCTCACTGCGTTGAGCCAATGAGGAGCCTCCAGTGGGCGGGGTCTATGTGGCGGTTGGGCCGCCTGGGGCCTCGCTGACGCGATCTCCGGGCCAATGAGGAGCGGCCCTGGGGGGGACCCGGGACGTGGCCGCCGAGCGGACGCAGCCGAGCGGAGCCATGACCCGTAGGTGCCGGGCGGCCCCGGCGTGGCCCTGCCGGGCGGGGCAGGGCGGGGCGGGGCTTATGCGGAGCCCGGGGGGTTATGTGGGGCGGGGCTGCCCAGGGCTCTCTGGGGGGGGGAGGGTTCGGGGGAGCCGGGGGGGTTAAGTGGGGAGCAGGGGGATGTGGGGCGGGGCTGCCCAGGGCTCTCTGGGGGGAGGGGGGGAGTCTGTGCAGGGGGAAGGTTCTGGAGAGCCTGGGGGGTTATGTGGGGAGCAGGGGGCTGCCCAGGGCTCTCTGGGGGGAGTCTGCGGGGGGGAGGGTTCTGGGGAGCCCGGGGGGGTTAAGTGGGGAGCAGGGGGATGTGGGTCAGGGCTGCCCAGGGCTCTCTGCGGGGGGGAGGGTTCTGGGGAGCCGGGGGGGTTATGTGGGGAGCAGGGGGATGTGGGGTGGGGCTGCCCAGGGCTCTCTGCAGGGGGGGAGGGTTCTGGGGAGCCGGGGGGGTTAAGTGGGGAGCAGGGGGATGTGGGGCGGGGCTGCCCAGGGCTCTCTGGGGGGAGGGGGAGAGTCTGCGGGGGGGAGGGTTCTGGGGAGCCCGGGGGGTTATGTGGGGAGCAGGGGGATGTGGGGCGGGGCTGCCCAGGGCTCTCTGCGGGGGGAAGGGTTCTGGGGAGCCGGGGGGGTGATGTGGGGCAGGGCTGCCCAGGGCTCTCTGGGGGGAGGGGGGGAGTCTGTGCATGGGGAAGGTTCTGGGGAGCCCGGGGGGTTATGTGGGGAACAGGGGGATGTGGGTCAGGGCTGCCCAGGGCTCTCTGGGGGGAGGGGGAGAGTGCGGAGGGGAGGGTTCTGGGGGGAGGGGGAGAGTCTGCGGGGGGGAGGGTTCTGGGGAGCCCGGGGGGTTATGTGGGGAGCAGGGGGATGTGGGGCAGGGCTGCCCAGGTCTCTGCCTGGGGGCAGTCTGCGGGGGGGAGGTTTCTGGGGAGCCCGGGGGGTTATGTAGGGAGCAGGGGTGTGGGAGTAGGCAGCCCTACTTGTGAGAGCCAGAGGCTGTGGGGTCAAGGGGTCACCCTCTCAGTGCTGGCTGAAAGGTTGCGTGAATGGCCTGGGTTTTGCATCCAGGCTTGTTGGAAGCAGCGCCCGTCCTGGTGCCAGGATACCCGAGAGCTCCCTCTGCTAGCGGGCTGGCAACGCCATTGTCAGAGCTCAGTAGGGCTTCTAGGTGGAGCTCTTCTCGCACTTGCCCAAGTGACTGTTCTCCGCATACCTCCTCCAGCGGCTGCTGCCTTGGCTGTTTAATTAACCGGGCTCTTCAGGGCACACACCCAGCTGCCCCACCCTGAGTCAGGCTCCTTAACCCTGCACACAGCCCTTCCCTGGGGCTCCACGGGGACTGCCCGCTTTGAGAGTGCAGTGCTGCTGCCCTTGGATACTGACCAGTTTGTTCTTCAAGACAGGTGGTCGGGCGACCATTCTCTGTGAGCTGATGGCTGTGCCAGTCACCCAGCCTGAGTGCTGGCACCAGGGGAACTCCCAGTAACCTCTCATCTCAGGCTTGTGTTCCTTGCTTCCAGAAGTACCTCAGACAGGAGGGCAGCTGATGTCCAGTGGGGCTGGGTCGTGGGGCCTTATCTCATCCAGGGTGCAGCGAGTCAGTCTTCTGCTGGTGTCGTTGCAGGCGGTAACCAGCGTGAACTGGCCCGTCAGAAGAACATGAAGAAGCAGACTGACTCGGGCAAGGGGAAGCGGCGCGATGACGGCCTGTCGGCTGCTGCCCGGAAGCAGAGGTAACTGTCCATGATGAGAGGAAGAGGCAAGAGGCTGGCTTTTTCTCTCCCCCTCCTGGCCTGTGACTCTGGTACACAGCATCTGACTTAACCAGGCCCTAGGTTCCTGATTGGGGCTGCAACCCCATGCTCCCTGCAGCAACTCCACCTGCCAGAGCTGCTTCTGGAGGGCTCCTACGAAGCAGGGTCTTGGCTCCCTTCTAACAGTGAGGTTCATGCTCAATGGGCCCTGGGCTCCTGCATGCTGTGTCAGTCCATGGTCTAGCCATGGAAGTAGCATCCTCTGCCGGGAACCAGGCTTAGCATGGGGGGTCACAGCCCAGCATTCTCACTTGCAATGTGTATAGAGCTGGGCCCTGGGCAGAACATCAGCTTTCTCTGAAATAACGGTGAATAAGTGTCCTGCCTCCCTGTCTTCTCATTTCCCCTCCTTCCTGCAGTGTCTTCCCTTCTCTGGGATGATGTCTCTTTCATCAATCAGATTTCTCTGGCATGCTCAGTAACTTGCTCTTCCTGTCCTCCAGCAGCATGTACCCACCCCACCACCTATGTTCCCCAGCAGAGGCTTTTGTCCTGTGTTTCTTCTTACTGCTTTGAGAAGGCCCTGTTGTATCCCCACCTCCCTCAACTAATTGCATCCTGCCTGCCCCATCCATCCACCCAAGGTTTCCAAATTCAGTTCTCCTGAATCTGCAGTTTGGGTGCCCTGGATCTGCCACTCCTGCTCTGGCCAGTAGCTCCCTCGTGCTGAAATCCTCTGCCTCCAGAAACTACTACTTTTGCTATCAGAAAACCTGAGATGCTCTCCCTGTTCCCTCCTGGCCCACCACTAACAGGCTCCTTTTCTCCCAATAGAGACTCTGAGATAATGCAGCAGAAGCAGAAAAAGGCCAGTGAGAAGAAGGAGCAACCAAAATAATGTGTGGGGAACTTGGTCTGTCGCAGGAGAAGTGAGGCAGCATCCCTGCCGTTCACCTTTGCGCTTGCCCTGCCCTCATCTCCAGCCCACCACAGTCTCCTGGCCCTCTTGCTTGTAGAATGCAAAGCATGTAGCCCTGCCGGGATTGTCTGCCCCGATGTATGTTCTCCCCACTCTCTACAATGTGCAGCCAGTGTTGGCCCAGAGGGGCTGGCCTATGGCTGCATAGCCAAGCAGCTGCAGGAGCCCCTCACCCTTCTTAGTCACATCAGACCCACTTCTATGTATTAAAGTAGCTTTTGGATTCTTCAGGGGTGCTGGATTATTGGTAGGTGTTCGTGACCCCGCAGAGCCTTCCCCCTTGACGTGCCATTCCCTCCCTGCTCCTGCCACTGAGGGGTTGGGTTGGGAGCTGCTTGCCATATTCAGGGGAGTCTGGAAGGGCTCAAGCCCTCCCAAGCTGAAAGCATGGCCCTGGACCTAGCTAGCATCAAGGCAGGGCTTAGGGGAATCTATGACAGGAGGGGCAGGGGAAGCCACAGGCTGAATCCTTAAAGGCCAATGCACTGGCAGTGCCAGGGGTGACCCCACTCTCTCCTCTGCCTCCCCTAGAGCTGTCAACAGGCAGCGATGGTGTTTCTCTGGCACCCAGTGGTCAAAGCTGGGTCCCAGCCCCAGAGAAATGGGGGAGGCAGTGGTGGAGCCAGGGGAGAGGGTGCAGGGCAGGCTTGATTTATTTATTTGGGGGTTGGGGGGGGGATTTATGTGTCTAAGAGGCAGCAGGCTCAGACCACCTCTCCCCTTGCTGGCTGCTTCCCTGGGCATGGAGCCCACCATGCCAAGCTGTAGGCTAGGCTATCCTTTGAGCAGATGTAGCCTGACCCTAGCCTTCTGGGGTGGAGCAAGCTGGCTGGTGCCAGGTGCTCATGGAGGAGGCAGCACCACATCCTGGGTCATGCATGAGCAGGGAAGCAACAGTTTAGGTCCTATTGCCCCAAGCACTCAATGGCAGGGGGACCCAGGGAAAAGAAAGGAGCCCTATGGTGGGTGAGCTGAACTGAGAGCCCTGCATCACTCCCAGAGGGAGGGGACAGTCTCCACCCAGCCAGAGGGAGATTACAAAAAAAGTTTGTTAAAGACTGCCCCAGGAGAGGCCAGAACAAGCCTGATGCCCATTTCTCTCCTCCCCTGTACCGTAAGGCAAAGCAGCTGCTAAAATATCAAGGCAACCCAACCAGAGCCCTGCAGCCAGCAAAGGGTTAAACATGGAGAGGGGTCTGCCTGGGGCAGCAGAATGATGTCCCACTTCAACTCAAGATCTCAGAGCCAAATGGGGAGGTAATTGTCCAATAAGAACTAACTTTTGGGGGTGAGTGCCAAGCTTTTGAGCCAGCTCTTCCTCCAGTCCCTGTGGCGCTCAAAAGCTTATCACTCTTACCCCCAGAAGTCGGTCCAAGAAGAGATTTAATAATTTTATTAAGATGACGTTGAAGTAAAAAGAAAACAGTACAGAGTTTAAGCATAGAAGTTTCTGGTTATCAGGGAATAAGGTACAGATTATCAAGGGCTGCGAAATTCAGTTTAGGAACGGGTGACGTAAGGAATACATAATCTGCAATCTCCCCGATTGGGGGTAAAAGGTTAACGGGTCAAAGTACAGACATTGAGCTATGGGGGTATGTTGTCCATATAACGGCTATGTTCAGGTGTGGAGTATAATGAGTAGATACGATGATGAGGATGGATTTACCCTCATTTGGTGGGATTTAATGTTCAGTGAGTTTATGGTTCCAGTTCATACGGTCCAATGGAAAAAGTCTCTCAGTCCCTTTCCCGTAGTGGATGCACGATCTCGTACCAGCTCACCCCTCCTGGTACTGTTGGTGGCCGGTGATGTGTTCGATGTAGATGTCCCTGGACCATCGGATGGTGTCTGAGACCATGAGGCGCCACATGAGCTGTGCGTAGCATCGACCGATCCCACGGGTCCGCAACGCATGCTCATTGCAGGGCTCCCAAGTGCCCAAGGCTCCGACGATCAGGGAGTCCATCTGCACCTCTGGCACCTTAGAGACTAACCAATTTATTTGAGCATAAGCTTTCGTGAGCTACAGCATCTGATGAAGTGAGCTGTAGCTCACAAAAGCTTATGCTCAAATAAATTGGTTAGTCTCTAAGGTGCCACAAGTCCTCCTTTTCTTTTTGCGAATACAGACTAACACGGCTGTTACTCTGAAACCTGTCATCTGCACCTCGTAGCCCTTTGCTCTCAGGGTGTCAGCCAGGGGGGCATATTATTATTTCCCTCCCTTGTCTCTACTATCCTGGGACATAGTGACAGCGATACCTACATTAAACTCAGAATACAGTTCCCAGAGCTGCTCCACGCAGGAACAAACCATGCCCTGCATGCCCAGGCTTTCGAGCATGGTAAGTACTGAAGGTGCCTTCTTTCTGCCCCAGGGTGGTCTCAGCTTGCAGCCAGGGCCCTAGGCCCGCCCCACTCCATGGGGTGTCTTGCCCAAGCGACAGCAGGGCACCATCTGCCTCTTTTGGTTGAAGGAGCCACAGGCTCAACCCTTCTCTTCTGCACTAGGTCCCACAGCAGCTAGAGTGAGGTGCCTGCCTGGCAGGGGCACTCAGGTCAGTTAGGATTCCACTAGCATCTTCACTTGGCTCCATGGTCGTCTGCACCACCCTGCAGAGCCAAGGGGCACAAATGTTACCAGCATGCAGCCTCCTGCCCCCCGCGCTGGAAGCGGGGCCCTGTGAACAAACCCTCATCTCCCAAGCACCTCCCAGCAGGGGCAAAGGACGTTCCCCCCAGAGGGAGGGGGATGGTGCACATTTAACTCTTCCCCCTGGGCTGAGTGTGGCTGGGCCTCTGGGTGGCAAGCAAGGTGCTCTTCTGCAGCCAACAGTCTCCCACCCCAAAGGCCCAGGGAAGGGGCTGCACCCACTCCTACTGCTGGGCTCTCTCCTCCCGGGTGCAGCACAGCTTCCACCACATTGGTGCCATCCTTGGCGCTGGTCTCGCAGAACAGTGAGTTGTAGGCCTGAGAATACAGGAAAGAAATGGTTACTTGCCGTAACTGTGGCTCTTTGAGATGTGCCGGAGATGGGAATTCCACTGAGGTGTGTGCGTGCCCAGCATGCCGGAGCCTTTTGCCGAGCAGTACGTGTAGAGGGGTGGTGCGCATGGCTGTGACCGCTCCATTGGCTATCTGAGGCAGTGCCATCCCAACCCCCGTCAGTTCCTTCTCACTGAAAGCCCATGAGAGAAGACTCCGCTGCAGAGGGGATGGAAGGTTGGTTGTGGAATACAGCTGCATCCCATCGTGAAGAACCAATTACAGTAAGTAGCCGCTTCTTCTTTGAGTGGATACACATATTCCACTTTGGTGACTCACAAGCAGTACCCCAGTCTGGAGGTGGGGCTTGGAGTCTATTGAAATGCGGATCACAAGGCTGCCCTTGAGGCCTGTGTCCGCTCTGGAAGATGCGGTAATCGCATAATGGTCCGTAAACATATGTATGGATGACCGGCAAATGTCCAGTATGGAACAGTCACTGAGGAATGCTATTGCGCCCTCATGGAGTGAGCCCATATCGGCTGAGGAGGCGCAGCCAAAGATATTTCATACACAGTCTTGATACAGGATGAAACAGAGAGAACACTCTTTGGATAAATGTGGTCACGTTACCTTGTTTGTCCCGAGAGCATTGAGTGTAAGGGCGGCTCAGCCATCAGGGCCTGCAACTCTTCTTGCAGATGTGATGGCTATCAGGAATGGGGTTTTCTGAGACAGGAAAGGAGGGGCACCATAGAATATCAGGGTTGGAAGGGACCTCAGGAGGTCATCTAGTCCAACCCCCTGCTCAAAGCAAGATCAATCCCCAACTAAATCATCCCAGTCAGGGCTTTGTCAAGCCTGACCTTAAAAACTTTTAAGGAAGAAGATTCCACCACCTCCCTAGGTAACGCATTCCAATGTTTCACCACCCTCCTAGTGAAAAAGTTTTTCCTAATATCCAACCTAAATCTTCCCCACTGCAACTTCAGACCATTACTCCTTGTTCTGTCATCTGCTACCACTGAGAACAGTCTACAGCCATCCTCTTTGGAACCCCCTTTCAGATAGTTGAAAGCAGCTATCAAATCCCCCCTCATTCTTCTCTTCCGTAGACTAAACATCCCCAGTTCCCTCAGCCTCTCCTCATAAGTCATGTGTTCCAGTCCCCTAATCATTTTTGTTGCCCTCCGCTGGACTCTTTCCAATTTTTCCACATCCTTCTTGTAGCATGGGGCCCAAAACTGGACCCAGTACTCCAGATGAGGCCTCACCAGTGTTGAATAGAGGGGGACAATCACGTCCCTCGATCTGCTGGCAATGCCCCTACTAATGCATCCCAAAATGCCATTGGCCTTCTTGGCAACAAGGGCACACTGTTGACTCATATCCAGCTTCTCATCCACTGTAACCCCTAGGTCCTTTTCTGCAGAACTGCTGCCTAGCCATTCGGTCCCTAGTCTGTAGCGGTGCATGGGATTCTTCCATCCTAAGTGCAGGACTATGCACTTGTCCTTGTTGAACCTCATCAGATTTCTTTTGGCCCAATCCTCCAATTTGTCTAGGTCCCTCTGTATCCTATCCCTACCTGCCACCGTATCTACCACTCCTCCCAGTTTAGTGTCATCTGCAAACTTGCTGAGGGTGCAATCCACACCATCCTCCAGATCATTTATGAAGATATTGAACAAAACCGGCACCAGGACCGACCCTTGGGACGCTCCACTTGATACCGGCTGCCAACTAGACATGGAGCCATTGATCACTACCCGTTGAGCCTGACAATCTAGCCAGCTTTCTATCCATCTTATAGTCCATTCATCCAGCCCATACATCTTTAACTTGCTGGCAAGAATACTGTGGGAGACCATGTCAAAAGCTTTGCTAAAGTCAAGGAACAACACGTTCACTACTTTCCCCTCATCCACAGAGCCAGTTATCTCGTCATAGAAGGCAGTTAGATTAGTCAGGCATGACTTGCCCTTGGTGAATCCATGCTGACTCTTCCTGATCACTCTCCTCTCCTCTAAGTGCTCCAGAATTGATTCCTTGAGGATCTGCTCCATGATTTTTCCAGGGACTGAGGTGAGGCTGACTGGCCTGTAGTTCCCAGGATCCTCCTTCTTCCCTTTTTTAAAGATGGGCACTACATTAGCCTGTTTCCAGTCGTCCGGCACTTCCCCCGATCGCCATGAGTTTTCAAAGATAATGGCCAATGGCTCTGCAATCACATCCGCCAACTCCTTTAGCACTCTCGGATGCAATGCATCCGGCCCCATGGGCTTGTGCACATCCAGCTTTTCTAAATAGTCCCGAACCACTTCTTTCTCCACAGAGGGCTGGTCACCTCCTCCCCATGCTGTGCTGCCCAGTGCAGCCGTCTGGGAGCTGACCTTGTTTGTGAAGACAGAGGCAAAAAAAGCATTCAGTACATTAGCTTTTCCCACATCCTCTGTCACTAGGTTGCCTCCCTCATTCAGTAAGGGGCCCATACTTTCCTTGACTTTCTTCTTGTTGCTAACATACCTGAAGAAACCCTTCTTGTTACTCTTAACATCTCTCGCTAGCTGCAACTCCAGCTGTGATTTGGCCTTCCTGATTTCACTCCTACATGCCCGAGCAATATTTTTATACTCTTCCCTGGTCATTTGTCCAATCTTCCCCTTCTTGTAAGCTTCTTTTTTGTATTTAAGATCAGCAAGGATTTCACTGTTAAGCCAATCTGGTCGCCTGCCATATTCACTGTTCTTTCTACACATCGGGATGGTTTGTCCCTGTAATCTCCATAAGGATTCTTTAAAATACAGCCAGCTCTCCTGGGCTCCTTTCCCCCTCATGTTATTCTCCCAGGGGATCTTGCCCATCTGTTCCCTGAGGGAGTCAAAGTCTGCTTTTCTGAAGTCCAGGGTCCGTATTCTGCTGCTTTCCTTTCTTTCTTGTGTCAGGATCCTGAACTCGACCATCTCATGGTCACTGCTGCCCAGGTTCCCATCCTCTTTAGCTTCCCCTACTAATTCTTCCCAGTTTGTTAGCAGCAGGTCAAGAAGAGCTCTGCTCCTAGTTGTTTCCTCCAGCACTTGCACCAGGAAATTGTCCCCTACACTTTCCAAAAACTTCCTGGATTGTCTATGCACCGCTGTATTGCTCTCCCAGCAGATATCGGGGTGATTGAAGTCTCCCATAAGAACCAGGGCATGCGATCTAGTAACTTCCAGAAGTTGCCGGAAGAAAGCCTCGTCCACCTCATCCCCCTGGTCCGGTGGTCTATAGCAGACTCCCACCACGACATCACCCTTCTTGCTCACACTTCTAAAATTAATCCAGAGACTCTCAGGTTTTTCTGCAGTTTCATACTTGAGCTCTGAGTAGTCATACTGCTCTCTTACATACAGTGCAACTGCCCCACCTTTTCTGCCCTGCCTGTCCTTCCTGAACAGCTTTTATCCATCCATGACAGTACTCCAGTCATGCGAGTTATCCCACCAAGTCTCTGTTATTCCAATCACATCATAATTCCCTGACTTTGCCAGGACTTCCAGTTCTCCCTGCTTGTTTCACAGGCTTCGTGCATTTGTGTATAGGCCCTTGAGCTAACCCACTAATCGCCCCTCTTTCTCAGTATGAGGCAGGAGCCCTCCCCTCTCACACGCTCCTGCTTGTGCTTCCTCCTGGTATTCCACTTCTCCACTTACCTCAGGTCTTTGGTCTCCTTCCCCCGGTGAACCTAGTTTAAAGCCCTCCTCACTAGGTTAGCCAGCCTGCTTGCGAAGATACTCTTCCCTCTCTTCCTTAGGTGGAGCCCGTCTCTGGCTAGCACTCCTCCTTCTTGGAACACCACCCCATGGACAAAGAATCCAAAGCCTTCTCTCCAACACCACCTGCGTAGCCATTCGCTACCAGACAGGAAGCAAGAGGCTTAAAAGGGGGGCCCAACTCTCAAACCAGAGGATGTAAGTGGAGAAGCCCTTACAGAAATCTCATATGGGGATTCTTACCTGTGCAAAGATCTGGGACGGGTGGAGGCAGGCAAACTACCCTTTCCAGAGAAGGCAAGGCAGGGTGGTAAACCATATCTGAAGAGGGCAAAGGTGCAGTGTGGTGAACTGGACCAGATGTGTATAAGTGGCCATGTGTCCCAGCAGGTTCAGACCCACCCGGAGTGGCATGGAGGGCTGAGATTACCAACAGAGGCAGAGCTGTTGAATTACCCGGAAACAGTTGGTCAACAGGAACACTCTTGGCCTTGTGGAATTTAACAGGGCCCCAGTGAACTCAATTTTTTGAGTGGAAGCCCAGGTTGACTTTGCAGTGTTTAAAATGCATCCCAGATTCTTGAGCAAACACAACATCGTGTTGATGTGGGTGAGAACCTCCTCTATGGAGCTGCCCTTCAGGAACCAGTCATTGAGATGTGGGAAGATGTGGATTCCCTTCCTCGTGAGATATGCCATGACCATTGCCATGCATTTGGTGAGGACTCAGGGGGCAGAAGAGGCTGAACAGGAGAACAGTATACTGAAATTGGGGTTCTCCAACCACAAAACGAAGGAATTTCCTGTAGCTTGGCAGAATGGCCTCTTGAAAGTAAGTGTCCTGAAGATCCAGAGCAGCGAAAGAGTTGTAAGACAGCACAGGGAGGATAGCCAACAGAGTGACTCACGTACTCCATGAATTTGTTGAGGCCACAAAGGTCAAGAATGTGTCTCCTCCCCGCCCCTTGGATTTTGGTATCAGGAAGTCCCAGGGGTAAAAGCAGTGGCTCTGGTGTTCCTGCAGAACCTCACCCACTGCCCCCAAAGTTGGGATCAGCAGCGTCTCATGAAAGGGGGCCCTGGAGGGGAATGGGGAGAGGGGTGGGAAGGGGGCATGGAGAGGAACTGGATTGTGTAGCCTGATCTGACCGTGTCTAGGACCCAGCTCTCAGAGCTAATTGAGCCCCAAGCATTGTAAAAATGAGCAGCCCGTCCACAAAAGGATGAGGGGGACAAAGAGGGTGGAGTCATGGGCAGAGTTTGGGGGGACATAGGAGGGTGTTTCCCCCAAAAACCTGCAGTGCTGTAACCAGAGTGGGGCAGCCCCCGTGGCAGCTTCAAACCCACCCCCACCTCTCCCTCCCCACCAACATCCCACCCCTTGGCCTGGTCAGAGGTGGGAAACGGGAGCTGGGCAGTGCCGGGAGGCGGATGCTCTGGCTGGTCCTGTAGAGCAGGCTGCCACAGCACTCCCCCATCTCCTGCTGCTGATGCCCGGGGCTGCGGCTGCTCCTCAGCTTCCAGCCCCCTTTGACTGCGCACACAGCCACTAAGAGCCACCCAGGACCAGCGACTGCAGGGGGGCCCTCCTGGCACACAGCCCCTAGCTACCCCGTCCCTGCACCCTGACCTACCCCCTTCCCACACACAGCCCCCAGCTACCCCCTCCCTGCACCAAGCTACCCCCTGCCCACACACAGCCCCCAGCTACCTCCTTCCTGCATCCTGGTGTACCCCCTGCCCGCACACAGCCCCTTGTTACCCCCTCCCTGCACTGAGCTACCCCCTGCCCGCACACAGCCCCTAGTTACCCCTGCCTGCACCCTGTGTTTTTTTTAACTTCTTGAGCTGAGTCTCCCACTTTGAGTTATAAATTTTTGGTTGTGCTCCCCTATCCCTCCCCAACCCAGACAGGCTGGGTGGCCTACTGAGGTGAGTCAGGGGTGGAGGTGATGCTCCCTCCCAGGGCCCTGCCTCCCCAAACATAGAAATCAAACTATGCCTGTGAGTAGAGTAACAACCAGGCCAGTGCACTGGACTAAGGAGTTGAAGTGGACTGCCAAAGCCTGGGCCCGACTGCTTCCTCTTGTGGGATCTCTCCCTCTTTCTAGGATAGGCCGCTGCTTCGGGGAAAGGCTGTGCAAAGGAGTGCTGCAGGTTCGTGGTGCTGTTGTCCCCCATCGCAGCATCTTTGCGCTTGTAGCCCTGCTGCCCCTCAGAGTTGGCAGCAACAAGGGCTGGGTTCGGTATCTAGGGGATCCATTCCAATAGCACCATGCAAACCGGCTCGAGCGCCCACCCAGTGACTGGGACAAATATATACCCCCCCCGCCGGGCGCCTCCAAGAGGCAATACTTCCCTCTCGCAAGCACAGAGTCTGAGTGTAGCAAAAAGCCTTTTAATAACAGAGAGGCAATGTGGCATGATGTCAGGGAAACACCAACAGGATTCATAACACGACCCATGAGCAAAAACCCCACCCCAAGCAAATTGGGGCATGCCCCTTTCCCTTGGGTTCTTGAGTCCAGCAACCCCAAATCACCCAAAGTCCCAAAAGTCCAATGACCCAAAAGTCTCTGTCCCTGGTCAGGGCAGCCCCAGAGTTCGAAAGTTTATCTGCAGAGCTTTACCTCCTAACGGGGGGGGGGGGGGGGGAGGGGTAAGGGGCACCTTACGTGATCTGAAGCTGACTGCCCCACAGCTCCACAGGCCTTCGCTCCACTCCGCCGCCCCACAAACTGCTTCACTCGGCTCCGCAGCCCACAAGCAGCTCCCGCTGTCCCACAAACTGCTCCACCAGCCGGTCCACAAGGCACTCCAGCCATCCCGCAAACTGCTCCACAATATATCTTCAGGCTCCCCCACTGCTTAACACAACGCTCAGTGATTTCAGCTCTTAGTCAGTTCAGCTCTTTGGTGAATTCAGCTTGTGGTAGAAGAGCCTCAGTGCTGGTGCATCATTAGTCCAAAGTGAGCTCAGCAGCCTGTAATTAGACTCTAATAGGATCAAAATTAGCTCTGATATTCCACAGTGGAGAGAGAAAGCAGTACAATTAGCATGTAAGGCCCTCACCAAGTATGAATATTTGTCTCCAGCCTCCTTTCAGCCACAGTTTTGGAACCCATGACCCTTGCCTAGCTAGTGCTACTTAGTTGATGGTGAGTCCCTCCATCATAACAAAAGGCCCAGTACAGTTCCAAGCACAGTTCCCATATTCAGGGTAATAACAATGTATTCTTCCTGCCCCAATAACAGAGACACTGAGGCTCCCACAGCAGCCAAAGTGACCATTTGGGCAGCTATGGCCTCATTCCAGGCGGGGTGGGTGTTCCTATGCAAATGAGATCAGCCCCTGAAGTTCTTTTCCACAACTTGCCACACCTCACCACCAGATGTCAGGGTGGAGCTCATCCTGACACTGCTTACACGCAGACGCTCCCAGGAACCTCACGGTAGCCCTGGAATCCTCAGGGAGTGCGGCGCGTCATCAGCCTTGTCCAAGAACAAGTCTTGCTGTCAGAGGACAAGGCCGCAGTGGCTTGCCAGACATCCAAAATGATCCCAAAGTTTTGCAACCAAGAAGCCCTCCTCATAGTTACCGCCAAGGCCACCACCCTGGCTCAGGTGTCCTCAACATTGAGGGCGGACTGCAGGGATGCTCTGGCCATCAAACAGCCTTCCACAACGAATGCCCAGAACTCCCCACAAGGCCTCAGGCAACTGGCCCTCCAATTTAGATGGGGCTGAATTGAGGAAATCATACATAGCTAGCAAAGCTTGTTGATTCACAATCCTCATCTGTAGGGCCGATGAGTTACAGCTCTTCCTGCCCAGAAGATCCGACCGCTTGGAGCCTCTGTCATTAGGGTCCTGTCGCTTACAGCTGTTACGACCAGGGAATTTGGGGTGGGACGGAACTAGAACCTTCAGATCCTGGCATGGGACCGAAGAAGCACTTTTCTATGAGCTTAGCAGTACTGAGGCCAGGGTACTGCACAGGGCTCTCACCAACTTGAGGAGGGCCACTCCCCCAAGGACGGCCGGCGGTAGAACGGTCCATTTTGGGGGGCAGTGAGCCAGACAACCACGTCTGCCCTTCGCTCCATGTCTCCAGCCAGCCCCAAACTGAACCTCTCTCCAGCCCCTCCTCCTCTGGGCTTTGTCCCTTTCCCGGGCCAGGAGGTCACTGGATTCCTTTGTTCTCCAACCCTTTAGCTCTCACCTTGCAGGGGGGAAGGGCTCAGGCCATCAGTTGCCAGGAAACAGGGTGTCGGCCATTCTCTGTGTCCAGACTCCTGCACACACCTGCCCTCTAGGGCTCTGCAAGGATCATACACCCTTACCCCACCACCTAGATACTTAAGAACTGCCTAGGGGAAACTGAGGCACCCCCACACTATTCAGAGGAAACATTAAGAACAGTCCCGCTTTGTCACACTGGCCCCCCTTGGTCAGC
This sequence comes from Lepidochelys kempii, assembly GCF_965140285.1. NCBI lineage: Eukaryota > Metazoa > Chordata > Testudines > Cheloniidae > Lepidochelys > Lepidochelys kempii. The sequence goes on along the minus strand of NC_136389.1, from coordinate 84,910,728 downwards.
AGGCTGTCTGTCTGATCACAGCTCTGTCCAGCTCCAGGGCCCTACAGATGGGGCAGGGCTCATGGCAGGAGCACGGGGAGCAGGTGCTGGGGGGAGACAAGGCTGCAGTTGCTCTGTTCCCAGTGCCAGCCAGTCTCACATTCTGCCAGCTTAGCCAGGGCACCATGGGGTTGTGTCACGTCCCCACACTCTGCTCCGGCTCTGCCTGGGGACACAGGGACCTGGTGCACCGGTTCCACCCCCCCAAGCCAGGCATTCATGCAGCAACACCAGCAGCAGCCATGGGGGACCCAGGCCTGGGGCAGCACAGGGACCCCAAGAGCAGTGGCTCGGGGTCAGTCACGTGGCTGAAGGGGAGTCACATGTCCAGGGACAGAGGCATTCGCTCCCCCTTCCCATCTCTGCCCGGGCAGCCCGTGTGCCTCAACAGCTCCCTTGCCACACAGGACGGCAGCCACGCTCGCCCCCACCGAGACAGCAAGTGACGCCCTGGGAGCTGGGTCAGCGTGGGCTGCTGGCATAGCACCTGCTCACACAGGTCTCCCTGCCCCACTCCCCGGCCGGTCTGTTATACGGCAATACAGGCTGCTCACACAGGCCTGCTTGTGCGCCCAGCCAGTGACAGTGCACCAACCGTGCTACCTAGTCCCCCCTCGTGCCCCCAGCGGCCTCCCCCCGGGGTCCGTCACCCCCCCCACAGCCCACAGGGGCAGCCCCCCACCGGGGTCCATCACCCCCCCCCACAGCCCACAGGGGCAGCCCCCCGCCGGGGTCCATCAGCCCCCCCCCCACAGCCCACAGGGGCAGCCCCCCGCCGGGATCCATCACCCCCCCACAGCCCACAGGGGCAGCCCCCCGCCGGGATCCATCACCCCCCCACAGCCCACAGGGGCAGCCCCCCGCCAGGGTCCATCAGCCCCCCCCACAGCCCACAGGGGCAGCCCCCCGCCAGGGTCCATCAGCCCCCCCCACAGCCCACAGGGGCAGCCCCCCACCGGGGTCCATCACACCCCCCCCACAGCCCACAGGGGCAGCTCCCCGCCAGGATCCATCACATCCCCCCCACAGCCCACAGGGGCAGCCCCCCGCTGGGGTCCATCACACCCCCTCCACAGCCCACAGGGGCTCCCTCCCGGGGTCTGTCACACCCCCCCACCCACAGCTCACAGGGGCAGCCCCCCCCCGGGGTCCATCACACCCCTCCCCCCACAGGGGCAGCCCCCCGCCAGGGTCCATCACACCCCCCCACAGCCCACAGGGGCTCCCCCCCCCAAGGTCCCTCACACCCCCCCACAGCACCCAGGGGCAGCCCCTCCCGGGGTCTGTCACACACCCCCCACAGGGGCAGCCCCCCCCACCAGGGTCCTTCACACACACACACCCCAGTCCCCAGGGGCTCCCCCCTGGGGTCCGTCACCCCCCCCCACAGCCCAAAGGGGCAGCCCTCCCCAGGGGTCCATCACACCCCCTCCACAGCACCCTGGGGCAGCCCCTCCCTGGGGTCCGTCACCCCCGCAATGACTCCTGGCCGCTGCCCCCGCCCGCTGGCACGTGGGCCCCCCGCTCAGCTGCTCGCCCGGCTGCCCCTGCAGGCGCGGTCTGAGCCAGACCTGTCGCTGCCCCTGTCCAGCCAGGCAAAGGAGCCGCAAAGCGGGGGGCCGGGAAAGCACCTGCTGGACGTGGCGGGGCCACCTTCAGGATCTCTGCCCAGCCCCGCCCCCTGCTCCCCACGCCCCGCCCCCTGCTCTTAGTCCTGCACCTGCTCCCCACGCCCCGACCCTGCTCCCCCAACCCTGGCCGCAGGTATCGCAGCTGCCCCCTGGCACAGTCCGGAGTCCGCCCACGCGTGGCTGCCTGCCCCTCAGCTCTGCCCCACCCCAGGGCCCAGGAGCTCCATGTGCAGGCTGAGCTCCAGCCAGGCCAAGGGCTAGTGAGATCCCCACCCACCCGGCCAAGCCTACAGGCTGGAGTTACCAACCTTCTCATTGCACAAAACTGAAACACCCTTGTCCTGCCCCCTCCCTTCTCTTAGGCTCCAGCTCCTCTCCCTCCTCACTCACTCACTCACCCCCACCCTCACTCACTTTCACTGGGCTGGGGCAGGGGTGCAGGAGGTGGTGAGGGGTCCAGCGTGGGGTTAGAAATGAGGGGTTCAGGGTGCGGAAGTGGGATCTGGGCTGGGGCCAAGGGGTTTGGAGCGTGAGAGGGGTGAGGACTCTGGCTAGGGGTTTGGGCTCTGGGGTGGGGCCTGGGATGAGGGGTTTGGGGTGCAGGAGGGGGCTCAGGGCTGGGGCAGGGAGTTTGGGTACAGGAGGGGGTTCTGACCTAGGGCAGGGGGGTCAGGGTGCAGGCTTCAGCTGGGCGGCACTTACCTCAGGCGACTCCCAGTCGGCAGCACAGTGGGGCTAAGGCAGGCTCCCTGCCTGCCCTGGCTCTGCACTGCTCCCGGAAGCAGCCGGCATGTCCAGCCCCTAGGCAGAGGCGCACCGGCCAATGGGAGCTGTGGAGCCAGCGATTGGAACCTCCCTGGCTGCCTCTGCGTCTAGGGGCCACAGGGACCTGCTGGCCGCTTCTGGGAGGTGCGCAGAGCCAGGACAGGCAGGCATCCTGCCTTCGTTCTGCTATGGCACCAAGCGGACTATTAACAGCCTGGTCAGCAGTGCTGACCAGAGCCGCCAGGGTCCCTTTTCGACCTGCGTTCTGGTCCAAAACTAGATGCCTGGCAACCCTACTCCAAGCACTGAGCCCTCCCCAGCCTCCTGGCACCTCCCCCCGGCCAGGGACTGGCCTGCAGGGCCCCGGCCTGACTGTTCCTCTGGCTGCCAGACCCCTTGGATGCCAGGTGGTGACAGCGATAGCTCCTGGGTGAAGGAGTGGGGGTCTAGCCGGCCCCCAGCCAGCGTGGCCCCACACTCCTCTTGGGCTATGCGGCAGAAAGAGGTGGAGTTTGGGAATTACGCTCCCCCGCCACCTACTTCTATCAAGCGATCAAGGTTAGGCCAGATGCGTGCTTTGCCGTAGCAGCAGGAGGGAGCCCTCTCATAGGCCAGCACTGGACTGGCCAAAGGAAGAGGACAAGACACAGGGCTGTTCTGGCCTTGTGTGGACCTGGCGGGGGGCCCTTCATACCCTTTGGTCCCTGGGCTGTTGGTGTTGAGGACAAAGCAGGGAACCAGAGAGGCCAGGCTCAAAGCAGATTAGTCACAGCTCATTTTAGCTGATGTCCTAGTACCCAGTTCCAGGAGATGGGTAGGAGATACAGAAGTGACTTTGGGGTAACCAGGAGCTTACCTTCAGCGTAAGGAGAATGTAAGAACACTGCCCACGACAGCTTCCCAGTGACTGGGATGGCACAGAATCTCTTCCCTGCATTAGCTGCAGTGGGCCTAGGGCCATTGACCTGACTGACACTGGTTATTTGAGCTCTTAAGTGTATTTCATAATGGACCAAAGTGTGGTCAGGCAATTAACCATACAGATTATCACCATCCCCCAACACTGAGCCCCTTCCCAGCACCCTGCCTCCTCCCTCCAGGGCCAGCCCCAGCCCTGGCCCCCTGCCCTCCCCCCCGGTATTGTGCCTTTTCTCCGGGACCCTTTATCAGATACGCTTAAGGGACTTTCTAGAGAAGGCTGTCCTGGAGCATGAATAGCCCCCGCCCCACACACACACACTGGGGGTCAGAGAGGGTCTGGGGAGGCTTCTGCACTTGCTCTCCCTCGGCGGTTCTCTTCCTGCACCAGAACCTGGAGATTGACGACGAGTTCTGGCTTCGCAGAGCCCTGCAGAGCCACCAGGCCTCCCCCTGCTCCCAACAAGGCCCCCCTGCCCAGCACCACCCACCACTACCATGAAGCTGGACAGCAGGTAAGGCCTGAAGCGCACATGGGTTTGTTCCCCTGCCCCCCAACAAACACCCCTGCACCATGGGCCAGGAACGGTTCACCAGCCCCCTCAGGCCGGCTCTGAGCATGGGACACCAGCCAGTGCCCACGGCCTCAATTCCCGACCATGGGGCTCACACTGGCTGCTGAGGGAGGGGAGCTGACGCAATGCCCAGGATCCAGGAAGGGCCGAGCTGCATTAAGTTAGGGCTCCCAGTTTGGGTCGAGCAGGGTGTGTGGGCACCACCTCTGTGTCTCCTGCCCGCTACAGAACGTGTGGGGGCAGAACAAAATCAAGCAGTTCTGCGAGGGCTTTGGTGAGGCCTGGGGCCTGGCCACGGGGCTGGGGGCCTGGCCACGGGGCTGTTGCCAGAGGCAGCCTGTGACCCGCCTCTGGTGTCTTCCCTGCAGTGTTCTGGGGCAGGGTCCTCAGGGAGCTGTTGTGACAGCCAAGTGATAGCAGCCTACAAGAGCAGCTCCCCGCAGCGGGGCAGGAGCACGTGTGGGCCCAGGGCACTGTAGGCACCCCACCCTGCTCCAGGGGAGGGAGGCAGATCAGCTCCCAATGCACCCTGGGCAGGATCCTGCTGGAGCCCCACAGTGCTGTGCACCCCACAGGCCCAAAGAGGGCCAGCTTGGGTGAGGCCTGAACCAGGAGTACGCCAAGGCCACCTGCCCCCACAAGACAGAGTTTCGCTAGCACAGACCCCAGCTCCCACTCACAGACACCGACTTCCCCTCTTTCCCGTGGGTGCTCAACCCCACTCTCTGCCTCCACTCCACCCCTTCAGTGAGCCCCTGCCCCGCCTCTTTCCACAAGTCCCCCCACCCCAACTCCACCCCCTCCCTGCCCCTATTCCAACTCCTTCCCCAAATCCCCGCCTTGGCCCTGCCTCCTCCCCTGAGCATGCCACATTCCCACTCCTCCCCCTCCCAGAGGCTGCTAACGCGCTGCCAAACAGCTGTTTGGCAGCAGCCGGGCAGAAAGCACTGGGAGGTAGGCTGAGGAGCAGGGACGCGGCCCGCTCAGCAGGGAAGGAGGTAGGGGGGAGGGGGGAGAGGAGCTTGGCTGCTGGTAGGTGCAGAGCACCCATGGAGTCGGCACCTGTGCTCCCCCTGCCCATGCCCTACCACTAACTAGCACCCAGCTCTTCCCCACTCTCCAGTGCCCTGTGATCAGCCCAACCAGCTGTGACGATGTGACTCAGCAGGGGGGGGGGGGGGGGAGTGTTGACCTGGGAATGTGCCCTGGGGGTGGGAGACCTGAGAGCCTGTCACCTGAGCCAGGAGGGGGAGGGGGAGGTAACACCTCTGCCCAGGAATGCGGACAGAGGCAGCAGGGAACCTGCCGGGTGGGTTTAGTTTCAGTTTGGGGCTGGGTGGAGGAACACAGGGAACCCCAGGGCTGGGGTCTAAGCTCCCTGCTCCCCCAGAAGGACGTGATTGAGGGGTCCTGGTTGTACCCACAAGCTCTGTTGTGGACTGTGTTCCTGTTGTCCAATAAACCTTCTGTTTTACTGGCTGGCTGAGAGTCTCAGTGGATCCCAGGAAGAGGGGTGCAGGGCCTGGACTCCCCCACACTCCATGACACCAGCCCATTCCTCAACACCCGAGCCCCTCTGCAGAGGGGCTGACCCTGCCTCCCCAGTCACCCTCAGCAGCTGCAGCCTGAGCTCGTGTCCCACAGGCAAACGGCAGTGGGGTGGGGATGGGCGCTGGTGCAGCTCCCTGGGCCCATTCAGGCACGGGGGGGCTGGCCCCTGAGCCAGGGCCTGCAGGCCCACACACAGTTCCACACAGGCTCAGCTCAAGGCTTTATGTAGAAACAGTCACCTTGGAGCTATTTACAGGCCCACTCGCCTTGCACTGCATGACTGGAGGGCAGGCTGGTGTGCCTCCAGGAAGCAGGACAGTCAGTCACCAAAGTGGGGCAGCCAGGCCACAGCACCTGTAGGCCTCCAGGCAGGCTGGGGCAGAGTCTTACAGATGCCCTCTCAAGGCCAAGACAGCAGGAGCTGCAGGTGAGGTGTGAGGGGCATGGCGACTGCCCAGCCCAGCCACTGCCCCGTGCTCTGGGCCTCACATGAAAGACATCCTGCCCGAGGAGCCCTCGGCTGGACCAGAGAGGGGCAGGTCTGACTAGCAGAAGCTGTTAGAGACAAGCCAGTCTTGTGCGAGGTCCCTGAAGGCCAGCTCTCCGGCCTAGGCGTCCGTGATGATGGTTGTGAGACTCCATGCTGAGGCGATGTCCCCGGACCGCTGGCGCTGGGGGAGTTCCTGCCCAGGGGCGGCCCTGGACCTGACCTGGGCTCTGGCTTGGATTTCTCAGCAGTTTCCTACTCCCCAATGGCAGTGGTTGGGACGAGCCAGTGTGGGTCATCCTCAAGGCCGAGGCCAATGGGCAGAGCAGGGCTGGTGGGTGCTGCACTTGCCGGAGTCCGCAGCCCCGGCTGGGGGCTCTTTGGTACATGGAGCCAGTCCAGAGCCATGTCCAGAGCCCCCGATGTCCAGTCCAGAGCCCCCGATCCTGAACTGGCTGCTTGGGCCCTGCCCCGGTCCCTCCATCCCCATTGCCCTGCAGCCAGCAGCCTGGCCCAGCACTCGCCCCGGGCGGCTGCAGCTCAGCAGCCAGCACCTTGTCCGGTCCCAGCAGCCGGGGCTACGTGGAGACGCTGATCGGCTGGAGGGGGCGCCGGCGTCGCAGCAGGCGCAGGCTGCCCCTCCGGTGCTGGCGGAAGTCGGAGCAGCACAGGGGGCCCAGGAGGAGCCCGAAGTACAGCAGGATGCAGGCCCAGCATGAGGCCATCTTCACCCAGAACGTCGACCAGCTGCCATGCGTGAAGGTCGTTTCCAGCTCCGCATTCTCATAGCTGGTGGGTGGGAGAGAAGAGATACTGAGGTGGGGGGAGCCCAAAGGGGATTAACCCCGGCACAGAGAACATTTGGCCCCCCACACTCTGGAGCTGCACTGGAGGAGCCCTCCCTGCCCGGTTCCTCGCTGCCTGTGACCTTCCTGGGACTCCCCAACAGTGGCGGATTATCCAATGGGCCCCTGGGGCCTGTGCCCAGGGGCCCCAGAAAAATGGGCACCCCAGCAGAAATCTGCCATGGGGTGGCAGAAGCCCAAACCCCTCGCAGAAGCCGGGGGAGGGGGTCTGGGACGGGAGGAGCTCTCGCTCCCCGCTGGGGCCATGGTCAGGGGACAGAGCTTCTCTGGTCTTGGGGCCGCAGTGTGGGAGGGGCAGAAAGGAGCGAACAGGTTGTGAGGTCATGGGGGGGGCACTACAGAATGGGGTGGGACTGTGGGTGAAACAGGGGCAGGGCCGCAGGGGAAGGGATGGAATGGGGTGGGGTTATGGGTGGGGGAGGGGAGGGGAGGGGTCACGGCAGAAGGGGCAGAATGGGGGCAGGGCTGCAGGCGGAAGGGGCAGAATGGGGGCAGGGCTGCAGGCAGAAGGGGCCCCTCCCCTTGCTCTGGTCCAGGGCCCCAGGAGACCTTAGTCCACCTCTGCTCCCTGCCACCTCCCAGGCCAGGGCCTCCACCCCCCGCAGAGCATGTCTACAGGCCTTGGGGAGGGGGCAGGTAGCCAGACCAGAGCCCCCACCCCTGGGTCCCACTGGCAGCGGTATGCCCAAGGGGAGGCCCAGGGTCCGGGGCACCTGGGCGGCTCTTACCACTGCCCAGATAGAGTTTCTGGCCTGAAGGGGGCAGAATCGGGGCGGGGGGAGGAGGAGCAGAGGCCAGAGCCAGAGTGCCAATGCCCCCTCGTCCCTTCTACCCAGATTCCAGCACTCCTGGAGGGGGGGCCCAAATTGGCCAGGGCTCCCAGGCATGGTGCCCGTGGGCCTGTGCGTTAATCCACAACTGGAGTGTAGTAGGAAGAGAGCCTGAGACATAAGCCCTTGTACCAGAGGCCTGGTGTGAGGCCTGAACTAAAGTCGTGGTCAAAGCTTTGCTGATATAAAGCCAAGTCAGGCTGCGAGCTAGGCAGGCCCTGCTCACAGAACCTGGCAAGAACAGGGCTGATATAGCAGAAACACACATTCCTAAGTAGTGCAAAGTACAAGAATATACATGCAAACACACTCCAGAAGGGTGGTACCAGAACACCCCGAGCCCAGCACATGCTCAATAGAGAACGGGAACATGCTGACCCATCCTAGAGAGACGGTCAGGACGACAGCATGATGGATAGAGAGGTTTTGCTCGAACCAACAGGTACAAGGCAGGGGGTGATGGTTCGCTACCTCAGAGGGTGGTATCTAGGTACGTCAGGGGGCAGTAATTAGCCACGTCAGAGGGGCAGTACGTAACTTGTTTCTATCTGTGTATAAAGAGGTATCTCAGAGGGAGCGTCTTTGGCCAGCCCAGGGGGCAGTGGAAAGTCCCACCACTAACTGAGCTGCATCCATTGTCATGGGCATACATGCACTGAGGTTTCCAGGCAGGGCAGGAGGTAAAGGAGCCACATCTGGCGCACCATGGAGTCACCGCCCCTGGCTTTGATGAGGGCAGAAGGACCGACACCCCGATGCTTGGCAGTGACTGGGGATCATCAGTCATAGGACCTGTTACAAGCCTTCAAAAGCTGGATCTTTGTACAATTCAGCAGTCCCTCACCGCATGACGCTGGGGCGCTGGAGTCAGCATGAACTCAGGAGAAAGGCTAACGAGTCCCCGGCCCTCTTCCTATGACACAGCATGCCCTGGAACCGCGCTGGGGCCAGCAGACTTGGGAGGGCACATGAAGGGCAGGCCAGACCCGGTCTGCTAGCAGCACTGCTGAGATCACAGCCTGGAGCCATAACAGGCCGAGAATGTGGAAAGGAGAGGCAGGTCCATCCCCTGGGGGTAGATGCCCTGGAGACCCAGGGGCCTGGCTGCTGGACGTGCCAGGCTGGCTGGGGCCACGCAGCAGGGCAAGGGCCTTACCTGAACCAGTTGGTGAGGGTCACCATGACGTAGAGCGAGGCCAGGAAGAAGATGAAGTGGAAGGTCGAGTAGCTGTAAACAACGTGCTGATGCTCATTGTAGATGATCCTCTGCCGCCCTGCAGGCCCCTCCTCCCGCTCACATACCCGCTCTGCGTCCAATGAGAGCACCCGGTTACCCACAGCCCCGCCCCCAGTGACCCTTCCCGCTCTGCGTCCAATGAGAGCGCCCAGTTATCCACAGCCCCGCCCCCAGTGACCCTTCCCGCTCTGCGTCCAATGAGAGCGCCCGGTAACCCACAGCCCCGCCCCCAGTGACCCTTCCCGCTCACATACCCGCTCTGCGTCCAATGAGAGTGCCCGGTTACCCACAGCCCCGCCCCCAGTGACCCTTCCCGCTCACATACCCGCTCTGCGTCCAATGAGAGCGCCCGGTTACCCACAGCCCTGCCCCCAGTGACCCTTCCCGCTCACATACCCGCTCTGCGTCCAATGAGAGCGCCCGGTTACCCACAGCCCCGCCCCCAGTGACCCTTCCCACTCACATACCCGCTCTGCGTCCAATGAGAGCGCCCGGTTACCCACAGCCCCGCCCCCAGTGACCATCCCACTCGCATACCCGCTCTGCGTCCAATGAGAGCGCCCGGTTACCCACAGCCCCGCCCCCAGTGACCCTTCCCGCTCACATACCCGCTCTGCGTCCAATGAGAGCGCCCGGTTACCCACAGCCCCGCCCCCAGTGACCCTTCCCGCTCGCATACCCGCTCTGCGTCCCATGAGAGCGCCCGGTTACCCACAGCCCCGCCCCCAGTGACCCTTCCCGCTCGCATACCCGCTCTGCGTCCAATGAGAGCGCCCGGTTACCCACAGCCCCGCCCCCAGTGACCCTTCCCGCTCGCATACCCGCTCTGCGTCCAATGAGAGCGCCCGGTTACCCACAGCCCCGCCCCCAGTGACCCTTCCCGCTCACATACCCGCTCTGCGTCCAATGAGAGCGCCCGGTTATCCACAGCCCCGCCCCCAGTGACCCTTCCCGCTCGCATACCCGCTCTGCGTCCCATGAGAGCGCCCGGTTACCCACAGCCCCGCCCCCAGTGACCCTTCCCGCTCGCATACCCGCTCTGCGTCCCATGAGAGCGCCCGGTTACCCACAGCCCCGCCCCCAGTGACCCTTCCCGCTCACATACCCGCTCTGCGTCCAATGAGAGCGCCCGGTTACCCACAGCCCCGCCCCCAGTGACCCTTCCCGCTCACATACCCGCTCTGCGTCCAATGAGAGCGCCCGGTTACCCACAGCCCCGCCCCCAGTGACCCTTCCCGCTCACATACCCGCTCTGCGTCCCATGAGAGCGCCCGGTTATCCACAGCCCCGCCCCCAGTGACCCTTCCCGCTCGCATACCCGTTCTGCGTCCCATGAGAGCGCCCGGTTACCCACAGCCCCGCCCCCAGTGACCCTTCCCGCTCGCATACCCGCTCTGCGTCCCATGAGAGCGCCCGGTTACCCACAGCCCCGCCCCCAGTGACCCTTCCCACTCACATACCCGCTCTGCGTCCAATGAGAGCGCCCGGTTACCCACAGCCCCGCCCCCAGTGACCCTTCCCGCTCACATACCCGCTCTGCGTCCAATGAGAGCGCCCGGTTACCCACAGCCCCGCCCCCAGTGACCCTTCCCGCTCTGCGTCCAATGAGAGCGCCCGGTTACCCACAGCCCCGCCCCCAGTGACCCTTCCCACTCGCATACCCGCTCTGCGTCCAATGAGAGCGCCCGGTTACCCACAGCCCCGCCCCCAGTGACCCTTCCCGCTCACATACCCGCTCTGCGTCCAATGAAAGCGCCCGGTTATCCACAGCCCCGCCCCCAGTGACCCTTCCCGCTCACATACCCGCTCTGCGTCCAATGAGAGCGCCCGGTTATCCACAGCCCCGCCCCCAGTGACCCTTCCCGCTCGCATACCCGCTCTGCGTCCAATGAGAGCGCCCGGTTATCCACAGCCCCGCCCCCAGTGACCCTTCCCGCTCGCATACCCGCTCTGCGTCCAATGAGAGCGCCCAGTTACCCACAGCCCCGCCCCCAGTGACCCTTCCCACTCGCATACCCGCTCTGCGTCCAATGAGAGCGCCCGGTTACCCACAGCCCCGCCCCCAGTGACCCTTCCCGCTCACATACCCGCTCTGCGTCCAATGAGAGCGCCCGGTTACCCACAGCCCCGCCCCCAGTGACCCTTCCCGCTCTGCATCCAATGAGAGCGCCCGGTTACCCACAGCCCCGCCCCCAGTGACCCTTCCCGCTCGCATACCCGCTCTGCGTCCAATGAGAGCGCCCGGTTACCCACAGCCCCGCCCCCAGTGACCCTTCCCACTCACATACCCGCTCTGCGTCCAATGAGAGCGCCCGGTTACCCACAGCCCCGCCCCCAGTGACCCTTCCCACTCGCATACCCGCTCTGCGTCCAATGAGAGCGCCCGGTTATCCACAGCCCCGCCCCCAGTGACCCTTCCCGCTCACATACCCGCTCTGCGTCCAATGAGAGCGCCCGGTTACCCACAGCCCCGCCCCCAGTGACCCTTCCCGCTCTGCATCCAATGAGAGCGCCCGGTTACCCACAGCCCCGCCCCCAGTGACCCTTCCCGCTCGCATACCCGCTCTGCGTCCAATGAGAGCGCCCGGTTACCCACAGCCCCGCCCCCAGTGACCCTTCCCACTCACATACCCGCTCTGCGTCCAATGAGAGCGCCCGGTTACCCACAGCCCCGCCCCCAGTGACCCTTCCCGCTCACATACCCGCTCTGCGTCCAATGAGAGCACCCGGTTACCCACAGCCCCGCCCCCAGTGACCCTTCCCGCTCACATACCCGCTCTGCGTCCAATGAGAGCGCCCGGTTATCCACAGCCCCGCCCCCAGTGACCCTTCCCGCTCGCATACCCGCTCTGCGTCCAATGAGAGCGCCCGGTTACCCACAGCCCCGCCCCCAGTGACCCTTCCCACTCACATACCCGCTCTGCGTCCAATGAGAGCACCCGGTTACCCACAGCCCCGCCCCCAGTGACCCTTCCCGCTCTGCGTCCAATGAGAGCGCCCAGTAACCCACAGCCCCGCCCCCAGTGACCCTTCCCGCTCACATACCTGCTCTGCGTCCAATGAGAGCGCCCGGTTACCCACAGCCCCGCCCCCAGTGACCCTTCCCGCTCTGCATCCAATGAGAGCACCCAGTTACCCACAACCCCGCCCCCAGTGACCTTTCCCGCTCACATACCCGCTCTGCGTCCAATGAGAGCACCCGGTAACCCACAGCCCCGCCCCCAGTGACCCTTCCCGCTCACATACCCGCTCTGCGTCCAATGAGAGCGCCCGGTTACCAGGGCACTACCAGGCTGATGAGGTGGGGGTGCAGGAGCCTCGGATACCCACACCCCTAACTCCAGACCCAGGGATTCTGTCAGGGATGGAAGTTCCTTTTCTGCTCAGCCCCATCTCACTATTTACTAAGGGGCTGGTTCAGGTTCTGTGGGGGCCACAGGTCTTCCCCCCCTCAGTAGAATGAGTTTTCCCGCTGTTCTCATCAACAGGAAAGCGCGGCTGCTGTTACACATACTGTGAGTGGGACCAGCATCACGATGCCTACGTGCGCACGATGCATGCAGTCTGGTGACAGGGACACTTGCCATGCAACAGAACCTGTCCCCTGCTGCACAAATCTTTCAGGGCTTTTTTGTCAAGGCCCTCATATGCTCTTTGCGGACATTTCCATATCCGAGACTTCCCCCTTTGGAGGACATGACACTTCTAGATTACACCCTAGGGCCTGCATCCCGAGGGCCCACCTCCCAAAGCCATGCTTCCTTAGGGCCCATGCCCCCTGCTCCAGGCCATGCTCCTTAAGGGCTCACACTCACCTTCCCCAGGCCTGTCCCACCTCCCCTAGCCCCGGCACTCACCTTCTAGCTCTTCCCCTGTCTTGTCAGAACAACAGAAGCAACAGGAGGGTTTCTGTAAAGAAAAAAAGAAGATTTGTGGCATCTGGAAGGGGAACAGTTAACAGAGCACAGGGACTGGGCTGGAGCCACATTGCTACAGGGCTGGAATCGGAATCAGAACCAGACCAGGGTGGAATTTCATCTGGACTAGGCTGGGCTGTCTGGGACAGAATGGCTTCAGAGGCAAAGCCGGGGGGTTCACCTCCAGAAGAACATTTCATTTCTAATAGCAGGTCATGCAAAGAAAACGGAAGCCCCTTGGCCAGGCCTAGACACCGCCTGCTGTGGGCTAGCTGTACTCAGACTGCATGGGAGCTGGTGGGTACTTTCCAGCTTGGGTAGGCCTAGCGTGCGAGCATGCTAAAAATAGCCATGTAACCACCATGGCACAAGCAGCTGCAGGGTGCCAGGAAGGTGCCTAGGGTTTCAGACAGGATTGTCTTGGGGTGGATAGCCCATCCCGCAGACAGGCAGGAGATGAGGAACAAGGCAGGGTGCACAGCTGAAATGGGTGTGAGGATGAGAGAGGGATGAGATGGGGCATGGGGACCAGGACCCCAGACAGGCGCAGGTAGAATTCCTACTCACTTTGAACTCAAAGCTATAGACTTTGATCATCCACAGGGGCCCAAACATCTCGGCAAGGTAGGAGGCCTCATTACTGCAGCAGGAATAGAGAGGCAGAATCTGTAACTCAGTGGCAATTCATTCTCCTGTACAGTCTACTCAGCCCTCAGGGATGTGCCACCCACACCTACGGCCAGGGGTGTAGCATCCACTTACCACCAAGGGGTGCTGTGCTGCTGCCAGGCTTGGGCCAGCCTTGAGTCGGGGTAGAAGCGGCTCTCCCTCCCCAGGCCCCGCTGCACACGCCTGGCCCGAGCCAAAGCTATTGCGAAATGGAAGGCAGAAATCTGGGGGAGCAAGTGACCCTGCATGCCCCCCACATGTCACCTCCGCCCAAATCTTTTTCAGTCCCTGCTTCCCAGGATAGAGTCCCCATCCTGCACCCGTGGCCTGCATTCGGTGTTCCGAGATGTCTGCATTTACCTTTAGCTGCAGCACAATGCATATTATTTGCTTGCACTCAGCTTATCAAGCAATCCAGATGGCTCTGAACAGTGCCCTGTCCTTGCCATTATTTCCCACACCCACAGCCTTTGTGGCTTCTGCAAATGGTATCAAGGAGAAGTTTTCTTCCAGGTCATTAATAAAAAGGTTAAGCAGCATAGGGCCACGCCCCAGTCCCCGCAGCACGCCGCTAGAAACACTCCCACTCAGTGATGGTTCCCCACATACACTGACTTTTTCAGACTTATCAGTTAGCCAGTTTTTAATCCCTTTACCCTGTGCCATGCTAATTTTGTATTGTTTTAATTTTTAATCAAAAAGTCTTACAAAATTCTATTACATCAGCACTATGTACTACTATGCACTGCTACAGACTAGGGACCAAATGGCTCGGCAGCAGTTCTGCAGAAAAGGACCTAGGGTTTACAGTGGACAAGCTGGATATGAGTCAGCAGTGTGCCCTTGTTGCCAAGAAGGCTAACGGCATTTTGGGCTGTATAAGTAGGAGCGTTGCCAGCAGATCGAGGGATGTGATCGTCCTCCTCTATTCAACACTGGTGAGGCCTCATCTGGAGTACTTTGTCCAGTTTTGGGCCCCACACTACGAGAAGGATGTGGAAAAATTGGAAAGAGTCCAGCGAAGGAAAACAAAAATGATCAGGGAACTGGAACACATGACTTACGAGGAGAAGCTGAGGGATCGGGGATCGTTTAGTTTGCAGAAGAGAAGAATGAGGGGGGATTTGATAGCTGCTTTCAACTACCTGAAAGGGGGTTCCAAAGAGGATGGATCTAGACTGTTCTCAGTGGTAGCTGATGACAGAACGAGAAGTAATGGTCTCAACTTGCAGTGCGGGAGGTTTAGCTTGGATATTAGGAAAAACATTTTCACTGGGAGGGTGGTGAAGCACTGGAATGTGTTACCTAGGGAGGTAGTGGAATCTCCATCCTTAGAGGTTTTTAAAGTTGGGCTTGACAAAGCCTTGGCTGGGATGATTTAGTTGGTGTTGGTCCTGCTTTGAGCAGGGAGTTGGACTAGATGACCTCCTGAGCGCTCTTCCAACCCTGAGATTCTATTCTATGATCTTTATGAACCGAAACTTATAATCTCAGCAAAAAAGATTTCAAATCAGTGTGACAAGATCTGTTTTCCATAAGCCTGTAACAGGGATCCCTTCGTCCTCCACTGCAATGCACCTGCCTCTGGGGTGGAACACAGGACCAGTTTAACTAGGGCTGCCAACACCGTATTTCAAAAATAAGGGACTGTTTTTCTTGCACCCCACCCTCTGCCATCTCGTAATACTATTATTACCGTTGTTATCGTCAACATTAATACTAATCAGGACTCCCCTCCATTTGCTGGGGTATTTCTTGCTGCTCTTTGCAGCACTCAACAACTCCCCAACTTGTTGTCCAGAAAGGAAGAAATAAGGGACGTCCCTTGTACTAAGGGGCTGTTGGCCACCCTACGCTTACCAGCATGCAGCGTCATTGCTCGTATCCCACTGGCTCCAAACAAACACACGGCAGAATGGAGTCAGGCCAGGAGACCAGGGCTTACAGCTATTCCCTAGCTGTCTGCACGGCAGTTTAATTGGGTGGGCAGGGGGGCCCCGTTCTATCCCCTAACCTGACAGACAGCAGCACTCCCTGGGCATGGTGCCAGGACCACGACTACATCACCCACACTCCATGGAGCCCCTGGCCGTTGCTTGGCCAGTTCCCCTCCAGGACAAACTCACATCACCAGGGTTAGTCTGGAAGGTCTGACAAAGACAGAGCCCCAGTGGCACTAACGGGTTTCATTTGCCCAAGTGACGTGCTCCTGGTCTAGAAGAACCCTCACCCGAAGAAGTTTCTGAGAGCAGAGGGCTGTTTAATTTAATGCCCAAGGCAAAACAAGATCCAGTGGCTGGAAGCTGAAGCCAGGCTAGAGAAGAGGTGCCAGGGAGGAACAAGGTCCCTGGGAATGTGGTGAATTCTCCCTCACTTGGAGTCTTTCAGTCCTGATGGGTGTCTCTCTGTAGCCCAGCTGGCAGTGAGGGGCGGGGCGCAGGGATGGCTTGGGAGGGCCTCTGGGCTGTGCTGAGTGGGGCAGATTGGATGGTCACAGGGGGCCCTTCTGGCCTTACAATCTGTGACACTCCAGAAGCTCTGAAGTGGAAACGGAGCCCCAGGGTCTGTGGGAACCTCCCCGCACAGCCTGCCTCAGGCGGCCCCTACAGCTGACCGGAGCAGTAGAGAAGCATACGCACCACGCCAAGAGAACACAGGCGTACATGATGGTGGCTCCCAGGATGGCAACCGTGGTGTCTTCTGTCTGCAGCCCGTCCTTGCTGACGCTAGGGAAGCAAATGGTGAGGTTCTGCCCCTCGTACAGCACTGCAGGGTGGGGAAACAGCAAGACAGGTAGTGAGGGGGCTGCAGACCTGGATCCCTGGCTGGGCTCCCGGCTGCCTTGCCAAGGCAGGCGCATGGAGCTGCACTAAGACGATCAGGTGTCCAGTTCTCGACGGGAACATCCAGTCGAAAAGGGGTCCTGGCTGGCGAGGCCATTGACTATCTGGTTGGTGGCGCAGCAGGGCTGGCAGACTCCTTGCTAGCCTCCACTCCACGCAGTTCCCAGGAAGCAGCTGGCATGTCCCTCCTCTGGCTCCCACGCGTAGGGCAGGGGCGGGGTACCTAGGGCCCGAGGGCCAGATCCAGCCCCGTGGTTAATTTATCATCCAGCTCACTGCGCCCCACTGTGGGGCAGGAGCTGCGAGTGCCAGCTTGTCCTGCTGCAGGGGGAAGCCCCGAGCCTCCGCATCCCTCCGGGCGGGCGAGTGGCCCACATTTGATTTTTTTCTGTGGGTCAATGGCCCGTGACAGAAAAAAAAAAAGGTTTCCACACCCCAGAGCTCTCACCCCCAGCTGGAGTCCTCGCTCCACCCCCACACACCCCAACCCTGATCTCCTTCCCACCCTCCGAACCCCTCAGTCCCAGCCCGGAGCACCCTCCTGCGCCCCAGAGTCTGCACCCCCAGCCAGAGCCCTCACACCCCAACCCCTGCCCCGAGCCCCCTCCTGCACCCTAAACCCCTCATCCCTGGCCCCACCCCAGAGCCCGCACTCCCAGCTGGAGTCCTCACCCCCTCGCGCATCCCAACCCCCTGCCCCAGCCTGGAGCTCCCACACACACTCTGAACTCTTATTTCTGGCCCCACCCCAGAGCCTGCACTCCCAGACGGAGCCCTCATCCCCTCCCACACTCACCCCCCTGCCCCAGCCCCATGAAAGTGAGTGAGGGTGGGGGAGAGTGAGCGATGGGGGGGTGGAGTGAGCAGGGGTGGGACCTCAGGGTGAGGGGCAGGGCAAGGGTGTTCGGTTTTGTGTGAGTAGAAAGTTGGCAGCCCTAGGCTGCACTGACCTCTCTCGGGCGGGCGGCTGGACAGGGCCGAGAAGGTGAGGTACATGACATAGCAGCTGATGATAGACGCTTGCAGGAGGCCTGAGCGGGGCTGTTCTGCACGGAGACGGGAGAGTCAGCTGCTTTCCCACAGGTCTGAGGTCAACTACAGCCCGAAACTGGCCAGAGCAGCCCTCCCCATCCCCAGCTCTGCCCCTTACACCAGTCCTCCAGCAGCCCCAGAACCCACTGCCCAGGCTCCCATGCAGGGCTCAGGCAGGCTGGGAGAGGTTGGGCATGCAGGACTCACCGCATCTCTTGCATGCACACATGCTATGCTCGCACACGCACATGGCTTCACTCGCACACACTGTCGCTTGCACATGTACACAGTGTTGATCACACATGCATGACTTCACACAGTCACTCGCACACATGCGCCTGGTGTCATTCACCAACATACACAACATCACTAGCAGACACACACACACACGGTGTCGCTCATGCATAGTCACTTGTGCACACACACACACACACGGTGTCGCTCATGCATAGTCACTTGTGCACACACACACACGGATTCACACACACACAGAGTTTGCATGCACACACACGTGGCTTCACACACTATCTCTTGCACACATACAGTGTCACTCACACATGGTATTGCTCACACAGGTACACATGAATGTGGCTTCACACCTGCACATGTTGAGATGGTGCCAAATTATTATGAATTGCTGCGATTGATATGAATAAATGTGACAAGCATGATTTTGGTATGGCTTGGCTGAATGTGAGAGAGGATTCTGGGAGCAGGATTCTCTTAGCATTAGATAAATGGAGTGCAAATTTACTGGAGGTGCTGAAACTGCACTGGAATGGTTAACAACGGCTCGATAGGCGCGTGTGTTTTGACCCCAAATTTTGGAAAACAGCAGAACACTAGCTCACTAGTTTTTGGATAACATCACGCTACGAGCTTAAGTGAATGATTTATGAGAGGGTAAACGATGGCTGAGCATTGGTCTGCGTGTCTGCTTTGCAAACCCTTCCAAAATATTAATGAGAATATATCAGTAATAAATGCCTACGAGGCATATTTCTGGGACATGTGACTGCTTGGAGAACAAACGGTAGAAGTGCTAAGCAAAGTAAATGAGTCAGACTAATTTCCCCAATTAACGTCTGAAGAGGTTTGAGACGGAGACAGAAGTTGTTGGGGTAACGGAGACCCCGCCTCGAGGGACGTTTGTGAGAGCCTAGAACCAGAGGGCTCAGAGTGACCAAGACTCTGCTTCGGGGGACAGACAAGTACCTGAGAGGGGAAAGAAGAGAAGAAGTCTTCATCTAGAAGTGGTAGATACGCCTGCTTTGTTTGCCAGTCAGGGAACTGTATAGAGCTAACACAGTTACTGAGGGCTTATGCTTGGGAAGCTAAGGCTTGCAGGAAAGGATGTAGACCATGTAACCTTAACTGCTTGTGTGAGTCTCGCTCAGATAAACGACTGTGCATTAACCATCTGCAGCCGGGTCTTCACTGGTACCGATAAACATCTGCCCAGCTGTGGGCCATGAAAGATCTGTTTTGACAGCGCACACTGTCACATGCACACAAGTCATTGTTTGCACACACGCGCGCACATGGCTGCACTCACAGAGACACACGGTGTCACTCACACACACATGGCATCGCACACACGGAACAATCCAGAGTGACAGTTCTGTTTCAGCCCCAACCCTGGGTCCTGGAGCTACCACCTCCCCCTTCGGGTTCCGTGAAA
The DNA here is from genome assembly GCF_965140285.1 of Lepidochelys kempii. Lineage (NCBI taxonomy): Eukaryota > Metazoa > Chordata > Testudines > Cheloniidae > Lepidochelys > Lepidochelys kempii. The sequence goes on along the minus strand of NC_136389.1, from coordinate 84,891,687 downwards.
AGCACCCCACCCAGCGCAGCCTGGGGGCAGGTGGGACAGTCCAGGCCCTGCTTACAGCCACCCACCCAGAGAGGGGTTAGAAATCTGAGCGGCAGCCCACACGGCAGGCAGCGTCTCAGTGGGGAGGAACCCCACCCGGGGCACTCACTGAGCCGCACGCAGGGTGTGATGGAGAGGAAGGACAGGAGCCCACACAGGCTGGCGTTGAGGGTGAGCAGGGCCTTGTTGAGCAGGCAGCCAGCTGGGTGGGTGTAATACTTGTACAGGAAGGAGACGGCCGCGGAGGCGATGGTGTAGAATCCGAGCGTGGCCAGCAGCACGGCCAGGTACCAGCGCTTGTCCTGGGACGCGCCCAGCAGCCTGCAGAGGAAGGGAACAGGCTGAGTGAGGGGCTAATGCAAATCTTTAGCAGCTTGGGGAGGGCACAGGCCCAGCAAGCCTGGCATACAGAGTCTCCCTGCAGGGCACAGACTCCCAGAGGCAATGGGAGAAACCACAGCTGCAGAGGAGCTAGAAAAAGGTACCCGGAAGAGTCCCCATGGCCCAGCCCCAGGACACCCCACCATGCACTGGGGGAGCAGACTCACCAGTTCTTGTTCCAGGTATGGGCAAAGGCTGTGATCAGCACCAGCTGGACGAGGATGAAGGCAAAACCGCCACAGATGCCCACGTAGTGCCAGGCTATCAGTAGGTGAAGCAGTGAGAGAGGGAGCAAGGTCAGACACAAGCCTGGCCACGGCCACGGCCGAGCCCATCCCTGCCCGTTGTACAGAGCCACCAGGACCTGGCCATGCCACATAGCCAGCCCAACTGTGCTCCACCTCACCCAGCCCCTCCCCACGGGCAGATAACACCCCCTCCCCGCCAGGAGGAGGGGCCTGGGCAGCTGAGTGAGGTGGTGAACCTCATGGCGGGGGGGCAGGGGGGTGAGACGACTAGCTCAGTGGGACAAGGTGGAGCCGAGGGGCACACAGGACACCTGCCCAGTTGTGCAGAGCAGCCAACAGGGTCTAGCCAGGCACTGGCTCTGGGCTGGCTGTTAGGTCTTTCCCATCTCTAATTCCTAAACAAAGGGGAGTGAGCTCAAGCTGCTGACCTGGAGAAAGTGGGGCTATGTGCCAGGCCCCAGTTCTCTGTGCTGACCCCTCGCCTTGAGGGCTCTAGCCCCAAGCCAGGGCCGGGAGCAGGGACCAGCAGTGACCCTAGGGGCTTTCTCCTCTGGGAGTATCGACTCCAATCTAGTCCCAGGGCAGGGACTGGCTGGCTCACGGGGGTGGGGAATGGGACCTGGGGCCTTTCCCCACTAGCGGGCACCAGCTCCCACCCGGCCCCAGGTCTGTAGTAACTGACGGCGGCTGCTCTCCTGGCCGTGCTGCTGGGGCAGTCCCTATGGCCCGCTCCAGGGTGGGGCTGGGTTCGTGTCCATGGGCTGGTACCTTGCAGGAAGCGGTCATCAGGGATGAAGAAGGCTGCTGCACAAAGCCCGACCAGAATCAGCAGCTTCAGGAACCAGAATCTGCAATGAAGCTCAGAAGTCAGGGAGCCTAAGCCCCAGCCCAAGCCCCAGCCCCTTCCCGCTGGGGCCAGCTCCAGCTCAGTGCGCAGAGCCAGGCCCATGGGCGTGGGGGTCTCTTACCCGTTGTGCAGCAGGGCGCGGAAGCTGCTGCTGGATTTCACGTTGATCAGGAAGACGGCCTGCGTCAGGTAGAAGCAGGCGGTGCCGAAGCAGACCCTGTAGACTGCCGAGTAGCCCACCAGCATGTCACAGTCCATGCCCCGGGGGAGGCGCTCACAGAGCAGGGCGTAGAAAGGCACCTGCAGAGGGGGAATCACAGGGGCAGATCAGCCGGCGCTGCCGCCTGCCCGAGACAGCCTGGGACAATGCCGGCCACACCTGCCCCTTGGGGCTCACAGCCAGGGCGATTCCCCGGGGAGCTGGGGAGAGCAGACCTACGCGCCGCAGAGCCGGAGGCCAGCACGGGGGCCTGCAGCCAGGCTCCACTCACGTTCTCCTTGACGGCTTCGGAGATGGTGCGGGAGAGCACGAGGCAGCACACCGTGGAGGCCAGGACGTGGAAGAGGGTGTAGAGGATGCGGCTCCCCGTGGACACCTTAATGCTGGGGCAGCAGGAGCAGCAGGGGCCGCAGGGGGCCGGGCCGCAGCAGCAGCCGATCTGAGGGGTGGAAGACAGCGGAGTCACTGGGCCTGCATCCCGGCTGCCCCAGGCGAGGCGTAGGGCGCGGGGGCTGGGGGTCACCGCGGTGCTGGCTGGGGTGATGGGGCAGCAGAGGGAGTGAGCCAAGAGGCCGCTGAGCTGCACCCCGGGCCTGGGGATTATTGGGCAGCGCTGTGTGGACACTGACTCACCGGCCCCAGCCACCTTCAGGTGGGGAGCTGGGCCCCGCTGGTAGCAGGCCCCTGCCCTGCAGGATGGCGACCCCGGGGAGGGGGCTCCACAGGCAGACCGTCTCGGAGGGAGGCCAGGGGGCTGCGCCAGGCATAGCAAGGGGCCTGGAAAGGGGTGCTGGGGCCAGGCTCACCTGGCCGAAGAGCGAGTTCACGAGGCAGCTGCAGAGGTGGCTGCACCCCAGCATTTGGGGGAGGGACATGGCTGGCTGCGCCGGCCCGGCTGCGCCAAGGGGCCCTGCTCCTCCGGCGGTGGCAAGGAGGCAGGCTCAGGGACGGCCCCTGGTGGCACCAGCGCCAGTGGGAAGGGGCTGTCCTGACCCAGAGGAGGCCGAAGGGGCTGCACGGAGGCGGCTGCCTCCTGTGTCTTTCCTCTGTCGAATGGCCAATGCGAAGGGGGAGCTGAGCTGAGCTGCTCCGCAGTGGGATTAGCGGGGGATTGGGAGGCTCGGCCAGCCCTGGCCATCTGTTCCTGCCGGCGGGCCGGGGGCAGCGCTGCAGGGCAGGGCCAAGCCCAGGACTCTTCTGACGGGGTACCCGGCCTGCACAGGCTCCTTGCCCCCAGGTGATGCCAGACAGAGGCACAGAGCTGCCCTGGGCCCATCCGGCAGCTGATCTAACCCCCTGCCCTGGACAGCTCCCCACGGTGCCTCTCTAGCAGAGCACGGCCCCCTCCCCACCCCAGCTGCCACTGACTGCCCCAGGCCTTCCAGGGGGAGGCAGCCCCTGCTCTGGGAGGGATTAGGGCTGCTAATTGGCTCAGGATTTCCAGACTCACCTCCTAGTGGGTGGCCAGAGCCCAGGAGATGGGAAAGACCCTGCCCCTAACCTCCCCATGGAGAAGTCCAGGCCAGGAAGCAGAGAACTACCTCCCCCAGTAACCCAAGCCCTGGCCACAGGGGGCATGGACAGCAAACCCAGATTCGTTCAGGACGCCCTATAAGCTGCAGCTCCCCAGAGCCCCTCCTGTGCCTGATGCCCTCACCTGGAAGGGCAGAATGGGCTGGACCCCCCAGGGCTGGCCACATGGCCCCCACCAGAAGGCCCAGGCAGGGTGGTCTAGGGGAGGGGAAGGGAGAGGTTACATCACCCAGCCCCTGCAATGCAGTTGGGCCAGGCAGAGGGCATGGGCATCCTTTGGCTCCTACCTGGAGCTTTGCTGTGTTTGCTAGTCATCGGGCCTTATGTCCTGCCCTGATCCAGATTGTGCCCTACCCTAGGGGGCCACCCCCTTGGCTTCCTGGACCCCGGAGGTGTAGCAGCACTGGGATGCAGTGAGCTCCTAGCTACACTTCGGAGAGCTCTTCCAGCTGGCCAGAGCCGCAAAGCAGGTTCCTGAGATGTGGCACACAACAAACTCTGCTGTTGGTTTGTCTTTGCCGAAGCTCCAAGGACGGGTTTGTGGCAAGCAGGATCCGCCCTCCAGGCGGCTGGGGCAGCTCTGGGATGCAGTGGGGTTTGGTGAGTGATGTGTATGCCCATGACTCAGCTGGCATCTCTGAAACCTGGTGGGATGTCTGCATGATTGGAACATTCAAAATCACTGGTTCTGACCTGCTCAGGAAGGCAAGAGTGGGTAACAGGGGTGGGGGGCACTCAGCCTCAAACACCATTTGCTGTTCAGATTCACTGATAACTCTGACCACGGCATCTCTAATGCATATGGATCAATGTGCTAACTACTAAAGCCCAGCTGGGGATACTGGTGGGCATCTGTTACAGACCACTGAATCAAACCAGAGACCAGGATGCTCCTTAAACACCTGTCTGTAATGTGGGGAAATAAATGCTCTGTTATGGCAGAGGACTTCAGTCAGGGAGATGTGTCAGAGGTCTCATGCAACCACTAGTAAAACATCATTGGAGTTTTTATAAATGATGGAGGATGACTGTAACACAAATGGTATTGCAGCCAATGCGGAGCAACCCTATTTTGGACCTTTGGATACATATGGATCAATCACTGGACTGGAAGTTGGTGGTTGCCTAGGGACCAGTGATCATAATTTCAATACATTCAATATATATAACTAGTTGGGACTGTGCTCCATTTGGCCATATTGAATTAACTCAAATATATATATATACACACACACACTTGGTGCTTTCCCCAAGCTGAGGGATATTGTAAGTGAAATTAATTGAGAGGAAAAATTTAGACTGAAAAATGTGAATGAACATAGAGAGCTCTTTAAAAAGAGGTTTCAGAGTAACAGCCGTGTTAGTCTGTATTCGCAAAAAGAAAAGGAGTACTTGTGGCACCTTAGAGACTAACCAATTTATTTGAGCATAAGCTTTCGTGAGCTACAGCTCACTTCATCGGATGCATACCATGGAAACTGCAGCCAAAACTCTTCTTTAAAAAGAGTTTATTACATTGTGACAAAGTGAGACTGTTCTTAATGGTTCCTCTGAATAGTGTGGGGGTGCCTCAGTTTCCCCTAGGCAGTTCTTAAGTATCTAGGTGGTGGGGTAAGGGTGTATGATCATTGCAGAGCCCTAGAGGGCAGGTATGTGCAGGGGTCTGGACACAGAGAATGGCCGACACCCTGTTTCCTGGCAACTGATGGCCTGGGCCCTTCCCCCCTGCAAGGTGAGAGCTAAAGGGTTGGAGAACAAAGGAATCCAGTGACCTCCTGGCCCGGGAAAGGGACAAAGCCCAGAGGAGGAGGGGCTGGAGGGGGTTTTCAGTTTGGGGCTGGCTGGAGACCTGGAGTGAAGGGCAGATGGGGTTGTCTGGCTCACTGCCCTGCAAAATGGACCCAGCTGAGGGGTCCTGTTCTCTGCACCTACAAGCTCTGTTTTAGACCATGTTCCTGTCGTCTAATAAACCTCTATTTTACTGGCTGGCTGAGAGTCACGTCTGACTGCGGAGTTGTGGGGCAGGACTCTCTGGCTTCCCCAGGACCCCGCCTGGGCAGACTCGCTGTGAGAAGCGCACAGAGGTGTGGAGGATGCTGAATGCTCCGAGGTCAGACCCAGGAAGGTGGAAGCCGGATGAGCTGTGTGTCCTGCAGACAGGCTGCTCCCAGAGAGGAGACTTCCCCAGAGTCCTGACTGGCTTCATGGGGAGCAGTTCCAGAGCATCGCCCAGGGACTCCGTGACATCCTGTCATCTAATAAACCTTCTGTTTTACTAGCTGGCTGAGAGTCACGGCTGACTGCGGAGTTGGGGGGCAGGACCCTCTGGCTTCCCCAAGCCCCCACCTGAGCGGACTCACTGTGGGAAGCGCATGGAGGGGCAGAGGATGCCGAATGCTCCGAGGTCAGACCCAGGAAGGTGGAAGCCGTGTGAGCTTTGTGTCCTGCAGACAGGCTGCCCCCAGAGAGGAGACTTCCCCAGAGTCCTGCCTGGCTTCATGGAGAGCAGTTCCAGAGCATCGCCCGGGGGGCTCTGGGACATACATGGCCAAAAAGACCCGATTCCGCAATAGAGAAAGAGGACAACTTTGGTTAAAAACCCGTCCTGGTTCAAAGGGGAAGTGAAGGCAGCAATTAGAAACAAAGCAAAATGTAACAAATGGAAAAATGGGAAGTAAATAGCAATCAATATAAACTAAAAGACATTCAGTGTAGAAAATTCATAAGGGAAGATGAAGACGTCATGGGGGAAAAAATCCATGTCTGGCAGGCTAAAGACAACTAGGTTTCTTTAACTATATCAGAAAAAGTAAAATCCAAATAATGGCATAGGCCTATCACTAGACGGAGATGGCAAATTTGTTAATGATACCGCAAAGGCAGAAGTGTTCAATACATATTTCTATTCTGTATCTGGAAAGCAGCAGAATGACACACTCATATCATGTGAGGATGATTTAAGTATTTTCCAGTCCATTTGTAATTATATGAGGATGTCAAATAATTTAACATATTTATACCCAGAAGTTAGTTATCAGGCTAAGGTAACGTATACCCAAGAGTCCTAAAAGCAGTGGCTGAGGAGACCTCTGGCCTGCTGACGTTAATGTTTAATAAATCTTGGAATACTGGGGAAATTCCGGAAGATTAGAAGAGTGCTACTGTGCTGCTGACATTCAAAAGGGGCGACCGGGATAACTAACGGCCAGCTAGCTGGACATCAATCCTAGGCAAAATAATGGAAACGCTGATATGGGATTCAGTCAATAAAGGATTAAAGTATAGAAATAGAACTAATGTCAGTCGACATGGTTTTATGAAAACCTGGTCATGGCCAACAAACCCAATTTCTTTCTTTGATGAGATTACAATCACATCACCATAGTTACCTTTATCAACCAAATGTACTTTGACTTTAGTAAGGCATTTCATACTGCCTTCATGGTATTCTGATTAAATAACGAGCTCTACACAATATTAATCAATTACATGGTAAGTGCATTAAGAACTGGCTAACTGGGAGTTTTTAGGGAGGCTCCACAAAGCTAAGTACTCGGCCTGATGGGGCTCCACATGTTGATCAGTGACCTGGACGTAAATATAAAATCCCTGCTGATCACGTCTGCGGATAAACAAGGATTCGTGGAGTGGTAACGAACAGGGAGGACAGTGCCATCGGCATTGCTTGGTAACCTGGGCCTATTCAAACTAAGTGCACCTTAATCCAGCCGAATACAAGAGAACGGGTCCAGGGAGGATGGGGAACGGTCTCCTGGGAAGATGGGTCTCCAAGAAGGCTTGTGGGGGGACAGAAGATGGTCCAGCGGTTCAGGTGCTAGCCTCAGATTAGGGAGACCTGGGTTCAGTTCCTGGCTGTGCCACAGATTCCGAGTGTGGCCCCAGGACAGTCACTTGGCGTCTGTGCAGGGGGCTGACAGCCTGGCCTTGCTGCACAGGGGTTGTGAGGATGAACACATCAAGGACTGCCAGGTGCTCAGCCACTCCAGTAATGGGGGAAGACAGGTACCGGTGGTAGGTGGGATAGTGGGTGAGGACATCCACAGGCTCTCCCAAGGGTGATGCTTTGGATATATAACCAGCTGAGGAGGGAGGGGACTCAGAACATACCAGCTGCTAGAAGGCTGTTTGGTCTGGTTCCATCCTTCGCCACTGGGTCAATGGCTGGCGGCTACTCAGCCAAACTCAAACCCGTCGCTGTCCATGCGGAGCCAAAGTGAAACGGTGCAGTAAGACACAACCTTGCCCTGCAGGCTGCCAAGGGCTCTTTTCATTGCTCTGTACTCTATGCCTGGCTGCAGTCCCAGGGCCTCACTGTGTCGGGCACTGTACAGACAAGAGAGCCTGCCCTGCCCCACAGAGCTACAACCAGAGCATAGGACAAGAGACAGCCGGTGCACACAGCAGGACAGACTGGGCCACAAAGTGACACAAGCAGCAGCTGAAACAGGGCCATCAAGGGGCCCCCCACTAAGTAGCTCTGCACTGGTGAAGTCGGGGTTTGCTACCAGAGAGCCATGGACGTCTGATGGCTCTGCCCAACAGCCAGCTGGCTGGAAGCAGGAACTGAACAGAAGAGACTGCAGGCTGGTGCTCTCCAGCGCCTGAAGGAGGGGACCCAGCTAGAGAAGGTGGCAGGAGGGCCCAGGGCTCTCAGGAGGGACTGCAGTGAGTCACTCACTGTTTTGCAGAGCTTGGCCATTCCTGTGCTGTCTCACAGTACAGCGTGTGCGTACGTGAGACGTTCCTGTGCAAAGCCCACGTTCCTGACTCACCTGCAAGGTGTCCCCGAAGGGTGAACCTAGGTGCCAGGCACCCACAGTGGGAAGGCTGGGGAAGTCTCTCCACGGGTCGTGGGGTTGGGGCAGCTGCACTGCAGAGGCTCACATCCCAGGGAAGGGGTTCAGACAGGGAGTCTGCACGTGAGCAGAGCCAGAGACGGGGCCTGAACGCTGCACAGTCCTAGCCGGCTTGGGAGTGTGGGGGAGCCAATTGCAGTGGGCTGCTGACCATGCAGGAGAGGGACTAAGTCCAGGCTGTGACAGGAAGATCAGTCTCTAGGGCGGGCGGCAGAGTTGGGGAGCACTAAACTCCCACACCTCCTGCTGCATGCAGCGCTCCCCCTTTGCGCCGAACATGGCCCCCTTCCCAGCAAATTGCACTGGGAGTGTCTACGCGGTGGCTGCCTGGATGGCTCTAAGCAGAAAGGCGGGGTGGGAGGTAGAGCAGGACAGGTGGGGAGTGGGTGTGTCATAAATATAAAGGGAAGGGTAAACCCCTTTGAAATCCCTCCTGGCCAGGGGAAAGCTCCTCTCACCTGTAAAGGGTTAAGAAGCTAAAGGTAACCTCGCTGGCACCTGACCAAAATGACCAGTGAGGAGACAAGATACTTTCAAAAGCTGGGAGGAGGGAGAGAAACAAAGGGTCTGTGTCTGTCTGTAGTCGTCTTGGCCGGGGATAGACCAGGAATGGAGTCTTAGAACTTTTAGTAAGTAATCTAGCTAGGTATGTGTTAGATTATGATTTCTTTAAATGGCTGAGAAAAGAATTGTGCTGAATAGAATAACTATTTCTGTCTATGTATCTTTTTTGTAACTTAAGGTTTTGCCTAGAGGGGTTCTCTATGTTTTTGAATCTAATTACCCTGTAAGATATCTACCATCCTGATTTTACAGGGGGGATTTCTTTATTTCTATTTCCTTGACAGGAAAGGGGGGGTCATGTCAAGGTTCCTCCCCCACTCTGAACTCTAGGGTACAGATGTGAGGACCTGCATGAAAAACCTCCTAAGCTTATCTTTACCAGCTTAGGTCAAAACTTCCCCAAGGTACAAAATATTACACCCGTTATCCTTGGACTGGCCGCTACCACCACCAAACTAATACTGGTTACTGGGGAAGAGCTGTTTGGACGCGTCCTTCCCCCCAAAATACTTCCCAAAACCTTGCACCCACTTCCTGGACAAGGTTTGGTAAAAAGCCTCACCAATTTGCCTAGGTGACTACAGACCCAGACCCTTGGATCTTAAGAACAATGAACAATCCTCCCAACACTTGCACCCCCCCTTTCCTGGGAAATGTTGGATAAAAAGCCTCACCAATTTGCATAGGTGACCACAGACCCAAACCCTTGGATCTGAGAACAATGAAAAAGCATTCAGTTTTTTACAAGAAGACTTTTAATAAAAAATAGAAGTAAATAGAAATAAAGAAATCCCCCCTGTAAAATCAGGATGGTAGATATCTTACAGGGTAATTAGATTCAAAAACATAGAGAACCCCTCTAGGCAAAACCTTAAGTTACAAAAAAGATATAGACAGAAATAGTTATTCTATTCAGCACAATTCTTTTCTCAGCCATTTAAAGAAATCATAATCTAACACATACCTAGCTAGATTACTTACTAAAAGTTCTAAGACTCCATTCCTGGTCTATCCCTGGCCAAGACGACTACAGACAGACACAGACCCTTTGTTTCTCTCCCTCCTCCCAGCTTTTGAAAGTATCTTGTCTCCTCATTGGTCATTTTGGTCAGGTGCCAGCGAGGTTACCTTTAGCTTCTTAACCCTTTACAGGTGAGAGGAGCTTTCCCCTGGCCAGGAGGGATTTCAAAGGGGTTTACCCTTCCCTTTAGATTTATGACAGGGTGTCAGGCAGGATGCTGTGGGGAAGGGATGTGTGCCCACACATAGCGGCGATGGTCATCCCCAGCAGCACATCCTGGCTACCTGCATCCTCCTACACACACTGTGCATCCAAGGAGTCATGGAGCTGGCTGCCCACCCCAAAGCCGTTGGGCTGCCCGGGGCACAGGGCATGCCTGGGGGGGACACGCTGGTCACATCTGGGAAAAGAGGTGATTGGTTCTCAGCCTGGCTTGCTAGCCACAGGCATGGGGCTCAGGCTCCCAAGGGCCAACAAGAAAGCTGCTCAGGCAGGTCCCTGATCATAGAATCATAGAAGATCAGGGTTGGAAGAGACCTCAGGAGGTCATCTAGTCCAACCTCCTGCTCAAAGCAGGACCAGTCCCCAAATAAATCATCCCAGCCAGGGCTTTGTCAAGCCTGACCTTAAAAATACCTAAGGAAGTAGATTCCACCACCTCCCTAGGTAACGCATTCCAGTATTTCACCACCCGCCTAGTGAAAAAGTTTTTCCTAATATCCAACCTAAACCTCCCGCACTGCAAGTTGAGACCATTACTCCTTGTCCTATCCTCTTCTACCACTGAGAACAGTCTAGAGCCATCCTCTTTGGAACTCACTTTCAGGTAGTTGAAAGCAGCTATAAAATCCTCCCTCATTCTTCTCTTCCGCAGACTAAACAATCCCAGTTCCCTCAGCCTCTCCTCATAAGTCATGTGTTCCAGTCCCCTAATAATTTTTGTTGCCCTCCACTGGACTCTTTCCAATTTTTCCACATCCTTCTTGTAGTGTGGGGCCCAAAACTGAACACAGTACTCCAGATGAGGCCTCAACAAAGTCTAATAGAGGGGAATGATCACGTCCCTCGATCTGCTGACAATGCCCCTACGTACACATCCCAAAATGCCACTGGCCTTCTTGGCAACAAGGGCACACTTTTGACTCATATCCAGCTTCTCGTCCACTGTAACCCCTAGGTCCTTTTCTGCAGAACTGCTGCCGAGCCATTTGGTACCTAGTCTGTAACGGTGCATGGGATTCTTCCGTCCTAAGTGCAGGACTCTGCACTTGTCCTTGTTGAACCTCATCAGATTTCTTTTGGCCCAATCCTCCAATTTGTCTAGGTCCCTCTGTATCCTATCCCTACTCTCCAGCGTATCTACCTCTCCTCCCAGTTTAGTGTCATCTGCAAACTTGCTGAGGGTGCAATCCACACCATCCTCCAGATCATTAATGAAGATATGGAACAAAACCGGCACCAGGACCGACCCTTGGGGCACTCCACTTGATACCGGCTGCCAACTAGACATGGAGCCATTGATCACTACCCGTTGAGCCTGACAATCTAGCCAGCTTTCTATCCCCCTTATAGTCCATTCATCCAGCCCATACTTCTTTAACTTGCTGGCAAGAATACTGTGGGAGACGATGTCAAAAGCTTTGCTAAAGTCAAGGAACAACACGTCCACTGCTTTCCCCTCATCCACAGAGCCAGTTATCTCGTCATAGAAGGCAATTAGATTAGTCAGGCATGACTTGCCCTTGGTGAATCCATGCTGACTGTTCCTGATCACTCTCCTCTCCTCTAAGTGCTCCAGAATTGATTCCTTGAGGACCTGCTCCATGATTTTTCCAGGGACTGAGGTGAAGCTGACTGGCCTGTAGTTCCCAGGATCCTCCTGCTTCCCTTTTTTAAAGATGGGCACTACATTAGCCTTTTTCGAGTCATCTGGGACTTCCCCCGATCGCCATGAATTTTCCAAGATAATGGCCAACGGCTCTGCAATCACATCCGCTAACTCCTTTAGCGCTCTCAGATGCAACGCATCTGGCCCCATGGACTTGTGCACATCCAGCTTTTCTAAATAGTCCCGAACCACTTCTTTCTCCACAGAGGGCTGGTCACCTCCTCCCCATGCTGTGCTGCCCAGTGCAGCCGTCTGGGAGCTGACCTTGTTCGTGAAGACAGAGGCAAAAAAAGCATTGAGTACATTAGCTTTTTCCACATCCTCTGTCACTAGATTGCCTCCCTCATTCAGTAAGGGGCCCACACTTTCCTTGACTTTCTTCTTGTTGCTAACATACCTGAAGAAACCCTTCTTGTTACTCTTAACATCTCTTGCTAGCTGCAGCTCCAGGTGTGATTTGGCATTCCTGATTTAACTCCTGCATGCCCGAGCAATATTTTTATACTCTTCCCTGGTCATTTGTCCAATCTTCCACTTCTTGTAAGCTTCTTTTTTGTGTTTAAGATCAGCAAGGATTTCACTGTTAAGCCAAGCTGGTCGCCTGCCATATTTACTGTTCTTTCTACGCATCGGGATGGTTTGTCCCTGTAATCTCCATAAGGATTCTTTAAAATACAGCCAGCTCTCCTGGACTCCTTTCCCCCTCATGTTATTCTCCCAGGGGATCTTGCCCATCATTTCCCTGAGGGAGTCAAAGTCTGCTTTTCTGAAGTCCAGGGTCCGTATTCTGCTGCTCTCCTTTCTTCCCTGTGTCAGGATCCTGAACTGGACCATCTCATGGTCACTGCTGCCCAGGTTCCCATCCTCTTTAGCTTCCCCTACTAATTCTTCCCGGTTTGTGAGCAGCAGGTCAAGAAGAGCTCTGCTCCTAGTTGGTTCCTCCAGCACTTGCACCAGGAAATTGTCCCCTACATTTTCCAAAAACTTCCTGGATTGTCTATGCACCGCTGTATTGCTCTTCCAGCAGATATCAGGGTGATTGAAGTCTCCCATGAGAACCAGGGCATGCGATCTAGTAACTTCCAGGAGTTGCCGGAAGAAAGCCGCGTCCACCTCATCCCCCTGGTCCGGTGGTCTATAGCAGACTCCCACCACGACATCACCCTTCTTGCTCACACTTCTAAACTTAATCCAGAGACTCTCAGGTTTTTCTGCAGTTTCATACCAGAGCTTGGAGCAGTAATACTGTTCTCTTACATACAGTGCAACTCCCCCACCTTTTCTGCCCTGTCTGTCCTTCCTGAACAGTTTATATCCATCCATGACAGTACTCCAGTCATGTGAGTTATCCCACCAAGTCTCTGTTATTCCAATCACATCATAATTCCTTGACTATGCCAGGACTTCCAGTTCTCCCTGCTTGTTTCCCAGGCTTCTTGCATTTGTGTACAGGCACTTGAGATAACTCGCTGATCGTCCCTCTTTCTCAGTATGAGGCAGGAGCCCTCCCCTCTCACCCTCTCCTGCTTGTGCTTCCTCCCGGTATCCCACTTCCCCACTTACCTCAGGTCTTTGGTCTCCTTCCCCCTGATGTGCTGGGGCTCTGGGTCTGAAATGTCCCTGGGGTGCGGGCATCCAGCATCACCACACGAGGCATCAGCTGGCACCGCGGCAGGCGGGGCACCCAGCGCCTCAGGGCAGAAAGAGCTAATTGTGTGCTCCCGGGGCACCACATAGGGAGGAGAGGGGGCACAAACTGGGGCTGGGGTAGGGAAGCAGGCACACACCACAGGGAGGGCTTGGTCAATGGGATTAAGAATAAACCACCAGACAATAGAAGCGGCAAAGAGTCCTGTGGCACCTTATAGACTAGCAGACGTATTGGAGCACGAGCTTTCGTGGGTGAATACCTACTTCGTCAGATGCATGTAGGGGAAATTCCCAGAGGCAGGTATAAATATGCAAGCAAGAATCAGGCTAGGGATAACGAGGTTAGTTCAATCAGGGAGGATGAGGCCCTCTTCTAGCAGCTGAGGTGTGAACACCAAGGGAGGAGAAACGGCTTTTGTAGCTGGCAAGCCAGTCACAGTCTGTGTTTAATCCTTTGTTTAATCTGGCATCCAGGCCAGAACCCCATTTGGGTGAGTCCTAACCGGCTAGGGCAGTGTTGCTGCCTGGCTGTTAAAACAGTTGCCACATCGTACCCCAGAAGTGGCTGCAATTCACTGAGGGCAGCGATCCCTGGGGTGGTTCAGAGACAAGCCCTGTAAATACCAGCAGGGCGTTCCTTGTGGCTCCTGGAAGGGGGTCACACTCCGGCTTACCTGTGCCTTACAGCAGCTGGCTACCATCCCCTCTGCAGGCCTGAAGCCACCAGCTCCCCAGTGGAGATGCCGGATGTGCTACTCCAGCCTCCTGGTCATCAGTCCTGGGCTGTCTGGGCCTGACTGTCCTGCTAACAGCACATCCCTGTAGAACAGGAGGAGACTGGCAAACGCCCCCCGCACCTCCCTGCTTCAGAAAAACTATCCAAAGTGGAAGCCAATTAGAGAGCAGCCTGTGATTGGCTGAGGCTTGGTAGACCCGCCCCCATCCATGATCTCCTGCTGACTCTTGTCTTTCCATCAAGAGTGATTAAGTTGGAAACCAAATCAGTCTCTTTAACCCTCTTACCCAGCAGAAATAGAGAGATTAGCAATCCCTGGAAAGGAGTCTGCTCCTGCCAGCACAGACAGCGAGCGCAGGAGGCAGTTTGTCACCTCCAGAAAGTGCGAAGAATGCAAAGGACCATATGAGATGCCCGGTGCAGACAGGGAGAACAGAGCCTCTTTTGGCCTCCCCCTGCGCTGTGTCTGGCTGAGCTCTGTGGAAGAGGGACGCAGATGCTGCCGTCTGAGAGCTGCTGATGGAGGTCCCAGTACCACATCAGCACTGGAGAAATAGTCACTAAGTCAGCTCCTTGGGTCAAGGACCAACAGCCCCGAACCCAGGGTCAGCAGCAGAATTTCAACCCGTTACAACAATCGTTTTAGCAGTGCCAGCTCTCCCCTCCCTGTGCCCCTCCAGCCTGGGGAATGGACAGCACCAGGCACACGAAGCCACAGTGATCAGTGCAAAGTAAAGTACCCAGAGGGAAAACGCTTACACCTGACCGGGTTCTAAACTACTAGTATCAATGCAAGAAAGGGACCTGGGGTCTGAGCACCTGGCTCAGTGCGTAGCTGCAGTCAGAAGAGCACAGATGTTTGTGTGGAATGGGATGGAAAATAATACAGAGAATATTCTAATGTATATATATATATATATATATATATATATATATGGAGCAGCCTCATTTGGATCCTGTGCACACCCCAAGTCACCTCATCACAGAACTAGAGGGGACTAGAGGCGCACAGAGAAGGGTGGTGAGAGCATTTGGAGCCTGAGGAAATTGCCCTATGAATGCAGATTGAAGAGCCTGGAATGATACTCTAGAGAGGAGACCAATAAGAGAGGCTGTGATAAAAGTTTATAGCAGACAGATTGGGAGCATCTGTTCTCCCTGTTTCATAACACAACAAAGAGGGAACGCCCTAGTGACACTGAAAGGTGAGCAATTTAAAACCCAGGCAAGGAAACAACTTATGTCACCTAACCTGTAAATAGATTGAGGAACTCATGGCCACAGGAAGTCATTGTGGCTAAGAAGGGGTTGGGCATTTCTATAGAGAACAAGAATATTCAGTTACCCTAGTTAATGCAACAAAAGGGAATACTAAGACACGGTACACGTTCTGCTCCAAGTCTTAAGCCAGTCTCCACATATTAAGGATCAGACTGGACCTATGCGGGGGACCGATATTGGAACCACAGTATGAAACTGATGACAGTTTATGTAGGGTTGTGTTCTACCCTATGGGGGAGGGCTAGCATTGCTCCTCCAGGAAATAACATCAGGGCTGATTACACCTGAGCCTGGAAGCTCCACCCCCAGGCTGGGTTGCATACACTGGTGCAAGCTGGATTTTGCCAGAGAGTAGGAGACAAAAGGCTTTTGGTATATATGAGGCTAGTAAACCAGGGGCCAGCCCTTGCCAAGGCTGTAGGCATCCGCTGAGTACAGACAAATTCATAGCTGGAAACCAGAGTAGCTTATATATTGTTCAAGATGGATGCTGAACTTGTAAGAATGTGTTTAGTATTTAGATTGCTTGTAAATTGCTGCATGCATTAATCTTACTTGTAATGTCTGTATCCTGTGCTACAAGGTAACATGTAAGGTTGCTTTAAATAACTGTAAAAAGTGCCTGTTCTGAACTTGTGAATCCAGACAGGAAAAGTGGTTCCCCCACCCATCCAGAACTATCAAGACTAAACGGGCCATTCTGGAACATCACAACACAAAGGCTGGCTTAATGGCCCTCTTACACCCGCCAAGGTGCTATGTGCAAGAGATCACATCCCACCAGCTTGAGTTCTGAAGAGGGAAATAAAGATAATGGACATGAAGAATTTTCATCTCTTTGCTGTTTGAATGCTTACAAGTGTTGGAGCTAAGAAACAAAAAGCAGAGATCCCCAGCCCTAAAGACACTCAATGCTGACAGATTGCTACATCTCTGTTACCTCTTGGGACTATAGACTGAACTCATTTGGGTATATATGTTGACTGCTTTAACCTGTAAATAAACTTTTATTTATTTTTCATAGTTAATAAATCCTTAATTAGTTTATTATAGGATAGGCTACCAGCATTGCCTTTGGTGTGAGATCTAAGGTACAAATTAACCTGGGATAAGTGACTGGTCTCTTGGGACTGGGAACAACCTGAATATTTTGTGATTTTTGGTGTAAATGACCATTTATAACAAAGGTGGGCTCACCTGGGTGGCAAGACAGACTGGAGTGCCATGGGGACTGTCTGGGACTCCATGGTAAGACTGTCCCAGTGATGCAGGAGTTCTCATCTAATGATAGAACACACCGCCAGTTTGGGGAGTCTGTGCTGCTTTTTGCCAGTCTGCCCTGAGGTTGGCACTCCCACTCCAGACAGCGTGACAGTATAAAAGGATGAGCTTGAACTGACATGGGATGGGGCCTTCATTTTGATTCAGCATATGGACGTGACTGCTGTTGTCAGAGTTACCGGTGTGGTGCTCTGCTCTATCCAAAGTTAATAACCGTCGGCTGCGTGCGTGTTCCCTCTGTGTGCTGCCCCAGCTCTGTGCAGATAGCCGACACAGCAGACCCCGAGAGAACCCCAAAGACCACGGACTCTAGTAAGGTACGAAGGCACCGGGCCAGGTTTACTGTCAAACAAAGCACAGTAATAGTTTCCCACAGACTCTACAGGACATACTATGAATATGTGCCCCCTGGCAATGGACACAGCTCAGTCAGTGGTGGGACACTCCACTGCCCCCTAGGCCAGACAGAGACACCGCTCCAGGGATGCATCTTATACACAGGTACAAACAAGTTACACATCACTCCTGACGTATTGAGGTGCAACCCCTCTATGCAGAAAGGTGCCGCCTCTCACCTTGTACATGTTGGTTCAAACAAAACAACTCTATCCATCATACTAGCCTTTACCCCTGTCCTTGTTATCTATGTGGATGATATAAGAATGTTCTTGTACCATTTGTGTATGGCTCTGGTATCCAATACACTTTAGATATAGGTTTATGCAACAGCATATCCTTATGCAACATCAGCCCTTTCCTTGCCAGCTTCTGTGAGCAGGGCCTGCCTCTGGCTCACAGCTTAACTTTGCTTTACGTTAGCAAAGTCTTGACCATTACTCTAGCTCAGGCCTTAGGCGTCATACCAGGCCTCTGATATAAGGGTTTATGTTTCAGGGCTTCATCTTACTACAACTGAGTCCCTTGGAGGGCCCAGTCCTTGCTGAAGGGTTGGAAGGGACACTGGCCTATCAGACTCCTCAGGAAGATGGGTGATTCCTGGTGTGTTTAAATCTGGTTTGTGTTTTGATATGTGATGCTTTTACTTTAAGAATAAAGGTGCTTGCTTACAAAGAGCCATGTGGTAACTTGTAATTACTGGCAACACACTGGTCATAGCTAAGGCTAAGATTTTGCCATGGATATTTTTAGTAAAGGTCAGGGACACATCACAGGCAATAAAGAAAAATTCACGGAAGCCCGTGATGTGTCTCTGACTTTTACTAAAAATATCCATGATAAAATGGGAAGGGACCAGGCAGCTGTGGGGCACCTGAGAGCTCTGGGGTCCCCACCATCCATGGGGGCTCAGAGCTCCAGTGTCCCCAGCCCCACACCCCAGAGGGGAGCTGCTGAGTCTTCCTGCCCCACGGTGCCGGTGGGGAGCTGCCAGGGTCCCTCTGCCACGCGGCAGTGGCCAGGGAGCTGCTGGGATCCACCTGCCCTGCAGCGGCACCCAGGAGTTGTAGGGTACTCCCCCATCTACGGGGGCTGGGAACTACGAGGTACCCCCATTGCCAATGGCAACTGGGAGCTTGGGGGCCCGCTGCCTCAGGTGGCAGGGCTACCTCACAGCTCCCAGCCACTGGCGCTGAAGTTAAGGAGGTCTTTGGAAGTCATGGATTCCATGACCTCTGTGACCAAGTAGTAGCTTCAGTCGTGCCCTGAGTGAGGAACGAGTGGGAGCGGTGGGAGACCGGCTCGGAGTGGTGGGAGCGGTGGGATACCGAGTTGCAGCGGTGGGAGCAGTGGGAGACTGGCTTGGAGTGATGGGAGCAGTGGGAGACCGAGTCGTAGCGGTGGGAGTGGTGGGAGACCAAGTCGGAGCGGTGGGAGTGGTGGGAGACTGAGTCGCAGTGGTGGGAGCGGTGGGAGACCGGGTCGGAGCGGTGGGAGTGGTGGGATACTGAGTCGCAGCGGTGGGAGACTGGGTCACAGCGGTGGAAGCGGTGGGAGACCGGGTCGCAGCGGTGGGAGTGGTGGGAGACCGGGTCAGAGCGTTGGGAGTGGTGGGAGACCAAGTCGCAGTGGTGGGAGCGGTGGGGGACCGAGTCGCGGTGGTGGGGGGCCGAGTCTCATTGGTGGGAGCGGTGGGATACCAAGTCGGGGTGGTGGGGGACCGAGTCTCAGTGGTGGGAGACCGAGTCGGGGCGGTGGGGGGCCGAGTCTCATTGGTGGGAGCGGTGGGATACCGAGTCGGGGCGTTGGGGGACTGAGTCTCAGGGGTGGGAGCGGTGGGGGACCGACTCGGGGTGGTGGGGGGCCGAGTCTCATTGGTGGGAGCGGTGGGATACCGAGTCGGGGTGGTGGGGGACCGAGTTGGGGCAGTGGGGGGCCGAGTCTCATTGGTGGGAGCGGTGGGATACCGAGTCGGGGCGGTGCGGGTCCGAGTCGGGGCGGTGGGGGACCGAGTCTCAGTGGTGGGAGCGGTGGGGGACCGAGTTGGGGCGGTGGGGGGCCGAGTCTCATTAGTGGGAGCGGTGGGGGTCCGACTCGGGGCGGTGGGGGGCTGAGTCTCATTGGTGGGAACGGTGGGATACCGACTCGGGGTGGTGGGGGACCGAGTCTCATTGGTGGGAGCGGTGGGGGACCGAGTCGGGGCGGTGGGGGTCCGAGTCGGGGCGGTGGGGGACCGAGTCTCAGTGGTGGGAGCGGTGGGGGACCGAGTTGGGGCGGTGGGGGGCCGAGTCTCATTGGTGGGAGTGGTGGGATACCGAGTTGGGGCGGTGGGGGGCCGAGTCTCATTGGTGGGAGCGGTGGGATACCGACTCGGGGTGGTGGGGGACTGAGTCTCATTGGTGGGAGCGGTGGGGGACCGAGTCGGGGCGGTGGGGGTCCGAGTCAGGGCGGTGGGGGGCCGAGTCTCATTGGTGGGAGCGGTGGGATACCGAGTCGGGGTGGTGGGGGACCGAGTCGGGGCGGTGGGGGGCCGAGTCTCATTGGTGGGAGCAGTGGGATACCGAGTCGGGGTGGTGGGGGACCGAGTCGGGGCGGTGGGGGGCCGAGTCTCATTGGTGGGAGCGGTGGGATACCGAGTCGGGGTGGTGGGGGGCCGAGTCGGGGCGGTGGGGGGCCGAGTCTCATTGGTGGGAGCGGTGGGATACCGAGTCGGGGTGGTGGGGGACCGAGTTGGGGCGGTGGGGGGCCGAGTCTCATTGGTGGGAGCGGTGGGATACCGAGTCGGGGCGGTGGGGGACCGAGTCTCATTGGTGGGAGCGGTGGGATACCAAGTCGGGGTGGTGGGGGACCGAGTTGGGGCGGTGGGGGGCTGAGTCTCATTGGTGGGAGTGGTGGGATACCGAGTCGGGGCGGTGGGGGACCGAGTCTCATCGGTGGGAGCGGTGGGATACCGAGTTGGGGCGGTGGGGGACCGAGTCTCATCGGTGGGAGCGGTGGGATACTGAGTCGGGGTGGTGGGGGGCCGAGTCTCAGTGGTGGGAGTGGTGGGATACCGAGTGGGGGCGGTGGGGGACCGAGTCGGGGCGGTGGGGGGCCGAGTCTCATTGGTGGGAGCGGTGGGATACCGAGTCGGGGTGGTGGGGGACCGAGTCGGGGCGGTGGGGGGCCGAGTCTCATTGGTGGGAGCGGTGGGATACCGAGTCGGGGTGGTGGGATACCGAGTCTCAGTGGTGGGAGCGGTGGGATACCGAGTCGGGGCGGTGGGGGACCGAGTCGGGGCGGTGGGGGGCCGAGTCTCATTGGTGGGAGCGGTGGGATACCGAGTCGGGGTGGTGGGGGACCGAATCGGGGCGGTGGGGGGCCGAGTCTCATTGGTGGGAGCGGTGGGATACTGAGTCGGGGTGGTGGGGGACCGAGTCGGGGCGGTGGGGGGCCGAGTCTCAGTGGTGGGAGCGGTGGGATACCGAGTCGGGGCGGTGCGGGACCGAGTCTCATCGGTGGGAGCGGTGGGATACCGAGTCGGGGCGGTGGGGGACCGAGTCTCATTGGTGGGAGTGGTGGGATACCGAGTCGGGGTGGTGGGGGACCGAGTCGGGGCGGTGGGGGACCGAGTCTCATTGGTGGGAGCGGTGGGATACCGACTCGGGGCGGTGGGGGACCGAGTCTCATTGGTGGGAGCGGTGGGATACCGAGTCGGGGTGGTGGGGGGCCGAGTCAGGGCGGTGGGGGGCCGAGTCTCATTGGTGGGAGCGGTGGGATACCGACTCGGGGCGGTGGGGGACCGAGTCTCATTGGTGGGAGCGGTGGGATACCGAGTGGGGGTGGTGGGGGACCGAGTCGGGGCAGTGGGGGGCTGAGTCTCATTGGTGGAGGCGGTGGGATACCGACTCGGGGCGCTGGGAGACCGAGTCTCAGTGGTGGGAGCGGTGGGATACCGAGTCGGGGGGGCTGAGTCTCATTGGTGGGAGCGGTGGGATACCGAGTCGGGGCGGTGGGGGACCGAGTCGGGGCGGTGGGGGGCCGAGTCTCATTGGTGGGAGCGGTGGGATACCGACTCGGGGCGGTGGGGGACCGAGTCTCATTGGTGGGAGTGGTGGGATACCGAGTTGGGGTGGTGGGGGGCCGAGTCGGGGCGGTGGGGGGCCGAGTCTCAGTGGTGGGAGCGGTGGGATACCGACTCGTGGGGGGCCGAGTCTCATTGGTGGGAGCGGTGGGATACCGAGTCGGGGCGGTGGGGGACCGAGTCGGGGCGGTGGGGGACCGAGTCTCAGTGGTGGGAGCGGTGGGATACCAAGTCGGGGGGGCCGAGTCTCATTGGTGGGAGCGGTGGGATACCGAGTTGCGGTGGTGGGGGGCCGAGTCGGGGCGGTGGGGGGCCGAGTCTCATTGGTGGGAGCGGTGGGATACCGACTCGGGGCGGTGGGGGACCGAGTCTCATTGGTGGGAGCGGTGGGATACCGAGTCGGGGTGGTGGGGGGCCGAGTCAGGGCGGTGGGGGGCCGAGTCTCAGTGGTGGGAGCGGTGGGATACCGACTCGTGGGGGGCCGAGTCTCATTGGTGGGAGCGGTGGGATACTGAGTCGGGGCGGTGGGGGACCCAGTCGGGGCGGTGGGGGGCCGAGTCTCAGTGGTGGGAGCGGTGGGATACCGAGTCGGGGCGGTGGGGGACCGAGTCGGGGTGGTGGGGGGCCGAGTCTCATTGGTGGGAGCGGTGGGATACCGAGTCGGGGCGGTGGGGGGCCGAGTCTCATCGGTGGGAGCGGTGGGATACCGAGTCGGGGCGGTGGGGGACCGAGTCGGGGTGGTGGGGGGCCGAGTCTCATTGGTGGGAGCGGTGGGATACCGAGTCGGGGCGGTGGGGGACCAAGTCGGGGTGGTGGGGGGCCGAGTCTCAGTGGTGGGAGCGGTGGGATACCGACTTGGGGCGGTGGGGGGCCGAGTCTCAGTGGTGGGAGCGCTGGGATACCGAGTCGGGGCGGTGGGGGGCCGAGTCTCATCGGTGGGAGCGGTGGGATACCGAGTCGGGGCGGTGGGGGACCGAGTCGGGGTGGTGGGGGGGCGAGTCTCATTGGTGGGAGCGGTGGGATACCGAGTCGGGGCGGTGGCGGGCCGAGTCTCATCGGTGGGAGCGGTGGGATACCGAGTCGGGGCGGTGGGGGGCCGAGTCTCATCGGTGGGAGCGGTGGGATACCGAGTCGGGGTGGTGGGGGGCCGAGTCTCATTAGTGGGAGCGATGGGGGTCCGACTCGGGGCGGTGGGGGGCTGAGTCTCATTGGTGGGAACGGTGGGATACCGACTCGGGGTGGTGGGGGACCGAGTCTCATTGGTGGGAGCGGTGGGGGACCGAGTCGGGGCGGTGGGGGTCCGAGTCGGGGCGGTGGGGGACCGAGTCTCAGTGGTGGGAGCGGTGGGGGACGGAGTTGGGGCGGTGGGGGGCCGAGTCTCATTGGTGGGAGCGGTGGGATTCCGAGTCGGGGCGGTGGCGGGCCGAGTCTCATCGGTGGGAGCGGTGGGATACCGAGTCGGGGCGGTGGGGGGCCGAGTCTCATCGGTGGGAGCGGTGGGATACCGAGTCGGGGTGGTGGGGGACTGAGTCGGGGCGGTGGGGGGCCGAGTCTCAGTGGTGGGAGCGGTGGGGGACCGAGTTGGGGCGGTGGGGGGCCGAGTCTCATTAGTGGGAGCGATGGGGGTCCGACTCGGGGCGGTGGGGGGCTGAGTCTCATTGGTGGGAACGGTGGGATACCGACTCGGGGTGGTGGGGGACCGAGTCTCATTGGTGGGAGCGGTGGGGGACCGAGTCGGGGCGGTGGGGGTCCGAGTCGGGGCGGTGGGGGACCGAGTCTCAGTGGTGGGAGCGGTGGGGGACCGAGTTGGGGCGGTGGGGGGCCGAGTCTCATTGGTGGGAGTGGTGGGATACCGAGTTGGGGCGGTGGGGGGCCGAGTCTCATTGGTGGGAGCGGTGGGATACCGACTCGGGGTGGTGGGGGACTGAGTCTCATTGGTGGGAGCGGTGGGGGACCGAGTCGGGGCGGTGGGGGTCCGAGTCGGGGCGGTGGGGGGCTGAGTCTCATTGGTGGGAGCGGTGGGATACCGAGTCGGGGTGGTGGGGGACTGAGTCGGGGCGGTGGGGGGCCGAGTCTCATTGGTGGGAGCGGTGGGATACCGAGTCGGGGTGGTGGGGGACCGAGTCGGGGCGGTGGGGGGCCGAGTCTCATTGGTGGGAGCGGTGGGATACCAAGTCGGGGTGGTGGGGGACCGAGTTGGGGCGGTGGGGGGCCGAGTCTCATTGGTGGGAGCGGTGGGATACCGAGTCGGGGCGGTGGGGGACCGAGTCTCATCGGTGGGAGCGGTGGGATACCGAGTTGGGGCGGTGGGGGACCGAGTCTCATCGGTGGGAGCGGTGGGATACCGAGTCGGGTGGTGGGGGGCCGAGTCTCAGTGGTGGGACCGGTGGGATACCGAGTCGGGGCGGTGGGGGACCGAGTCGGGGCGGTGGGAGGCCGAGTCTCATTGGTGGGAGCGGTGGGATACCGAGTCGGGGTGGTGGGGGACCGAGTCGGGGCGGTGGGGGGCCGAGTCTCATTGGTGGGAGCGGTGGGATACCGAGTCGGGGTGGTGGGGGACCGAGTCGGGGCGGTGGGGGGCCGAGTCTCAGTGGTGGGAGCGGTGGGATACCGAGTCGGGGCGGTGGGGGACCGAGTCTCATCGGTGGGAGCGGTGGGATACCGAGTCGGGGCGGTGGGGGACCGAGTCTCATCGGTGGGAGCGGTGGGATACCGAGTCGGGGTGGTGGGGGGCCGAGTCTCATTGGTGGGAGTGGTGGGATACCGAGTCGGGGTGGTGGGGGACCGAGTCGGGGCGGTGGGGGACCGAGTCTCATTGGTGGGAGCGGTGGGATACCGAGTCGGGGCGGTGGGGGGCCGAGTCTCATTGGTGGGAGCGGTGGGATACCGACTCGGGGCGGTGGGGGACCGAGTCTCATTGGTGGGAGCGGTGGGATACCGAGTCGGGGTGGTGGGGGGCCGAGTCAGGGCGGTGGGGGGCCGAGTCTCATTGGTGGGAGCGGTGGGATACCGACTCGGGGCGGTGGGGGACCGAGTCTCATTGGTGGGAGCGGTGGGATACCGAGTGGGGGTGGTGGGGGACCGAGTCGGGGCGGTGGGGGGCCGAGTCTCAGTGGTGGGAGCGGTGGGATACCGAGTCGGGGTGGTGGGGGACCGAGTCGGGGTGGTGGGGGGCCGAGTCTCAGTGGTGGGAGCGGTGGGATACCGAGTCGGGGTGGTGGGGGACCGAGTCGGGGTGGTGGGGGGCCGAGTCTCAGTGGTGGGAGCAGTGGGATACCGAGTCGGGGTGGTTGGATACCAAGTCGGGGTGGTGGGGGGCCGAGTCGGGGCGGTGGGGGGCCGAGTCTCATTGGTGGGAGCGGTGGGATACCGAGTCGGGGTGGTGGGGGGCCGAGTCTCAATGGTGGGAGCGGTGGGATACCGAGTCGGGGTGGTGGGGGGCCGAGTCTCAGTGGTGTCAGCAGTGGGATACCGAGTCGGGGTAGTGGGGGGCCGAGTCTCAGTGGTGGGAGCGGTGGGATACCGAGTCGGGGTGGTGGGGGGCCGAGTCTCAATGGTGGGAGCGGTGGGATACCGAGTCGGGGTGGTGGGGGGCCGAGTCGGGGTGGTGGGGGGCCGAGTCTCATTGGTGGGAGCGGTGGGATACCGAGTCGGGGTGGTGGGGGGCCGAGTCTCAGTGGTGGGAGCGGTGGGATACCGAGTCGGGGTGGTGGGGGACCGAGTCGGGGTGGTGGGGGGCCGAGTCTCAGTGGTGGGAGCAGTGGGATACCGAGTCGGGGTGGTTGGATACCAAGTCGGGGTGGTGGGGGGCCGAGTCGGGGCGGTGGGGGGCCGAGTCTCATTGGTGGGAGCGGTGGGATACCGAGTCGGGGTGGTGGGGGGCCGAGTCTCAATGGTGGGAGCGGTGGGATACCGAGTCGGGGTGGTGGGGGGCCGAGTCTCAGTGGTGTCAGCAGTGGGATACCGAGTCGGGGTAGTGGGGGGCCGAGTCTCATTGGTGGGAGCGGTGGGATACCGAGTCGGGGTGGTGGGGGGCCGAGTCTCAATGGTGGGAGCGGTGGGATACCGAGTCGGGGTGGTGGGGGACCGAGTCGGGGCGGTGGGGGGCCGAGTCTCAGTGGTGGGAGCGGTGGGATACCGAGTCGGGGTGGTGGGGGGCCGAGTCTCAATGGTGGGAGCGGTGGGATACCGAGTCGGGGTGGTTGGATACCAAGTCGGGGTGGTGGGGGGCCGAGTCTCATTGGTGGGAGCGGTGGGATACCGAGTCGGGGTGGTGGGGGGCCGAGTCTCAGTGGTGGGAGCAGTGGGATACCGAGTCGGGGTGGTTGGATACCAAGTCGGGGTGGTGGGGGACCGAGTCGGGGCGGTGGGGGGCCGAGTCTCAGTGGTGGGAGCGGTGGGATACCGAGTCGGGGTGGTTGGATACCAAATCGGGGTGGTGGGGGACCGAGTCGGGGTGGTGGGGGGCCGAGTCTCAGTGGTGGCAGCAGTGGGATACCGAGTCGGGGTGGTGGGGGGCCGAGTCTCAGTGGTGGCAGCAGTGGGATACCGAGTCGGGGCGGTGGGGGGCCGAGTCTCAGTGGTGGGAGCGGTGGGATACCGAGTCGGGGTGGTTGGATACCAAGTCGGGGTGGTGGGGGACCGAGTCGGGGTGGTGGGGGGCCGAGTCTCAGTGGTGGCAGCAGTGGGATACCGAGTCGGGGTGGTGGGGGACCGAGTCGGGGTGGTGGGGGGCCGAGTCTCAGTGGTGGGAGCAGTGGGATACCGAGTCGGGGTGGTTGGATACCAAGTCGGGGTGGTGGGGGGCCGAGTCGGGGCGGTGGGGGGCCGAGTCTCAATGGTGGGAGCGGTGGGATACCGAGTCGGGGTGGTTGGATACCAAGTCGGGGTGGTGGGGGGCCGAGTCGGGGCGGTGGGGGGCCGAGTCTCAATGGTGGGAGCGGTGGGATACCGAGTCGGGGCGGTGGGGGACCGAGTCGGGGTGGTGGGGGGCCGAGTCTCAATGGTGGGAGCGGTGGGATACCGAGTCGGGGTGGTGGGGGGCCGAGTCTCAGTGGTGGGAGCGGTGGGATACCGAGTCGGGGTGGTGGGGGGCCGAGTCTCAATGGTGGGAGCGGTGGGATACCGAGTCGGGGTGGTGGGGGGCCGAGTCTCAGTGGTGGGAGCGGTGGGATACCGAGTCGGGGTGGTGGGGGGCCGAGTCTCAATGGTGGGAGCGGTGGGATACCGAGTCGGGGTGGTGGGGGGCCGAGTCGGGGTGGTGGGGGGCCGAGTCTCATTGGTGGGAGCGGTGGGATACCGAGTCGGGGTGGTGGGGGGCCGAGTCTCATTGGTGGGAGCGGTGGGATACCGAGTCGGGGTGGTGGGGGGCCGAGTCTCAATGGTGGGAGCGGTGGGATACCAAGTCGGGGTGGTGGGGGACCGAGTCGGGGTGGTGGGGGGCCGAGTCTCAATGGTGGGAGCGGTGGGATACCAAGTCGGGGTGGTGGGGGACCGAGTCGGGGTGGTGGGGGGCCGAGTCTCAATGGTGGGAGCGGTGGGATACCAAGTCGGGGTGGTGGGGGACCGAGTCGGGGTGGTGGGGGGCCGAGTCTCAATGGTGGGAGCGGTGGGATACCAAGTCGGGGTGGTGGGGGGCCGAGTCTCAGTGGTGTCAGCAGTGGGATACCGAGTCGTGGTGGTGGGGGCCGGCTCGCCGCGGGCATCCCCAGTCCGGAGGGAGCGGGGCAGGGCCAGCTGGTGCCCTGCGCCACGACCAGCCCGTCCCCCGGTGCCCAGGGAGGGGCTCCGGGCAGGCCCGTGTCCCCGCGGCCCCCACCCCCGCGCTCCTTCGCACCCGCGCCGGCAGAGACGGGCCTGGGCTGATGCCACGGGCGAGCCCCGAGTCCCCGCGGCCGCGCGCCGGGCGCTATTCCCCGCCCGGCCGCGGGTGGCGCCCGGCCGCTCTGTCCCGCCGGGCGCGTCTCGCTGGTTCCGCCGCCGCGACTGGCCCAAGTCTCGTGACCGGAAGCGGAAGTCCGGGGCCGGCGACGCGATGGCGGCGGAGGGGGACGTGGAGCTGGAGCTGGAGACGGAGCCGAACGGCGCCGGGGGCGGCGCGGACGGGGCCGGGGGGCGGCCGGCTGAGAAGCCCCGGAAACACGACAGCGGCGCCGCGGACCTGGAGCGGGTCACGGACTATGCGGAGGAGAAGGAGATTCAGAGCTCGAACCTGGAGACGGTGCGGGCGGGGCGCGTGGGGAGGGGCCGGCCGGGCGTGGGGGAGCGGGGCGTGGGGAAGTGTGGGGGAGGGGCCGGGGCGTGGGGAAGTGTGGGGGAGGGGCCGGCCGGGCGTGGGGGTGGGGCCGGGGGAGCGGGGCGTGGGGAGGTGTGGGGGAGGGGCCGGCCGGGCGTGGGGAGGGGCCGGGGGAGCGGGGCGTGGGGGAGGGGCCGGCCGGGCGTGGGGAGGGGCCGGGGGAGCGGGGCGTGGGGAGGGGCCGGGGGAGCGGGGCGTGGGGAGGTGTGGGGGAGGGGCCGGCAGGGCGTGGGGAGGGGCCGGGGGAGCGGGGCGTGGGGGAGGGGCCGGCCGGGCGTGGGGAGGGGCCGGGGGAGCGGGGCGTGGGGGAGGGGCCGGCCGGGCGTGGGGAGGGGCCGGGGGAGCGGGGCGTGGGGAAGTGTGGGGGAGGGGCCGGCCGGGCGTGGGGGTGGGGCCGGGGGAGCGGGGCGTGGGGAGGTGTGGGGGAGGGGCCGGCCGGGCGTGGGGAGGGGCCGGGGGAGCGGGGCGTGGGGGAGGGGCCGGCCGGGCGTGGGTGTGGGGACGCGGACGCGTGGGGGGCCCATTCAGAACTTGACCCTGGAGCTGGGGGGCAGAAGCTGCCTGTGGCTCTTCCCCACCCACTGGCAGTGGCCTGAGATTCCAGCCCGAGAGGCTGCAGCGTGTGGCTCCTCGGGGCCGGGGTGTTGGGAAGATGTTCAGCTTGGCCTGGTAGTGTATGCTGAAGTGATTGTGCTGCCTTCCTGGGCTGCGGGGAGACCGCTCCCTCTGTGTGCTGGCGGTAACCGTCCCTGCTCCTCCTGCCCAGGCCATGTCCGTGATTGGAGACCGAAGATCCAGAGAGCAGAAAGCAAAACAAGAGAGGTAAGCGCTCCCTGCACCTCTTGCCCCTTTCCAGCATAGAGCTTTGAGACGCAACCCCCACGCCCTAGTCTGAGCCCAGTGCAGCCACAGGTTAAGGATCAGCCTTATTTGTTGCTGTAGGTTAAAATAGCTTCTTTGGAGCTGAAGCTCAGACAATTCTGGTCCATGCCAAGCAGGGCTTTCAGTTCCTGAGCTAGTCAGTCCAGCAATAGGTGACTTAGCTTTGCACATGCAGAAGCTTCTTCAGGAGGCCTAGGGCTGCATTTTTCAAAGTGCGGGTCACATGTAAGGCACTGGGTTGCTCTGGTGAGCACTGACCGGGACATTAAAAGTCCTGTTGGTGGTGCTGCCTTGCTATTTGTTCTGACACCGCACTGCGCCCGGAATCGGCCAGCAGCAGGTCTGGCTTCCAGGCAGGGGGGCCGTGGGGCTCTGTGTTTTGCCCCAGACACCAGCTCCACACAGCCAATGGGAGCTGGAGGGGGCGGTGCCTGTGGGCGAGAGCCCTGCAGAGCTGCTTGTGCATCTCTACCTAAGAGCTGGGCGTGCTGCTGGCCGCATCAGGCACAGTGCGGTCCATGGTGCCAGGACAAGCAGGAAGCCTGCCTCTGCACCCTGGCTGTGCCGCTGACAGGGAGCTGTCGGAGGTAAGTCCGTGCCCCAACCCTCTGCCCAGCCCTGAGCGCTACCCTCCCCAAACGTAGAGCCCCAAACCACCCAGCCCTGAGCCCTGACCCCCTCCCAAGCCCCAGCCCTGAGCCCCCCAAACCCCTCATCCTGGCCCCAGCCCAGAGCCTGCACCCCAGCCCAGAGCCCCTCCGACACCCCAAACCTCTCATCCCCAGCTCCACTGGGTCGTAGGCATCAAC
Source organism: Lepidochelys kempii (assembly GCF_965140285.1). Taxonomy (NCBI): domain Eukaryota; kingdom Metazoa; phylum Chordata; order Testudines; family Cheloniidae; genus Lepidochelys; species Lepidochelys kempii. The sequence goes on along the minus strand of NC_136389.1, from coordinate 84,862,676 downwards.
AATTTTCTTCAACTGGGTCCCCAGAAAAAAAGTTTGAAAACCACTGGCCTAGGGGACCAGGGTAGTTTTTCTGGTTAAACTTCCTGCCTGTCCAAGTCCAGTCTCAAGACTGGTGGCTTTATGCTTCAACAAGGAGTTGCTGCAAGCTTTCTGATTGTACTTTACAGTTGTGACTGAGTTGGTCTGGAGCCTGTGGTGTTGGTGCTTGATGTTCTGATTCCTTTTGTTACAGGGAAAAGGAACTGGCAAAAGTTACTATCAAGAAAGAAGATTTGGAACTGATTGTGAGTATGGAAGGCAGGGTGGATTTGATTTAAATCGCTAGTCAGGAAGACTCAATTTAATCGTGGATTTCTACATAAAAATGCATTTTTGTTGGTTGTTATAACCTTAATACATATTCTTCACAACTCAGAGAGAGATGTAGGTTTCATTTTTAAACGGAACACACTATACATTTTAAGTGATTTATATTGAAAACTTTTCAGATTAGTTTTACAGCTATATCAGAAAATGAATGATTGTTTGGTTTATTTCATTTACCAAAGGTAATTGAAATGGATATTTGAGGTGAACTATCTCCAATTCAACAGGTTAATCATTAATATTTGGAGGATTTTTTTTGCCATGCTGTATTAGGAAGAGAACATCACCAGACAGACATTTAAATTGTTTTATTTAACTAAAACAACAACGTTATGTATTCTGGATTTTTTTCTTCAACAGCAAACATACAATATTTTAACAAAACAAGCATATGAATTTTTGAATTTAGTTAAACATTTAAGTTTTTTAAAATAAGGTTTGTTTTTGTTAAAATTGTTTTTAACTAAAATAGTTTAATTTTTTTTTAAACCAAAAATTAAATTGACGATGTCAGCTAGGTCAACATGAGAAACTTAAAATATTGGCTTCTGTGTCTAACTCAGTCGTCTTTACCTTCATTTTCCTGTTTGTTCACAATCTGGAAAAGAAAAACAAGCTTTCCTGATCTTTTAGGTCCCAAACGATTTCTCAATTTGGAATGAATTAGTCCAAAGGAAGAAAATATTCTTTCTACACTGGCAGAAGAAGCTACTGCTGTTAGTGAGATTATCACTTCAAGAGGCTCTGAAACCAAGTGCTTAACTGACTTCCACCAGTTCACTGGTGTGACTTTCTTTAAAACATCGTCAGCAAACATATATTTCTTGAATAGTTCACCCCTAGCCCTGAAGTTTATTATAGTTGGCATTATGGAGGGCTGATTGCTGGATGTCCATGTTGTAGCCGACTCCTCTTCTTCAGCAGTTAAGGTTTGACCCTAGTACCAAGTATTGAGAATATTTGCAAGAAAATGAGCTGGAGATAGTGCTTGTCCCATTCTTTTTTTTTTAATGCTTGTAATTTAACTCTGTCACTGCATATTTCTCTTTTAAAGATCTCACTCCATTCCTTCCAAATTTCAACAGTGTCAGGAATAAAACAACTATTTCCCTGCGTTTTGTTCAAGGCTACGGAAATAGGCTTCAGGGTACTCAGCATGTGTCCAACATTTCTCTTATGCCCAATGTTGAGAACTTTGGCTGTGACAGTGACATCTATTTATTTTTTCACGATTTTGTTCACAAACGGTCATCAGATTAGGCTAGTTCTTGACATAGTGCTCAAAACAGTCCACTACTGAGTTCCATCTCACGTCTTGTGGGAGGGTTAGCTTGGTTCCTCCCACTTTTTTCAGAGCAGCTGCTGCAAAGTGGTTGTTATGGAAGTATTTTGCAATTTCAACAACATTAGCCTTTATTTCAGGAACACTGAAGTCTTTGGCTAGGAGGTGCATCAAATGAGCACTGCAACTGTATGTTTTTGCGAATACAGACTAACACGGCTGCTACTCTGAAACCTGTTATTAGCTTAGGACTCTCTTCTAAATAATTTCTTCTCATCTTGGATACATTTGCAGCATTGTCTGTGACCAAGCTGCATACTAGACATTTTTTTTCACAGTTTGTTAAAGCTTTTACTGCTACTTCTTGTAAGTATTCTCCTGTGTGTGCATTTCCTGATGTATCAATTGTTTCTGTAAGGAAGACATTCCCTTCTTCTGTGGTCACACAAGCGCATACAACAGGATCATTGTGGACATTGCTCCACCCTTCGAGACTCAGGCTAACAGTTTTACCCTCTGGACCAGGGGGTTGGCATCCCTTTCAGAAGGGGTGTGCCGAGTCTTCATGTAGTCACTCTAATTTAAGGTTTTGCGTGCCAGTAATACATTTTAACATTTTTAGGAGGTCTCTTTCTATAAGTCTTTTTAACATATAACTAAACTATTGTATGTAAAGTAAATAAGGTTTTTAAAATGTTTAAGAAGCTTCATTTAAAATTAAATTAAAATGCAGAGCCCCCTGGACCGGTGGCCAGGTCCTGGGCACTGTGAGTGACACTGAAAATCAGCTCTCGTGCCGCCTTTGGCACACGTGCCATAGGTTGCCTACCCTTGCTCTAGACCGTTTGCACATTGCTCAATTTCTCTTTCATACACTTTATCCAACAGTTTGCCTGAGACATCTGCTCTGTTGGGTGGACTGTATCCTGGTCTTAATGACTGAACCATGTTAATGAAGTGTGGGTTCTCAATCATAGAAAAAGGAGAGTTTGTTGCATAAACAAATCAGGCAATTTTTTCATCAATTACCTCTTTTTATAATCTGCTGGTTCTTATCACAAACTTATCTATGGTTGTTTCTGGATGATGGAGATTTTTTTTTTCTTTTTGCTACAGGTGATAGATATACTGTGGCTATGTGACATACATGATGTGACTGAAACACTGTCATTGGCAGATAACTCTGAAACTATAGAAAATGAGGGTGATCTTGAAGGTGGATAGTCTTCAGAATCCTATATGTTGAGGATGGATTCTCCTAAACAAAATAAGCCCATGCCATTATTTAATTATTATTACCATACTGCTTATTTAGTGTTACTCATTGCATTCACTGACACTCAGTACTACTCTAAAGGTGAAATTGTAAAAGGAAGATCTGCCTGTTGCAGCTATTTATTTTTATCACAACTGCATCTAAAATGATAGTATCATAGAGTAACAGCTATATTTTTTGCTCAAACATGAGAATTCAAGAATAGTCCAGAAGGAAGACAGGCAGTCCTTAAGAAAGAAGTATGAAATAAAAAAAGTTTATCAACCTGAAGATCCTGCATGTTCAGACATGTTCCTTTCATCATCATCTATGCAGCTTCCTCCTGAGAAGGAACACTTCTCATGGTGTTGTTTCATTTGGGCAACCAGGCCTTGCATTTCTTTGTTGCACTGTTTGCATTTTGCACGCATGCCTGTCTTACCCACAGGTAGAGGAAGTTCATTAAAATATTCCCAAACTGGGTCTCTTTTACGGCCTGCTGCCATTATGGGTTTTCCCTTCTAGTGAGAGAACAGTAGAGTAGATCTCAAATCAAAGAAGGCTACACTCAGCAAGACCTCAAGACTTTGGAATATGCTGCTCAAACAGTTTCACTTTTGTTTCTACTGCCTCTCCCTCCCTTCTCACATTTATCTCCAGACTTCTTCTCCTTGTCCAGATCTATTTCACCCCCCAACAATCTTCTATTCATTGAACTTTTTGAAACTTTGCACTTTTAGAGAGAGGTAAGGGATTGACTCTGTGTACACAAATTTGTGGAGGGACAATAGGGTTGAGGTCTGTTGTTTCTCACCTCTATATATTTATAAATATTTTTGCTGTTAACAAGCATGTTATCTCTGGAGACACAAATCCACAGTTTGAGAACTGCAAAACTAATCTCTGATGGTATCTTCTAGACTGAGCACTGAGTCCCATTGGGTAGATAGAAACATTAACCTAAATAATCTATACAGAAGCCCCTGGAACTCCATAAGATTGGGTCCCTAATCCATGAACTATGGGAACTCATGTACAAAACTTTTTGTAAACATTGCATGAATATATTCTCATACTATAGAATTAATAATCCCTATTCCGTAGTGAGATATCTTTGAGCTATCATGTATCTTAATTAAAACTATCGTTAGATAAAATGCTTTTTGAGGAAAAAGCCTATCAAAAACTTTTTTACAAATCACTGATTTTTATCCACCCTGCTTTGCTGCATTGCACTGTAGTAGGCCAGGAACAGTAGCTGGACTCTGCAGCAGCTGTGTGACTCATACTCTTGGTTGAGGCCTCAGTAATGCTGGAGTACCAAACCTTAATTGAGTCCAACCCTTTTCTTGTGTGCTGTTGTGCAGCGTCTCTTATCTCTGCTCCCTTCCCTGCAGATGAATGAGATGGAGATCTCTCGGGCAGCAGCGGAGCGTAGTCTGCGAGAACATATGGGCAACGTGGTGGAGGCTCTGATCACCCTCACCAACTAACCACATTCCTACTGGACCACTTTGAGAAGGGAACGAGGGAGGAAGACTCTTATTGGGACTTCATGAAATGTCTTGTGCTGTCACCCCTGCCATGTGCACTGCCTTCCCAATAACTGTTTGACAGAGTGAGACTAGTCAGATGCTACATGTATTAACTTATTGAAATAAAGACATCCGTAACCTTCTGTGGATGCAGTTTGTAAAGCAGCTATGAACAGGCTCTGAGAAACCTGAAAGTGTGCTACCATCCACCTGTTGTAGACAACTTTGACCACAGTGCTCTGTGTAGATGGCAGGCTACTTGCACACCTGTGTCACATGGTGCTCTGCTGTGTTAGGAATGAATATGGTGTCAGAAATGAGACACATGAGATCTGGCCTGTAAAGCTCACCAGGGTGGTGAGTACAGAGCTGAGGGAGCATTTTCTGAATGAAGTGTTCACTTAAACCCCCTTCAGAGAACAATGGCTGAGCTCTCAAAAGGAAGAGATGGGGTAACATTCCCACCCCTGCTGAATGGTTCTTTGATATAAACTTTATTCCCTTCTGCCTTTATATTGCTCCATCACCCCCAAGTCTGTTTCTCTCCATGCTGTTCACAGGCTTGCAGTCTAGAGCCTTTCTAGTTCTTATCTGAGCTCCACTGGCTTCAGTCTTTCCTCCGTTAAGCCCATATTATCTTCCCCTTTTGTCAGCTCCTAAAACCACATGGGCTTAGGGCAGAGACCTTCTCAAGCTTCTCTATTTACACCATGCTAGAAGCCCTGAGGTGTGTGGCATGTAACATGTCTGGGGTTAATTTAAGGGGAGGTTCTGGCTGACTCAGAGCATGCCCCTGGTTTCAACACCTCACAGGCTGCTTTATAGGGTCACAGCTCCCTACTGAAACCCCCTGGCAAGCCTGGTTGTTAAAAAACTTGTCCTGGCAGCAGGGACTTGGCTCTTAAAGGCAGTGTAGAGTTGAAGGGCGAGAGAGAAAACTAGCTTCAACTTGTGCCCAGTTAGGGGGCTGTGTGTTCACCCTTCCTCTGAATAGCTGCTGGAGGGGCAGAGCATCTCTTCAGTCTCTAGCTGTGGCCAAGACTGGCTCGTGGGGAATTTGTGTTTATTGCCTGCACTGACTGCTTGGTGTGAGAAAGCTGCTTCCCAGAGGAGATGGTGGGCTGTAGCTCTAACAGCCAAATAGCACAAAGCCAGGGCACCAGCACAGAATACCCCCTAAAGGAGAGCAGAAACAGTGCTGGGATACACAGCTGTAGCAGGCAGGGCTGAAGGGAACAGCTGCTGAGTCACCTCCTCACTCAAAGCCAGGATTCCATCCAGCGCACACCAGCAGGTTTAGTGAGCACAACTGCCCTAACCCTGCACCTGCTGTGAGCTGAGGTCCGCAGCCCTGAGAGAAGGAAGAGTGCCTTGCTTCAGCCACCAACGTGCCCCTCCCTCCCCCACAGGGATAGCAACACCAGTCTTGTGAGAAAACAGCTTTTAATCAAAACTCAGGTCTTGTGCCTTAGGGCCTGGAAGAGCCCCATACCCGACTGTACAGGTAGGGGAGCCTAGAGCCAAGCAGAGGGCTAGGCCAAAGAGACTTGGAAGCCCCTCAGAGGTGGGGCAGAGGAGACTGTTACAGCTGTTCCAGAGAACAAAAGGGAACTACATTCCCAACTGTAGATGGGGTGTGGTGCAGAGGTGGGGAGATACTTTGGAGCAGCCCGTAGGACCCTGCTGCTAATTCCAAGAGAACTGGGAATTTGCTGCCCTCTGGCAGTGGGAATCTGGGAAGCTGTCTAGTTCCTTGAGGCTGGTGGGGGCGAAAGCCATTCAGCACTGGGTCTGGCTAGCCTAGCACAAGGATGGACTTTTCCTCTAATTCCAATTGAGCCAGGTGGAAAGTCTGTGCAGCCCCGCACAGGTTACCAGGCAGAATGGTGAGAGCTCAGCGCTGGAGTACAGAATGCAACACCCAGCTCAACAAATGGAGAGTAGAAGGAATTGGCCAAGACAGGTGCACTTTATGCCCCAACGCACTCGCAAGATTTCTGGCAGGGTTAGGACCCATGGCAGACAAGTGCCTTTCCACCCTGCTGTCTGCAGCATGACACTGTCCTGGGCACTCCCTTAGGTAGTTTTCCGCTTCTTAGCCGATGGTCTCTCGAAGACGTCCCGCACACCGGCTGCCTTCTGCTTGAAGAACTTGGTGTTCTGTGCACTTTCCTGGCCCCAGGCAGAGTCGAAGGAGGTTGTGTCCTGATCCACCAGGTGTGTATACTTGGTCCGCCCAGAGCGCCCAAAGTTTTTGACCTAGGGAGAAAAAAATTGTGTGAGCAGCAACCCCCCCGCAAGCAGGACCTGCAGCATCCTCAGAGTACACGGCACCACTGCTCCACTGTGGACCAAGCCTCCGTGTCACCCCAGAGCACAGGTGCCCTCTAAGGCCCTGTTAGCTGAGAGCCCACCCAACTCCCCTAAGCCCATCTCCAGCACACACACCTGCATGACTTTAGGCAGTATGGTCTTGTTGAAGTGATCCTCCAGTGTGGGGGCACTGAAATCTCTTTTGTACACTTCCTCATCTTCATCCTAGGGAGGGACGGACATGCGGCAGTCATTTATAGTAAGCCCCCAGGGAAACCAGGTAGGGACACTCTTCACAAACAGCATAGTTCAAAGAGTCCTGGTAACAACACTCAAGATTCCCTCCTTGTGTCAGAATCACAGAAATTGGAGACAAGGCTTGTGTCCCATCTAGTCCATCTCCAGGGTCTAGAACATGATTAGCCTCAACAGTCCACATTTCAGGGCTTTATTCAGACCAGTGGCAAATACAGCAAGCAAAGAACCTCCCACCACATTTGTTTCTTGTAGCTTTTAGGCACTTTCCAAACATCCTACAACCCTCCTGCTCTGGGGCGCTGCACTAGGTTAGAGGGAAGGGTCACAGCATAAGGGGAGAGTCCTGGGATACACAAGACAACAAAATGTAAGCAGGTGTGCAAGGGGTCTCACCATTCAGATTCCAAGGCCCTTATTTTCATCTGAATGTGTCCAGTCTCAAACTCCAGCCATGGGACCATGTTATACCTTTTGATGCTAGACTGAAGAGCCCATTGGTAAACATTTGTTCCTCAGGTAGGTACTTATAGACTGGGATCAGTCACCCCTTAACTTTCTCTTTGTTAAACCAGACAGACTCAAGGAGCTCAATCTATCACTATAAGGCAGGTTTTCTAATCCTGTAATCACTCTCATGGCTCTTCTCTGACCCCTCTCCAGTTTATCCACAGCTTCCTTGAGGGCAGGGGCTTTGTGGATGAGCTCAGGAAGGGCAGTGTGTGCAGCCAGCAGAAGCAGGGGTCTGTTTATGAGAAGGGCAGATGAGGCTAGCTTTAATGATGTGGCAGAAATGACAAAACAACAGGCCACTTGATTCTGCCTCTGACAGCTGTGACAAGCTTGCCTAGGATCCAGTAAAGGAAGGGCACCAGTGGAGGGATTCAGGGGGGACAGCATGCATAGAACAGACAAGGCAATGGATTTTGGCACCAACACTTCGTAAGGCAGCAGGAGGCAGCGTGGGAAGGCTGTCACTGCAGCGAGATGGCAAGTGATGAGGGCCTCAAGGAGAGTTTGAGTTGTAAAGGTAGAAACGAAAAAGGACAGATTCTAGAGATGTTGTGGAGGAAACAGCAGCAAGTTCTGGATGTGTGGGACATGGAGGAGACACAAATCAGCCCAGGTTACGGGCCTGAATGCCAGGGAAGAGATTCGGGTTGACAATGACAGAGAAAGGGGGAGTGGAAAGAGTGTTGGGCCATATGAGATCAAATAGTGACGAGACATCCACGTAGATCTGTCAGTCACTACCAGAGAGGTATTAGTGCAGTGATTCTCAAGCCTCTGAGTGCGACCCCCCCATACATTAAAAACACTTTTTAATATATTTAACACCATTATAAATGCTGGAGGCAAAGCAGGGTTTGGGGTGGAGGCTGACAGCTCATGACTCCCCATATAATAACCTCACAACCTCCTGAGGGGTCCCGACCCTCAGTTTGAGCACCCCTGTATTAGTGGATGCATGAGAAAACCCCCCAGGAGGTCAAGTGACAATCAATTTCACTGTTAGGAAGCTTCCTGGCATTCAATGTAACTTCACCTTCAGGCAAGCCCAAATCACACCCTTCCCCCTCTTAGGGATTCACACCTGTCAAACACAGCAGACTCATCCTAGTCTCCTGACACCACACACTCTTCGGTGGCTGTGTTGCCACTATGCAGCTGTAGCCCTTGTAATCTTTCCCTTAAACCAATCCTTCCCCTGAAGCATCCAGAACGGAATGCACTGTTCCAGGCGTGGTTGCCACAGAGCAGGGCCCCAGCAGTCACTCACCATGAAGAAGGCCCCACGATGATAGTACTTCTGCAGGAATTTGTATTTGCCCTTCACTGCCTTGTTGGTGATGACCTTGCCATTGGCCCGGAGCTCAGCACGGCGCTCCTCCTCCGTCAGGTTCCGCATGCGCTCAATCTCAGCCTTCTCCTTCTCCAGTCTGTGCAGGAGGCATGAAGCTCGTTAGAGCCAGCCCTACTCTCACCATGCCCTCTGCTCTGCCCAGAGGACAGAAAGCTTGTCCCACTCACATCCCTGGCCAGAGACTGAAGCTCCAGGAAGCAATTCAACCCACTAAATTCCAGGGGCACGCACCAAATGCCCTGTCCCTCCAGGAGCTAAGACCGGGTGCCCTCTGCTCTGCCTTAGGCCGCAGACAGAGCAGGAAATGGGGAAGGGAAGATGCCCCCTGGTGGCCGCTGTCTTCTGGGTCAGGGACTAGAGACATTCAACCCCAAGCCCAGGCTGCAGCAGCACTTACGCCTCTCGCTCCTCGCGGTCCCGTTTGATGCGCTTCAGCTCACGCACTTTCCAGGACTCGTACTCCTCCTCATCGTTCTCGTCGTCCGTATCAAGCGCTTCCAGGGCAGCCAGCGAGCGCTTGTTCTCCTCCAGCTCCTTCTTAGTCTCCTCCTCCACGATCTGCAGAGGGGACCAAGCTGGGAACTGAGCCTGTTGCAAGACCAACCCTCTCCCCCTCCCACAGATATTCTGCCCCACTGGACAGTCCCCCATTACCTTGAGCGTGTACTTCCGCCTCTCCTCCGCCAGCCGCTTTGCCTCCTGCTCCAACTCCTTCTGTTTCACGGCCTCTGCCTCTCGTTCCTGGACTGTAACTCGATCCTTCCTGGAATAGAGGGGCCATCACAGGCTTCTTTTCCCCTCCCACCGCACCTGACCCATCCCTCTCGAAGTCCCACACCAGCACTGGCTATTTCGCTCCTCTGGAGTCAGTGTCTGCCCCTGGGATCCTCACCTGTCTGGTGCTGCTCCAGGCCCAGCTGCCTTAGCAACTTTCCGAGCGGCCTCTAACACCCCCAGATCTGGGGAGAGAACCATTTCCTGTGGCACTCTGCACCTCACTGGCAATCACCCTATCACCATTGAGCGGCACCAACCCAAAAATAACAGCTATTACCATGAAGAGACTCTGAGCCCATCCAGCTTGCGTACGCTGCAGTGTCAGACACTAAAAACAACAGCTGCCTGGAATCTATCACACCCAGACACTCCATTACACAGACAAATGCTGCATATCTGTGCCGAGACGGCACCTGACCTGCAGATAGAACCTGAGGTGCTATTAGCATGTGCCCCAGTTGCTTTCTCAGTTACATGAGAACGAACTCGAGCACCACTTCTCTGTGCACCGGCTGATCCTTCATGTTTTCCGTCTAGGCTGGCATTCTGTCCTCCTTCAGGTGTGAGCAATCCCCCACCCCGCAACAGCAAAGTACGCCACCTACTTGCGGATGAAGACAGGTTTGAGCCGTGGCTCTGTTTCATCCTCACTGTCTGTGTACTCCTCATACTCAGACTCTGATTCAGACTCCTCGCCAGACCTGCCCTCGTCCTCCACTTCCATCACCTCCATCTCCTCATTCTTCCTCTCCTGAGCTCGCTGGCGCATCATCCCACGACGACGCTCAATTTCCTAATTGAGGCACACCAAACCCAAAGGGAGTCAGTGGAACTACTGACCTTCCACTCACCCCCAGTTCTCTTGCAGAGGGGTGGGGGAGGATGTTTGCCCCAAGGAAAGCCCGAGAGGGGCAGAGGCCCTAAGTCCATTCTAACTCCTTCATGCAGTGGGTGAAATGGATGGAATTTACTGGCATTAACAGTACTGATTCCTTGTTCCATAGAGGCCACACTCTGATCCACTGCTCTGCATACCTCACCATGCAAACCAGGGTGGGCTTCAGCCAATGTTCTCTCCCACAGCAAGGCCAGTGGTGAGACATCTGCACATAAGAGCTGCCATACTGGGCCAGACCAGTATCCTGTCTCTGACAGTGGTTACTGCCAGAGCTTCAGGGAGAGTGTGCAGAACAGGGAGCTTTGGAGAGATCCACCCCATCTTCCCCAACAAGTTTCTGGCAGTCAGAGATTTAGGGTCACCCCAAGCAAGGGGTAGCAGCCCTTACCATTTTGGCTAATAGCCATTGATAGACTTGTCCTCCAGGAACTTACCTAGGTAGGTTTTTTTTAACCCAGTTTTACTTTTGACCTTCACAACATCCCATGACAACATGTTCCACAGACTGCCTGTGCATTGTGTGAAAAAGTATTTCCTGTTGTATTCAATGTTCTGCCTATTAATTTAATAAGGCATTTGTATTATGTGAAAGGGTAAATAATGCTTCTGCAGTCACCTCCTCCACACCAGTCACGCTCCTATAACCCTCTATCACCTCCCTCCTTCGTCGTCTCTCTTCTAGGCTGAACAGCATCAGTCTCTTTAGTCTCCCCTTGTAGGGAGGCCGTTCCGTACCCTTGATCATCTGTTGCCCATTAAGAACCTTTTCCAGTTACACTATATCCTGAGATGGGCAACCAGACTGCCCATAGTATGCAAGGTGTGGGCGTACCGTGGATTTATAGAGTGGCATTATGATATTTTCGATCTTATGATCTATCCCTTTCCCAATAGTCCCTAACATTCTGTTTGCTTTTTTGACCGCAGTTGTGCACCGAGATGAAGTTTTCAGAGAACTAGCCACGAAGACTCAAAATTCTTGCATGGTAACAGCTAATTTAAAGCTCGTTATACATGTGTAGTTAGAATTATTTTTTCCAATGTGCATTACACTTTCCACTTATCAATTGTTGAATTTCTTCTCCCAGTTTGTTGCCCACTCATCCAGTTTTCTGAGGTCCCTTTGTAACGCTTTGCAGTCAACTTTGGACTTACGTATTTTGAATAATTCTGTATCATCTGAAAACTTTTCCACTTCACTGTTCATTCCCTTTTTCAGATTATTTATGAATATGTCGAACTGCACACAACCCAGTATTGGGGACCCCATTATTTACCTCTCTCTATTGTGAAAACGCACCATTTATTCCTACCCTTTGTTTCATATCTTTTACTGATCCATGAGAGGACCTTCCCTCTCATCCTATGATACTTATCCCATGTAACCCAAATAGCAAGTCGAGGCCATCTGTAGACAGACAGTTAACCTCTTTCAGATTCGTTCGCATATTAGCCAGACCCATCTGCCCATGGATCTGGTACTGCTTTCAGCTGCAGGAAGCTGGACCCCACCCTGTGGAAACTCAGCTGAGAGAGCGTGGGGAACTGGTGCTTCCAGCACATTTGCAGCTCTGCACATACCTCATCGTCAATCTCTTCTTCTTCCTCCTCGCTAGTATCCTCCCGTTCCATGCGCCAGGCATCTCCCTCCACCTCCGAGTCACTTTCTCCAACTACTTCTGGCTCGACAATTTTGCGGTGCCTTGCGAGTCTATGCACAGACACCAAAGTTAACATTTCATTGCAATTCAACTGCCATAAAGCAGCAACCGTAGGCCACAGCCCATCTAAATGCTCTGGGGCGCTTCAAACTGAAGTCCCCATACATACACATCCAAGCTATTTGAGGACTTCAATAGCTCAGACATAGGTTAAGGGTTTGTTACAGGAGTGGGTGGGTGAGATTCTGTGGCCTGCGTTGTGCAGGAGGTCAGACTAGATGATCATAATGGTCCCTTCTGACTTTAAAATCTATAAGCCAGCCAGGAATTCTCAAGCCATTCCAACCCCACAATGACCCTGTCCTAACCCTCCTAACCCCACTGTTATAGCCCAATAATCACAGCAAAGGTGTATCTCAGCATGCCAAGCTGAACATGCGTTCATCTCAAATACTCAGGTAACTAAAAAACGTGGCTAGACCCACCAGTGTCTGAAATATAACGAGACAGTAACAATCACAGCACTTATGTACATGCTGCTCCAGTGCAAACCACGGGTTACTCTCCTTGGCAGTCTGAGCACCTAGGCTGCAGGCAGAGCTACAGCAGCAAAGTTTGGAAAAAGTAACATTTCTTCTCAGAAGGTTGGTTTACACGGTGACATTTAAGATCCAGTAGCTGGATTGCTCAGGAATAGACACCTCTGTTCATCCCACCTTAGCAAATGCAGCTTCCGCTGGGATCCTGCGTCTTCATTAGCAATTGTAAATATTGAGGCAATGCTAGAACTGACCCATAGATATGAATACTCCTCGTAGACATGAATTAGTGACTTGAGGTGAATTAAACAAACATTACTCATCTGTCTATCCCAATTAGATGCAGTAACATGACGTCCCCCTATCTCCATACAAGAATGTTATCCGGTTTTATAGATTTTGCTTTCCTCCCCATGTTAAGACCTTAAGGAGCTAGCTGTATTATTTATGGTCACTTTCAGAACTTGCTGACTAATTGCCCTAGCCTACATCTAAAGAATTATTTGTGACAATGTGTAGGGCTGTTTTTTCCTTCCTGTACCCCTCTATTTAAGATGTGGGGAATATATAAAAAGGACACTTCAAAAAGTTACACACCTGAAAAATGCATCCCTACAACTGACTCAAGCAAAGTCTAGTTACCATAACAAAAAGTTGAGAGAAAACCTTTTCTTTCCATATATTTCTTCGTATTTTCAGTTTGTTTACAGTGCCTTGGACAGCATGTCGGCAGAGTCAGCTTCAAAGGCTCAGTCTTTCACAAAGAGAAACTGCCGAAAACGTAACGAAGGTGACTGTAAAGCCACAGCTGTAAGGGTCTCTCAAGGGCAGGTGGGCCTGACACTACTTGCTGTGTCTCTCTCTTTGACTAAGCCAGGGCTGTCATGGACAGGAGCTCACCTCTCCTCCACATCCTCGTTAATGCGGTTCTGCAAGCGCCGCAGACGGGGGTCACTGGAGGAATCTTCCTCCTGCTCCTCTGGCTCCAACTCCTGCTCCTTTGCCTTCTTAATAAACTGGAACTCCTCATCCTCCTCGTCCGAGGACTCCATGGGCGCATAGTCTGGCCGCTTCCCCGACACATAGCGCTTCACCTTCACCTTCTCCATGGAGATCTCACCTGTGAGGAGGGAGGGGGATGGGTTACTGCAGACCTGTGCTTCTCACCGCCCCAGCACCCCAGGACAAAAAGGGCACAGCTCCCAAGACACCAGAGCAACTAACGCTGGGGAAAACCCACCTGGCCCCATCCCCCATGCTGAGACGCCACCCCCCCGTCTCCACACACCCCCCCTTCCCTGAGACGCCACCCCCCCGTCTCCACACACACCCCCTCCCCTGAGACGCCACCCCCCCGAGACGCCACCCCCCATCTCCACATACCCCCCCTCCCCTGAGACGCCACCCCCCGTCTCCACACACCCCCCATCCCGAGACGCCACCCCCCCGTCTCCACACACCCCCCTTCCCTGAGACGCCACCCCCCCGTCTCCACACACCCCCCCTTCCCTGAGACGCCACCCCCCCGTCTCCACACACACCCCCTCCCCTGAGACGCCACCCCCCCGAGACGCCACCCCCCATCTCCACATACCCCCCCTCCCCTGAGACGCCACCCCCCGTCTCCACACACCCCCCATCCCGAGACGCCACCCCCCCCGTCTCCACACACCCCCCTCCCGAGACGCCACCCCCCCGTCTCCACACACCCCCCTCCCGAGACGCCACCCCCCCGTCTCCACACACCCCCCTCCCGAGACGCCACCCCCCCGTCTCCACACGCCCCCCTCCCCGAGACGCCACCCCCCCGTCTCCACACGCCCCCCTCCCCGAGACGCCACCCCCCCGTCTCCACACGCCCCCCTCCCCGAGACGCCACCCCCCCGTCTCCACACGCCCCCCTCCCCGAGACGCCACCCCCCCGTCTCCACACGCCCCCCTCCCCGAGACGCCACCCCCCCGTCTCCACACGCCCCCCTCCCCGAGACGCCACCCCCCCGTCTCCACACACACCCCCTCCCCTGAGACGCCACCCCCCCCGAGACGCCACCCCCCATCTCCACATACCCCCCCTCCACACGCCCCCCCTCCCCGAGACGCCACCCCCCCGTCTCCACACGCCCCCCCTCCGTCTCCACACGCCCCCCCTCCGTCTCCACACGCCCCCCTCCCCTGAGACGCCCCCCCCCCCCGTCTCCACACGCCCCCCCTCCGTCTCCACACGCCCCCCTCCCCGAGACGCCACCCCCCCGTCTCCACACGCCCCCCCTCCGTCTCCACACGCCCCCCTCCCCTGAGACGCCCCCCCCCCCGTCTCCACACGCCCCCCTCCCCGAGACGCCACCCCCCCGTCTCCACACGCCCCCCCTCCGTCTCCACACGCCCCCCTCCCCTGAGACGCCACCCCCCCGCACCCCGGGCTGAGCCCGACACCCCCCCGTCCCGCACCCCGGCCGCTCTCACCCTTCTCGTTGCGGACGGGCACGGCCCCCGCCGTGGACTGGATCGGCGGCTGCTTCATCAGGGCGCTGGGGACCGACATGGCGGCAGCTTCTGGCCCAAACGCGGGACCCACCGACACCGCAGACAGCCTCCGGCAACCGTCCACCCCGGAACCGGAACCGGAACCACCCTCTCACGGCATCACCGCCAAGACCCGGAACCGGAAACTAGCTGAGCTCTCGCCCTCCCACTGACCGGAACTGCGTCAGAACGGGTCCGGGCGGAGGGATAGTTTCCGGAAGCAGATGATAGACTGTCGGCCCCGCGCCGCAGGGAATTGTGGGACGGTGGCGCTGGACACAGGGCTAGTCGGGAGCCCTGGGGGCTCGGGCCCGGTCAGCCGGCGCTGGGAGCTGGCGGCTCCTCCCTCGCCGGCCCCGCCCGTCTCCGAGGGCCTGGCCCGGGGCAGCGCCGAGGATCGCGGGGCGCGGAGCGGCCTGGCGGGGAGCCGCGGTGTTTGCTCCCAGAGGGGGCCTGGCCTCTCGGGTTGGGAGGCGTCCCAGGCGGGGGCCCCGGGGGCCGGGGGGGGGCCGGGGCCGGAGCCGGAGGGGGCCGGGGCCGGGGCCGGGGCGGGCCGGGTGGATGAGAGCTGAGAGCCAGGCCCAGGCTGAGTAAGCAGTTGTATGGCACAGGCTGGGGTTAGGGGCGCCAGAGGGGCTGCAGCCGCCTCTGGGGCGTGGGCGTGAGGGAGGCCAGTGATCAGGAGGGATAACAAGACCCCGGACAAGGGAGGAAGGGGCGGTGTGGAGGACAGCAATGGGATTCAGGCATGGAGGCGGGGCGGTGATGATGGAGAATAAGGGAGAGCAAAGAGTTTGGTGGGAGGAAAGAGCAGGAGCTTAGTTTTGATCTCCAGGAGCACGAGTCACATCCCTGCTGTTAGCGCCAGGTCTTGGTCCCTGTTGGGCAGTGGAAGAACCTAATTGCCCTGCGGTGACCTGCACCAGCCACAAGAAGTGGGAGGCAGGAGGGTGGGTTTGCTCTTTGCTGCATTGCATCCCTGTTTGGGATGTTGTGAGCTCCACTGGGCAGGGACCATTTATGCATCTGAGTCCTGAGGGCGACTCACCGAACCTGCCCTCATGCCAGGAGGCGGGTTAGCTCCTCCCTCAAAGCAGGGGCGGAAGTGATTGCCTCTCAGATGCCCATTGTCCAATACCAGAGCTGACTCAGCAGTGCCAGGCTAGGGTGGCCATGAACTTTGGGGCTATTCCATAAAACTCATCAGCCTGGATGTTAAATTGCTGAGCACTCAGAGCCTTGAAGTCTCCAATATCTCCATGGTGAGGAGCTCCCATAGGGGTGCCCCTGTGCAGTGGGGTGAGCTATATACTGTATTACAGCCTGCTGGGCTTGGAGACCTCCTGCCTTTCACCTGACAGCTAACAGCATGGCCATCCCCCTTGCCCATTCATGCTGCACATGGTATCCTGTTGCCACCCAGCCAGGTGTCAATATGTACCAAGTTGCTTCCAGAGACAGAGCCATGATGAGATGGGTCTTGTATCGATCAGTAGGCCCCTCGGCCCTGACACTCCCGTTCTGGCTACAAATTAAAGGTGAACCCAACGGAATGGCCAGTCACTGCAGCCATTTCCCTGCGCAGGAAACAAGAAGCCTGATGCCCCTTCCCAGGCCTCCACACTTCTGATTTGCAGCCACGCTATTCATCCTTCAGGGCCCCCCAGCCTGCCCTTCAGAGGGGCATAGCAGCCGTAGCTCAGTGTCTGAATAGGGACTTCCAGGGCAGGGGCCCCAAAGGTTTAATAAAAGGGCAGCCTCTTTCCTGGGCTGGGGGAGTGGGCACAGGAAGCCTTTCTCGGGTGCCTGGGACTGATAGAGCCTGTCGTGGCTGGTGTTTCCCAGAAGTGCCAGGCAGCAGAAGTGATTGTGGTCTGTGTGTGCCATCACGGTTCTGCTCCGGGGGAGTGGCCATGATGCACTGTCATAGCAGCTACCCAGGATTTCACAGAGAAGCTGAGGTGTTAACCATTGCAGTGCGGTGGCACGTCACGGGAGCACTTGTTTGTTAACCACGGGGTGTGGCCACACCTTATCACAGGAGCACCTGCTTGGCTTGGTCAGCGTTTTGGAGAGAACTGCTGCCATGATTCATGTTGGACAGCCGTCAAGAGGAGGTGGGGCAATTCCAGGAGCCCTTGTAAGGCTGCATCAGGGTTACCTCGGTCCTATCTGGTCCCACCCCGCCCTGGGTTGCCCTAGAAATTGATTTCAGGCCGCGTCACAAGCACTGACCTAATTTCTGCAATTCTCTGCTACCTTCTTGGAAGAAAGGAAGAGGTTTCTGCTTCCAGGAAACCCAACCACTGGGGTGGCAGAGCCTGAGCTGCATGCTGGTGAGCCTTCCTGCGGAAGCCACAGCTGGGGGGCCTCAGGAGCTGGAAAGGTGGTGAGCTATGTGCTGCTCCTGCCTGTTGCTAGCTGCCCTCTTTCCCCAGTGGAAAGACCCACTTATGGGTCCAGTCCGCACCTGGCAGGACATTCATATGGATCTGAAAGTCAAACTCTCATCCAGTGGCTGGAAACAAGCCAGATTCGGATTAGAAATTAGGCCCAAATGTTTAACAGTGAGAATGACCATTGGACTAAAAATAACCATTGGACCAAACAGCCAAGGGCAGTGGTGGAGGAGTGTCCATCCCCACAAGGTACGGAATCAGTGCAGGGGTAGTTGGGTGACTGTCACTGGCCTCTGCTAGACAGGAGGTCAGACTTGAGGAGCACAATGGCCACTTCTGGCTTTGTACTCTGTGACCCTCAGGTGCTGCCCTAACGTCTAGACCAGGGGTGGGCAAAGTTTTTGGCCTGAAGGCCACATCAGGATTGTGAAACGGTATGTAGGGAAAACTGTGCCACTCCAAACAGGCTGGGCCCCACCCTGTATCTGCCCCTCCCACTTCCCGCCCTCAGAACCCCTGACCCATCCAACCCCCCCCATCCTTGTCCCCTGACTGCCCCCTCCATGGACCCCCCAACCCCTCCCGGGACCCCAATCCATATCCAAACCCCAGGGCTTTATGTATCTGGTGAGACTTGTTTCATAGGCAGTAGCTAGCCGGACATGGGTTTGTCCTGTCATTGCTGCCCCGTCCTAGACTGTGGGGAGGGGAGATCTCTGGTAGCTACTTCTTGGCCATCAAAGAGCTCCCCTGCCCCCCGCCCTGCAGTGAGGGCAGAACAGACCCCTGGCACCCCCAGGGTTACGCTGATTCAAGGGAAGCCCTAACGCTACTGATGCAGCGCAGCTGTGGGCCGGGGCACAGCTTGTACTGCCTGCCCTGGCAGAGTATCACAGTGCATCCCCCAAAAATAGTGTTATGTCACCACAGCTCAGATAGGGCTTCAGCACATAACTCAGCTGGTGAACAATGTAGATATAACAGGAAAAAGCTCGACAATAACATGCAAAGCACATGATGTCCCACTGGGCTGGAGTTTCAGTCAGAATTTCAGCAAGCCAGGAAATGCTCTTTCTCATTGGCTGTCATTCCAGATGACCTTGGAAGTTAACAATTACGCAACGTAAGAGGTGGGCATCAGCACTGGACCAGCCTGCTTTGATCCAGGTGCGTTTGGAAATTGCAAGTTCCCTCTGTCTGCAGAAGTCAAATCACCAGGGTCTCCGTCCCCAGAGCAGCAAGTGCTGCAGATGAATCTGTCGTAAAATCAGTACAGTTGGCTGTTGGCCACAAATGGGACTAGGTTTCCTGGGCTGGATTCTGTCAGGGTGACCAATAGGAGCAACTGTGACGATCCCTCGATTGTGGGGGCTGTTCTTAGCCAAGGTTTTGGATTCCACGTCTCCTGGCCCTTCCCTCTCAGTGGCAGGTAGCTCACAGGTAGCCTGAGCCTGTGGAGAAATGCACCCTCTCTGGACCAGTGTGAGCTGGCAGCCTGCCTTCTCTCTGGGCTTGTGACATACATCCCTCCACTCCTGCTCCAAGAGCCGCTAGGAAGGGCTAAGCCCAAGCTGTGTTGATGGGCTGTGGCAAGGTGGGGGATGCAGTTACAAATTGAAGCTTCCAGCCAGTCAGGAGAGAGGCCTGGCTCCAGAGCACCGTGCCTTGTGCAGGTTGGGGTACCACCAATATTTCCATTGCTCCAGGGCCATCCCTGCTGAGCCAGGTGAGTGGCACAGGCCTCCTTGGAGGGCTGGCAGCCTCAGGCAGGATGAGAACTCACAGCACATATGGCCCCCAGAAAAGGCACGTGAGAGGCCAGGACAATCTTGTCCCATCCCCTCCTGTCCCTGGGCTTCTCTACAGTCTCATGTGTAAGCCTCTGACCTCTTGGCCGTGGGCTCAGTTCCTGTCCCACGTGTGATGCCCTCGTGTGGGTGGGGCTCCTGCAATGATGGGCACATTACCAGTGGAGAGGCCGGATTCCCGACAGGGAGATTTAATTTGTATCAGAAAGTAATAATTGACCTTTCCCAGCTGGGCCCTGTGTGGTGATGACCCAGTTAACAATTGGCTCAACAAACAAAACTCCCAAAACTTACCCCTGTGAGTCCACTTTCCAGTCACAATGCCGATTCACTGTTATTCTCAGCAGCATCAAATTACCAGTGACTGTTTCCTGTGCAATTGCTAGTTTGTTTTAATTACTCCTCTGACACATAAGTGGTTTCCTCTTCTTTGTAAGGAGATGCATGATCAGAATCTATTCTGTTACATGAAAGTCCCCATCCTGGGGTTTGGGGTAAAGAGGAGGCTTTCACATCCTCATAGATTCCAAGTCCAGAAGGGACTATTATAGTCTGACCTCCTGTACATCGCAGGCCAGAGTAATCCCTAGATCAAAGCTTTTAGAAAAACACCCAGTCTTGATTTAAAAATTGTCAGTGATGGAGAGCCCACCACAACCCTTGGTAAGTTGTTCCAATGGTTAGTTACCCTCACTGCTAAGAGCGTATGCCTTATTTCCAGTTGGAATCTGTCTAGCTTCAATTTCCAGCCCCTGGATCATGTTAGACTGTTCTCTGCTAGACTAAAAAGCTCATTATCAAATATTTCTTGGTACTTACAGATGTAGTCAAGTCATCCCTTAACCTTCTCTTTGTTAAACTAAAGAGATTGAGCTCCTGGGGTCTATCATTGTAAGGCAGGTTTTCTAATCCTCTCATCATTCTTGTGGGTCTTCTCTGAACACTCGCCAATAATTTCTTGAATTGTGAACACCAGAACTGCACAGTATTCCAGCTGCTGTCACACCTGTGCCATTTCGAGACCTATCAGTTAGCTAGCTTTTAATCCATTTAATGTGTGCCAGGTTAATTTCTGTATTCTATTTTTTAAAATCAAAATGTTGTGATACTAAATCAAATGCCTTACAGAAGTATGTTACATCAACACTATCACTTTATCAACCGAACTTATAATCTCATCAAAAAAGATATCCAGTTAGTTTGACAGGATCTATTATCCATAAATTCATGTTGATTAGCATTAATTATATTACCCTCCTTTAATTCCTTATTAATCGAGACTGTATCAGCCACTCCGTTATCTTGCCCAGGATCAATGTCAGACTGGTATTCCATTTATGCTTTTATATATTGGCACATTAGCTTTCTTCCAGTCTTCTGCAACTTTCCTGGTGTTCCAAGACTTCTTGAAAGTAAACATTAATGGTCCAGCAAGCTCATCAGCCAGCTCTTTTAAAACTCTTGGAAGCAAGTTATCCAGACCTTCTGATTTTAAAAATGTTTAATTTTAGTAGGTTCTGTTTAACATGATCCTGAGATTCTAGTGGAATGGAAAGTGTGTTATCATATATGACTACATCATCTGTTTCTTCCCAAATACAGAACAAATATTTATTGAATGCTTCTGCCTTTTCTGCATTATTATTGATAATTCTACCACTTCCATCTAATAGTGGACCAATACCATTATTAGGATTATTTTTGTTCCTAATATACTTTAAAAATTCCTTCTTACTGTCCTTAACAATGCTGGCCATAGATTTCTCCTTGTGTCTTTTTGCTTCCTTTATCAATTGTCTCAAATTCCTAGCTTCTGATTTATATTTACTACTATCCGTTTGCTACTATCAACTTCCCCTTTCTTTCATTTGTTATATATTTAAATTTTTTATCACTGCCTTCACTTTCCCTCAAAGGGAAGTCCATTTTTAACCAGTGCAACCTTCTTCCTCAGTTGTGCATTTTGGGCATCTAGTTAAATGTTCTTAAACAATTCCCAATTATTCATTTTTTTCTGATTAAATTCCTCCTTCCAGATGATTTGGCTCATAATTTTTTTCCGCTTTGTGAAATTGGCCCTTTTAAAGCAACAAGCATATGCATCACTGGTCTGGATTTTATTCTGTTGCACATTATAAATGTGATGATCAAGTCATGATCACTTGTACCTAAATTACCATTCATGTTCAGTTCTATGATCAGTTCCTCTTTATTTGTCAGGACAAAGTCTTATATAGAATCCTCCTTGCTGGGTGAAACATTTTTTGAGTTAGGAAATTGTCATCTCTAATATTCAGGAATTCCAAGGATGTTTTCATACTGGCAGCATGAGACCTCCAGCGTATTTCACTCAAAATTGAAGTACCCCAGGATCGCTCAGCTTACCCCCCTACACATTATAGATAGGTGCGTAAGGAACTGGTGATCCTGTTCCCTAGTTTGATTGGGTGGTCTGTAGCAGACACCAACTAATACCCCATCTTATGCTTTATCTGTTAGGACATTGATCCGTAAGCATTCAAGCTCATTTTCTTTCAAGTTATCAGTGACACAGAAACAGGTTTGCCTCCTGCCCGTGCTCTTTATACATAGACTCAGTACACAGTCATATTAAAAATGCAAATGTACTCGGGCTGTAAATACACCTTCCTTTTCGCCCAGCTGTTTGGTGCATTTCTCTCTGCTGTGAGGATGAAACTCTACCACTCAGTTTCACTTCCGTGCAGAGTTACTTTCTAGTCCAGAACGGTGGCACCTTAGAGACTAATGGATTTACTTGGGTGTAAGCTTAGGTGGGTAAAAATACCAAAACACTTCTTCAGATGCATGGAGTGAAGATTACAGGTGCAGGCATAAATGGAAAACCAGTGCCATCCACCCTGATTGAATCAGCCCTGTTAGCACTGGTTCTCCATTTGTAAGGTAACTCCCTTCTCTTCATGTGTCACTCCATGCATCTGAAGAAGTGTTTTTTTAACCCACATAAGCTTACGCCCCAATGAATCTGTTAGTCTTTCAGGTGCCACCGGACTCCTCATTGTTTTTGTGGACTCAGACTAGGGCTACCCCCTGACACTTTCTAGTCAATTTCTCATTCTGGCCCTCATTCCAGCAGGAGCAAGCTCAAGGCTGCAGCACTTGGGTTGCAAACTGCAGGGAAGGTTCATGTTTGAAACACCCTGTTCCCATCACTACTTGCTAATGTTCTGGGGACATGTCTATTGGTGGCTGGTTTGGAAGAAACTGTTCTTTATCCCCAGACATGGTGGTTGGGCCTGAATTATTCTGATAGTGCCCCTGACCCAAGGAGCAAATAATACCCATGGCCAACATTAGGGACCTTGGTGTTTATGCCCCATGATTTCTTCGGTTACTGTTCTCCAGTCCCTTCCCCTTCATGTTCTTCATCAAACTGGGACCTGTGTTTGTCACAAAGATGCGTGTCATTTCACCACCTGTTCCTCAAAGGGTGGCAGTTTACTACAGCTGTGGAGGTGGGTCAGGTAAGATTATGGACCAACTCCTGCTGGTAAGGGACAAGCTTTCAAGCTACACAGCGCTCTTCCTCGGGTCTGGGAAAGGTACTCAGCATGGCAGCTACAGAGAAGGAGGAACAGACTGTTCAGCGTAAGTAAATACATATTCTCAGGGATCATTCAAGGTGAAGCTCATTTCTAGTTCAGGGCAGAGGTGTCTACTGCAGGCCCTGGATTCAACCTCCCCAGGGACCTGCAGGGGAGGTTATTACACTTCCCAGCCAAATCCTTCCAGGGGAGCCCTCACAGCAAGCTGGGCCCCAGCTTCGTAGGAGGAGCAATGCACCCCCTGGGGTTGGAGTGGGAGGAGGTGTTGGGGGGGGGAGGGGATCGGGCGTGAACCCCATGTCGGGGGGGAGACCCCCATACCGGGGGGGGAGACGGGGGTCTCAGTCCGCGCACCAGACCTGCAGGGTCCCCCCGGCGCGGGGCCGAGGGCGCCGCCTCCCGAGGAGGGGCCGGGCGCCGGGCCGGGGGGAGCCCCGCTGCAGCCGTGACGGCATCCGGCGGCGCCCGTGGGCCGGGCCGGGCCGGGCCGAGCCGGGCTGACAGCTGCGGCGAGTCACCAGGCGGCGGCCGGTCCTGGCCCCCCCGCTCCTGCTGGGCCGGGCTCGGCTCCGGGGCGGGGGCTCCGGGCTTCCCCGCGAGGTGACGCTGCTCCGCCGCCGCCCATAAAGGGCCAGGGCCGCCAGCCGAGCGGAGCCGAGCGCCGCGCAGGGTAAGGCCGGGCCGAGCCGAGCCGGGCCGGGCGCCCCCGCTGCCCGTCCGGGGGGACCGGGGCGCTCCGTCTGCCGGCCCGCGGGCAGCGCGCTCGGGGACCGGGGGCAGGTCTCCCCCGGGTGCCCGTCAGCCGCGGGCCGGGCCGAGCCGAGCCGGGCCGGGCCGGGCCGGGGGGACCGCGCCCCGCAGCGCTCGCGGAGAGCAGAGGCCTGGCTCGGGGCTTGACAGCTCCGGCGCGGGCCGGGCAGGGGGCCCCGGTGCAGTTTCCCGGGCTCCGCCCAGTCCGAGGGGAGCCCGGCCCGGAGCTGGGGCTGCGGGGCCCGTTCTGCGCCCGGCGGGCGCGGGGGAGCCGTCGGGGCGCGGGCTGCCTGGGAGCGGCGCCCGAGCGGGGTGGGTGAGTCGCGGGCTGGCCGGGCTTGGGGCGAGCCCTGCTCGCGGGCCTGGGCCTGGCGCTTCCTGCCTGGCGGGGCCGCGGGCGGGGGCCGCGGGGGGCCTGTTGGCAGGGTGGGCTCCAGCGAGAGCAGCGGCAGAAGGGCCGAGCCCCGGGTGGGAGGCGGGGGTCTGCGTGCCCGCTCCGCGGCTTGGCTTCGGCTGCTCTGGGCAGCTGTGAATCGTTCCCGTCGCCGGGGACGCTTATGGGGTGGCCCCATTGTGCAGTGGGACGCTACTGCTGGCCCCCTCCTCTGGCTCTGGGCTGGGGGCGCCGTCCCGGGTGCTCTGAGCAGGTGGGAACGGACCCAGGGCTCTTCCCGGAGCCAGCCCCCCGTCAGCGTCTTGGCTTCTGAGCCGTGTCTCCGGCCCCCTGGGCACGCTGGGCTTGGACTGAAGCTGGGCTTGAGCGTGGAGCTGAGGGGAGCTTTGCTTGGGGACCCCAGAGCACCTTCAAACCTAGTGCCCCAAACTTGCCAGAGCTGAGGGAGGGCCCCAGCTGGACCGCTGGGCAGTTGGGCTGGGCCGGGTGGTCTCAGGGGCTGAAAGCACCCGGCATGCTGCATGGCCAGTCACTTAGAAGTGGCAGTTCTTATTCCCACTTATGCCGGGCGGCTCCTGACTGCTCCTGTGGGATGGGCAGTTCTGTGGTCCAGACCCCCCCACCCCATTCTTCAGAAACATGGGTCTTAGGGGGCGGGGCTGGGGAGGAAACCAGTGGCTGTAAGGTGCTCCTGGCAGGAGAGAGCAGCCTCCCCGGCCCCCACTTGAGTAAAGCGCCTGCTGCCATCGGTGGGCATTGGCTTTGGTGGGGCACTGGAGCAGCCCTGGCTGGAGGGGGGAGTGCTGTGCCTGCAGAAGGTGGGCGACTGGGCATGGGGAGGGACTGGCTGCCCCGCCGATGCTCTGATGGATCAAGAGGAAGTGGTTTGTTTTGGGCCATGTAGTCTTGGTGGCCACGTCTCTGCAATGGACTGCATAATTATCTAGTGTTGGTGAATTCCACAGGCTATCGTTAAGTGCCAGAGTTTCGCAGGCAGGATTCGAGCTCGGCGGAGACACTGCACTGGCTGACCCACCCAGTTATAGGTGGGTGTCTGTCTCGTGTCAGGTCAGCGGCATAGCCTTGGCTGCGGTGCTGCCCATGGGAGCCACCCTGGAATCACTGGCTGAACTGCTTCTGTGACTCCATAATAACCTTTTGTGAAACCCTCCCCCGTAGCCTTTCCTCTGGGTTTGTGCAAAGCTGGTCTCTGGTAGCCCAGGTGTTGCTGCCTATGCCCCGGGACATCCCCTTGTGGTTAATAGGGCGGCAAGTTGCAAGGGGCAGGCACCGAGGGCTGTGCGGTGACTCTCAACAGGTCTCTGGGCCCTAGCGTGAGGAATCTAATCCCTCCTGCTCTGTGGAAACAGGCACCCACTGAGTGCTAGGGGCTCGGGAGAGCCTGTCTATGTGGGAGTTGGGGCTAGGGCGACTATGGCAAGGGCAGCTGGGGCCAGACCCTGGCGTTCCATGGCACACTACAGCTCTACCCATCAGCCCTGCCCCCACTTAGAAGGGCAGTCACAAGGAGAGTCTTCCCCTCTCTGAGAGGTAGGAGCAGGGGTGTGGGCCCCCCTCCTTTCCCAGCAGGAGCAGGGGCTCCCTCCTTCCTCACACCCTGGGAGAAGCAGGGCCACGCAGCCAGGGTGTTTCTGAGTCTGTGGGTGGGCCGGGTTCACTGCACTCTGCTCTCAGCTGGGGGTGTGGCGTTAACCCTTCATTGAGGAACATGGGGACACCCCTCCCTGAGCCATCACGACTTCTTCGCTGTTTGCGTCTCTTCCCAGGCCCAGGGCTTAGGCTCTTTGTAGGAGTTGCTCCTTTTGTTTAGCACATCACCTGGCTCCAGGAGCTGGCGGGCAAGGGCCTGCAGTGCCTGGGTCTTAGTGCAGGCCCACTTCATGCCACTTGGTGCAGCCCTTTGTCCCTGGCTAGGTGGCCGAGGCATGGGCCCCCTTGCCCTCCTAAGGCCACTCATCTCCCCTGCAATAATCTTCCGCTGAATTGTAACTAGGGGTCACGGCCTTCAGAGCTCACGTCGGGGTTCTTTGCATTTCCCCATCCCCCTCTATTTCAAGGACTTCCTGCAGCCCCTCACCTCATGCTAGGGCTGTGTCCCCCATTCTCTGCCCAGGCCTCCTTCGCACACCATTATCACTTCTCATTAGGGTGCCAACATGTAAACTGTTTTGGGTGCTGGGCAGTGCTGAGCTGGGCAGAGGAGTAATTTCCGCCATCAGTAGGTTCTTTGACCCGTAGGCAATTACAGGCTTATGTTGCTGCCTCTGCTAGCCAGGTGCTAGGTGCTCCGTGTGATCCCCATTTCCCCCTTCCAGGTTGTCACCTGGATCCATGGGGTTTGGCCCCCTGACGCCTAGCCCTGACTCTTAGGAGTTGAGCGACTGTGTACTTGTTGTGTGGCAGTCAGGCTGAGTTTCCCCATCCCCATCCTCATCCCTCTCCCAAGCCAGCGGCAACGTGGCTTCAGGCTGAATGTGACCAGGCATGGCCATGCCTCTGCTGTGGGGTTGGGCCAGTGTCATCTGGGCCTGGTGGCATCACCTGGTGCTGGGGTCTGCTGGGCATGGTGCTCCTGCACCAAGTGGCTCTCCCAGGCCCCCTGGCTCCAGGTTTCTCAGTGCCCTTGTGAGTGAAGGAGCTTATTAAAGGCCGGTGTGGGTGGGAGGGAGGTGCTGGGGCTGCTTGTCTCCATTGCTGGCTACGGAGAGGCTGAGTGTGTTTCTCTCCCCCAGCCCCTCCCCCGCTGTGGTTTGGCTTCTTGCCCCTTGCCCAGGTGGGGTCTGCCTCGAGCTGGGCGCTTGGGGTGAGTTTCCTGTTTGCTTCTGCCTGGGCAGAGGGAGCCATTTGCTGTCCTCTCCCTGCCTTCGGCAAACACGGCCTGCCCTACTCCCTGCCAGCTGGGTCTGCCTGTTCCTAAGCCTAGAGCATAAACACACATTGGCCAATAGCAGGGTAAACAGTGTGAGATGAGACTGGCCCCCTGGAGCTCTGCAGCTGGGAGCTGGGCTGGCGGGCAGGGCCCCACTGTGAGGGATTCGCGTCTCGCCCCCCGTGGGGCGCTGCGCTCCCTGTGGTCAAGGACTGCGCTCTGCTTGTGCGCTGGGGCCTGGGCAGGCTCCCCTGGCAGTGCTGTGTTTCCGGGGGCTCTGTGGGGCTGATCGCTGTGGAGAGGCTCGGCCGTGACTTGTGCTGCTTTTCCTCCAGGGGACCTCTGATCCGCTGTGGTGCTGTCCGGCCCCTGCCTCCGGCTCACGGCTCTCAGCTTGCTGCTTGGATGTCGTCCCCATGATCCCCAGGCCGGCTGGAGGGCCAGCCGGGCAGAGTGAGCGCTGAGCAGGGAGCACCGCTGGGCACTGGTGTTCCTGGGCCCCGGCGAGAGGCTCCAACCTTCCGATGGATCTGGGGCCCCGCTTGCTGCTCCTGCTGTGGACTCCAGCGGTGGTGGCGTGGCTGGCCCAGGAGGGGCTAGGCCAGCGCGTCTACACCAACACCTGGGCCGTGCTTGTCCCAGCGGGGCCGCAGGAGGCTGACAGGCTGGCCAGGAAGCATGGATTCCTCAATCTTGGGCCGGTGAGTGAGCCTCTCTCTGCTTGGCGCCACCCCCCCGGAACGGTCCTGTGTGCCTGGTGTGCAGCCTGCCCCTTGCAGGCCCTCTGGCTCCTGGCATCAGAGCCTGCCCTGGGGCCACGTGGGGCAGCTCTCCCTGGGGGGCAGGGGCGGCCTGTTTGCACGAGGCCAGGCAGGTCCCTGGGGCCCTGTCAGTGCAGTTCTGGCAAGGCCTCTGTTGGCACTCCTGGCTTGGTGTGAGCTGGGAGCAGGGCCTCCCTCTGCCCCCTTCTTCCCCCCACCCCCCCAGCAGGGCTGCCCCTCAGCCCAGCCTGGAGCTGACTTGCCCACAGACTGGGGAGATTCAGGTCCCAGCACTAGCAGACTGAGTGGGCGAGGCAGGGCTGTGGGGTGGCTGCATCGTGGGGGGAGCAGTGTTTGGGTGAGTCTCTGGGACCCATGCCAGTTGCTCCCCCTCAAGTGAGCTGGGCACAAAGGTCCAGCATTCCCGTGTGGGACAGTGGGTGCTGAAACCTGCAACCTGCTACAGGAGATCTGGCCAGGCGGGTTGTTGACAAAGACTCCTGTGTCCTTCCCCAGGAATGCCCTCTGCAAATGCATGTGTCAGCCCGGCCCTGTTTCCCTTCCATCAGTGTGTGGGCATGGGGGCTGAGCACCGGGCCTGGCCCGCAGCTGCCCCTCAGCGGGCTGCGTGGGACTCGTGTCTATTGCCCATTGGCTCTGCCCTCCTCTCTCTTATCTCTGTCCTGGGAGCCCGGCAGCTCCTGCTATCTCCGCAGCACTGGCTTAGCACCCGCTCCCCGTGATGGGGGCACGGCTGCCATTCACACTGACAATAGCGAAGGCAGCTCTCCAGAGATGTGCCTGGAGGTGAGGTCCCGGCCTTGGCAGGGCCGATGCTTCGTGGAGCTCCTTTGCCTGCTGGAGCGTGCGACGGGCGGGGCCTTTCTTGTCCTGGTGGCCGCTCTTTCTTCCAGGCCACTCCCTGAGCCCCTGGCTCGTGAGCAGCGGTGGGAGTGCTGTCCCCAGGGCACCGGCGTCATCGCTGTCCCTCGCTCAAGTGTGGGGGTAAAAGGTGACGTGTTCTCAGGAGTGCTGGGTGCAGCCCGCAGTGGTGTGGCAAGCAGAGCGTGACGCGCTACCAGGTGTGCGCCTCGGGGTGAGCCGGCTGGGGCCTAGCAGTGGGCGGCCGGGACCCACCACCCCCAGCGGGGTGGAAACAGAGGCTGCCTGAGCCCCCTGAGCCAGCCTGTGCTGCACTTCCCTACTCCCTGCCTGCTTTGTCCCTGACCGAAGGGGGAAGGCTGTGGATGTCTCCCTGCCCCTCCTGGGAGCCCTGGTGAAGCACTGCCTGCCGGGGGCCCCTGGGCTAGGATGGCCGGCAGCGGGGTACTGCTAGGTTGCCAGGCTTCCTCTGGCTGAGGAGTGAGTGCTCTGGAGCACCTGTGTCCTGAGGGGGGAGCAGGGGCTTGGGATGTCTGTGATCTGGGGGGCTGGCTCCCTTGGTCAGGCTCTGCCCCTGCACCCTGCCCTGGCAGCACTGGCTGCTGTTGGGCTCTGCCCTAGTGACATGGGGTCAGGCTCTGCAGGGGCCTCAGGCCATGGGGAGTTCCCCTGCCCCCCCGTTTGGGGGAAGGGGAACCCAACCCTCCTGCATTCTTGACCATTCTCCTACAGTCCCCCCAGGAGTAAGGGAGGGGTGCCCGGATTGGTGTCCGGTTGGGGGCTGGGCTGCCCGGGCCCAGTCGGGGCTCCTGGCTCTGTCCTTGCACAGCTACCCTGCCCCCGCAGCCTGTGGCGTGATGCCTCTGTCTGGCGAGAATCACCACCGCTGCCACTGTGCCCGTCCCAGGCACGTGGCAAGGAGAGCAACTGGCCCGGCTCAGCCCAGCCTCTGCCCTGAGGGTGGGTTGGGGGCAGGGGCTGCAGAGCTGGGGGTGGGGAGTGCATGTGGGTGTCTGACTAGTGGACTTCCATGCCCTGCAAGGGGGGCCTTCCTCAGCCGGCAGGGTGCAGGGCTACCGCTCTGCCAGGAAGGAAGTGGGCGGGGGGTTGAAATCCCTCAGGAAGTTTCACAATTGGGCGGCAGAGCTGGGACCTTGCTCTGAGCCATCCGGCTGCAGCCGGCTGGGGGGCAGGGAAAGCAGCTGCCTCTGGAATAGCCCGGGTGCCTCTTTCTGCAGGCTCATAAAGGGACCGTCAGGCAGGGCTCAAGGACCGTGTGCGCTTGCTAGCCCCTGCCCCCACCCACAGCACTTCTCAGAGCAGCCGGTGCCTGGCGTTTGCTCTGACAGCGTGGGCTGTGGTGGGGGAGTGGCACGGAGTGGCCTGGCATTTGCTTTGCTGGTGTGGGCTGGGGCGGGGGTGGTGGCATGGAGGGGCCTGACCCATGTACAGATCTTGGAATTGGCGTGAAAGCTGCAAACCTCACACTGAGGCCAGTGCCCCTTGGTGCCAGGGTTCCCCCTCTACACCCGGAGCTGCTCTTCCTGCAGATGCCTCCTCGCTGGCAATAGGGCCGGTTTGGCTGCCCGAGGGAGGGCCGTGCTTGCTGGGGAGTGTTGGGGCCCAAGGGCACAGCCCGCCACCATGCAGGCGAGTGGGGGAGAGCTGGGCTGGAGGTTGCATTGCTGCCGAGCCTGCTGGGTTGGCTTCTGGAGGGCCAGGGCCTGGGGGAGAAGCTGCCTGGTCTGTGGCCCCGCAGTGCTGGCATGCTGCTGGGTCTGGGCTGTTGCTAGGAGGTCCCTGCAGGGCAGTGCTGGCCGCAGCTTGCTCTGTGGGGTGCCCTGCTACTCAGACTGCGTCTCCTGGCGTGCCCTGCATGTCTCCATCCCACTGGGGCAGGTCCCAGAGTGCATTGGGGCTGCACAGACCCCTCTGCCAAATGCAGCAGATTTTGCTGAGCCCCAAGCTATGAGCTCGGGGTCCCCTGGCCAGAGCATTCAGTTGAACCCCTGGTTGGGTTGTGTGCCACCTCTGCCCTCTGCTCCTCCGGCCGTGCAGCAGCAGCTGGTGACAGGGAGCTGTTGAGGCTGGTGCTGAGATCCTGGAGGGAGGAGCAGAGCTGCGTGGGTTTGTGGAGGGGCCTTCCCAGCCTGCTGCAGTGATCGCACTTGGCAGCGCAACTGAAGGATGGTGTTTTTCTGGCTCATCCAGTTCACTTAATTCCCTGGCGAGGCACCGCAGACCAGTGTGACACTGGGCCCGGCAGGGCCGGGCTGGCACCGGGCTGGCCTGGGCCTCCCAGCAGCACCTATCTGCAAAGCCCTGGCTGCCAGGAGGCCGGCGGGACTGGGGGTGAGGCTCAGAGGGGGTAGGACACAGGGCTGTCAGTGTTCCCTCTAATTGTTTATGTCCATGTGCGGAATGAATTTTGTTATGTGCACCCATATGGAGGTGAGGTGTGACACATAACAAAATTCATGCAGTGGGGGTGGGGCCACGGGGTTTGGAGTGTGGGAGGGGGCTCAGGGTTGCGGCTGTGGGGCGCAGGCTCTGGGGCGGGGCCGGGAATGAGGGATTTGGGTTGTGGGAGGGGGCTCAGGGCTGGGGCAGAGGGTTCGGATGTGGGTGGGTGGGCTTTGGGGATGAGGGCTTTGGGGTGCAGCCTGGGGCTGCAGTGGGAGAGAGGACTCCCCCCAGCCCTCTCTCGCCGCAGCGGCTGGGGGAGCGGTGTCTCCCCCCCGCTGCGGTAGCTCGGGCTGGGCTGGACAGAGAGAGGGGTGCCCCTCCCCACCGCGGCTGGTCCATGTTTTGGCCGGCAGGGAGGAGCACCTCTCCCTGCCGCAGCCCTGAGCTCTTGCCCAGCTTGGAGGGAACATAGGCTGCCTGTGGGAGGCACCCATCTGAGCACTTCACCTGCTGCCAGCTCCGTGCTTCAGTGACCAGCCCAGGGATGCCTGGGTTCCTGGCAGTAACTGCCCTGAGATGGCTGGATGGTGAGCCGAGGTCCCCGCCCATGGGCGGATGTGGGGAGGTGGCCACTTTCCCACATAGCTTCTCTGGGAGGCTCTTCCTGCTGCTCTCTCTGGGGGTGGTTTTACGGGGGGGCTGGATGCAGCAGCAATGGGGGAGGAGCCTGTGAGAGTCAGCGGGGGTGGGGAGCACCTGGCAGTGCCCCCCAAGCCTGGGGCCTGCTTGGAGGCTTCTGAGGTGGCGAGCTGGCTTGGGCGTAGGGCTGCTGCTCGAATGGGGCAAGGAGGGGTGCCATGGTGCCTGGGGATGGCGTGGGGCTCAGGCGGGGCCAGGACAGGGCACTGGTGGAGGGCCCAGTTCTCCCAGTGTCTCTGCTGGCACAGCTGCTAGCCTGGGGGGTGCCATTGTGCAGGCAGAGGACTCTGCAGTGCCCCTCGGCCCCACTGTGTCTCTGACACCTGCCCACCCTGCTCCCGCTGTCCGCCAGTTCCTGCAGCCAGGCAGTGGAGGGCGGTGTCCTCTTATCTCCCATCTCGGCTCAGCAAACAGGTGTCCATTCCAGCCTCTTGCCATGGCAGCATGTCTCCGGGGGCCCGTGGGTGCTGGGCCCTGTTGTCCGGCTAGTTCCTGAGGTGATGGCAGGCAGCAGCCCACTCCTGGACCCCTGCTGCCCCGTGCCAACCCTCTGCCCCCAGCTCATCCTGGGCTCCAATTGCACTGGCCTGGCATGCCCACCTGAGGAGCTCCCTAAGGGCTGCTCTCCCATCCTATGGCCGGCAGGGGGGCCCTCGCTGGGGGAGGGCGGCAGGCCGGGTCAGCTGCCCTGGGCCAGCAGTGCTTGGGCTGGAGCCTGCCCTGAGCGTGGCCCGTTCCCACAGCCTCGGGGGCACTCAGTGCTGGGTCTGGGGGGCTTGTTCTGGAGCAGGGCTGCCTGCAGGACGGGTGGCTGCCTGTGAGCGTTGCTACTCGGTCCGGGCAGACCCTAATCCTGTCTGGTGACCAGGCAGAGCTGGGAGCTGCTCTGGGGAACAATGGGCCCCTGTTCCTGGCCCAGGCAGGCGAGGTGGGACGTGGCGCTCGCTGGGCTAAGGGCAGCTTATGAAACCAAGTAGCTTTTCTCTCCCCCAGCTCCTGTACCACGTGGTGCTGGTCGTATCCCTTGCCTTCCGCCTGACCAGGACCACGGCCCCACTGACAGGATGCGTGGGGGCCTGTCTCTGGCCTTCGGCACCGTAGCCCTTCCCCCAGCGCGCTGCCGCGTGGGCACAGAAGGGACTCGCCCAGGTCATGCAGGGCGTCTGTGGCAGAGCAGCTCCTCGAACCCAGAGCTGCACGACCCCATGGCCACCCTCCCTCTCTGGGCTGCATGCACGGGCAGCGCTTGGCGCTCTGGCTGGGGCCCTCACGCAGGCGGAAGTGGGGGGCTGTGGAGCCCATGGTGGCAGCAGGGGCTGGAGCTGCAGAGGTGCCCGGTCTCTACCCCATGGGCTTGGGGGAGCCGCTGGCGTGTGCTGTGGCTGCTCTGGGCAGGGAGCCAGGCTGTGCCGTGCCGGGGAGCAGAGCCCAGCCGCTGCCTCTGCCTGGCCCCCAGCAGCTGCTCTGGGGGGATTTGCAGGCGCCCAGCTGGGCCTGCCTCCTGGGCTGGGCAGGGTCCTTGCTGGAGTCTCTTCTCCAAGAAGCCAAGGGGCCCACAGTCCCCTCTGCCCCTGCCCAGCTCCCCCATGGCTCAGCACCTGCCTCAACTCCTGTGCCCGCCTGGGCATGTGAGGAGGGGTGCCGCGGTGCCCGGGGATGGCGGGGGGGAGCAGCCCACAGGCTGGGCCAGGACATGAGACACCCTCGTTGGGATAGGCCCGGCCAGTGGCTGCCTGCTTCCTCTACTGGGAGCAAGCCAAGTGTGGTGGGGAGCAGCCCACCACAGCATGGCTCAGCCCTGCCCTGGGGCAGAGAGAACAGGGCTGGACTCCTGCAGGGTCCCAAAGTGGGTCCTTGAGCCAGCCTGGGAGCTTCCTGCACAGCGGGCTCTGTGCCCGCTGCCCACCCCCTCCTGAGGAGCCTGCTGTCCGCTCTCCCCGCAGCCAGGGCGGTGGCGTCTGCCCACTCCAGGCACAGGCCTCGCCCAGCACGGCGCAGTGGTGCCCAGCAGAGGACATGCCTGAGCCTTGCCTGCACGCTGGTCCTGCAGGGGATGGCCCTAGGTGCCTTCCCGGGGAGGGGGACGCAGCCAGGTGGGGCCAGAGCAAGGCCTGGCTGAGGGGGAAGAAGCTGCTGGTCTCACTGGGCTGGGAGGGGGAGCTGTAAGTACCAGGGCCCCTGGGTATGCAGCAAGCACCTTTGCCAGCCCTGGGGTGCCCAGCTCCCTGCTAGCTGGACTTGGCCGTGGCTTCTCGTGGAGCCAGAGGCTGCAGCCCAGGAGGTGACTGAGCACTGGGCCTGCGCAGGCCGGCCCGGGGGCTGGGGCTGCAGCCGGGCTCACTCACCCGTACAGTGTGCGCCCTGCTCAGAGGCCTGCTTGGCAGCAGGCGCCCCCCGAGAGCAGCCCCCGGAAGGCAGGGGCCCTGCGCGATTGCTTTGGAGTGGATGCGACTTTGGGCAGAGGAGCAAGCCCTTGCTCCCACCCCAGCCAGCATAGCCTGTGGGCAGCGCTCAGGGGCTCGCCTCGCTGGGGCACTCTGGGGGGTGTCTGAAGTGGACGGGGGGGGGTGTCCTGCTCCCTTGCTGAGCGGGGGTGGGGAGTAGGGAGACCTGGCTGCTCCCAAACAGCAGCTGAGCTGCGGAGGCCCCAGCTCCGAGGTGAGAAGAGCAGTCCAGGCATGGCCCTGTGCCTTGGCCTCGTGTCCCGGTCAGGCAGAGACTGGGGGTTTGGGGTAGAGGCTACAGGAGGCAGCATCCTGGCAGGTTGGGCTGCAGCTCTGCATGGGGCAAGTGGTCATTGGCACAGCAGAGGGCATGGGTGCAGGCTCCCGGGCTCTCTGTAGTGGGTGGGGGTGGGAGGGGTGGTCTGTCGCTGGGGAGGCTGCTCTGGGACTCGGTCTTCATGTTCACAACTGGAGCCCCGACCCCAGCCGGGCACAGAGCAGGGCACGGGGGCACCCACAAGCCAGGGGCTGTTGTGTGCCCCTCCCCTCAGCAGGCTGCAGGGCCACAACCTGGGGGGGATCCATGTGTGGCTGCTCCAGGCCTCCTTGTCTGCCCCCCTTCACTGCGCCCTCTCCCTTCGCCCACCCCCAGCGGCCGCACTTAGTTACTGTGAAAGAAACCAGAACCCAGCCAAGGTCTAGTGTGCAGACCACGAGGTGCTAGCCCATGGCTTGCCCAAGCACCTCCAGTGACCCTCCCAGCCCTGCTCTGTGGGCAGGGGCTCTCTGTCCAGCACTGTAGGACATGTAATAAGAGGGCCGGGGATGGGGCAGGTCTAGTCCAGGCTCCCAATCCCTGCTCTGCCCAGACTTGCTGTGTGGCCACAGATGGCGTGGCAGGTCGGGCCCTGGGGAGCCGGGGCGGGGCTGGAGGGCTCTGTGCTGGTCTCACCCACGCTCTGTGTTGCAGATTGTCGGTGACTATTACCACTTCCGGCACCATGCAGTAGTGAAACGTTCCCTCTCGCCCCACCGGTCCCGGCACAGCCATTTGGCCAGAGAGCCCCAGGTAGGTGGTGTCTGCCATGCTGTCCTTGCTGAGTCGGCTGCGGGGCTGACCCATGCGCCCCTGCTGGGAAGCTCCTGGTTGAAGGGCTTAGCCACCTGGCAATGGTAGTTTGATCCCAATTGCCAGCCTGCGTGGTGCCCAGCGCTGGGATGGGCAGGGGCAGGGCTAGGGTCATCAGCAGAGTTGAGGAGCAGACCAGGACTGTGATCACAGTAGGCTGTGAGTCAGAGCTAGGGGGTCCAGGGCTGGAATAGCAGGGGGCTTGGGGTCAGGGATGGGGGGCACCGGCACTGCTGGGGGTCCAGGGCTGGAAGAGCAGGGGGCTGGGGGTCAGGGTTGTCGGATACTGGGCTTGGTACTCAGGCGGGTGCTGTACCAGCCTGGTCACATCTCGCGTGAGCTCCATGCTCCCCTGAGCCATTTGGAGGCAGCGGGACTGAATGCCGGGCGCTGCCTTGCTCCTAATCAGCCATCTGCTCTGCTGGGATCACGCCAACCCCTTCGTCGCCAGCTCTGCTCATGCGTCTTGCGGAGCGGCTGGACCGTGCCCAGTGCCCAGGCCAGTCGCGGTGTCCTCACCCTTTTCTGAATGGGCTCCTGGGCTGGCACGTGGCTTCTGTCAAGGCTGGTGCTGAATGCAGGAGCCCTGAGGGGCAGGGAGGGGGCATGACTTCACCTGGCACTCCAGCCTCAAAACTACAGAGGGCTGGAGACTGGTTCCCCTGCCCCCCCCTCCCGCGCCAGCATTTCTGTGGGCCACAAACTTTGGTGGTGGCTTCAGAGGTGCCCACGTAGTGGGGGAAGGTGCTGGCTGGCGGGATTCAGAGCTCTGTGCCGCTGCTGTGCTCCCCGGGGAACGGGCAGGGCCTTGGGTTTCTGGGTGGGCAGGAGGGGAGCCGGTGCCTGGGGATGGAGGCCCTGCTGTGAGCACTGCCGTGGGATGCTGGCCGTTCCTGTGCAAGACGCTGCCCCTCAGGCCTTTGCCCTGAGAGCTCCTTAGCCAGGGGCTGTGGCAGGTTTGGCCCAGCAGCCCAGGCCCTGTGCTGGCAGCTCTGTGAAAGGCTCCCTGGGGCGTGTGTTGGAGAGGGTGCCAGCCGAAAGCCTGCGCTCGTCCATAGCAGGATGGTGCGGGCCCCCAGCCAGGCCTGAGACCAGGGCTGACATGGCGCCAACCCATTGCAGCCACTCCTTCCACTGAGTGAGAGAACACCCGCACTGGGATTTCCTCCTCCTGCCTTCCCGGCCCCTCTGAGCCCCGGACAGAGGTGCAGCCCTGCCCCTTTAGAATGCCTGCCTCCACCCGGAGCGCCCCCTCCCCTGAGGTATTGCACAGGCCCCATCATGCCCTTGCCAGGCAACCTCCTGTGTCCCGCTCGCTCCCGGGGCAAGAGGGGGCTTGTATAGCCTGAGGCTGGGTGGCCAGGGCAGTGACAGCTGCGTGCCAGGCTAGCTGGGGTCAGTCTCAGGTGCCTATAGCTGTTGGGAGGAGTGGATGCCCAAGCCTGAGCTGGCTCCTCCGTCTGCTCAGAGGGGGGCGCTCTTCACTCTCCTCTGTCGGTCTCTAGGTGCATTGGCTGGAGCAGCAGGTGGCAAAGCGCAGGACGAAGAGAGACGCCTTCACGGAGCCCACAGACCCCAAGTTCCCTCAGCAGTGGTACCTGGTGGGTGATGGCTGGGGGCTGTGTGCAGGGGAGCAGCTCGGATGTGCTGCACTGGAGGATGGGGAAAGGGGGTGCAGTACAGGAGGAGTTGGGAGGGGGTGCAATAGCTGGGTTCTAGTCAGCTGCTTTGCTGTGTGCCAGGCATCGCCCTGCTCATGTCTCAGTTTCCCTAACTGGAACATGGGAATGGCCAGACAAGAGCAGACCTGTGGGCCATCCAGCTCAGTGTCCTGTCGCTGCCTTTGGCTGGAAGCAGCTGCTTGAGAGGAAGGAACCCTGCAGCAGGCCGTTCAGGGGCCAGGCACCGTTTCCTCCTCCCCATCCTTTAGGCCAGTCAACGCCCAGAAGCGGGAATGGTTACATCCCTTCCAAAGCTCCTGCTTTCATTCAAGCCTCGCTATTATGGCCCTGTTGTTGTAGGAATAGTGGGGGGGCTACAGATTGGGACGGGGGGCAGTGCCTACTGGGAAACGTCTGCGGCAGGCTGTCTGGGAACATGTCTGCACTGTCCCCTTCTCCTGCACGGCGTGCGTGAGGACTGACCGCCTCTGAGAGGGGGCTTTGATTCTAGGGCTGCGTAGCTAAATCTGGGGTCGAGTCGCATCGGGGCCCAGGAGGGTCACTGATGCCCTCCTGGGGAGGGGGGCTTCCCAGCCTTGCAGCCCGCGCCTAATCCCTTCATTTCAGCTAATGGCACATGGCTGGGATTAGCAGAGCCAGGGCCAGCTCCTGCTCAGATAGCCCCTCCCCCAGCAGCATGTCCGCCCCTCACCAGATGCCAGATTCCGCCCCCCCCCATCACAGCTCCCCAGGCTCTTCTATGTCCCAGCTCATAAACAGCGCCTTTGAGGAGCCCTTCAGTGTCCCAGACCCTGAGGGGTCCCACCCGTCCTTCAGGGCAGGGCACGTGTTCCCCCCCACCTCCGAGCCCGAGCCTCTTGGCCGCAGCCCTGCAGCGTCTTCCCCAGGAGCTCTGCCCTGCCAGTCCAGCTGGGCCGAGCTGCAGTCTCTGGGCGAGCGATGCCCAGCAGCACGCGCCTGCAGTGCCGGCAGGCAGCCTTGTCCAGCCAAAGCCGGTGTATTAGTCCCTGCACATGGCCTGGGAAGGCCTTCGGGCAGCACAGAGCCGCCCGGGTTCAGCCATTATCCAGCCTGGCCAAGCCAGGGCCAGCAACCCCTAGAGGCCAGGAGAGACTGCCAACCAGTTGCAACCACACACCCTTGTCCCACCACCTAGACACTTGAGTAACACATAGGGGAAACTGAGGCACACACAGTATTCAGACAAAACAGTAGGAACATGCTCACTTGGTCACAGTGGGGCAGTATCCTCTGGGGTCCTTCCACTTGCCCTGATTCCTCTGAAGGGCCAAACCAAGTTAGCTGATTTCATGTCTGATTGCAGCTGATGGTGCTTGGGGTGCACCCTTTCTGTTACCCGTACGTTGGTGTAGCTTGTAGACAGCCATGGGTTGTGGGAGCTCTTGGGGTGCACCCTTTCTGTTACCCGTACGTTGGTGTAGCTTGTAGACAGCCATGGGTTGTGGGAGCTGCTGCACCATGACCCTCATTGGGGGGTCGCACCGCCCCCCACCCTCAGGTCTTTCAGGGTGTGATCAGTGGGTTTCTGGTCTCGTTCCTCTAGTACAACGTGAACCAGCGGGACCTGAACGTGCGGGGGGCCTGGGAGCAGGGCTACACCGGCAGGGGGATTGTTGTCTCCATCCTGGACGATGGCATTGAGAAGAACCACCCGGACCTAGAGGACAACTATGTGAGTGAGGGCCACCACGCTCATGTGCAGGGACAGCCCCTGTGCTGCACTGTGCCCGCAGCTGGGCACACAGCATGCTGGGATCTGTTGTCTTTGAAGCCCACACCTGCCACTCAGCTCAACCCCAGGCTCCTGGCACATGGCCCTGGGCTGAGCAGGATTCGGGCCTGGCCCTAGAGTGCAGAAGTATGGTGAGGCAGCCCTGGCTGCTAGAGGAATGAAGTCTCCCCCTCCCATGCCATGGGCAGGGGCTGGCCTGTGGCTCCCTGAGCTTGCTGTGAACCACAGCACAGCCGTGGACAGCTGCCTGGCCCAGAAGGGAGCGTGGGGCTCTGCTGAGCTGACAGAGCTTCTGTGTTCTAGGACCCCGGGGCCAGCTTTGATGTGAACGACCAGGACCCAGACCCACAGCCTCGCTACACACAGATGAACGATAACAGGTGAGGGGGGCCAGGAGTCGTCTGCCTGGGGGCGTGGTGCGCTGGATGGGGCCTGGCTGCTCCAGGGAGCCTGTCCTGGGTGGGGAGCGCACCCAGTGGGCTGGGTGTTGGAGGTGGGGGGTGAGCTGAGGAGTAGCAGGGGCCCCAGCTGTGGTGGGAGCCTGATTCTATTCAGGGGCTATCAGGGTGGCTCAAGCACAGGAAACCAGGTTCCAGGCCCTGAGCATCTGCAGCTGGTGGGGAGTCGGGGTGGGCCTGGGGAGCCCCTGTGCCCTGGCAGAGCTGTACCTGCCTCCCCCTCCCCAGACACAGGCTCATTCATTGCCAGCTGGAGCTGAGTCCGGCTGTTCCTGTCCCCCTTCAGTTCCTGATCCCAGGGCGCTGGGCAGGGCAGCCTGGCTGGGTGGTGGGACAGCAGCTCCGGCTCCAGGGTGTGTGTGTGGCAGCAAGGGAGGCTGCAGCTCGGCCCCTGGGGCTGCGGGGACCCAGCCTGGGCTTTGCGTCTGACCGTACTGTGTTGCTGTTCCCTGGTGCAGACATGGCACTCGCTGTGCTGGTGAAGTGGCTGCTGTGGCAAACAATGGGATCTGTGGCGTGGGAGTGGCTTACAACGCCAGGATTGGAGGTGGGTGTGTGCCTGGGCCAGGGCTGGTGGGGAGCCTCTGCCCGCTGCTTCCCATGGCCTGATGGGTGAAGATCTGGGGCCCTGGCCTGCCTGCCTCTCAGCCTGCTACCTCGGGCCGGGGTGGAGACTCTGCATGGGGTTTGTGCTGCAGACACGAGTTTGCAGGCCATGGGGAGCCCATGCCCATCCCAGAGCTTCCGCACTGGGGAGCCGGGGGCTGCAGGGGGAGCCCCTCGAGCCACAGAGCCTTTGCTGGAGAAGCTGGTGACGTCTCCTGTGGCTCTAGGTGTGCGCATGCTGGATGGG
This sequence comes from Lepidochelys kempii, assembly GCF_965140285.1. Classification (NCBI taxonomy): domain Eukaryota; kingdom Metazoa; phylum Chordata; order Testudines; family Cheloniidae; genus Lepidochelys; species Lepidochelys kempii. Next base: position 84,822,516 of record NC_136389.1, on the reverse strand, counting down.
GAAGTGACCGATGCTGTGGAGGCCCGCTCCCTGGGCTTAAACCCCAACCACATCCACATCTACAGTGCCAGCTGGGGCCCTGAGGACGATGGCAAGACGGTGGACGGGCCGGCCCGGCTGGCAGAAGAGGCGTTCTTCCGAGGGGTCAGTCAGGTGAGCAGGAGGGCTGGGCTGGCTGTGGGCTGCCATGGCTGGGGCCTGCCTCACTCTGCCTCTTTCTACAGGGCCGGGCGGGACTGGGCTCCATATTCGTCTGGGCCTCTGGGAATGGGGGCCGCGAACATGACAGCTGCAACTGCGATGGCTACACCAACAGCATCTACACGCTGTCCATCAGCAGCACCACCCAGTACGGCAACGTGCCCTGGTACAGCGAGGCCTGCTCCTCCACCCTTGCCACCACCTACAGCAGCGGCAACCAGAACGAGAAACAGATTGTGAGTGCAGGCTAGGCGGGCGCCAGGCTAGGCTAGGCGGGCGCCAGGCTAGGCTAGGCGGGCGCCAGGCTAGGCTAGGCGGGCGCCAGGCTAGGCTAGGCGGGCGCCAGGCTAGGCTAGGCGGGCGCCAGGCTAGGCTAGGCGGGCGCCAGGCTGGGAGCGGCCATCTCTTTCTTTGGACTGGCCGGGAGTGGGGCTCTCTCTGTGGGCTGGCTGGGTGCCTTGCTGGGAGTAGGGCAAGCCGCAAGCGGCAGTCTGTGTTGGCTGCACCTCCAGTGAGAGCTGAGGGCAGCCCCGTCTCTGGAAATGGTCTTGTGGGGATCCTGAGGGATGGGGCTTCTGGACACTGTGGCCCCGGGAGCTGCTCCCAGGTTCAGTCTTGCTAACCCAGGGGAATCCAAACTGCTCCACAGTTGAGTGGGGAGGGGCCTGTCCCCCAGGCAGAGTTTGAAATGAACTGGGGCCCCCGGCAGTGCCCTGGGTTCACAGGGACTGGGGTGGGAGTACAATGGGGTCTCACGCCTTGCCTCTCCCTGCAGGTGACGACCGACCTGAGGCAGAAGTGCACAGAGTCGCACACGGGGACCTCTGCCTCGGCTCCACTGGCTGCTGGCATCATCGCACTTACCCTGGAAGCAAAGTAAGGCCAGGCGAGGGCTGCGGTGGCGGGCTGGGTTCCCCACGGCACAGCATGAACAGGGAGCAACCCGGGTGTCTGATTTGGGTATCCCAGGGGTAGGCCCTGGCAGGACCTTGGCCATGCGTGCTCCAAGCCCACCTCTGTCTCCGCAGTAAGAACCTGACCTGGCGGGACATGCAGCACCTGGTGGTGCGGACCTCGAAGCCGGCGCATCTCAACACCAATGACTGGGCCACCAACGGCGTGGGCCGCAAAGGTAACATGCTGCCCACCCCACTCCCCTGGGCTGTGATCGTCTGGGCATGGCCGGTGCCACCCCATGGGCCCCTCCCGTATGTGCGCAAAGTGCCCCAAACTGCCTTTGGAGCCCCTGGGGAGTGGGTCGGGGGGGCCACAGCCCGTGGGGTTTGCGGCTTGCCTTGGGCAGGGCTGGCTGCAGGACACATGAGAGGCACCCCCCAGTGCCCAGAGGGGGGCACCCCAGGGACCTTTCCTTGTCCGCCCAGGGCCTTGCGCCTCACCCTCTCTCTGTCTTTGCAGTCAGCCACTCCTATGGCTACGGCCTGCTGGACGCGGGGGCCATGGTGACCCTGGCCAGGAACTGGACCACGGTGGGACCCCAGAGGAAGTGCATCATCGACATCCTCACTGAGCCAAAGTGAGGGCTGGTGTGTCCCGGGGGCGGGGTGGGGGGGCTCTCCAGCACTGTGTCCAAGCCCTCAGTGTGGCCAGACAGTCCAACAGCTCCTGGGTAGAGCCCAGGCGTGCTAGGGTGGGCAGGGCTGGGCTCGGAGCCATGCTCTGCTCCCTGCGTGGCTGACGTGGGGCAGAGCCAGAGAGGGGCCTGCGTTTCCCCCTTGGCAGGCTGCAGTTGGCGCTTTGGGCATCCTGAGCTGAGGAGAAGAGCTGGAAAGAGGCCTCAGCCAGAGCACTGGGGCTCCAGAGTCGGGCCTGGGTCTGCGGCTCAGCCCCCTTCTGGCTCCCTGCCCTGGGGCTCATGCCCGCTGCAGGCCATCTGGCTTCCCTGGGGACTGGCTGGGCCAGCGCTGCCGGTGAGTGCCGCTGCCGTGTGCAGAGGGAGCTGGGGTCCCTGTCCTGCGTGCAGAGTGGTGTCGGGCTCTGCTGCTGGCCCGGGGCTTGCCAGCGCCACTCCCGCGGGTGCTGTGGTTTGGGAGCAGCCAGCGTGAGCTGGTGCTGGACAAGGGTCTTTTCAGGGCTCACACAGAAGCTCCTTTCACTTGTGCTTGCCCATCTCCTCAGCGCCTGCGCTGTGCCCTGTGTGGCTGGGATTGGGGCGCTGAGTGCTTCCCACAGAGCTTGGGGGGCCTGGACAGCAGCAGCGCCTGTCTCTAGCTCCACTTGTCCCTCCCTGCTTGCTTGCCAGGACCAGCACCCTGGGATCCGCGAGTGCTCCTAGGCCATGCTGGCACCCGCAGCCCCTCCATTGCGGAGCATAGACGTGCCAGGCCGAGCGCAGCCACCTGGCATGCTAGGAGCGGAACTCAGTCAAGAGCCACCCAGGGCCCCCATCTCCCCTGGCTGCCCCATAGCTCTGGGCTTCTCTAGCACCTAGGTGCTCTCTGAAGTTCCCTGCCACCGCAGCACCGGCTGGGCCCTGCTGGTCTTCAGCTTAGCCTGGCAACTTTGGGGAGAGGGAGGAGATGCGGTGCCCAGGCCGGGGAGCAGGAGCCGAGCTCTGGGGATGCTGCCGTCTCCACTGCAGGTGAAGAAAGGAGCCATTCATGGCTGGCACAGTGCAGCTATTCAGGACGGGGAGGATGCAGTCACTGAGCAGCCCCCTGCCCTCCAGGAACTGGGCTGATTTGAATGTGGTGCCCATGCAGTGGGGGGAGCGAGAGCTGAGCTGCAGGAGCTGCCTGCCTGCTGTGGCACAGAAAAGGCCAGGAGGTCCCATCTTGTCCATCCCAGAGCTAGACCTCTCAGAGAATGTCCACAAAGAAAACCCCATGGCTGTGTCTGAGCTCACAGGGCCCTAAGCTGCAATGTGGGCATTCTGGAGCCCGGACTCTGGGATCCTGCAAGTGGGGAGGGTCCCAGAGCCTGAGTCAGCTGGCCTAGGCCAGCAGTGGCTGTGCATTGCAGTGCAGACCTACCTCAGCCCCTCCCCAGAGCCAGCTTCATCTCCCAAGGTCATGCCAAGCCTTGTCCTGTCCCGCGGGGCTGCGTTCTGACCTGGGTGCCCAGGATCAGGCAGGGTCTGACTGTTACACAGGGTCACCTTCAGCTACTGCTCAGCCCTGCCGGTCCCCCACACAGCTCCTGGGCCCCAGGCTGCCCTGAGTGGTGGGGCTGGGTTCTGTGCCCCAGAGTGGTGCTGGCTGCCTGGGGTGCGGGCTGGTGGGGGGCTTCCCTAGCCGCTGCATTCCTGGCAATGGCGGGCGCTCCGGGCCACGTCCCGCACCTCCTGTCTGCTCTTCCCTTGGGGGTCTGGAGGGTTGTTGCTTGTGAGCTGAGAAGGCAGCAGGGTTGGTATTTCCCTGGGACCTCGGCTCGGGTGCTGTGGAGGGGCCCTTTCCCTGCTGTGTCGGGGCTGGCACCCCCTGCTGGCTGCACACTGACTCCACCTCCTGTGCTCTGCAGAGACATTGGGAAGCGCCTGGAGGTCCGGAGGAAGGTGGACGCCTGCTTGGGGAAGGCCAGCTCCATCGGCAGGCTGGAGCACGTCCAGGCCAGGCTGACTCTCTCCTACAACCGGCGTGGCGACCTGGCCATCCACCTCACCAGCCCCATGGGCACCCGCTCCACCCTCCTGGCTCCCAGGTAGGCCCCCGACTGCCACAGCCTGGGGTCTGTCCAGGCCGCCGCCCGTGTGCTACCAGGGCTGTGTCTCGGGCAGCAGGCCTCACCTCTCCCTTGTCCCCCAGGCCTCACGACTACTCAGGCGACGGTTTCAACGACTGGGCCTTCATGACCACACACTCGTGGGACGAGGACCCCTCCGGCGACTGGGTGCTGGAGATCGAAAACACTAGTGAAGCCAACAACTACGGTGCGTGCAAGGGGCTGCAGGCTCTCCGGCCGCCTGCCCAGCTCCCTGGCACCTGCTGGCCGCTGCCCCTGGTGCCTGCTGCACCGTTTCTGCCCCCCGTTGCTGGAGTCTGCCCCTGCTGCTTGCCTGGCCCAGCACACAGTCGCAACCGGTAGGCTGCCATAGCGTGGGTGCCGTGTGCTGAGCAGAGAGACGGCCGCCCTGTGGCCGCAATGCCTGCGCTCCAGTGGTGGCCTCAGGTGCCCCCGCCCCGCAATGCCAAGCACCCGTGAGAGGGGTGACCTGGATCTGCCTCGGAGGGACTTGGAGGAACTTTTTGATTCAGAGGCCCCATGGTGGCAGTGTGCTCCCCTTGCGTGGGGTAAGCCCAGGGCCCCCATCCCAGCTGCTGCTGCTGGGGCCCCACTCCAGGTCTCGCGCCGGTCACTGGGGCTGTGGGCCGTGAGCACAGCCCGCCCTGCTCCCCTGGGCTTGGGTGGGAGTGGAAGGGGGTGCGACCGGCCCTGTGGCCAGCAGAGGGCACCAAACGCCAGGATGGAAGCCAGGTGGGTTAGCAAGGCTGAGTCCAGGTGGGCGGGTCCCTGGGCGCTCCTCACCCTCTGCCTTGGCCTGCAGGCACCCTGACCAAGTTCACGCTGGTTCTGTACGGGACCGCGACAGAGCCCACCAGCCTCTCCAACCGGCTCGAGAGCAGCGGCTGCAAAACCCTCGCCTCCAGCCAGACCTGCGTGGGTGAGTGAGGGGGCTGGACTCCCGCTGCTGGCCAGCCAGGCCCAGGGGAGGGGGGCAGAGTTGTGCCCAGGAGCACCCCGACCTGCCGAACCCTGGCAGTGCAGCCTGGCTCAGATGTGCCACGGCCCATGGGGCGGGCATGCCGGTCTGGTGCTGGCAGAGCTCCAGGCCGAGCGCTAACCCACCCCTGTCCCCGCAGTGTGCGAGGAGGGCTTCTACCTGCACCAGAAGAGCTGCCTGAAGCGCTGCCCCCCCGGCTTCACGCCCAGCCTGCAGAGTGCCCACTACGCCCTGGAGAACAGTGTGGAGCCCCGTCCCCCGCACCTGTGTGTGCCGTGCCACACCTCCTGCGTCACCTGCATGGGGCCCGCGGCCACCGCCTGCCTCAGCTGCCCAGCCCACTCGCACTACAATAGCCTGGACCGAACGTGCTCCCACCAGACGCAGAGCAGCCGCGCGTCGCCCGCCCTGGGCAAGGGCCAGCCCGAGGCACCTCCCGCCTCCAAACTGGCTGTCCTGGTGGCCAGCCTCAGCTGCGTCTTCATCGTCCTCATTTTCATCACAGTCTTCCTGGTGCTGCAGTTGCGCTCGGGCTTCAGCCTGCGGGGCGTCAAGGTGTACTCCCTGGACAGCGGGCTCATCTCCTACCGGGGGCTCCCCGCGGACCTGTGGCAGGAGGAGCTGCCTTCCGAGTCGGAGGGCGAGGACTGCGAGGCGCACAGCGAGAGGACTGCCTTCATCAGAGACCAAAGTGCCCTTTGAGCCCCCCGGCCCCTCCCTGCCCTGCCCTGGCACAGCCCCCGGGCCAGGGAAGGCTGAGGGGCCCTGGACACTGCCCCGTCCTGCTCGGGTGAGGGCTTCACCAGCTGCTGGCACCGTCCTGTGGGCACCTCTGCTCCTGGGCAAGGGCAGCGGCTGCCCGGCCTGCTCTAGGGAGGGCCCCCTGGCACCGTCCTGGGCTCTCACCCCCACAGCATCAGGCCCAGCCTCCACTTCTGTTTCTTTTAACTTGCCAAAGTGTTTTTAGCATGGCCCCCCCCACCCTCTTCGCCGGCCCCATGGGCCTGGTGAGGGTCTTGTCTGCCAGCCTCGCCTGTGCCCGTCACACCCATGTGCTGGGGCAGGGGAAGCCAGATGCGTGTCTCTCAGGGCTGGGGCTTCTGTCTGCTCAGGCTGGCTCTCCAGGCTGCTGGCTGCCCTTGGGCTGGGCACTGCGTCTCTATGGGGGGGCTCTGGTGAGGGGGTGATGTGCTGTCTCCCTCTCCAGCCTTGGGGCCCCCCCGGGCTTGTCCCCATGTCAGGCCCAGGGCACTGGGCAAGCCCTGTTCTCTCTGTGACCCTCTCCCTTCTGGGGAGCAGCAGGACTCCCTCAGCTCTGAGGCCCTGCCCGGGAGTGGCAGCTGTTTCCTTCTCTCTACAGCAATAATGGCTGGGCTGTGGGCCAGGCTCCGCCAGAGCTGTGGTGCTGCCAGGAGGGAGCGTGAGGCTCTGCAGCGCTGAAGAGCCAGGAGCACAGTCTCGCCCAGGGCCGGTCCCAGGGTCCCCAGCCCTGCAGCGGCATGCAGCAACATCCCCACTGCTCCCTGCCTGCTGGGGAAGTTTCCAGGGCCTTGCCCCATGGGCCTAGCCCCCCGCTGTCCCTGCCTGCGGCTGGCTGGGGGCTGGCTGCCCTTCCCTTGGCCATGCAGTGTGTGGGGCTGGGCTGCTGGTACCCCACTTGCTGGACTTGGGCCATGCAGCCTGGGTCAGTCCCTGGAGCCCACCGCAGAGGCACCGAGTCATGGCATGTCTGCCTGCCCTCCCCCTCCTGATGTGCCTTGCCCCTCCCCTGTGGTGACAATCTGTTTTGCTCCCCAGCTGGAGCCCCCCCCCATCCCCTCCCTGTTCACAAGTCATTTCCTCATAGTGGCAGGGCAAGGCCTGGCCTAGGGTAAGTGGGGGGGGCTTCAGCGCAATCTGCCCCCTGCAAGGGGCCTGAGCGCCAAGCCCAGAGCTGCACACCGCTCCGCCCCACCATGGGCCTGGGCTGTGGCTGCAGCCGTCTTGTTCCAGCCCCTGCATAGGCTCCGGCCGGGCCGGGGGCAGGGCCCCCCACACCTGGTTTTTATCATAACTTTTTGGTGCACAGTAATTTTTTCTTGTAATTTAATCAGGTAGGTGTTGCCTCCTGCCCCCGGTTCTTAATTTAATGGTTGTGGATATAACACTAGAGAGACTGAGAGTTATTAAATGTTCAGAACTATGCAAACCAGCCGCCTTCCTGAGCATGTTCTGTGCCCCTGCCTGGGCAGGCTGCCCTATGTGTCCCTGTGCCCCTGAGTGCCTCTCCCCCCATTTACTGCCACCTCCCCTTGGCCTGCGGCAGATGCAGGGCCAGCCTCCTCTTGGTGCTGCCCTCAACTCTCTGAATTGCCACCCCCTGGGTACGCCCCCCTCTGCCCTGTCGCTCAGGCTGGACACCGGTAGGGCAGGGAGACAAGATTAGGCCCTTTGCACCAAATCCACGTGCTGCAGCCAGGATGTGGGAGCTCCAGCCTTTGAGAGCCCAATGCTGGGCTGTCAAGGTTCCTTCCCCACTCTGAACTCTAGGGTACAGATGTGGGGACCTGCATGAAAATCTCCTAAGCTTACTTTTACCAGCTTAGGTTAAAACTTCCCCAAGGTACAAACTATTTTACTTTTTGCCCTTGGACTCTATCGCTGCCACCACCAAACGTCTAACAGGTATATAATCGGGAAAGAGCCTGTTTGGAAAGGTCTTCCCCCCCCCACAAATCCTCCCAACCCTTACACCCCCTTTCCTGGGGAAGGTTTGATAAAAATCCTCACCAATTTGCATAGGTGACCACAGACCCAAACCCTTGGATCTTAAGAACAATGAAAAAGCCATCAGATTCTTAAAAGAATTTTAATAGAAGAAAAAGTAAAAAGAATCACCTCTGTAAAATCAGGATGGTAAATACCTTACAGGGTACATAGAGAATCCCTCTAGGCAAAACCTTAAGTTACAAAAAGACACAAAACCAGGAATCTACATTCCATTCAGCACAGCTTATTTTCTCAGCCATTTAAAGGAATCAGAATCTAACGCGTATCTAGCTAGATTACTTACTAAGTTCTAAGACTCCATTCCTGTTCTGTCCCCGGCAAAAGCATCACACAGACAGAGAGAGCCTTTGTTTCTCCCCCCTCCAGCTTTTGAAAGTATCTTGTCTCCTCATTGGTCATTGTGGTCAGTCTGCCAGTGAGGTTATCCTAGCTTCTTAACCCCTTACAGGTGAAAGGGTTTTTCCTGTGGCCAGGAGGGATTTTAAAGGGGTTTACCCTTCCCTTTATATTTATGACACACACCCCAAATCACAGATAGGGTGAAACGCTGGCTGGGATTTCTTCCTGGAGCTCTAGGAGAAAACAGAGTTAATAAGACACATGCACCTCTAAATATACTACCAAGTATGTAAAGACTAACAACATTTTCCACATCTCAAGGACGATTTTAACCAGTTGATTCTGGGAAACTTTCTCGGGAGAGTGCATCAGCCACTTTGTTAGAAGCTCCTGAGATGTGTGGGATGTCGAAATCAAAATCTTGGAGAGCTAAACTCCACCAAATAAGTTTTTTCTGTTATTTCCCATGGCGGTATGAAGCCACTGTAGTGCAGCATGGTCGATTTGCAGGTGGAAACGCCGTCCCCAAACATATGGGCGTAGCTTTTCCAGAGCGTAGACAATGGCGTAACATTCCTTTTCACTGCCTGACCAGTTGCTTTCCCTCTCAGACAGCTTCTTGCTGAGAAACAGTACAGGGTGGAATTCTTGATTAAAACTGCTCCCACGCCACGCTCTGACGCATCTGTGGTTACTAGGAACGGTTTGTCAAAGTCTGGGGCCCTTAGTACAGGGTCAGATGTGAGTGTCGCTTTAAGCTGGTTAAAGGCCTTCTGACACTCTTCAGTCCACTGAACGGCATTGGGCTGTTTCTTTTTGGTTAGGTCTGTCAGTGGGGCGGTGATTTGGCTGTATTGTGGTACAAATCGCCTGTAATAACCGGCCAAGCCTAAGAAGGATTGAACCTGTTTCTTTGACTTGGGGACGGGCCACTTTTGGATAGCATCCACTTTGGCTAGTAGGGGGTTGGTAGTTCCTTGACCCACCTGGTGTCCAAGGTAAGTCACTCTGTCTAGGCCTATTTGACACTTAGCCTTAACAGTTAGTCCTGCCTCCCTTATGCGCTCGAAGACTTTTTGTAGATGTTCCAGGTGTTCTGCCCAGGAATCCGAAAATATGGCCACATCGTCAAGGTAGGTGGCTGCATACTCTTCTAATCCTGCTAGGAGACCATCTACAAGTCTTTGGAAGGTGGCGGGTGCATTTCGCAGCCCGAAAGGGAGGACATTAAATTCATACAGCCCAACCTGTGTGGTGAAGGCTGACCTTTCCTTGGCGGATTCATCTAGTGGTACCTGCCAGTACCCCTTGGTTAAGTCTAAGGTAGAGATGAACTGGGCCCATCCCAGTTTCTCTAATAGTTCATCAGTGCGTGGCATGGGATAGTTGTCTGGGCGAGTTACAGCATTTAGCTTACGGTAGTCCACGCAAAAACGTATCTCCCCATCTGGTTTGGGAACTAGAACCACTGGAGATGCCCATGCACTTTCAGAGGGGCGGATTACGCCCATCTGTAGCATGTTCTGGATCTCCCGTTCTATAGCAGTTTTAGCTTGAGGAGACACCCGGTAAGGTTGGACCCTAATTGGGTGAGCATTCCCTGTGTCAATGGAGTGGTATGCCCGTTCAGTCAGTCCTGGGGTGGCTGAGAACGTTGGCGCGTAGCTAGTGCACAGCTCCTGGATCTGCTGTCGCTGCATACGCCCAAGGGTCATGGAGAGATTCACCTCTTCCACACCACCACCACATTTCCCTTCGTAGTAGACACCTTCGGGCCACTCAGTGTCGTCTCCTCCGTGGGCTGTAAACTGACAAACCTTTAATTCTCTGGAATAAAAGGGTTTTAGAGAATTAATATGGTACACCTTAGGCTTTTGGTTGGAATGCTATGAGATAATTAACAGCTCCCAGGCGCTCCTGGACCGTGAATGGCCCTTCCCACAACGCTTCCATTTTATGGGCCTGGAGCGCCTTTAAGACCATGACCTGGTCCCCTACTTTGAAGGAACGCTCTCTGGCATGTTTATCATACCAGGCTTTTTGCTCTTTTTGAGCATCCTGTAGGTTTTCTTTAGCAAGGGCTAAAGAGGTTCGGAGGGTGTTTTGTAGGTAGGTTACAAAGTCCAGAATGTTAGTTCCTGGAGAAGGTGTAAATCCCTCCCATTGCTGCTTCACCAACTGCAATGGCCCCTTAACCTCCGGCCATATACAAGTTCAAATGGGGAAAACCCTAAACTAGGATGTGATACAACTCTGTAGGCAAAGAGCAACTGCTGCAACACTAGATCCCAATCATTGGAGTGCTCATTTACAAATTTACGTATCATGGCCCCCAAAGTCCCATTAAACTTCTCCACCATGCCGTTTGTTTGATGGTGGTAAGGAGTGGCAACCAAGTGACTTACCCCACGAGCTTCCCAAAGGCTTTCCATAGTTTCTGCCAGGAAATTAGTTCCTGCATCTGTGAGAATGTCGGAGGGCCAACCTACCCTGGCAAAAATGTCTGCTAGTGCCTGGCACACACTTTTAGCCCTGGTGTTGCTTAGAGCTACTGCTTCCGGCCATCGGGTGGCAAAATCCATGAAAGTCAGTATGTACTGCTTTCCTTGGGTGTCTTTTTCGGAAAAGGACCCAGAATATCCACAGCTACTTGCTGAAATGGAACCTCAATGATGGGGAGTGGCTGGAGAGGGGCTGTGACCTGGTGTCGGGGTTTTCCCACTCTTTGGCATACCTCACAAGACCGGACATAGGTAGAAACATCCTTGCCCATTCCCTCCCAGTGGAATGACCTCCCCAAACGGTCTTTGGTCCTGTTCACCCCAGCATGGCCACTAGAATGATTGTGGGCCAAGCTCAAGAGCTTGGCCCAATATTTAGTTGGAACTACCAACTGTCTCTGAGGATGCCAGCCTTCCTGGTGTCCACCAGAAAGAGTTTCCTTGTATAAAAGTCCTCTTTCTACAACAAACCTGGATCGATTAGAAAAGCTGAGAGGCGGTGGGTTGCTCCGTACCGCCGTCCAAGCTCTCTGGAGGCTTTCATCTGCTTCCTGTTCGGTCTGGAACTGTTCCCTTGATGCTGGAGACATCAGTTCCTCATTGGATTGTGGACCTGGGCTTGGTGCCTTGGGAAGCGATGCAGGGGATGGGGCTGTTTCTGTTGACTGTGAACCGCTCTCCGCTGGTGCACTATGTTGGGATTCAGGCTCCGGCTGAGCCTCTTGTGTAGGGTTATCGGCTGCTGCCGGTTCAGGCTTGGTGGGGCCCTCTGGTGTTGAGGTTGCAAGTACTGGGTTCAGTGCTGGCAATGGGTCTGGTGCTGGTTGTTCCACCGGTTCTGGTTCTGGGACTGGCTCTGCCTGGGTCTCTGGGACTGGATCCACTACGGCTGTTGCAGACATTGGCCCGGGGTCCGGGTCCATCACCTCTGTCTGGGCCCTGGTAGAAGTTTCCGGAACAGAGCTAGGCGTGACGGCTGGTTTAGCCTGGCTGCGGGTGACCATTCCCACCCTCTTGGCCCGCTTCACGTGACTGGCCAAGTCTTCCCCCAACAGCATGGGGATGGGATAATCATCATAGACTGTGAAAGTCCATGTTCCTGACCAGCCCTGGTACTGGAGAGGCAACTTGGTACTAGGCAAATTTAAAGAGTTGGGCTTGAAGGGTTGAATCGTCACTTGGATCTCTGGGTTGATTACATTTGGGTCCACTAAGGAAGCATGGATAGCCGACACTTGTGCTTCAGTGTCCCTCCACGCGATGACCTTCTTCCCACCCACAGTCACAGTTTTCCTCTGCTCCAAGGGTATCTGGGAGGTATCTGGGCCTGAGGACCTCTGGTGTAATTCTGGTGCAATGAACTGTAATCTGTTGGGGTTCTTGGGGCAGTTGGCCTTTACATGCCCCGGCTCATTACATTTAAAACATCGTCCGGCTGCTGGGTCACTGGGGCGAGGTGGGTAGCTGGAGAAGGGTGTGGTGGGACGATAAGGTGTCTGGAGGGTTCCTTGGGGGGTAGTTGGGGACTTGGGCTGCCCCCGGTAATAGGGTGTGGTCTGAGGTTGTCCCTTCTGGTATCCGCTCCAACTGCGACCCAGTTTTTTTCTTTTCTGCCACCTCCACCCATTTGGATCCAATCTCCCCCACCTCGATTACAGTTTTGGGCTTCCCATCTAGGATGTATCTTTCTATTTCCTCAGGAACACCCTCTAAGAACTGCTCCATTTGCATTAGGAAGGGCAAATCTTCTGGAGATTTAACACTTGCTCCTGATATCCAGGCATCCCAATGTTTCACAATGTGGTAGGCATGTCGGGTAAATGACACGTCTGGTTTCCACCTTAGGGCTCTGAACCGTCGACAGGAATCCTCGGGTGTTAGCCCCATTCTGACTCTCGCCTTGGTTTTAAACAGTTCATACTGGTTCATTTGTTCCTTAGGCATTTCAGCCGCCACCTCAGCTAAGGGTCCACTGAGCTGCGGCCTCAGCTCTACCATGTATTGGTCTGTAGAGATGTTGTACCCAAGGCCAGCCCTTTCGAAGTTTTCTAAGGCGGCCTCGGTATCATTGCCTGCCTTGTAGGTAGGGAACTTTCTGGGATGGGAAGTGGCACCTGGAGAAGGACTGCTAGAGTTTGTTGGTATATTCTGCTGAGCCTTTGCCTTCTCCATCTCCAGTGCATGCTTCCTCTCTCTTTCCTTCTCCTCCTCCACATGCTTCCTCTCTCTTTCTTTCTCCTCCAGTTCTTTGGCCCTTGCCTCCATAGTTCTCCTGTGGGCAGCCTCTTGGCTTTTTTCTGCCTCTTTCACTGCCTCCAGTTTGGCTAACTCCAATTTGTGTTGTATCTTGGTTTCTGTCATCTTTGCTTCTCTGTTTTTAACTAACTTCATACCCGAGAGTTAGAAATAAAACAAACAAATAAAAAAACTTGGCTTGTAAAATTTTGCTGTGCTGTAATATGATACCTATATTCTCTGATAGGGATTGTCAGCCTACAGAAAAATCCTTTTTTAAAAAAAAATTTAAAAAACCCCACAAAACCACAAAAAACAAAACCCGAATACCTTTGTCTCCAGGCAAATAGACAGAAAACCCCTCTAGTTGCTCTTAGGTAAAAAACAACTTCAGGTCTGTGAAGACTTGTGAATTTCCCTGCAGGAGGTTAACTACCCTGCCTTTAGGTAGAGAAAACTCCAGCTCACAAAACACAATTCCCTTTTGTTTCTGCTCTGGCCCCCAAGCAGAGACCAAAAAAACCTCTAACTGCTTTCAGCTGAAAACCTGCTTTCCAGCAGCCCAAAGGGGAAAAAAAAATTCCCTTTTAAAATCTGTGCTTCTGGTTCAAAAATATCAAAGTGATCTCAAAATGATTACAAGTTAATCCCACCGCTCTGCCACCATGTCAAGGTTCCTTCCCCACTCTGAACTCTAGGGTGCAGATGTGAGGACCTGCATGAAAACCCCCTAAGCTTACTTTTACCAGCTTAGGTTAAAACTTCCCCAAGGTACAAACTATTTTACCTTTTGCCCTTGGACTTTATCGCTGCCATCACCAAACGTCTAACTGGTATAATTACTGGGAAAGAGTCTGTTTGGAAACGTCTTTCTCCCCAGAATCCTCTCAATCCTTACACCCCCTTTCCTGGGGAATGCTTGATTAGAAATGCTCACCAATTTGCATAGGTGAACACAGACCCAAACCCTTGGATCTTAAGAACAATGAAAAAGCCATCAGGTTCTTAGAAGAAGAATTTTAATTGAAGAAAAAGTAAAAGAATCACCTCTGTAAAATCAGGATGGTAAATACCTTACAGGGTAATTAGATTCAAAACATAGAGAATCCCTCTAGGCAAAACCTTAAGTACAAAAAGACACAAAAACAGGAATCTACATTTGTGACGAAGTGGAACTGTTCTTAATGTTTCCTCTGAATAGTGTGGGGGTGCCTCAGTTTCCCCTCTGCAGTTCTTAAGTATCTAGGGGGTAGGGTAAGGGTGTATGATCATTGCAGAGCCCTGGAGGGCAGGTGTGTGCAGGGGTCTGGACACAGAGAATGGCCGACACCCTGTTTCCTGGCAACTGACGGCCTGGGTCCTTCCCTCCTGCAAGGTGAGAGCTAAAGGGTTGGAGAACAAAGGAATCCAGTGACCTCCTGGCCCGGGAAAGGGACAAAGCCCAGAGGAGGAGGGGCTGGAGAGAGGTTCAGTTTGGGGTTGGCTGGAGATATGGAGTGAAGGGCAGACGGGGTTGTCTGGCTCACTGCCCTCCCGAAATGGACACAGCTGAGGGGTCCGGTTCTCTGCACCTACAAGGTCTGTGTTAGACCATGTTCCTGTCGTCTAATAAACCTTCTGTTTTACTGGCTGGCTGAGAGTTACCTCTGACTGCGAAGTTGGGGAGCAGAACCCAGGAGCCTGCCTGGGCGGACTCGCTGTGGGAAGCGCACGGAGGGGCAGAGGATGCTGAATGCTCCGAGGTCAGACCCAGTAAGGGGGAAGCCGGGGGAGCTGTGTGTCCTGAAGACAGGCTGCTCACAGAGAGGAGACTTCCCCAGAGTCCTGACTGGCTTCATGGGGAGCAGTTCCAGAGCATCGCCCAGGGACTCCACACCTCTACCACCAGTTGTCATGATCTACTGCACCCCGTGGATGGCACTTCCTGCAGTAAGTGACTGGGGAGCAGTAAAACAAAGGGGGATTGAGAGGGACCAGGCGTGCTGAAGATTCAGAGAGAGATGGTTTGAGGGGGCGGTTAAACCCTGGGAGTGTGTGACCAGAGAGAAGGACTTTTGCAGTAACAGGGTCCCCCAGGGGATTGCAGCGAGCGGTCCCAGGGGCGGAGGAGTCTGCAGCTCGACCCTGGCAAAGAGGAGGTGACCTCAAGAAGGGCTGGCACACTAGGGGTTCTCCCTGGAAACCGTGGGGAGCTGAGAACACATGGGCCTGTGAGTCCACAACAACTTGGGAGGAGCGGAGTGATGGCCTGGCACCGTCTCCTTAAGAAGGACATTTTTACCCTGTGCAGAAAGAGAGGGTTGAGCATTGGAAAGTTCACCAAAGCACAGTTAACCATGCAGCTGGAGGAGGATGACCGCTCTAAGGAGCAGATTCCTGACCCCAACTGGGGCTATAGCAGGATCAGGGAGCAGCTGGAGTGGGAGCCAGGCATCCCCAAGATTCCTGTCCCCGACCAGATGAGGGTCTTCATGATCGGGTTCCCCATCCAGGGATCGGAGACGGACGGGATTGGAGCTGAGTCCGAGAGAGCAAGAGGACCGTGGGAGACAGTGAGAGCCCGAGAAAGAGCTGCAGAAGCAGCAGCAGCATGAACTGGCGGTGGTGGGGCGGAGAGGCCTAGGGGACCTCCCCGGGGTGAGTGGGGATAGATCCCGGGGGGCCAGTTCCGCAGGGAACCTCGAGAGTAAATTGCTGCCCCTGGTTAAGGACGGGTGGGATGTGGATGCCCACCTCATTGCCTTTGAGCAGGCTGGCGATTTGAACCAGGGGGACCCTGCGGTAAAGCCCTGGTGTCTAGCTCCCTTGCGGGGTCCCAAGGCCATAGACTCCGTCAGCCAGATGGGTGGGGAGGTGGACAGGCTCCCACTCCTGACCCCAACCTATATGTCTGTGTGGAGTTTCCGGGGGTCAGGTCCCTCAGACCTCCAGTGGGAGCGGAAGGTGATAGTCAATGGGGATTTCAGAGTAACAGCCGTGTTAGTCTGTATTCGCAAAAAGAAAAGGAGTACTTGTGGCATCTTAGAGACTAACCAATTTATTTGAGCATGAGCTTTCGTGAGCTACAGCTCACTTCATCGGATGCATACCATGGAAACTGCAGAAGACATTATATACACACAGAGACCATGAAACAAAACCTCCTCCCACCCCACTGTCCTGCTGGTAATAGCTTATCTAAAGTGATCATCAGGTTGGGTCATTTCCAGCACAAATCCAGGTTTTCTCACCCTTCACCCCCCCCACACAAATTCACTCTCCTGCTGGTGATAGCCCATCCAAAGTGACAACTCTTTACACAATGTAAATGTCAATGGGGAGACGTTCCTGGGGTGGCGAGATCCTGGGACAGAGAGAACTGTGTCAGGCCCTTGGTGGTGCACCTTCAGATGCTGAGGGGCTGTGTGAACCGGGTGAGGGTCCCAGGGATGAAGCCCCTCACCCTGCCTATGGCCCAGATCCCTGTGCAGACCCAGGAGGGGTTGGGCTGGCTGGTTGTTGGGGTTCTCCAGGATACCAGCTGCGAGACCCTGTTGTGGGGTGACTGTGTCTCTTTGGGACAGGATCCAGGCCCTGCTTCTGTAACTGCCAAGGGTTTGAATTTGAATCCAGGGAACCAATCAGCGGAGAGGGAAATGGTCAGTGAAAATGCAGATGACCTGGCTGGCAGCGGGGAGGAGCTGCTAGGCTCAGGGTACCTGCCTGCCTGTAACCAGACCCCTGGGGCTGGGTGAGATGGAGAGATGCTCCCCACCCCCTTGCACACCGGAGAAGGGGCTCACACTGGCTCTGATGCAGTGAGGAAAGCAGCGAGCTCGCTGCCTACCCCACTGGGACAGCAAGGGCAGCGCTGAGCACAGTGGGAGCGGAGACCCCAGCTGAGCAGGGGAGACACAGGCAGGGCAGGGGATCTGTCAGCAAGGTGCTTGGTAAGGAAAGTCTGGATGAGCCTAGGCAGCCTTGTGAGCTGATGGCTGTGTCTAGTCAGGGTGGGAAGGCGAGGAGAGCGGAAGATGAGTGTCCCTGGACCTTACCTGTTAGCTGAGTGGAGAATTGTGACAGGGAAGGAAACGTGCCTGTGTCTGTCAGGGGTATTGACTTGCCTGTGGAGGGAGCTACCCTGATCTCCAAGCAGTTGTCTGTGACCAGCCTTGTGCCCTGGGACCAGGGGAATGAGATCCCAAGCTGTGTGTCTGGGAAAGGAGAAAGTGTGTCCGGCTTGTCTTTGTCTTTGTGGAGCAGACAGAAGGGGCCTTTCAGCCTGTGATGGTTGAGGGTCGTGCAGTTGTCTCAGAGCTGGTTCTGGATTCAGCTAAAGCCCAGGAAGGGAAGGGTCCTAAGTTTGTGTCTGCTCGGGAGAATGGCACTGTAACTAGATCGCATCCAGTTAGTGTCTATGTAAAATCCCAGAGACCAGACAATTCTGGTGCTTGTATTTTGCCTGTTGCTAGTGTGTTGTTGGGAAAGGGTGTCGCAACTCTGTCTAATCGGGGTGAGATCCTAGCCAGGGCACAAGGAGAGCATGAAGGTGATGTGATTATGTTACCTACTGAGGGTGTAGAAACCTGTAGGAAGAGGGAAAAGTTTCCTGAACTTGTGTGTGGCAAAGGGAAGGAGAATGCTTCTGACCCTTTATCTAGGAAGTCTGTAAGTTTTGTCTGAAAGGGGATTGTGTAGGAATCCGCCTGATGGGCCAGATGTAATTCTGGATGTAAGGGAGACCCAGAAAGAGTCTGTTGTTGCTCGGGAAAGTGTTCCTCTAGAGCAAGCCCTAGGTGAAGAGGGTAAGAGCAGAATTTCTGTGAGGGGTGAATTGTTGCATAGAAAAGCCCTAGGGAAAGGAATCCTCATGGAGTCTTTACAAGCAGTTTACTGCAACTGAAGGGTGTGAAAGTGATTTAATCAAGACAGTTTCAGTTCCTAACAGCCAGAAATTTTCTGTTGTGAATGGACCCACTAACTTTCCTGTTGAAAGATCCAGTGTGGATAGCTTTGAGAAGGTCTCAGATGAAGTGAAAGCTGTTAAGAAAGTTAAACAGTCCTATAACCAAGTGGCTGTGTTTGGCCAGCTTGTCGGGGAGAAGACCCAATCCCAGTTTGACGCCCTGGGGTTTTGGGGTGGCCAAAGGGCATGGGCCGCATAAACCTTCCCACATGCGGCCTGCGAATGCTATCGACCACCCCCGACCTAAGGGAGGGCGTGAAACTGGAAGGGCCTGGTCTAACTCCTACCAAGGAATGGGAGAGATGTTGGGGTATCCATGGGAACGTTGATGGCTTCAAACTTCCCCAGGTCAGTGGCTAAAGTGACCCCGCTCAGTTCGATCTCGAAGGGGGGAGAGATGTGACAAAGTGGGACTGTTCTTAATGTTTCCTCTGAATAGTGTGGGGGTGCCTCAGTTTCCCCTCTGCAGTTCTTAAGTATCTAGGTGGTGGGGTAAGGGTGTATGATTGTTGCAGAGTCCTACAGGGCAGGTGTGTGCAGGGGTCTGGACACAGAGAATGGCCGACACCCTGTTTCCTGGTAACTGATGGCCTTGGCCCTTCCCCCCTGCAAGGTGAGAGCTAAAGGGTTGGAGAACAAAGGAATCCAGTGACCTCCTGGCCCAGGAAAGGGAGAAAGCCCAGAGGAGGAGGGGCTGGAGGGAATTTCAGTTGGGGGCTGGCTAGAGACATGCAGTGAAGGGCAGACATGGATGTCTGGCTCACTGCCCCCCTCCGCCCCCCAAAATGGACCCAGCTGAGGGGTCCGGTTCTCTGCACCTACAAGCTCTGTTTTAGGCCATGTTCCTGTTGTCTAATAAACCTTCTGTTTTGCTGGCTGGTTGAGAGTCACGTCTGACTGTGGAGTAGCGGGGCAGGACCCTCTGGCTTCCCCAAGAGCCCCGCCTGAGCGGACTCGCCGTGGGAAGTGCACGGAGGGGCAGAGGATGCTGAAGGTGGAAGCCGTGTGAGCTGTGGGTCCTGCAGACAGGCTGCTCCCAGAGAGGAGACTTCCCCAGAGTCCTGACTGGCTTCGTAGGGAACCGTTCCAGAGCATCGCCCGGGGACTCCATGACAACATTCCATTCAGCACAGCTTATTTTCTCAGCCATTTAAAGAAATCAGAATCTAACGCATATCTAGCTAGATTACTTACTAAGTTCTAAGACTCCATTCTTGTTCTGTCCCTGGCAAAAGCATCACACAGACAGAGAGAGCCTTTGTTTCTCTCCCCTCCACTTTTGAAAGTATCTTGTCTCCTCTTTGGTCATTAGGGTCAGGTGCCAGCGAGGTTAGCTGAGCTTCTTAACCCTTCACAGGTGAGAGGATTTTTCCTCTGGCCAGGAGGGATTTTAAAGGTGTTTACACTTCCCTTTATATTTATGACAGGGGCCCTGCCCCTTGCTGTGAGCAGCAGCCCTCTGGTAGTGTGGGCCTGGTTCCTGTGTTAACTGTCTGACAGCTGAGGCATGGGGCCACAGGCCAGATGCCTGCCTGCCCACCCACCCACCCCCAAAGCAGCTCACAGCTGGCTTCTGGGGCAGGGCAGCAATCAAGCACAGCCCCATCCTGCACTGGGTTGTGGGAGCCACCACAGGGCCAATGATACGGGCGCCCTCTGCCAGCGCACCATTGCCCAGCTCCTTGCACTCCTAGCCTTGCTGTCTATCCCTGCCTGGCCTCAGGGCTGTCCCCCTGGGGCTCCCCAGGCTTCCCTCTGAGCATGGCGGCCAGGCCGGGGGGAGAATCGCAGCACCAACCTTGGGAGCTCAGTTAGTCGAGCCCCTGGCTCCCCAGTGTGGGCCCGGGTCCCCTGGCTGCAGTGTTGCCTAGTGCCAGGGGCGGGGGCAAGTGAGGAGAAACCTGGCAGCAGAGTGGGGCTGGGAGGAGGACCCCCACCCGCCAAGAGCCAAGGCCCACGGAGCCAGGGCCAATTTGTCATGTGTCTAGAAACTTCTGCTGCTTCTCCGGAAACCACCAAAATCAGGAACTAATTCAGGAAACTCCTGGCAGCATAGGGGAAAGCTGGGGCCATGTGAGGAGCTTGGAGAACCAACCCCTGCCTGCTCTGTCCCAGCCTCCCGCTCTGAGGCCCTTGTGCCTTTGGTTGTGAGGGGTGTGGGCCCTTGGGGCCTGGGCTGGCCCCCAGAGCTGCAAACAAATCCTCATCTTCCCATGGCCCACAGCCAGGAGGCAATGACGCCCAGCACGCTGGGGCCAGCTACACCCACAGCCTCAGGCCCTCTAGCTTTGCCCACCCCAGTGAGGGGCTCTGGGGCCAGGCCCTGAAACACCCAGAGCTGAGCCAAAGCAGCTGCGAGCCCCCTGGCTGCAGCCTCTGCCAGAGCCCTCGCTCCGCTGGGCTGTGCTCAGCCAGACCCGTTGCCCCTAGGCTGGGGAGTGGGAGACCCAGAGCCCAGTCTGACCCCAGGGGCGACTCTGCAGCCAGCCAGCCAGTGGGGAGACGGAGCCACTTTCTGTGCAGCATCCCCAACACGAGGGAGCCATTCCCCTAACGTAGCAGGACCATGAGAGACACCCCAGCGAGCAGGGCCAAGGCTGGGCCTGAGCGGGAGTGATGCAGAGCCGACCCCGCACAAGGGAGCCACCTGCCCCTGGGATGGACACAGTGTGGCCCCCAAACCCTGGTGCCCCTGTCCCCCTATCGTGGCACAGCAGGGCCCACTTCTGCAGGAGGTCACAGTTCAGCTCAAATGGCCAGAGGTGCCCTGATGCTGCCAACAGGCGTTGCTGGGGGTGGGGGCTGGTGCCTGGGGGGTCCATGTGCAGAAGCAGCGTGGGGGGAGGGGAATGGGACAGTGCCATGAATAGGAGGGTGAAGGGGGCAGGGCTCGGACTCAAGGTCCAGGAGCCCAGACATGGGGTGTGTGGGGTGCCTATGGTGGGGGGGTATGCAGGGCTCACAGGAACCCCAGAGCAGACCCCAGACTTGTTTACCTGCAGCTCCATCACTGACAGCAGCACCACCGGATGCTGCGGAGGAAGGTGCAAGATCTGGGCAGTAGCAGATGTGGGGTAATTCTTCCCCCCACCCCGCAGCTGGTCACCGCCTGACCCTAATAGGTGGCTTGGCTTCAGCCCTAGAGCAGGATGTTTGTGTGCTGGCTCGTCCTGTTGTTTACAGAAATGGCAACTCCCGCTCTGCGAATATTGTTCCAGGCCTGGCCTCAATGACTTCCTGTGGCTGTGAGTTCCACAGGCTAATTGCTGGCTGTGTGAAAAGGTGTTTCCTTTGATCAGTTTTGAATTCCTCACCTCTCCATGTCACTGCATGGCCCCTTGTGCTCTGAGGCCAGGAGAACAGCAGCTCCCAATAGCCCTTCTCTAGCCTGGGCCAGACGCTCTGCCCTACGGTGGCTGCTGCCTGGGACAAATTTTGCCCATTCTGTTCTAATGGACAATTAATCACTGTCACAGCTCTTCCAGGCTTGGCTTCCACAGCTCCTGTTCTGGGGCCAGCCATGCTGACGTCCCCCTTCCCCCGCTACCTTCTTAGACAGGCCTTAGGGTAACTTTCGGGGTCCCAGGGACCCATCATGGCAGTACTTGCGGTTGGTGCTGGAGAGGGGCATCCTGGGGTTTCTCTAGCTTAGGGCTTCTACCCTTTCTGGACCAAGTGTTGTGGAGCCAGCCCTGGTCCCCGGGTGACCTCCCATCCTGCAGCCTGGCCATGTTGTCCGAGCCCAGCCACTCATTTCCTTACCAGAGCCGGGACCTCGTCCAGTTTTAGACTGTCGGGTTCTCCAGTGGCCATGTGGCTTGAATCTCTTTGTTCCTCTGCAGGAACTCCAGACAGGAGGTTTGCTGGGGCCGGTGCTCCTGCCCAAACAGGAGTGCTGGGTACATGTCGGCCACCCATGGACTGCTGTTCTGTGAACCATCACAAGGAACAGGACAAGCTGGGCCCAGTCCCTTTGCTACTCTTCTTCAAAGGTAGCCTGTGGAACTGCCAGCATCCTACTGAACAGTTCCCCCCACCCCTCAGACTGGGAGTGTGCCGAGGAGCCCTAGGAGCTCTCAAACCTGCTGAAACACTTTGGACTCTGTTTCTTCCTTGATCCGTGTGTGGCTCACCCTGGACCCCAGAATTCAGCTCTAGGAGCCCACTGCTGTCCCAGCCTCTTGATTTCTAACTGGACAGGCCTCGACCAATTCGGGACAGCCCACACTCCCCGCAGATATGGAGTGCCAGCCTCTCTCAGGCATGGGCCCAAGAACGGCCCCGGCCATGCACTCTACTGGGGCCTCCACAAGACACTGCTGCACAGGGGCTCTCCCAAGTTTAGAGGGGCCCTTTGCAACACACCCTCATGTTTCCTGCACCAACTTTCTACACTGCCTGCATTTTACCTACCAGCATTTCTGCACACCCACAGCCACAGTCCTGGTGGATGAACCAGGAAACTGGGCACTTCTGCAAACGAGAGGGAGCATGAGAAGCCAGGCATGTCTTCCTGAGCTCTCTTAGTGCCTTGAGCAGCCAATTCCTAGCTTGCCTGCATAGGGCAGTGTTTGCAATGATCTGCCCATCAAGGTCTCAGTGTTACCACACTTGTGCCCAGGCCTGGGTATGATTGTGAAATCACAGCACTGCAGCTTTTCCAGCCACCTGGTGAGTTGCCCCTCAAGATTCTTGGTGCGTTTAAGAGCTATTGCAGAGAAGCATGGGCTGGCCTGAGCTTCTCCCACATGTGAAAGACAGTGGTGAAAATGTTTGAGAGAGGTGACTGCTGGCCAGAAGGTCCTTCAGGTGGTACAAAAATTTCTCTCTGGAGAACCTGGACTCTAAGAAGTCTCCATTCCCCCAAGTCCTGTTTCAATTCTACCCCCAAACCCTAAGCACTGCCCACTAGGTTTGATAGGAAAGGGATTTGAAACATGGATAAGCCAAGACAGGACAAGAGCTTTTGTCAGCACTGAAAATGAAAAATCACGCTCTGCCACCCACGGAAATGTTTGCGCTTTTGTCCCAGCCTGTGCAATGGTTTTGCAATAATGGCAAATCCACAACGGAGGAGCAGAGCCCGGCAAAACGCTGCATCTCTCAGTGGCTGGGAGCTGGCCAGCTCTGCACAGCCCCAAGGTTCTTTTTGGTCAGGGGCAAGTCCCTCCTCACTGTGTCTTTTCCCTCCCAGGAACAACTCTGGGTTCTGGGAGTGTGATTTCAAATTGGACACCTTCAGCTTATCACAGACTAGTGCTACACACCTGCTTGGACCAGTCCTTGAAGGAACCCCCTCCATGAGCCCGAGGGGGGTCTCGTCCTTCAGCGTCGGCCATGCAGCCTCCCCACCTCCTGAGACTGAACCTCTGGGGCTCTCGCCCTCCTGTTTCACACCCTGAGCTCTGTGAGCTCTGAGCCCAGCTCAGACCGACCCCGATGGAGACCGGTCCATGCGTCAGGGACTAAGCACCTGCCCAGCATTTCAGTGATACACACGCACTGTGAAAACGGGGGAGTTTATTAGTCATCTGGACACAGCCTAGGGAGACCTCAGGGCAGCACAGATGCATGAAGGCTAAAGCAGAGACCATTCTGGTCAGCCCAGAGCCCAGCCTTGCTGCCGTGAAGGCCTGTTTCAGGCTCTGTCTCTCTCTGACTTGCTTCCTTTAGTCAGTTCCTGTCTGGGCTCTCTCATGCTGTCCAGAAACCAGCTCTCTATTCCCCCTACATGCATACACCGTCTATCCTGTGTTCTCAAGCTGTGGTTTCTGCTCAGCTTCCTTGCTAAGAAATGGGGAAATCCATGACTCAGGGGAGCGGGCTTTCTCTCTCTCTCTCTCTCTCTCTGGCTCCCTTGTTGAGCTGGGTTGGGTTCAACCAGTTCCTCGGCTATTCCACCCAGACCGGGATGTGACACACACACCTATATCTCTTAGCCTGCCTGGAGAGCAAGCCTAACCCTTTCCCCACCGCTGGTGGCAATGCAATGTATAGGGGAAACTGAAGCACTCATAGGGCTTGTAAAAATATTACAGAAAATTCTCACTTCATCATCCCTGTCTTCCAGGGGCATTGCCACTTGCCAATAACCACGTCTACCGTCCAGTGTGGAAAACCAGCCAGAACCTGCTACGGCCTCTGGTGTACCAGCTACTTGTGGTAATGGCTAAGCACCCTTTACAAGTGTCTGGGTTCAGGGGTGAGGCCCAAGGGCTGGCTGAAGGCTCAGTTATGCCTCTCTGAGCCATTCCCTTATTGGTCTATCGGCCTCTTTCTGTAATGAGTACTGTGGCGATTTGATCCTGCCGCTGGGTCTGGGCTGGCCTGGTGCACAGTTCATGCGCAGGGCCTGCTGTTCACAGGCAGGTGTGCAGCACTGTGCTGGAACAAGTCCCTACAGCGCCGGGTTCTCAGCCCGGGACCCAGGGCCGCAGCAGCTTTCAGGGGCTCTGCCAAAATAAAGCAGAGAGCAGGGCCAGTGTTAGACTCATGGGGCCTGGGGCTGAAGCTCAAGCTCCTTAGCTTGGTGGCTCCCGGTGGTATGGGGCCCTGGGCAATTGCCCTGTGTGCTACTCCCTCAGGCCGGGCCTGGCTTTTAACCTCCTGGCAAGGCAGAAGAAGAGGGGTTGTGGCACAGGCATGTTGGGGGGGCATCAGAAGGGAAAAGATTGAGACCCTTTTTAAAAAAAAAAAAGGGGAAGAAGGAGGATCCTGGGAACTACAGGCCAGTCAGCCTCACTTCAGTCCCCGGAAAAATCATGGAGCAGGTCCTCAAAGAATCAATCCTGAAGCACTTACATGAGAGAAAAGTGATCAGGAACAGTCAGCATGGATTTACCAAGGGAAGGTCATGCCTGACTAATCTAATCGCCTTCTATGATGAGATTACTGGTTCTGTGGATGAAGGGAAAGCAGTGGATGTATTGTTTCTTGACTTTAGCAAAGCTTTTGACACGGTCTCCCACAGTATTCTTGTCAGCAAGTTAAAGAAGTATGGGCTGGATGAATGCACTATAAGGTGGGTAGAAAGTTGGCTAGATTGTCGGGCTCAACGGGTAATGATCAATGGCTCCATGTCTAGTTGGCAGCCGGTGTCAAGCGGAGTGCCCCAGGGGTCGGTCCTGGGGCCGGTTTTGTTCAATATCTTCATAAATGATCTGGAGGATGGTGTGGATTGCACTCTCAGCAAATTTGCAGATGATACTAAACTGGGAGGAGTGGTAGATACGCTGGAGGGCAGGGATAGGATACAGAGGGACCTAGACAAATTGGAGGATTGGGCCAAAAGAAATCTGATGAGGTTCAATAAGGATAAGTGCAGGGTCCTGCACTTAGGACGGAAGAACCCAATGCACAGCTACAGACTAGGGACCGAATGGCTAGGCAGCAGTTCTGCGGAAAAGGACCTAGGGGTGACAGTGGACGAGAAGCTGGATATGAGTCGGCAGTGTGCCCTTGTTGCCAAGAAGGCCAATGGCATTTTGGGATGTATAAGTAGGGGCATAGCGAGCAGATCGAGGGACGTGATCGTCCCCCTCTATTCGACATTGGTGAGGCCTCATCTGGAGTACTGTGTCCAGTTTTGGGCCCCACACTACAAGAAGGATGTGGATAAATTGGAAAGAGTCCAGCGAAGGGCAACAAAAATGATTAGGGGTCTGGAACACGTGACTTATGAGGAGAGGCTGAGGGAACTGGGATTGTTTAGTCTGCAGAAGAGAAGAATGAGGGGGGATTTGATAGCTGCTTTCAACTACCTGAGAGGTGGTTCCAGAGAGGATGGTTCTAGACTATTCTCAGTGGTAGAAGAGGACAGGACAAGGAGTAATGGTCTCAAGTTGCAGTGGGGGAGGTTTCGGTTGGATATTAGGAAAAACTTTTCACTAGAAGGGTGGTGAAACACTGGAATGCGTTGCCTAGGGAAGTGGTGGAATCTCCTTCCTTAGCCCTGGTCTACACTAGGACTTTAGGTCGAATTTAGCAGCGTTAAATCGATGTAAACCTGCACCCGTCCACACAATGAAGCCCTTTATTTCGACTTAAAGGGCTCTTAAAATCGATTTCCTTACTCCACCCCTGACAAGTGGATTAGCGCTTAAATCGACGTTGCCAGCTCGAATTTGGGGTACTGTGGACACAATTCGATGGTATTGGCCTCCGGGAGCTATCCCAGAGTGCTCCATTATGACCGCTCTGGACAGCACTCTCAACTCAGATGCACTGGCCAGGTAGACAGGAAAAGAACCGCGAACTTTTGAATCTCATTTCCTGTTTGGCCAGCGTGGCAAGCTGCAGGTGACCATGCAGAGCTCATCAGCACAGGTGACCATGATGGAGTCCCAGAATCGCAAAAGAGCTCCAGCATGGACCGAATGGGAGGTACGGGATCTGATCGCTGTTTGGGGAAAGGAATCCGTGCTATCAGAACTCCGTTCCAGTTTTCGAAATGCCAAAACCTTTGTGAAAATCTCCCAGGGCATGAAGGACAGAGCCCATAACAGGGACCCGAAGCAGTGCCGCGTGAAACTGAAGGAGCTGAGGCAAGCCTACCAGAAAACCAGAGAGGCGAACAGCCGCTCTGGGTCAGAGCCCCAAACATGCCGCTTCTATGATGAGCTGCATGCCATTTTAGGGGGTTCAGCCACCACTACCCGAGCCGTGTTGTTTGACTCCTTCAATGGAGATGGAGGCAATACGGAAGCAGGTTTTGGGGACGAAGAAGATGATGATGAGGAGGAGGTTGTAGATAGCTCACAGCAAGCAAGCGGAGAAACCGGTTTTCCCGACAGCCAGGAACTGTTTCTCACCCTAGACCTGGAGCCAGTACCCCCTAAAACCACCGAAGGCTGCCTCCTGGACCCGGCAGGCAGAGAAGGGACCTCTGGTGAGTGTACCTTTTAAAATACTATACATGGTTTAAAAGCAAGCATGTGAAAGGATTACTTTGCCCTGGCATTTGCGGTTCTCCTAGATGTAGTCCTAAAGCCTTTGCAAAAGGTTTCTGGGGAGGGCAGCCTTATTGCGTCCTTCATGGTAGGACACTTTACCACTCCAGGCCAGTAACACGTACTCGGGAATCATTGTAGAACAAAGCATTGCAGTGTATGTTTGCTGGCATTCAAACAACATCCGTTCTTTATCTCTCTGTGTTATCCTCAGGAGAGTGAGATATAATTCATGGTCACCTGGTTGAAATAGGGTGCTTTTCTTCAGGGACACTCAGTATAGCCCATTCCTGCTGGGCTGTTTGCCTGTGGCTGAACAGAAATGTTCCCCGCTGTTAGCCACAGGGAGGGGGGAAGGTTGAGGGGGTAGCCATGCGGTGGGAGGAGGCAAAATGCGACCTTGTAACGAAAGCACATGTGCTATGTATGTAATGTTAACAGCAAGGTTTACCCTGAAAGAGTGTAGCCACTGTTTTATAAAATGTGTCTTTTTAAATACCGCTGTCCCTTTTTTTTTTCTCCACCAGCTGCATGTGTTTCAATGATCACAGGATCTTCTCCTTCCCAGAGGCTAGTGAAGCTTAGAAAGAAAAAAAAACGCACTCGCGATGAAATGTTCTCCGAGCTCATGCTGTCCTCCCACACTGACAGAGCACAGATGAATGCGTGGAGGCAAATAATGTCAGAGTGCAGGAAAGCACAAAATGACCGGGAGGAGAGGTGGCGGGCTGAAGAGAGTAAGTGGCGGGCTGAAGACAGGGCTGAAGCTCAAATGTGGCGGCAGCGTGATGAGAGGAGGCAGAATTCAATGCTGAGGCTGCTGCAGGACCAAACCAGTATGCTCCAGTGTATGGTTGAGCTGCAGCAAAGGCAGCTGGAGCACAGACTGCCACTGCTGCCCCTCTGTAACCAACCGCCCTCCTCCCCAAGTTCCATAGCCTCCACACCCAGACACCCAAGAACGCGGTGGGGGGCCTCCGGCCAACCAGCCACTCCACCACAGAGGATTGCCCAAAAAAAAGAAGGCTGTCATTCAATAAATTTTAAAGTTGTAAACTTTTAAAGTGCTGTGCTTAAAGTGCTGTGTGGCATTTTCCTTCCCTCCTCCACCACCCCTCCTGGGCTACCTTGGTAGTCATCACCCTATTTGTGTGATGAATGAATAAAGAATGCATGAATGTGAAGCAACAATGACTTTATTGCCTCTGCAAGCGGTGATTGAAGGGAGGAGGGGCGGGTGGTTAGCTTACAGGGAAGTAGAGTGAACCAGGGGCGGGGGGTTTCATCAAGGAGAAACAAACAGAACTTTCACACCGTAGCCTGGCCAGTCATGAAACTGGTTTTCAAAGCTTCTCTGATGCGTACCGCGCCCTCCTGTGCTCTTCTAACTGCCCTGGTGTCTGGCTGCGCGTAACCAGCAGCCAGACGATTTGCCTCAGCCTCCCACCCCGCCATAAACGTCTCCCCCTTACTCTCACAGATATTGTGGAGCACACAGCAAGCAGTAATAACAGTGGGAATATTGGTTTCGCTGAGGTCTAACCGAGTCAGTAAACTGCGCCAGCGCGCCTTTAAACGTCCAAATGCACATTCTACCACCATTCTGCACTTGCTCAGCCTGTCGTTGAACAGCTCCTGACCACTGTCCAGGCTGCCTGTGTACGGCTTCATGAGCCATGGCATTAAGGGGTAGGCTGGGTCCCCAAGGATACATATAGGCATTTCAACATCCCCAACAGTTATTTTCTGGTCTGGGAATAAAGTCCCTTCCTGCAGCTTTTGAAACAGACCAGAGTTCCTGAAGATGCGAGCGTCATGCACCTTTCCCGGCCATCCCACGTTGATGTTGGTGAAACGTCCCTTGTGATCCACCAGAGCTTGCAGCACTATCGAAAAGTACCCCTTGCGGTTTATGTACTCGCCGGCTTGGTGCTCCAGTGCCAAGATAGGGATATGGGTTCCGTCTATAGCCCCACCACAGTTAGGGAATCCCATTGCAGCAAAGCCATCCACTATGACCTGCACATTTCCCAGGGTCACTACCCTTGATATCAGCAGATCTTCGATTGCGTGGGCTACTTGCATCACAGCAGCCCCCACAGTAGATTTGCCCACTCCAAATTGATTCCCAACTGACCGGTAGCTGTCTGGCGTTGCAAGCTTCCACAGGGCTATCGCCACTCGCTTCTCAACTGTGAGGGCTGCTCTCATCCTGGTATTCATGCGCTTCAGGGCAGGGGAAAGCAAGTCACAAAGTTCCATGAAAGTGCCCTTATGCATGCGAAAGTTTCGCAGCCACTGGGAATCGTCCCAGACCTGCAACACTATGCGGTCCCACCAGTCTGTGCTTGTTTCCCGAGCCCAGAATCGGCGTTCCACAGCATGAACCTGCCCCATTAGCACCATGATGCATGCATTGGCAGGGCCCATGCTTTCAGAGAAATCTGTGTCCATGTCCTGATCACTCACGGGACCGCGCTGACGTCGCCTCCTCGCCCGGTATCGCGTTGCCATGTTCTGGTGCTGCATATACTGCTGGATAATGCGCGTGGTGTTTAATGTGCTCCTAATTGCCAAAGTGAGCTGAGCGGCCTCCAGGCTTGCCTTGGTATGGCGTCCGCACAGAAAAAAGGCGCGGAACGATTGTCTGCCGTTGCTCTGACGGAGGGAGGGGCGACTGACGACACGGCTTACAGGGTTGGCTTCAGGGAGCTAAAATCAACAAAGGGGGTGGCTGTACATCAAGGAGTATTTCAGGCAGGACTTCACGGAGGGTTCCAATAAGAAATGGTGCACCTAAGTTATCGTTCTTATTGGAACCAAGGAGGTTAGCCTGGCCTCTGATTGATACATGGCTAGATTTACCTCGCTGCACCTTCTCTGTGAGTGACTGCAGTGTGACCTAGAAGAATGAGTCCCCTAGACAGGGGAGGAGGCAAATGAGTACAAAACAAATCTGGTCTATTTCTTGTTTTGACCCACTCCATCTATCTTTTACATCTTTGGCTGGCAGCAGACGGTGCAGAAGGACTGCATGCCATCCACATCTCATGGCTGCTCGGCAGAAGATGGTACAGTACGACTGCTAGCCATCCTCATCTCTTGCCTGCCTGGCAGAAGATGGTACAGTACGACTGTTAGCAGTCCGTATCGCCTGCCCGCTCACCATAAGACGGTTCAATAGGACTGACTGCAGGACTAAAGAGAATGACCTGGTCAAGTCACTCCAAATTTAGTCCCTGCGCCCATGTCTGCCCAGGTGCTCCCAGCCGACGTGGCCAGGAGCACCTCGGACACGACGAGGACGACTACCAGTCGTATTGCACCGTCTGCTGCCAGAAGGCAATGGGTTGCTGCTACTGTGCAGCAAAGCCGTACCGCGTCTGCCAGCACCCAGGAGACATAGGGTGACGGTTACCTGAGCGGGCTCCATGCTTGCCATGGTATGGCGTCTGCACAGGTAACTCAGGAAAAAAGGCGCGAAATGATTGTCTGCCCTTGCTTTCACGGAGGGAGGGAGGGAACGGGGGCTTGACGATACGTACCCAGAACCACCCGTGACAATGTTTTAGCCCCATCAGAGTGCTCCATTGTGACTGCTCTGGACAGCACTCTCAGATGCCCGATTGTTTGCCGTTGCTCTGACGCCGGGAGGGGCGACTGAGGACACGGCTTACAGGGTTGGCTTCAGGGAGCTAAAATCAACAAAGGGGGTGGCTTTACATCAAGGAGTATTTCAGGCAGGACTTCACGGAGGGTTCCAATAAGAAATGGTGCACCTAAGTTATTGTCCTTATTGGAACAAGAAG
Source organism: Lepidochelys kempii (assembly GCF_965140285.1). Classification (NCBI taxonomy): domain Eukaryota; kingdom Metazoa; phylum Chordata; order Testudines; family Cheloniidae; genus Lepidochelys; species Lepidochelys kempii. Next base: position 84,792,091 of record NC_136389.1, on the reverse strand, counting down.
GTTAGCCTGGCCTCTGATTGATACATGGCTAGATTTACCTCGCTGCACCTTCTCTGTGAGTGACTGCAGTGTGACCTAGAAGAATGAGTCCCCTAGACAGGGGAGGGGGGGAAGCAAATGAGTACAAAACAAATCTGGTCTATTTCTTGTTTTGATCCCCTCCATCTATCTTTTACATCTTTGGCTGGCAGCAGACGGTGCAGAAGGACTGCATGCCATCCACATCTCATGGCTGCTCGGCAGAAGATGGTACAGTACGACTGCTAGCCATCCTCATCTCTTGCCTGCCTGGCAGAAGATGGTACAGTACGACTGCTAGCAGTCCGTATCGCCTGCCCGCTCACCATAAGACTGTTCAATAGGACTGACTGCAGGACTAAAGAGAATGACCTGGTCAAGTCACTCCAAATTTAGTCCCTGCGCTCATGTCTGCCCAGGCGCTCCCAGCCGACGTGGCCAGGAGCACCTCGGACATGACGATGACAGCTACCAGTCGTACTGTACTGTCTGCTGCCACAAGGCAAGGGGTTGCTGCTACTGTGTAGCAATGCCGTACCACGTCTGCCAGCACCCAGGAGACATAGGGTGACGGTTACCTGAGCGGGCTCCATGCTTGCCGTGGTATGGCGTCTGCACAGGTAACTCAGGAAAAAAGGCGCGAAATGATTGTCTGCCCTTGCTTTCACGGAGGCAGGGAGGGAACAGGGGCCTGATGATATGTACCCAGAACCACCCGCGACAATGTTTTAGCCCCATCAGGCATTGGGATCTCAACCCAGAATTCCAATGGGCAGCGGAGACTGCGGGAACTGTGGGATAGCTACCCACAGTGCAACGCTCCGGAAGTCGACTCTAGCCTCGGTACTGTGGAAGCGCTCCGCCGAGTTAATGCACTTAATGCACTTAGAGCATTTTCTGTGGGGACACACACACTCGAATATATAAAACCGATTTCTAAAAAACCGACTTCTATAAATTCGACCTTATTCCGTAGTGTAGACATACCCTTAGAAGTTTTTAAGGTCAGGCTTGACAAAGCCCTGGCTGGGATGATTTAATTGGGGATTGGTCCTGCTTTTGAGCAGGGGGTTGGACTAGATGACCTCCTGAGGTCCCTTCCAACCCTGATATTCTATGATTCTATGACCCCTGCAGCAGAGCCTCGGGGAGCTCACTGCCCCCTTCTCTACGTAGTTTTCTTCTCCTCCAGCAGGTTACCAGACCCACTGCGTCGACTTTGGGTCTCTGGCCCTGTGAGTGCGTGTGCGCCCGAGCGCTTGCTCCTGGAGACGGCAGAGTCTTGTCTGGGGCCTGGGCCTGCGCAGAGCAGCCTCATGGGCATGTCAGGAGGCGCGAGTCTGCTGCTGCTCAGTTCCTCCTTGCCCCCGGGATGCAGCAGTCAGCTGGCCACTGGCCTCCGCTCCCACCTTTCTCCTTGGGAGCCGATGGTTTTCCTTTGGTTACTCCATTCGTTGTATTCAGCACTGCTGTGCGGTGGGGGGGGGCACCTTCTTCCCCCTCTTCTTCTTGGACCTCTGCTTTGTGCTGGAGCACTTGTTACACCCACGGTGCTGCCCGGGGCCTTTCCTGCGGTGCCAGCCATGCCAGGGATCCGCGGTGTTGGGGGCCTCTCAGAGTTGTCTGGGTTCAAAGGCAGAGCCAAGGACAGGAAGACTAGATGTCCACTCCTGTTAGTGGAACGTGCTCTAGCTCTGGAGGGACCCCCCCACCCCACATACATCAGCCACCATCGCAGGCCACCTGAGTCCTGCTGCTGGATCGTCTCTGGCCCTGGCCGATGAAAGGGGAAGCTGCTCTCCCAGCGGGGACACGAAGCAGCAGGTAGCTCACCCCATGAACCCACTCTCGGAGCCCTCTCATCCCTCTAAGAGCACCGGCGAGGCTCCGGCTGAGTCCAGTTTCGAGGCGGTGGGCCTGCGGAAGAAGCCCTGTTCTGACAACACACCCGAGCATCTACCACAGTGGCAACACCTGACACCGGGCAGCACCAGGATACATACAGGGCTATGCCCTGGCACTGACATCTCACCATACCTCTGACCCTCCAACCACCTCCATGCCCAAACAGCCCCCATTTCCCCCTCTGGCGGCACCACCCCAAACCTCGCCCTCATCCTGCCAGCTGCCTTCCTTCAGGGGATTGCACAGGCCCCGCTGAACCCGAGTCTTCAGTACCGGGCAGATCGTCCAGCGACTCTCCCGGCACTGACCTGGCAGCTGCAAGCTGAGACTCACTTCAGCCTCCAGCCATTGGGACTGGTCTGGGCATTGAAGGCCCCCCGAGGTGAGGAGCCCTCAGTCCAGAGAGCTGTCCCTGTAACAGACCTTCAGGAGCCCCTGGGGAACCCACCAGACGTTGTAGGCACAGCGACTGATTATCACTGGGACCCATGGGTCACTATGGCAACCAGTTCCATCAGGTACTTAAGAAAAAGCTCCAGCATCCCCTGGTACCACACCAGCCCCGACACCTGCAGGCTGCCACCCGGTACTGCACACCGTGGTGCCACGGGCCTCGGTACCCCACGGGCCTCGGTACCGCACACTGTATCAGGACCAGCTGATATACAGGAAGAGACTGAGGAGATCTCGCCTCCCTCTAAGGTCTCTTCATCTCTGGACCAGGGCAGGAGGCCTCCACCAGTCTCCCATGCTGAGAGCTTCAAGACCTTACAGGACGTCATGAAGAGGCTAGCGGATTCTCTTCGAGAGGCAGGCCCACAGTCATGATGTTCCTGGGTCACATCCTGACTCCTAACCCCCAGCGAAAGGTGCCCTACACCCTGTGCCAATGTCTGGCAGAATCCCATTGATCTGCAAGTGGGCAAAGACCTGCCATGTGCCACCAAACAGAGTGGAACTTCCCTGAAAGCTGCTCTCGATGCCGCTGACCCACCTCCAGGTCCTGGCCACAACGGTGCTCATGAGAAGAGCATCTGGCTCCCGTCCTCAGCTCCTCCAGCATAAGTACAAAATCCCAGGGCAGAGTTCCCATTTGGGGCCTAAGCTCCTCGGCGACCCAGAGCCCTCTCCTCACAGGCTCCAGGATGCCAGTGATGCGGCTGTCTCTGGGGAGCCATGTAGCTATATGGCTCACAGTGAGCCTATTCCAGAGCCAGCCACATACCTTCCTCCACTGCTGGGGCCTGTCCGGAGAAACCCAGATCTCCCACCCCTACTCCTACTCAGTCGGCCCCTCCCTCTAAGAGGTACTTTTGATACCTCAGTTGGGGCCATCAAGCAACTCACTCCACGGATCAGCGGTTGTGCAACTCCCCCGCTTCGGAGTCTGACTCTGCACTGCCTGCCTGTAACAGTGCTGCCCGTGGGAGCCCGCTGAGGTCACTCAATCAGGGTGAACTGCAAACAGAACTGGGCAGACATACCCCAAAGGCTGGTGGATATTCCAGTACTTAGATTTACCCAGCCAGCCCAAACCAGCTTCTATAGCACCTCCCTGGTTACTCAGAGGTCCAAATAATGCAGTTCCCTTAAAGTGCCCAGCCGCAGGCCTCTAGCCAGACACACATGTCAGATAAGATTTTCAGTAATCACCATCATATCTCATCATATAAAACAAAAGGTTCTTCCAATCCCAAAGGATCAGCCACACACCCAGATCCAATTATAACTTAGATCTTACCCAAAATACACACTTACAGCCAATTCTTATTAACTAAGCTAAAATTTATTAAAAAAGAAAAGAGAGTTGGTTGAAAGATCAATATACATACAGACTTGAGTTCAATTTCTTGAGGTCCAGTTACATAGCAGAGATGAGTTTGTAGTTGCCAAAAGTCCTTTTAGAAATAGTCCACAGGTTATAGTCCAATGTCCAGTCCGTGACTGGGGATCTCAATTTTTATGGCTTAGGGTTTCCCCTTCTTGAAACCCAAAGCAGATCTGATATAAAATAGGATGGTGTCCCAGGGGTTTTATACATTTTCCAGCAGCCTCTTGGCCTGAGAGAATAAACTTAAATCTTCTGTCTCTCAACCATCCTGGCAATTAGTATAGTGTCATTTATCCATTGAACAGTTCAGATACAGGGTTCAGAGTAGCAGCCATGTTAGTCTGTATCTGCAAAAAGAAAAGGAGGATGTGTGGCACCTTAGAGACTAACACATTTATTTAACTTATGCTCAAATAAATTTGTTAGTCTCTAAGGTGCCACACGTCCTCCTTTAGTTCAGACACAGGTTACCACAACCTTCAAAGAGACATACAGACAATAATACTATGTCGCTCAAGTGTCTTCCTAAATGTTAATATTCCTTTTCTGATCTTTGAATCAAAGCTACAGCCATAGACAAGACTTGTTTGCTGACATCACAAGCCCTGAGCAAACATCTCCCCTTCTATCTCTAACAATGCAGGCTGCATTTCAAAGTTCTCTTCATTTCCATCTCTTCCTAACCAGTCTCTAAAGTTCGGCCATGGGTCAGGTCAGTCTGGGAGTTAATTAACTTTTTCTGGCCCGGTGTCACCTGTCAATGAGATATTATATTACACACCTAAGGTCACACTGCCGCCTGGAGGTTCCTTACCTGCAGGGCACTGAAGTGGGCTACTCCAGGCACATCCATTCCATCCCTTCCCCCCACCCCGCCCCTGGCCAGGCACTCCTAAGGCAAGAGTCTCATCTCCTCCTCCTCCTGGAAGCAAGAGAGCAGGTCCCAGCAGAATTCCTCAGAAAAGGGTTTTACTCCAGTTACTTCCTTGTTCCCAAGAAGGACGGAGGGTGGAGACCAAGCCTCACGCTCAGCAACCTGAGCAACTCCATCCTAGCAAACACTTCAGAATGGTGACACCAGCTTCCCTAATCCCAGCCTGAGACGGAGGAGATGGGTTGTTGCCCTCAGCCAACAGGACCATCCACCCCTCCCACAAATGCTTCCTACACCTTGTACTGGGGCGGATCACTCTCAATGCCAAGTTCTCCCCTTTGGACTCCCCACGGCCTCAGGGTGTTCACAGAGTCTCTCAGTGGTAGCGGTTCACCTCCCCCAGTGGGGCATGTGTGTGGTCTCATGTGTGGACGGTCGCTTCTCAGAGACCCATGACGGACATGTGGCTGTCTAGGGCCTGTGCCCCAAGCCCATGGAGACTCTGAGAAGACAATAGCCGCTCCAATTGCCCAGATATTTGGCACCTAGCAACTAAGGGTCAGGGATGACCCGCCAGTTGGGTGTGACCAGCTGGAGAAGAAAGGGCTAAGGAGGAGGCCAGCTGACAATGTTTGTCTGGAACAAGGAGAAAGGACTGAGGAGGGGCCAGGTGGCGTTAAGTGGGGCGGGACTGGGACTAAAGAAGGGTCAGAGGGCTCTCGGCCCTGGACCAGACTGTAACTTTCTGTTGTGTGTGTTAACTAAGGACGTTCTACGCTGGGTTCCAGCCTTCTAATAAACCCTTCTGCTTTTACACCGCTGCTGAGTCACTCCAGTTGAAGGAAGTTGGGGAACATGCTCCTTTCAGGTGTGCAAGTCTCTCTCTCTCAGGTGGATTCACTGAGGGGAGCTCAAAGCATGAAGCGGGGGGGCTGAAGGCTCCAAGAGTTGGTCCCAGGAGGTGGTGAAACCAAGGGGCTGACCCCAGTGAGAGCGTGACCCTAAGGGAGCTGACACACTGAAGGGGTCCCCCAGGGGCTACTCTAGCGCCCCAGAGCTGGGCATCCATGACACACCCAAGGGACAGATGCTCGAAGAAGAGAGGTTACTTCCCTGACGCTAACCGGAGTTCTTCGAGATGGGTTGTCCCTCGGGTTGCCCCACCTCCCACCCACTTTCTCCTCCACTGCAGAGATTCTGGCTTTAAGGGTGAAAAGGAGCTGGGTGGTAGCAGGCTTGTGTCTCTTGCTCTGCCCTTGTTCAAAGTGCGGGTCGCGGCTCTGCGCAGGCCCAACACTGCCGTCTCTGAACGAGAGTGCCCCACTGTGCACGCTTCCTACGCTGGAGCTCCCCGGACAAACTGGCTTGAGGAACTCGAGTTCCCGTAAGGCCAGTAACCTCTCCTCCACACTGTACAAGCCTGAGGGCCCCTGCTTACTATTTGCCACTTGTCAGAAACATTCAGGAAATGAACAGGGAGCCAGAGCTAAGAACAGCCAGCCTGGGTCAGAGCAATAGGCCATGTAGCCAGTACCCTGTCTGCTGGCGGTGGCTGGTACCAGATGCCTCAGAGGGAATGAACAGAACAGGACAATTTCAAGTGATCCATCCCTATCCAGAGCAAGGGGTTGCAGCCGTGACCATCTTGGCTAATAGCCATTGATAGACCTGTCCTCCAGGAACGTATCAAATTCTTTGTTGAATGTTGTTATACTCGTGGCCTTCACAGCATCCTCTGGCAAGGAGTTCCACAGGTTGACTGTGTGTTGTGTGAAGAAATACTGCCTTTTGTTTGTTTTAAACCTGCTGCCTGTTAATTTCATTGGTGACCCCTAGTTCTTATGTTATGTGTCTTCCTTATTCACTTTCTCCACACTGGTCCTGATTTCATAGACCTCTGTCATACCCCGCCATCCTCCTCGGTCGTCTCTTGGTTGTTTCTACTTCAGATTCCTCTGAGACCTTGGTCTCAACACAGGGCAGCTCAGTTGCTGTCAATCAATTGCCTACAACTGTTTGTCTCCTCTGGGCCACATCCTGACACGGAAACTCCACAGACTGAACTGGTCAGACGCTTTTGCTGGCACTGGTTCTGGTTAGTAGCCATAGTGAAATCTAACGCCATTAGTAGCTCATCCGCTCTCTCGGTGAGCCAGGCTCGGCTTCCAGAGGGCCCAGTCTCCACTGAGGTGGTTCAGTGCTGGCTCCCGCGTTCCCTAGCATTATTCAGCTTCCATCCTCCTCGCTAGCAGCTGCTTCCTCTCCAGGTGCCCTGCGCAGGGAGAGATTCAGTGCAGCAGCAAGAAGTTCCAGAGCCTCGCGCTCAGTCTTTGGCCTCCTTCCCCCATCTGGCTCTGCAGGGCTGCGGCCAGCTGAGCAGCTCTAACCTGGCCCGCTGACAGCCTGTCTTGGAGGGTAGCGGGGAAGCCGAATGCGCCAGGAGCTCATGTCTATGCAGGGTCTCTGCCAGGTCAGGTGGGGCTTCTACCCCTTGCTTTCCAGCCTGTAGCCAGGCCCTGACAGCTCAGACTGATGGCTGGCTCCAAACGGCGTGTCTGGGCCTTGAGCCAGAGATGGCTAATTCCTGCGTGGGGTAAGTTCTGCAGCAGCCCCAGAGCCTGGCCACAGGAAACCCTCCTTTCAGCCCAGCCCCCGGCCCTTCTGTGCTCGCACACTGAACTGAGCTGAGCCCAGCGAGCTTTTTCCCACCCTGGGCTCCGGGCCCTCGGCGTCCCGCCCCCAGGATCCCACCCTGGGCTCCGGACCATCGGCGTCCCACCCCCAGGATCCCATCCTGGGCTCCGGACCATCGGCGTCCCACCCCCAGGATCCCATCCTGGGCTCCGAGCCCTCAGCGTCCCGCTTCCAGGATCCCATCCTGGGCTCCGGACCATCGGCGTCCCACCCCCAGGATCCCATCCTGGGCTCCGAGCCCTCGACGTCCCGCCCCCAGGATCCCACCCTGGACTCCGGGCCCTCGGTGTCCCGCCCCCAGGATCCCACTCTGGGCTCCGGACCATCGGCGTCCCACCCCCAGGATCCCACCCTGGGCTCCGGACCATCGGCGTCCCACCCCCAGGATCCCACCCTGGGCTCCGAGCCCTCGACGTCCCGCCCCCCAGGATCCCACCCTGGACTCCGGGCCCTCAGCATCCTGCCCCCAGGATCCTGCCCCCAGCTGCAGGCTCCACGGTCGCAGAGATGGACGCATTGGAGCCGGTGTGAGGCCAGCTGACTGAAGAAGGGCCAGTGGGGCGAGGGGTAACAGAAAAGGGCTGAGGTTGGCCAGGCATGGGCTGGGAGGGTCCCAGGAGGGCTGTGCTATGTAACCCTGGACTGGCCCAGCCCAGGGACTAGCCTGCAGGGACCTGCACTGCCCTGGCCCATGGGGCTTGTCCAGCTCTCAGCAGGGAGTGCAGCTGTCCCGTTGTCTGGGGGTTGGGATGGGGGCCGGAGCAGTGCTTGAGGGTGGCATGTAGGCTTGGGGCTGAAGAAGCGGGGCATTGGGGCACAGTGCACCCTGCCCCCCTGCTGTCCCCAGGGCCCAGCAGTATTTCCTGGAGCACCAAGGAACTCCTGTCTCTTCCTTTGGCTCAGCGTGGCTTCCCCCAGATTCCCCTCAGTGACAGGGCAGGTGGGTCAGTGCCATTCTCCCAGAGCAAGTGGGGCATTGGCAGGTCTTGGTGAGTCCCAGGGTGCTTCACACCCCCCTCCCCGACCCCGTTATTCTCTGCAGGGGGCTGACCGCACAGCCTGGCGCTGGTGGGGTGGGAGGGGAGCAGGAAGTGCGGGAAGTCTTGCAATGGTTTGCTGGTCAGTGTAGCGTTTCCTGTTCTTCTTTCTCAGCTGGGGTTGTGCAGTATCCAGGCTAGTGACAGAGCTGCCTGCGTGGGGCCGGGGAGCCCAGTGCCACGAGGGATTCACAGCACTCCCCTGCTTCCCGGGAGCTAGGGCTGCAGACACGTGAGTCAGCGCCAGGGTGGGGGTGCCCTTTCTTACAGCCTTGTCCTGGGCTAAGGGCTCAGCCACAGGGCACGTAGCACCCAGCCCCTCCTGTCACCGCCTGCCCCCAGGAGAAGGGCTCAATGCTGGGAGCTCTGGCCCCCGGCCCCTCCTGAGCACTGAGTCCAGAGTGGTCAGTGCTGGGGACACAACTCCCTCCCAGCCGACTCCAGTTGTAGAGGGTCAGACTGAGTCTCCCTTTCTGCCTCATTCTGCACCCCAGCCCGGGTCCTGCCCGCCACGGCTCTGCAGGAGCCTCTGGTCTCCCCTCCCCCATGGCCATGGCAGCTGCAGCCCCTCTCCTCGGGGAACAGGTCCTCAGGGCCCTTTGCCAGCAGGTGCCTGGGGCAGTGATGCCAGGGCAGAACAGGGGGCTCACTGCCCCACGGTGCCTTGTAGACAGGGCCCCTCAGAGCCATTCAGAGCGACTTCCCACCACCCCCAGTGCCCTATAGACAGGGCCCCTCAGAGCCATTCAGAGGGGCTGTCCCCTGACCCAATGGCGCATGTCCATGCAGCACCATCTGACTGGGCTGCGCTGGGCATCAGGCTGTCCCCGGGGGGCTGGGATACCAGTGGTACTCCCCTGGCAGGTGCTGCCCGCCCACATCCTCATCCCTTAGGCTGCGTCTCTGCTCGCCTGTTACTTGCTGGTGAGCTGCTCTCCCCTCTCAGCCCCCTGGGGCCAGATCTTGCCCCCCGGAACTTCGGCCAGCTTGGGCCCCCTGGGCTCCCAGCCCTTACTACAGCCGTCAAGAATCATAGAAGATCAGGGTTGGAAGGGCCCTCTGGAGGCCATCTAGTCCAACCCCCTGCCCAGAGCAGGACCAATCCCAACTAAATCATCCCAGCCAGGGCTTTGTCAAGCCTGACCTTAAAAATGTCAAAGGATGGAGATTCCACCACCTCGCTAGGGAACCCATTCCAGTGTTTCACCACCCTCCTCCTGAAATAGTGTTTCCTAATATCCAACCTAGACCTCCCCCACTGCAACTTGAGACCATTGCTCCTTGTTCTGTCATCTGCCACCACTGAGAACAGCCAAGCTCCATCCTCTCTGGAACCCCCCTTCAGGTAGCTGAAGGCTGTTATCAAATCCCCCCCGCACTCTTCTCTTCTGCAGACTAAACAAGCCCAGTTCCCTCAGCCTCCCCTCATAAGTCATGTGCCCCAGCCCCCTGATCATTTCCGTTGCCCTCCGCTGGACTCTCTCCAATTTGTCCACATCCTTTCTGTAGTGGGGGCCCAAAACTGGATGCAATACTCCAGGTGTGGCCTCACCAGTGTCGAATAGAGGGGAATAATCACTTCCCTCGATCTGCGGGCTATGCTCCTACTAATACAGCCCAGTATGCCGTTGGCCTTCTTGGCAACAAGGGCAAGCTGCTGACTCATATCCAGCTTCTCATTTACTGTAACCCCCAGGTCCTTTTCTGCAGAAGTGCTGCTGAGCCATTCGGTCCCTAGTCTGTAGTGGTGCATGGGATTCTTCCTTCCTAAGTGCAGGACTCTGCACTTGTCCTTGTTGAACCCCATCAGATTTCTTTTGGCCCAATCCTCCAATTTGTCTAGGTCACTCTGGACCCTATCCCTACCCTCCACCTCTCCCCCAAGCTTAGTGTCATCTGCAAACTTGCTGGGGCACAGCACACCCTGCCCCTCTGCTTTGCCCCGCTCATCCTGCCCCGGGGCTGTGGGGCTCAGCCCGGCCCTGCAGTATTCCCTGGAGAGCCAAGGACTGCTGCCGTTTGCCCCCCTCTGAGGCCAGGCTGGGTGCCTCCCACTCCAGTGAGTCCATACGCCCGGGCTGGAGCCCCCTCGCCCCAGACTCTAGTGGCTTGGGGGAAGGGAGCATCCCCCCACGCACTGCGTGGGGCTCCCTTGCTCGCTCACTCTGGGGCTCAGCAAGTAGCAGCAAAACCAGAGTCTATTTCTGACCCACCACTTCCTCCCTCTGTGACCTCGGAGCAGCTCTGCCTGAGAGCGGCTCCCAGCCCAGGCCGCTCACGCATGAGACTAACACCTTCCCCCATGATTTGAATCCATTTTGGAAATCAGGTTTTGTGGGGCTGTGTCAAAGTGTCACTATTGTCCAGCCAGTCAAGTCCCCCCAGAACCCATGGCCCAGGGTGGTCACTGAGCCACAAACCCCATGGCCAGATCCTCCCGATGGGGGCAGTGCCCCAAAACCCCTGCCCCCAGGGCTGCACGGCTAGGTGTCGGGGCAACAGTCCACTGGGGAATTTGTGGAACTATTCAGACCCTCCCAAAAAACAATGCGGGAGAGGCGAGCCTGGAAAATGCAAAGGGGACCTGACCACAGGCAAATGAGCTGGGGAAGCTGCAGCAGGCTTGGGGATGGGGCACAGGGTGGTGGCTTGGGGGCTGGTATACGGTTCACACCCGGCGCCAGGGGAAGGGGCATTCTCGGGTGACTGTTCTACTCATGGCCTCCAACAGCATCGCCCCTGCCTGCTGTGGGGGGGAGAGGAGCCGGCTCTCTGCAGCTCGTGCCATGGGCTTGGGGATGGAGCTGTGCAGCCCCCAGGCACACAGCGCCCTGCTGCGGCTGCAGGACTCTGAGCTGCGCCTCCTGGAGCTGATGAAGAAGTGGATGGTGCAGCGAGCCAAGAGCGACAGGGAGTACGCGGCCCTGCTGCACAACACATTCTGCCAGCTGGAGAAGCAGGAGGGCTTCGGGCAGCCCCTGCCAGGAGACTACAGAAGCCAGATCAGTGAGGTAGGATTGCCCCAGGCTGGGTCAGCTCTGTAGGCAGAGACCCTGCAGCCATCCGGCCCCGACCCCTGGGCACGGAGAGCCAAGCTGGGGGAGGCAAAGGAGGGGCTGGCGGAGCGGGCACACTGCAGGCTGTGGCTCATGCTGGCTCCAAAGACTCCGAGAAGAGGGCATGTGGGGATGCAACAGAAACCCCTTTCAGAGGAGCAGCCGTGTTAGCCTGTATCCGCAAAAAGAAAAGGAGGACTTCTGGCACCTTAGAGACTAACCAATTTATTTGAGCATAAGTTTTCATGGGCTACAGCTCATTTCATTGGATGCATTCAGTGGAAAATACAGTGGGGAGATTTATATACACAGAGAACATAAAACAATGGGTGTTACCAGACAGACTGTAAGGAGAGTGATCAGGTGAGGTGAGCTATTACCAGCAGGAGAGAAAAAAACCCTTTTGTAGTGCTAATCAAGGTGGGCCATTTCCAGCAGTTGACAAGACTGTGTGAGGAACAGTGGGGGGAGGGGGAAATAAACATGGGGAAATAGTTTTACTTTGTGTAATGACCCATCCACTCCCAGTCTCTATTCAAGCCTAAGTTAATGGTGTCCAGTTTGCAAATTAATTCCAATTAATCAGTTTCTCCTTGGAGTCTGTTTTTGTAGTTTTTTGTTGTAATTTTGTGAGTTTTAGGTCTGTAATCGAGTGACCAGAGAGATGGAAGTGTTCTCCGACTGGTTTATGAATGTTATAATTCTTGACGACTGATTTGTGTCCATTTAGTCTTTTACGTAGAGACTGTCCAGTTTGGCCAATGTACATGGCAGAGGGGCATTGCTGGCACACGATGGCATATATCACATTGGTGGATGTGCAGGTGAACGAGCCTCTGATAGTGTGGCTGATGTTATTAGGCCCTGTGATGGTGTCCCCTGAATAGATATGTGGGCACAATTGGCAACGGGCTTTGTTGCAAGGATAAGTTCCTGGGTTAGTGGTTCTGTTGTGTGGTTGCTGGTTAGTATTTGCTTCAGGCTGGGGGGCTGTCTGTAGGCAAGGACTGGCCTGTCTCCCATGATCTGTGAAAGTGATGGGTCGTCCTTCAGGATAGGTTGTAGATCCTTGATGATGCACTGGAGAGGTTTTAGTTGGAGGCTGAAGGTGACGACTAGTGGCTTTCTGTTACTTTCTTTGTTGGGCCTGTCCTGTAGTAGGTGACTTCTGGGAACTCTTCTGGCTCTGTCAATCTGTTTCTTCACTTCAGCAGGTGGGTATTGTAGTTGTAAGAACGCTTGATAGAGATCTTGTAGCTGTTTGTCTCTGTCTGAGGGGTGGAGCAAATGCGTTTGTATTGTAGAGCTTGGCTGTAGATGATAGATCGTGTGGTGTGGTCAGGGTGAAAGCTGGAGGCATGCAGGTAGGAATAGCGGTCAGTAGGTTTCCGGTATTCAGTGGTGTTTATGTGACCATCGCTTATTAGCACCGTAGTGTCCAGGAAGTGGATCTCTTGTGTGGACTGGTCCAGGCTGAGGTTGGTGGTGGGATGGAAATTGTTGAAATCATGGTGGAAATCCTCAAGGGCTTCTTTTCCATGGGTCCAGATGATGAAGATGTCATCAATGTAGCGCAAGTAGAGTAGGGGCATTAGGGGACGAGAGCTGAGGAAGCGTTGTTCTAAATCAGCCATAAATATGTTGGCATACTGTGGGGCCATGCGGGTACCCATAGCAGTGCTGCTGACTTGAAGGTATACATTGTCCCCAGATGTGACATAGTTATGGGTGAGGACAAAGTCCAAACCCCTTTGCGTTCCCTGTTCCTGGGACGGGTGTCAGCAGAGAGGGGCCCCTGCTGCGTAAGGGGCCGGAAGGCAGCCCATTCCCATCAGACAGCACACCCAGGGCCCTGAGCACTGTGGGGCCATCGCAGGACCCTGGGCCCCACCCCGTGCTCAGTTCGGGTGGGGAAGGTGCTGGCTGCAGCTCTGAGGCTGCTCTAGCTGATGCTGTGGGGCAGACGCAGGAGGTGCAAAGGCAGGTGAAAGCCCCCCGGGCTTTACTTCTCTGGGCCGGACCAGGCTGGGCCCCGCAGAGGTGCTGCTGAGTGCGAGGAGCCCCGGAGCCATCCCTCAAAGTGCCCTTGGGTGCAGCGAGGGAGGGCAGCACAGCGGGTACCTGTAGCATGGCTGGGACTCTTCCCGCCGGTACCCAGGGCTGTGGGCACCTCATTCCCACCTGCCTTCAGCTCCCGACCCCCTGCTCTAGCTCCAGCCCAACAACACAAGTTGCCGTGGGCCCCATTCTCGCTTTCCAGGCTAGCACCAGCCCCCAGCCCTACAAGCATCTCCCTGCAGGGCCCAGCCCCGGGGGACAAGTCTCAGAGCCAGGCCAGCTGACAGGCTCGTGGGGCTTGGGCTGTGGGCTACGACTGGCAGTGTCGGGTTTGGGCTTGGGTCGGAGAGCAGGGTTGGAGCCCCGCCGTTTCAAAGCCCACACTCCAGCCATTGACTATAACAGGGTTTAAAAGAGAACTGGATAAATTCATGGAGGTTAAGTCCACTAATGGCTATTAGCCAGGATGGGTGAGGAATGGTGTCCCTAGCCTCTGTTTGTCAGAGGGTGGAGATGGATGGCAGGAGAGAGATCACTTGATCATTACCTGTTTGGTTCACTCCCTCTGGGGCACCTGGCCTTGGCCACCGTCGGCAGACAGGACACTGGGCTGGATGGACCTTAGGTCTCCCCCGGAGACTTTACCCTCACTGGATTAGCCCTGTGCTCAGACTCAGTGAGCATCCCCGGGGCCCCTGAAGGGCTCAGGACACATGTACACAGACCGACAGACAGACACAGATGGACCGACAGCTCGGCCCCAGGCCCAGAGCACATCGCTATCTGGGGAGCTCGGGAGCTCCTGTGTGGTGGATGCACTGCAATTTTGCACGGAGGGCGGCCAGCATGAGCCAGGTGTTCAGTAGAGACCTCATGGGACACTCTGGGGTGCCCTGTATGTACCTCTGCCCCAGGGGCTCACTGTAAACCCATGGCACCTCTGGGCCCTCTGCCAGCTGGCACCAAGAGGGCCTGGGTCAGAGATCTCAGTCACCCCCAGAGCCCAGCTGGGCCCCTGGAGTCTGCTCAGGCCCCCCAGAAAATACCCCTCGGCTTCCCCATTGCCCTCCCCTAGGCTCCCCCACACTCAGCCACACGAGCTCCTCTGCCCCCATGCTACTGCCTCCCCCACACACTCTCAGCCCCTGCAAGCTCCCGCCGTGCTCCCGGCCCCGCTGAGCTCTCCCCTCTCCTGGCAGTCCTGGTGGGTGCTGGCGAACCAGACGGAGGTGCTGAGCCAGATCCTGCAGCGCCATGCGGAGGACCTGGCCGCCGGGCCCCTGAGCAAGCTGAGCCTGCTGATCCGCGACAAGCAGCGGCTCCGCAAGGCCTACAGCGAGCAGTGGCAGCAGCTGAGCCAGGACTATGTCAGGGTAGGAAGGGCCCCGTGCCCCCACCAGCAGGGCCCCCAGCGACCCCCAACCCCTGGGGCTGCTCCAGGGCGCCGTACCCAGCGGGGCCCCTGCCCGGCCAGCCTCATGGGAGCTGTGGGCAGCGTGGAGCGGCAGGCGTGAGGCCCTCTCTGCCATGGGGCCGGGTGTTTCCTCGCCCGGGAGAGGCCCTTCTTCCCTGGGGCAACTGCGGCCTGGCGCCCTCATTCCCGGGCTGCCTGCTGAACCAGGCCTGGGATACTCTGCCGGGGCCAAGCGCTGCCTCTGGCTCCGGCCACCACTCTGCCGGGTTTGCCCGCCCACCCCGGCCTCCCCCCGACTCTGCCCGCCCACCCCGGCGTCCGCCTGGCTCTGCCCACCCCCCATGGCTCTGCTCACCCCCCATTATCTCCCACAGGCTCTGCCGGACCCCCCCACAATCTCCCCCGGTTCTGCCCCCCCCGCCCCCCCCGACTCTGCCCACCCCCCCGGCCTTCCCCCGACTCTGCCCGCCCCCCCAGCCTCCGCCTGGCTCTGCCCACCCCCCCGGCCTGCCCCCGACTCTGCCCGCCCCCCCGGCCTCCCCCTGGCTCTGCCCGCCCCCCTGGCATCCGCCTGGCTCTGCCTGCCCCCCATGGCTCTGCTCACCCCCCATTATCTCCCACAGGCTCTGCCGGACCCCCCCACAATCTCCCCCGGTTCTGCCCCCGCAGCCTTCCCTGGCTCTGCCCGCCCCCCATGATCTTCATCGGGCTCTGCCCACCCCTCACATCCTCCCCCGGCTCTGCCCATCCCCCTCATTGCCCTGGCCTCTGCCCAACTCCCCAATCACCCCTCCGGTCTCTGTCCTGTCCCCCAGTCACCTCCCTTGGGGCTCTGCCCAGCCCCTGCTGTGGGGCACAGGGGGTTACGCTCCTCACACCAAGCGTTTCTGTGTCATTCACAGACAAACCAGCAGGAGCTGGAGAAGCTGAAGTCGCAGTACCGGAGCCTGGCCCGGGACAGTGCCCAGGCCAAGCGCAAGTTCCAGGAGGCCAGCAAAGGTGGGTGCCCTGCCCCACCCCTGCCCCACGCTGCTCCCAGCCTGAGCTGGGGTGAGTGGCACTGAGGGGAGCACCAAGCTTGCCCGGGATGCCAGCAATGGGGCTGCTCTGGCTGAGGCCAGGCCTGACCCCCAAGCTCCCTGCGGCTCTGCCACTCCCTGGCTCTGGCTGCTAGCAAGGCTCTTCTGTCCCGGCGTCACCGGGCGATGCTCTGGAACTGCTCCCTGCGAAGCCAGTCAGGACTCTGGGGGAGTCTCCTCTCTGGGAGCAGCCTGTCTGCAGGACCCACAGCTCACACGGCTTCCCCCTTCCTGGGTCTAACCTTGGAGCATTCAGCCTCCTCTGCCCCTCCGTGCACTTCCCACAGCGAGTCCGCTCAGGTGGGGTCTTGGGGAAGCCAGAGGGTCCTGCCCCCCAACTCCGCAGTCAGACGGGACTCTCAGCCAGCCAGTAACACAGAAGGTTTATTAGACGACAGGGACACAGCGTAGGGCAGAGCTCGTTAGCACAGAAATCTGTGACTTTCAGCCAAGTCCATCTTGGGGGGAGGGGAGCCCCCTGAGCCCCAAGCCAGCCGACTGACTCGCTTCCAGCTGCCTGGCCCCTGCCCTGTCAGTTGCTCCTCCTCTGGCCTTTGTTTTGCTTCCCAGCCAGAGTCACCTGGTTGCATCCCCCTCCTGGGTCTCAGGTGATGAAGGGGCGGCCACAGCATCCATGCAGGCAGCTGGAGCAACCCCCACAAAGGTCACACATGCTTATTCCCACCACCTAGGCATCGGTGTAATACACAGGGAAACAGGCATACACGGCATTCATGCAAAACAGTAAGACTCACATACAGCATAGCAAGAGGAAATCCCCACTTCCTCATACCTTGCAAACTCAGCCTGCTCTGCTGGTCCGTGACCCCGCTGGCCAGTCCCCCGGGCTGCGCTCCCTAGAGTTGCCAACTTTCTATTCACACAGAACTGAACACCTCTGCCCCACCCCTTCTCCGAGGCCCCGCCCATGCTTGCTCCACACCCCCACCCCCCCACCCCCCCGTCGCTCGCTCTCCCCCACCGTCACTTGCTTTCACTGGGCTGGGGCAGGGGGTTGGGGTGTGGTGGGGGGAGAGCTCTGGCTGGGGCCGAGGATGAGCGGTTTGGGGTGCGGGAGGGGATTCCAGGCTGGACCGGGGGGGTTGGGGTGCAGGGGGTTGGGATGCAAGTTCCTGGCAGCACTTACCACAGCTCCGAGGAAGTGGCCGCCAGGCCCCTGTGCCCTCTAGGTGCATGGGCGGCCAGGCAGTTCTGCAGGGTGTGCACTGCCTTTGCACCGCAGGCACCTCCCCCTGCAGCGCCCATTGGTCACAGTTCCCGGCCAGTGGGAGCTGCGGAGCCGGTACTCGGGGCAGAGGCAGCGCGTGGAGCCTCCCAGTCCCTGATTGCCCCAGGCCCCCGCTGGGCTGCTGACTGGACTTTTAACGGCCCGGTCGTTGGTGCTGGCCAGAACCGCCAGGGTCCCTTTTCCACTGGGCGTTCCAGTCAAAAACCGGACACCTGGCAACGCTAGTTGGCAACGCTAGGCCCAGCAGGGGCCGCGGGGAATTGGGCTGGGGTGCCTCTCCCAGGACTTCCCCAGCTGCCGCTCTCCCCCCAGACAAGGACCGGGACAAGGCCAAGGACAAGTACGTGCGGAGCCTGTGGAAGCTCTACGCCCTGCACAACCAGTACGTGCTGGCCCTCAAGGCTGCCGAGCTGCACCATACGCTGCACTTCCAGCAGGCGCTGCCCGCCCTGCACCGCTCCCTGCATGGCCTGCACCAGGAGATGGCGCTTGTCCTGTAAGAGCCCCGCCCCGGCATTCCCACCCCCTGCTGCTGCCACCGGCATACCCAGCCCCTGCCATACCCCTCCCCTGCCATACCCAGCCCCTGCCATACCCAGCCCCACCGCTGGCATACCCACCCCCACCGCCAGCATACCCAGCTCCCTGCCACTGGCATTCCCACCCCCTGCTGCCGGCATTCCCACCCCCACTGCTGGCATACCCAGCCCCTGCTGCTGCCACTAGCATACCCACCCCCACCGCTGGCATTCCCACCCCCTGCTGCCGGCATTCCCACCCCCACCGCTGGCATTCCCACCCCCTGCTGCTGCCACCGGCATACCCACCCCCACCGCTGGCATTCCCACCCCCTGCTGCCGGCATTCCCACCCCCACCGCTGGCATTCCCACCCCCTGCTGCTGCCACCGGCATACCCACCCCCACCGCTGGCATTCCCACCCCCTGCTGCCGGCATTCCCACCCCCACCGCTGGCATTCCCACCCCCTGCTGCTGCCACCGGCATTCCCACCCCCACCGCTGGCATTCCCACCCCCACCGCCAGCATACCCAGCTCCCTGCCACTGGCATTCCCACCCCCTGCTGCCGGCATACCCACCCCCACCGCTGGCATTCCCACCCCCTGCTGCCGGCATACCCAGCCCCTGCCGCCAGCATACCCAGCCCCTGCCGCCAGCATACCCAGCCCCTGCCATACCCAGCCCCTGCCACCGGCATACCCAGCCCCTGCCATACCCAGCCCCTGCCGCCGGCATACCCAGCCCCTGCCATACCCAGCCCCTGCCATACCCCTCCCCTGCCATACCCAGCCCCTGCCATACCCAGCCCCTGCCGTACCCAGCCCCTGCCGCCGGCATACCCAGCCCCTGCCGTACCCAGCCCCTGCCGTACCCATGTGTGCGGCAGGGATGCTGCCCAGTGCTACCGCCACAGTGCCGGGGGATGCAGGCAGCGTGGAGGGCACAGAGAGCACAGCCGCTGCCAAGCGCACATGAGCACGCTCAGTCCGCGAGCTCCCACTTCACAGTTGCAGGCGTGTTTCTGGGGCCAACGGGGTGAGATCTGGCCTGGGGAGTCGGGCTCAGGGCCCCGTGTGCAGCTGCCCCATGGGGCTCGCCCTCCCAATAGGCCCAGGCCACCAGGGGAGAGGGCTCACGGCAGTGTCGGTGGCAGGCCTGGCTGGGGGCTGTGGCTGGGGGGATGGTCCGGGCTATGGTACCTGTGCCCCACAGGAAGGAGATCCTGCAGGAGTACGCCGAGGTCAGCAGCCTGGTTCAGGAGGAGGTGGGCTCCGTGCACCAGGAGATCACCCGCGCCATCCAGGCGATCGATCCCGCGACAGAATACGACAGCTTCCTCCAGCAGCACAGGTACGGCTCCTCCCGCCCCCCCACGCTCGGAGCTACACCCCGCTTCTGAACA
The DNA here is from genome assembly GCF_965140285.1 of Lepidochelys kempii. NCBI lineage: Eukaryota > Metazoa > Chordata > Testudines > Cheloniidae > Lepidochelys > Lepidochelys kempii. The sequence goes on along the minus strand of NC_136389.1, from coordinate 84,772,954 downwards.
GCCGCCTGGAGGAACCGCTCCCAAGGGCCCGCTTTGCTTTCCAGTGGGGCCCGCAGCCTCCCCGCCTCCTGGGCTCCAGCCGCCTGCTTCCCCCTGCGAGCCCCATGGAGCAGAGTCTGGGGAGCCTTGTGCTCTGCAGGGATCGAGGCATCCAGCCAGGAGTTGCAGGGCTCCTGGTACGCTGGAAGGCCTGAGGACAGCACAGGGAAGCCAAGGTTAAATCACCGTCCGTTCTGGCCACCATTAGCGCAATGCCCCAGCCAGGCTGCAGTAACCCCCCCATCGGGCTCTGGTGCTCCTGGGCTCCTTAGTGCCCGGGGGAGAGCAGCCACTTCCCCAGAGCCCACACTGTGCCCTGCCTGTCCCAGCTCAGGCCCCTGTTCTCAAGCTGGGGTCTCCCTGCTGCGGGGGCACCTCCTCCCGCTGGGGTGGTTTGCTAGATCCTGGTCTCTCTGGGATTCTGCACTGCCGTGGAGTCACTTTCAGCAGATTCCAGCCCCTGGCCCAAACAGCTGGCCACACCCTCCCCTCACGGCCTGCGCTGCCCGCAAGAGCAAATGTAACACATTTCCCCACTGGGCAGCAATGCAAAGTGTGGGGGAAACTGAGGCACACACAGGATTCATAGACATGCCGGACAATTCCCACTTTGTCAGAGTCCTGCCCTCCTGGGGGTGGATGCTGGCAGGGCAGGGCACCGAAAGGCAGCAGGGATTCCCCGTTCCTGCCCCAGGTCTGTGTGCGCAGCCAGGGCTGGAGGCTGGTTTTAAGCACGCTCAGAGCACTGTCCCCCTAGGTGTGTGAGCGAGATCCCGCCCAGGGTGACCTTCGACGAGAGCCTGCTGGAGGAGAGCGAGAACCTGGAGGCCGACGAGCTGCAGCTGAATGAGCTGACAATAGAGAGCGTGCAGCACACGTGGGTACAGGGCAGGGGCGGGCACCGGGACGTGAGGGTCCCTGGGAGGGCTGTAGCACTGGGCCCTGGGCAGCCACTGGCTGGCTCCCGAACCCCCAGGGGGTGTCAGGCCCAGCAGGGGACCCCCGGACTAGATGGTGCTATCTCTTGCAGCCTGACGGCCATGGAGGAGGAACTAGCCACTGCCACGCAGACCATGAGCAGCAAAGGGCAGCGTGTCCAGGACCTGCAGGCCGAGCTCCTGGGCGAGGAGCAGAGCGTGGGGCCCCGGGAGCGGTGAGATGGGGGGAGGGATGTAATGATGCTGGTTCTGGTGGGACCCAATTCAGGACAAATTGCTTCAAGCAGGGCAGTTACAGCCCAAGGCTGGGGTTCCTTTGCACACCAAGGCAAACCAAACCAGCCTTACAGAGAAGACTTTGGTTTTACCCCACTGGCTAACCACAAGTCACACAAGCAATTCCCTTAGACACTCCAGTTTCCCAGTATCCCCACCAGTGCCGCTCGTTATGGGGACGAATGGGTATGAAAACCAGCACCCCAGTAAAAGAAAAGAGGTTCTCTCGATCCCAAAGGACCAAGCCCCAGACCCAGGTCAATATACAAATCAGATCTTACCCACAAATCACACTGTTGCCAATCCTTTAGAATCTAAAATCTAAAGGTTTATTCATAAAAGGAAAAAGATAGAGATGAGAGCTAGGATTGCTTAAACGGAATCAATGACATGCAGTGATGGCAAAGTTCTTGGTTCAGGCTTGTAGCAGTGATGGAATAAGCTGCAGGTTCAAATCAGGTCTCTGGAGAACATGCCCAGCTGGGGTGGGTCCTTCAGTCCTTTGTGTAGAGCTTCCAATTGTAGCAAAGTCCCTCCAGAGGTAGGAAGCAGGATTGAAGACCAGATGGAGGAGCTGCAGCAGCTTCGTGTAGTCTCTTGCCATGTGGTCTCTGCTTTCTTTGTCCCAAAGACAAGCTGTCCATCCCATGGCCTGGAAAAACCTCGGAGTTCTGTCCATAGGCAGGTCCCTGCATGCTTGGCTGAGTCCCCAGGCGTGTCTGCCTTCTCTCAGTGGGTCAGTTGTGTAGCTGATGGTCCTTGATGGGCCACCCAGCAGGCTAGGCAGAGCTGACACCAGCTTGTCTGGGGTGTCGCCCAGAAGCACAGCACAAGTTTGAGCTACAGAGACAATACTTATAACTTTAAATAAAAAACTGATACATGCACGTAGATCGCATAATCCTAACCAGCCAACCATAACACTTTATACAAGATTTGGTGCCATTACAGGACCTTGGTTGCAACAATGATCTATATGGTCCCAGTTTATGTCAATAACATCACAAGGGATCAGTGAGATGGGGGGTCCCAGGGAACGGTGAGATGGGGGGCCCGAGGGACCGGTGAGAAGGGGGCAGGGAGTGGTGAGGTGGGGGGCCCCGGGAGTGGTGAGATGGGAGGACAGGGAGCAGTGAGGTGGGGGGGCCCCGGAAGCAGGGTGGTGCGGGATGTGACCTGGGTGGGGGTAGTGAGACAAGGGGTGGTGGGACCCAGGGATAGAGGGGTTTTGGTGAGAACCTGAGAAGTGGGTCCATGAGAGATCTGGAGGGAGGGGGAGCATTGTGAGCGGGGGAGAAAAGGGAGCAGTGTGATGGGGGGAGGGATGCAGTGTGACTTCGGATCTGTGCCTACTGTGGCCCAGCGGGGTTCAGCAGGGTATTCCCCTACCCCGGCCAGAGGCAGCAGTGCTGGGGATTCTGTCCCCCATGACATGGAAGTGGGGTGTGGGCTGGAAATGCCAGTCCATGCTCATTTGCTCAGGGATACCCGTGACTGGGGCAGCCGGGTGGGGCGGTCGGGGAGCTCTGGGCAGGCGGGCGAGCTCTGGGCCGGGAGCTCTGGGCGGGCGGGTGAGCTCTGGGCCAGGAGCTCTGGGCGGGCGGGGAGCTCTGAGCCGGGAGCTCTGGGCAGGCGGGCGAGCTCTGGGCCGGGAGCTCTGGGCGGGCGGGGAGCTCTGGGCCGGGAGCTCTGGGCGGGCGGGGAGCTCTGGGCCGGGAGCTCTGGGCGGGCGGGCAGCTCTGAGCTGGGAGCTCTGGGCGGGCGGGGAGCTCTGAGCCGGGAGCTCTGGGCGGGCGGGCGAGCTCTGGGCCGGGAGCTCTGGGCGGGCGGGCAGCTCTGAGCCGGGAGCTCTGGTCGGGCGGGGAGCTCTAGGCCGGGAGCTCTGGGCGGGCGGGCGAGCTCTGGGCTGGGAGCTCTGGGCGGGCGGGGAGCTCTGAGCCGGGAGCACTGGGCGGGCGGGCGAGCTCTGGGCCGGGAGCTCTGGGCGGGCGGGGAGCTCTGAGCCGGGAGCTCTGGGCGGGCGGGCGAGCTCTGGGCCGGGAGCTCTGGGCGGGCGGGGAGCTCTGGGCCGGGAGCTCTGGGCGGGCGGGGAGCTCTGAGCCGGGAGCTCTGGGTGGGCGGGGAGCTCTGAGCCGGGAGCTCTGGGCGGGCGGGGAGCTCTGAGCCGGGAGCTCTGGGCGGGCGGGCGAGCTCTGAGCCGGGAGCTCTGGGCCGGGAACTCTGGGCGGGCGGGGAGCTCTGGGCAGGCGGGCAGCTCTGGGCCGGGAGCTCTGGGCGGGCGGGGAGCTCTGGGCCGGGAGCTCTGGGCGGGCTGGGAGCTCTGGGCGGGCAGGGAGCTCTGAGCCGGGAGCTCTGGGCGGGCGGGCGAGCTCTGAGCCGGGAGCTCTGGGCCGGGAACTCTGGGCGGGCGGGGAGCTCTGGGCAGGCGGGCAGCTCTGGGCCGGGAGCTCTGGGCGGGCGGGGAGCTCTGGGCCGGGAGCTCTGGGCGGGCTGGGAGCTCTGGGCGGGCGGGGAGCTCTGAGCCGGGAGCTCTGGGCGGGCGGGCGAGCTCTGAGCCGGGAGCTCTGGGCCGGGAACTCTGGGCGGGCGGGGAGCTCTGGGCGGGCGGGCAGCTCTGGGCCGGGAGCTCTGGGCGGGCGGGGAGCTCTGGGCCGGGAGCTCTGGGCGGGCTGGGAGCTCTGGGCGGGCGGGGAGCTCTGGGCCAGGAGCTCTGGGCGGGCGGGGAGCTCTGGGCCGGGAGCTCTGGGCGGGCGGGGAGCTCTGGGCCGGGAGCTCTGGGCGGGCGGGGAGCTCTGGGCGGGTGGGGAGCTCTGGGCCGGGAGCTCTGGGCGGGTGGGGAGCTCTGGGCCGGGAGCTCTGGGCGGGCGGGGAGCTCTGGGCCGGGAGCTCTGGGCGGGCGGGGAGCTCTGGGTGGGCGGGGAGCTCTGGGCGGGAGCTCTGGGCGGGCGGGGAGCTCTGGGCGGGTGTGGAGCTCTGGGCCGGGAGCTCTGGGTGGGCGGGGAGCTCTGGGCCGGGAGCTCTGGGCGGGCGGGGAGCTCCGGGTGGGCGGGGAGCTCTGGGCGGGAGCTCTGGGCGGGCGGGGAGCTCTGGGCGGGAGCTCTGGGCGGGCGGGGAGCTCTGGGCGGGAGCTCTGGGTGGGCGGGGAGCTCTGGGCAGGCGGGGAGCTCTGGGTGGGCGGGGAGCTCTGGGCCGGGAGCTCTGGGCGGGCGGGGAGCTCTGGGCCGGGAGCTCTGGGCGGGTGGGGAGCTCTGGGCCGGGAGCTCTGGGCGGGCGGGGAGCTCTGGGCCGGGAGCTCTGGGCGGGCGGGGAGCTCTGGGTGGGCGGGGAGCTCTGGGCGGGAGCTCTGGGCGGGCGGGGAGCTCTGGGCGGGCGGGGAGCTCTGGGCGGGAGCTCTGGGCGGGCGGGGAGCTCTGGGCGGGGAGCTCTGGGTGGGCGGGGAGCTCTGGGCAGGCGGGGAGCTCTGGGCGGGAGCTCTGGGCGGGGAGCTCTGGGTGGGCGGGGAGCTCTGGGCAGGCGGGGAGCTCTGGGCGGGCGGGGAGCTCTGGGCGGGCGGGGAGCTCTGGGCGGGAGCTCTGGGCGGGGAGCTCTGGGTGGGCGGGGAGCTCTGGGCAGGCGGGGAGCTCTGGGCGGGCGGGGAGCCCTGAGCCGCGGCTGTTGCTGTCTGGCACAGGGTGCACCTGCTGGGGAAGCGCCAGGCTCTGCAGGAGGCGCAGCTGCATTTCCAGGTCTCCCTGTGCGCCCAGGCCAAGCTGCAAGCCCAGCGGGACGTACTGCACCAGAAGCTGGACCAGCTGGGCTCCCGCACCCCCCGTCCAGGCCTGCCCCTGCAGGACGACAGGAACTCCCTCACCTCCACAGTGAGCACGTCCCCTGCTGCCCCGCCCACCCCCAGCAGCCCGCCACCCCCAGAGCCCCCAGCATCCCGCCACCCCCAGAGCCCTGCCCACCCCACCCCCAGAGCCCTGCCCGCCCCACCCCCAGCATCCCGCCACCCCCAGCAGCCCGCCACCCCCAGAGCCCTGCCCACCCCACCCCCAGCATCCCGCCACCCCCAGAGCCCCCAGCATCCCGCCACCCCCAGAGCCCTGCCCTGCCCCACCCCCAGCATCCCGCCACCCCCAGAGCCCTGCCCTGCCCCACCCCCAGCATCCCACCACCCCCAGAGCCCTGCCCGCCCCACCCCCAGCATCCCGCCACCCCCAGAGCCCTGCCCCGCCCCACCCCCAGCATCCCGCCACCCCCAGAGCCCTGCCCCGCCCCACCCCCAGCATCCCGCCACCCCCAGAGCCCCCAGCATCCCACCACCCCCAGAGCCCTGCCCACCCCACCCCCAGCATCCTGCCACCCCCAGAGCCCTGCCCTGCCCCACCCCACCCCCAGCATCCTGCCACCCCCAGAGCCCTGCCCTGCCCCACCCCACCCCCAGCAGCCCGCCACCCCCAGAGCCCTGCCCTGCCCCACCCCACCCCCAGCAGCCCGCCACCCCCAGAGCCCTGCCCTGCCCCACCCCCAGCAGCCCGCCACCCCCAGAGCCCCCAGCAGCCCGCCACCCCCAGAGCCCTGCCCTGCCCCACCCCCAGCATCCCGCCACCCCCAGAGCCCTGCCCTGCCCCACCCCACCCCCAGCAGCCTGCCACCCCCAGAGCCCCCAGCAGCCCGCCACCCCCAGAGCCCTGCCCTGCCCCACCCCCAGCGCCCTGTGCCAGCCCCAGCCTCCCACCCAGCCCCACCCTGAGCACCGTACCCTGACCCACCCCCAGATCCCCACTCTGTGCCACCCCCAGCATCCCACCCTGTGCCCCAGCACCCTCCCGTGCCCTGCCCTGGTGTGACGCAGCAGGGAGGGGGGAGCATTGACCTGGGAATGGGGCAGGGGAGTTTCACTGGGGATGGGAGACCTGGGAGCCTGTCACCTGAGCCAGGAGGGGGAGGGGGAGGTAACACCTCTGCCTGGGAATGTGAACAGAGGCTGCAGGAAGGAGCTTGCTGGGGGGGGTTAGTTTTTCAGTTTGGGGCTGGGTGGAGGAACGCAGGGAACCCCAGGGCTGGGGTCTAAGCTCCCTGCACCCCCAGAAGGACGTGATTGAGGGGTCCTGGGTGTACCCACAAGCTCTGTTTTGGACTGTGTTCCTGTTGTCCAATAAACCTTCTGTTTTACTGGCTGGCTGAGAGTCTCAGTGAATCCCTGGAAGAGGGGTGCAGGGCCTGGACTCCCCCACACTCCGTGACAACTGGTGGCAGCGGTGGGATGTACTGCACCCTGTGAACGGCGCTTCCTGCAGTAAGTGACTGGGGAGCAGTAAAACGAAGGGGGATTGACGGGAACCAGGCGTGCTGAAGATTCAGAGAGAGACGGTTTCGGGGGGCGGTTAACCCCTGGGAATGTGTGACCAGAGAGAAAGACTTTTGCAGTAACAGGGTCCCCCGGGGGATTGTAGCGAGCGGTCCCGGGGCGGAGGAGTCTGCAGCTCGACCCTGGCAAAGAGGTGGTGACCTCAAGAAGGACTGGCACACGAGGGGTTTTTCCTGGAAACCGTGGGAAGCTGCCCGGCCTGCGAGTGGCCAGCAGGGAGATGTACGCTAAACGCCTGAAGAGCGACCTGGTGGAGCTGTGCAGGCAGAGGGGGCTGCGCATCGGGAGGTCCACCAAGGAACAGCTGATTGCCCAGTTGGAGGAGAGGGATCGCTTGGATGACCCGATCCCTGTCCCTGAGGGAAGCTGCCTGGCGGAGGCAGTGTGGGCCCTGGGGCCTGACCGGGCTGGGAGGGGTCAGACAGCTGCCGAGGACATCCCGAGACCCTTCCTACCTATGTCTGGGGGAGGGGTTGGGGGAAGCCCAGCGAATGCCGAGGGCACCCTGACCCCGGCACCCAGCAGGGGATCCTCCCGGCGGAGCTCCCCATCCCTGGAGCGGAGGCGGCTGGAATGGGAGAGGGAGATGAACATGAGGGAGCTGGAGGATCATGAAAAGCAGCGTCAGCATGAGCAGGAGGAGAAGGAGAAACAAAGACAGCATGAACTGGAGCTGGCCAGGCTGAGGAGTAGTGGGGTCCCGGCTGCAGTGAGTGCGGGGGGACCCAAGACTGCAAGGAGCTTTGAATAGTGCTTCCTGGCCCAGCGTAAGGAGGGGGAGGACATAGATAGCTTCCTGACGGCCTTTGAGAATGCCTGCGAGATGCACAGGGTTGACCCTGCGGACAGGCTCCAGTTTCTCACCCCCTTACTGGACCCCAAAGCCGTGGAGGTGTACAGCCGGATGACAGGGCCGGAGGCAGGGGACTATGAACTGTTCAAGCAGGCCCTGCTCCGTGAGTTTGGGCTGACCCCCAAGATGTACCGGAGAAGGTTCCGGAGTCAGCGTAAAACGCCTGAGGTCACCTACCTACAACTGGTCAACCGGATGCAGGGGTATGCCCGCAAGTGGACAGCTGGGGCCCGAGCTAAAGAGGACCTGCTT